>NC_137895.1:19436795-20154323 GCF_963455335.1 Martes martes
AGGAGAACTTAAACACATAAATTAAAAGAGAAAAAGACTGAAGGGAATTCTCCTAGATTAAAAATCTAAAGAGATATAAAACCATTTGGAGGACAAATGGAGAAATCTGAATAGGGAAGACAGTAAGTGATATTAGGGAAAATTAAGTTTTCTTATATATGATAATGGTATTATGGTAATGCTTCTATCTTCGGGAAATGATATGCTAAAGAACTTTAGGGATTAAATATCATGATGTCAGGAACTTAACTTTCAAATATGGCACAAAAAATATTAAATGCAGATGTTCAAGCACGTTAGTAAGTCTAGGAAGTAGGTGCACAGGTATTTATTTGAGGGCAGTGACAAATATATTTCTTTCTTAAAATGTGATCTTTAAGGCATGGGACCAATGGGAGAATCTGCCTTAGCAATGTTTCCTTAAAAATGAAGAAGGTGATTGGTCAAACTGAATAAAGAAGATAGATTTTGATATATTGAATGCAATTTTACTGCTTTTTCCAATACTCAAATTTTTATCTTGTCAATAGTGATTTTATTTACCATAGAAAATTCCATAAACATAACCCCCACGGTTATTAAGGGGTTACTATATTTAATTAGGTACCTAGCATAGCATTTAACTGAAGATAAATTACATTAGACCAAACCTGTGGTTTGTTTTCTGTGGTTTGTTTGCCAAAAAAACTCTATTATCACAATTTGTGATGCATCAGTTATCTACTTCAAAGGTGATGGAACAGAATTTTCAATTGTACATAACCTCCCAAGAATCATTCATTTAAAACCATAAGCGAATTTGCCAAATACAAAGATTCAAATAACTCTGGCAACTTAGACCTTTTAACTACTTTTCAAAGATTGATGAGTGATACTTATTTTTGCATAGTGCCTGTTATGTTGTCCCAAAGCCAGGAAGACACTGACTGCTAGGTTCTCAGCAGTCTCTAATGCATTACTCTTCGCAAATATAGTTTTATTTAAACAAATATAAAACTTTTAAAAATTAGAAAAAATAATAACTGTAATGTACAAATTCATGGTGATTTGAAGAGGATCAGATCCTGCTTTAATTTACTCACAATTTTTCAGTACCTTTTCATTATCCTGGTTGTGTTTACTCATTGGTGATGTTGGTACATAAAGATCAGTTTCATCAGTTACTACGTACTGTCTCCCAAAAAGGAAATCCCGTAGCTGACTCTGTAGAAAACACAAGAGGTTACTAATAAGGTGTTATGACAACTATTAAAAATATTTCTCACCAAGCTGTACATAATAACCCATTTCTCTATCATTATTTAAAAGTGATAGGGGGTGCCTGGGTGGCTCAGTGGGTTAAAGCCTCTGCCTTCGGCTCAGGTCATGATACCAGGGTCCTGGGATCGAGTCCCACATCAGGCTCTCTGCTCAGCAGGGAGCCTACCTCCTCCTCTCTCTGCCTGCCTGTCTGCCTACTTGTGATCTCTGTCAAATAAATATATAAATAAATCTAAAATAAAATAAAATAAAATAAAAGTGATAATGCCAGCTATTTACCCCCCCAAACTACAATATTTAGTCATTTTAATTTTAAACTAATATCAGAATTTCCTTTAGTATAAGCCTTTCATTAAGTATAAGCTCCCATAACACACATGTTCCCAGTCCACTCTTATCATTTTAACTAGACACACATATACTCCAAGTTTCATTGCTCACTACCATCTTCTCTTGGATAGGTACCTGCTCTCCAATTCATCTGTTTAATTATCACAGTCTTTGAATGGGCAAATTCTTCACTTGAAGTATGAAGATGACATTCTTCAAATTTTTGCAACCCTCAAAAATCCTTCCTTTAACTTAGCTGGTAAGTGATATCTTGTTGAGGATGAGATTCTTAGGTCACTGTCCTCTTCTTTCAGGACATGCTATTTCATTGTTGTTCTTTTTAAATAACTTGTTCTTTCCACCAGGAAACTTATAATATTTATCTTTATCCTTAAGAGTTTGGAAACTTTACCAGGATATGCTTAGGTATGTGTCTTTTCTCTTCAATACAGCCTGGAACTTCATAAACACTTAACTAACAGACTCAGGGAAATTTTATTATAACAAATGTGGTTAGAATATTTTATTTAATCATGACCTCTTCTGCATCTCATCCTTTTTCTTCTCTGGAATTCCTATCATTTGTTATGTTAAGTCCTCCAGATCCAACCTCCAAGTTTCTTAACTTTTCCTTCATAATAACTTCATCTTCATATTTTTCTCTCTGTGCCTTAAATACATATTTTTAAAGATTGTTTTTTAAGATTTTATTTGAGAGAGAGAAAGAGACAGAGGGAGAGAGATCATGAGCAGCAGGGAGAGGGAGAAGAAAGCTCCCTGCTGAGCAGGGAACCCAACATGGGACTCAATTCCAGAACCCCAGGATCATGACCTGAGCTGAAGGCAGACGCCTGAGCCACCCAGCTGCCCGTGTTTATTGTATTTGACTTTCAGAACTCTGATTTGTGCCTGAATTCATCTGTTGCACTCGGAAGACTTTTTTTCCTTCTTTTTAAAAATCTAGAAAGTCTTAATGTTTAAGTGTATCCTTGAATTTCCTTGAGTACTTAACTACTTTTATGGATTCAAATTGTCATTCACCACTAACAGCGCTATTCTGTTGGTCACACATGCTCTGAGTTAACTCATCTTTCTGCAGGTGCTGGGACTCGTTAAGTGGCTATTGTTTTTCTTCATAGGCTAAGGCCCTGACTGTTGAGGTACCTGAAGTGAGGACAATTTTACAATAGAAGTTGAAAATGTCTCTACTATTTGCAAAGCATCAGTGGAAAAATAAACAGGATGCGAGTCACCTGCTTAAGCCAAGGGAGAGTCTTTTTGTGGTCTCTCAAGGATCACCAACAGTATACCCATCCATTCAGCTACTAAGTCAAAGAATCCTGGCACACTCACAGGGGTATTTGTTGACCTTCCCCAGAAAGTTCCCAGATTTCTGAGGGCTGCTAAGTTCTTCTTGAAATCTACCATTTCTTCTCCTCAGCCCAAGTCTCCAGTATCCCTCAGATAATTGTTCAATTCATGAGGAAGCAAATTCTGTACCAATTGTCTCAACTTGGACTCCATTTAGAAATTGAGGTCTTATATGCTCCCAGATGTCCACAGGCCCTGCATGCATGTTCCCCAGAAGAGGAATTATAATGTATGAAATACACTTATATGTATTCATACATTATAATTGTATGAAATACAATTATAATGTATGAAATAACTTGTTCAAGTTATCATGTTCCCAGAATATCCCTGTCTTACCTTTATCTTGATTCCTTATAATTTCTGCCTTATTTAGGCTACTATAAATAAGAAACAAAGATACATAAGCGTATGTATCTTTAAAGACACTTTTAGGAGCACCTGAGTGGTTTAATCAGCTAGGCATCCCACTCTTGGTATCAGCTCAGGTTATGGTTTCACGGGTTGTGTTATCAAACACTCACTGGACTCAGTGCTCAGTAGGGGGTCTGCTTGAAGAGTCTCTCCCTCTGCCCCTCCCCACTCTCTCTCTCTCCCAAATAAATCTTTTTTAAAGACACTTTCAGCATAAATTAGGGTTATTTTAATGCATTTTTGAGGAAATCAATCTAAGTATCTGTTTTTCTTCATTGGAAATTTCCCTAGTGCAAATAAGTGTCAGAGATCAAATCTTCCATTTTAAGTGCAGAAAGATTTCAACTTCACATGCTATCATCCCAGCAGCTTCCACTTCACTCCTGAAATTCTGCAGAACATGTTGTTTGGAGGCACAGAACTCCCTCCAAGGTAGACCTGTGTATCTCATACTACAGTTGATGCACTTAAATAAATAGGCTTATTAGAAGATTTATTAGACATGGAGTGCCTGGGTGGCTCAGTTGGTAAAGCGACTGCTTTTCAGCTCAGGTCATGATCCTGGAGTCCCAGGATAGAGCCCTGCATTGGGCTCCCTGCTTAGCAGGGAGTCTGCTTCTCCCTCTGACCCTCCCCCCTCTCATGCTCTCACTCTCTCTCTCTCTCTCTCCCCCTCTTATTCTCTCTCAAATAAACATATAAAATCTTTCAAATAAAAAAAAAATCTTGTAGAAAACTTAGACAGAACAAAGGATAAGGTGAAAACAATGTGCCCAAAAACCTCAGGCAGATTATACTCTTACTGGCTTATCAAAAAATTCTCTTTGTTGTTCCTACAATCCAATACTTATATTTGATTAGCCTCTCTAAATTAACTATATGAAAAATAGTCAAAAATCATCTCTATAAGCAAATAAAATATAGGTAGGGAGGAATGAAGAAAAACTATCTTCCCTCACAAGTATCTTTATCATAGTGTGGTTATGTATGTGTGTCAGAAAGTTACGACGGGGGGCACCTGGGTGGCTCAGTCAGTTAAGCATCTGCCTTTGGTTTAGATCATGATCCCGGGGTCTTGAGACTGACCCCCAAGTCGAGCCCTTGTTGAGCCCTGTGTTGGGCTACATGCTCCACGGGGAGCCTGTTTCTCTCTCTCCTTCTGCCCCTCCGCCCCAACTCGTGCTCTCTAGCTCTCTCTCTCAAATAAATAAATAAAATCTTAAAAAAAAAGAAAAAGTTACAACAGGGGAAACAGTTCCATTATAGCCCAGTAGGCCAAGACCGCAAACTGCCTGCCAATATCCACTCTCCCCTTCTTCATCAGTAACAGAGATTTTGTTTTTATTCTGGCATGTTACCCAGAAAAGAAAAGGACTATATTCTCCATCTTCCCTAACATCTTGGTGTGGCCATGTGACTAAGCTTTGCGCAAGGACATGGAAGCAAAAGAGCCATGCCTCTTTAAAATGAGAGGAGAGTGCTGTGCTCCCTTACTACTTCCTGATGCAAGGAACGCTGAATGGAATCTGGAGTTCCAACAGCTAACTTGGACCACAAATGATCTTGAGGGTAGAGGTCAAGAACTAAGATGGATAAGCAGAATGACAGAAAAATCCTAGGTATCTGATAACCACAGAGCCATCACATCAGTCCCATATGCTTACCTTAAGACTCCTTTTATAAAACAGTGAAATAAACTTCCATTTTCTTAAACCACTGTTACTATAGAGGTTTGTATTACAAGGAGCCAAAACACGATTCCCAAGTTTCAGATAGAAATATTTATAAAATATTCTAATATTTTATAAAATATAATAAACATTTTCTTCTAATTATATCTATAATTATTTAGTTATTACCACTATTTAATTACTACTTTATTGGTACTCAGTAATGTTAAGATAAAGAAATATACTTCAACACTAAAACAGATACATCCAAATGTATTCTAAAACAGTTTATTAATTCTAATGTAGATAAAACCAAACTATAAAGGATGGTATCCCATTAGTTTTAAAATTTATATTCAATAAAAAAATAAAGCAATGAATATGTGTATGCAAAAAAAACAGGAACAGTATATTACTTCATGTTTACTGTATCATACTATTGTCACAAAATGATACCCCATCTCAGTAATTAATATTACTAATCCATAGAAAGAATCATAACAATCATTTATACACATACACCAAATGAACATATATACATTAAAACAAGAAAGTAAAATATAAAAGCAATCCTTGGCATGAATTCAAAAAGAAATCACACATTTGGGACTGATCTCTTTGTTAAAATTTTTTGAGCTGGTAAGAAGTTGTTCTTATATTTCAACCAAATAACAGAATTTCAGCAAAATTTAACACTGAAATATTTCTTTCCAGTAATAACTAACTTTCAGGTAGCTAAATTTTCCATTTCTAACATGATCTGAAAAGCAAAAGCACTACCAAGTTACTATAAATGTTGATACCATAGTTTAAAATAAAAATAAATCTAGTCAAATTTTCATTTAAGACAGAATTATTTTAAAAAATACTTACAGGGGATATGTTGGCATTATTTTCACAACTAGAAATCAAAACACTACATTTTTTATAAACATCAATCAGATCTACCATATTACTATTCTTTAAGAAATCATCGTAAGTCCTCCTAATGTCCTCATAATGGTCAATCACTTCTATATTTTCAAATGGTAGGTTCAACTTCTCATGTAGAAAGTATTTCCAGGTCAATAAGACATCGCTGAGGGAAACTGTAAATTCTCCACTGTGCTGAAAAGAGACAACGCCAAAAATGAAAAGATAAATTTGGGTGCCAGAATATTCATTAATTTGTAATTGAGAAGGGAAATACAAATTGAATTTTGTTATAGAAAAGTGTTCATTGAATTCTTATGCATTTGAAGAGAACATCCAAGTTCAGCTATGGAATAATTTTTAAACCAGATAGATAAGGATTTTGATGGTTTTGTAAAATATAAACAACCATGGCAAGTTTGTGCATGACAAAATTATCAAATATCTAGTCTTTCTTCACTAAATTTCTTCTCAGATTCAGGGAATGGGTGGGCAGTGATCTGTTCTTAAGCACTATTAATTGGGGAAACATTTGATTCTGTTAATATTGAGCTCCTTTTAGCTCTTCTAATGTATTTTTAATCTCTTAATCAAAACTTTCAATGACATAGTGAATTACCACATACCACACTTCCAACTGTTAGTCTTAAGACATGATCATAAAAACTAATTTTAAAAATCACATTTTATTTCATTACTGTTCCAGGAAAAACAAAATAGCAGTGCTAAAACCTTGGGTCAGACAAGAATTTTGATTCTTCCCTGCTCATGGACACACCAAACTATAAATAAGTGTTAAAAAGCTTCAGTTTCTTTCTATAAGCTGTTGGATGTTCCTATTGAGGTAAAATTGTTCTTTTTTCTCTTCTTCAATATCAACATGATGTATTAGTTGGTAGACATGCTGAAGGTTTTTTTTTTTAATTGATTGCATTCTGCTCCCAGATATTAATAATAGTGCCCTCCTAAAAAAATGCCAGCCCTAATTCAGTAAAAAATTCTAACTACTCCTTTCCAATATAGCATGAGTAACAAATATTTTTAAGTATTTATATGTAATTTTGTGAAATGTATTATATTGCTTTTTTCCACAATTAAGTTCCCTTAATATGTCAGTAGTTTCTGATAACACCAAGATCTTTCCATCATTTGCACTAAAAGATGGGTGGATATTTAAATAGAACTACAATTCACTGGAACTAAAATTGTAACATCATCTTTAGCCAATGAAGAATAATAAAAAGAATCAAACAGAGTCAAATAGGGGCGCCTGGGTGACTCAGTCAGTTAAGCGTCTGCCTTTGGCTCTGATCCTAGGGTCTTGGGATGGAACCCCACGTCTGGCTCCCTGTTCAGCAGGGAGCCTGCTTCTCCTTCTCCCTCTGCCACTCCCTTTGCTTGTGCTATCTCACTCTCTAAAATAAATAAATATAATCTTAAAAAAAAAAAGAGCTGAAAAATAAACTTTCTACATAACTGACTCTTTTAAGAATTTATTTTTATTTATTTATTTGGCAGAGAGAGAGATCACAAGTAGACAGAGAGAGAGAGAGAGAGAGGAGGAAGCAGGCCCCCCGCCGAGCAGAGAGCCCGATGCGGGGCCCGATCCCAGGACCCCGAGATCATGACCCGAGCCGAAGGCAGAGGCTCAACCCACTGAGCCACCCAGGTGCCCCTTAACTGACTCTTTTAAATCTACATTTCTTTTACAAAAATCAGCTACATTTTCTAGTTACTATCTAAATTTAAGGCAATTATGTCCAAACTGCCTTAAAAATTATTAACCTTTTACTCATCCTCATGGAGACAAAGAAAATTATCCTTACTGTCCTTGGAGGGACCTATTATATCAAAATTATAAAAATTAATTACATTTCATGAAATTAATTCAATGAAAAAAAAAAAGTAACTCTCAAATCTTGAATCCATAACCCAAATGTAACACAGATTTGTAATTTCACAGCATTGCATCAAAAACTGTACACTTTACTTCCCAATTCCACAAAAATTACACAATAAAATTTCCAAATGGTATTTAAATTAAACAAATCCAACTATTTAGGGTTTCAAAACTAAGTTGTCTTATCTCAAAAAATTCCTAAAACTGTTTTGATATGACATCCTTCATATGAAAAATAAATTAAAATTTTGCCTAACGTAAATGTACAATTCAGTCTTATGCCGCTGACTATAACTAGTTAAAGTAAAACCAGGCAAGCTCTTGATCTTGTGAGAAAAGGTTTTGACTAGATTAACAGTGTTTATACTGGGATTGTAAAAACATTTTAAATCCAAATAAAAATGTACTCCAGATATCAGTTTTCATGATCAGGTGCCCACCATGACAGCATATTCTATTATTCAAACCAGTAACAACTGATTCAGAGAGCTTGTGGTCAAATCATAAAATGTTTTGCTAGGAAAACATGCCAGCTGGCTAATATCTGAAGGAAGTTCAAGATGGTCAATGCTTTAATTCTCTGATGGACATAAGAAGGATTGTATTTCATAAGAATAAAATGAGAAAAAAAAGTTACGTTTTTTCAGAGCACTTGTACTTTGTATATTTTGCTGAAGTTATTTTTATAATTATTCAAAAACAAATAAACTTCATATTTTTAACTAACTGGAATTTTTATTGTTATCAAAACAGAAAAGCTAGGAGGTCTGCTTAAGAGCATTAATTGGCTATGTGACCATGAGTAAAATACTGAAAATCCTGTGAATACATTTCCTTGGTTATAAATTGAGATTAAACAGATTACATAACACCTGATGAATGGCAGGTGATCAAAAAATGTCATTCTTTCTCTTTTCTCATTCAAAGTAAAATAACTGTTCGTTAGGCGGGTATTAGATAAATGTAAAACAATTGTAAAAACTGTTTCTTCTTATTCATTATGTCAAAGTTAGGTCATTTTCAAATCTGACAGTCAACCACAGGCTGTGGCTTTCCATGAAGTTATAAAATTAATATCTTTGTTTCATCCAATGGAACATTTGTAACGTTCTTAAGGCTATTTAAGTTCATGAAAAATAGCATTTATAATGTAATTGCCAGACGGAGTCAAACTACGAAGTCAATTCTAAGGAAAGGAAAAGCTAAAACACTATTTGCAGCTTAATAATAAAAGTCATATATATTTGCCATGTAGTCCTCAAAGAATCTATAAATTAAATCTTTAGCAGTGTAAAACTCCTAGAGGTCATCTAATTTCAGTGAAAAGACTTCCCCTCAGAAACCATGCCCAAAACCTAAAACTCAAAGATTATTTTAATTACCTTTTCTTTATCCCCATTAGAAAAGCTAAGAAAACAAACATGCCAGTAGACAGACTAACAACTCTACCAGGTATTCACAAGTTTTACTGTAGTCAAATTCATTTGGGAGGATCATACCTTAGAGACTCGTGTTCTCAAACTTCAGAGAATTAAAAACCTCAATAGAGCTCAGAGTGAAAATATAGGTGAAGTATATATACAACAAACACCAACTTTTTATTACCATTTACTATTTATGAATGTACTTGCAGGCATATGTGTATGTTATTTCACACTGCTGAGTGACATGGAAGTCTGCACACAGCTGGGGATATCTGAGCTAATTCCACATGGAGATTTAGAGTCAATCAGAACTGCAGCCCAGCATCCCTATTGTACATGTGCACACACATACACAAACTGTGATAAGCTCAGTTGCAATTCACCTCTCCTCTTTTTTCCCACCCAGAGTCTGAACTTTCACAGTGAATTAAGTGAATTAGCAAGTAGAAAATTAACAAGTAGAAAGAGATCCTAAGTGTGTGCTACCAAGACAAACCCAAAAGAAAAAATATCTTGAACTGAGTATTTCAACATACCAAAATTTTTACATGAAAACTAAATTTTCTTCAGGGTATATTTCACTTACCTTTTTGATATATTTACGCTTCAAAAATTATTCATAAACAGTAGGTGATATGAACACGGTCTGTTTAATTCCAAAACAATAGCTCTCAATTACTATACAATAATGATTCTTAATAATTGCCTCAATTTCTCTCTCTTCTCATTTTCAACTGAATGATCACCAAAGCTTAACCTTTAGCTAGTCTATTCTATTGATATAATATCCTCAAAATCTATTATCTTGGGGTACCATTTCTTCAGGTTACTAAAGGAGAGTTTTGGGGGGGTTTTTTAGTTGTTTTTTTTTAATGCTCAGGCAGTAAAATTGGAAAGACTTGAATATGGACTGCAATGGAAAGCAAAAGAAAGAAACTGTACAATGACCTTTGGGTGTCTAGCTTCACTGACTGAGTGAACAGTGGTATATAAGATTGAGACTAAGATTGGCATATAAATTCTGGTAAAACAATGTAAAGGAAGTATATCCAGAGAAGGTAAGTAAAATGGAACACATCAGAAGTTATCGACAAAGAGTGTTACAAAGTACATGTAGAATTCTTTTAAAGAGTAAAAAAGAGATAAAAATAACTCAACAATAAAATAAGCAAAGGATATGAATGAGCAAACAATAAAGAGGATACCTAAATAGTCAAATAAGCATTTTAAAAGATGTGTAAATGCTCTAATAATAGAAAAATTAAAATGAAATACCCTCTTTTCTCTTTTCTTGTTCTTAGATAACATCTAATATGGAGAATTATAAGAAAATGGTATACTACAGGAGTATACTCTCCTATACTGTTGATATAATGTAAATTCTAATAACCAAGTTGAAGATAAATTTGGTAACATCAAGTCAAATTAAAGATAAATCTGTCTTGTGACCCCTTGTGTATAGGGCCTAGAGAAACTCTTGTTCATGCACAGACATCTCATTTCAATGAAGAATTGTTTATAATACCAAAAAAATTCAAACGACCCAAAGGTCTATCAATGAGTAAAGTATACCAGTCATACAAAGGATGATTGTTAAAATGAATAAATTAGATCAACTTTTCTGTCTATCAGTACCTAAAGAGGTCTTGAAAACAATGTTGGATAATAAAAACAAGATACAGAAAGAATGTATACCGTCCGTTATAATTTTAAAACAGACATATTAAAAGGCTATCTGCCTGGCTGGATATGCAGAGAAACCCCTCCTGGCATGAAATACCTAAAACTAGAAGAGAAAATAGATAACTTTTTTAAACATGACTGAATTGATCATAAGAAAAGGGAAATTACAAAAGGTCAAAAACAATGAGCAAGTGCCAATAAACAAATGGTGAGACCTGTATTTTCCGGGTAACTAGTATTCCCTGGCACTAAAGAAGCTGGTTTTTATGAACCCTGAGCACAAAGGTTAGGAAACAAAGCTAAGCATAACAAAGGTGGAAAGTCGGATTAAAACCCCCACCCCGCCGACCCTGCCAAAATCAAAGCTTCTAAAGGTCAACAGTCTCGATATGTCCACTAGAAAAAAATCTGTCCAGCAAAAAGGTGATGATGAAGATACTTGCCAGTGAAGAGATTTCTGAAGTAGCCCCGGTACTGTGATTACCTCTCTGGATAATCTTCAGTTAGGTTTTATTTTTATTCTTTTTTTTTTTTAATTTAAATTCAACTACCATATAGTGACTATTAGTTAAAGAGGTAGAGGTCAGTGATTCATCAGTCTTATGTAATACTCAGTGCTCATTACATCACATGCTGTCCTTACTGTCCATTACCAGTTATCCCATCCCTTTGTCACCCTCTCCTCCAGCAACCCTCAGGTTTGTTTCCTATGATTAAAAGTTTCTTATGGTCTGTCTCCCACTGATTTTGTCCTGTTTTATTTTTCCCTCCCTTCCACTATAATCCTCTGTTTCATTTCTTAAACCGCACATGAGTAAGATCATATAATTGTCTTTCTCTGATTGACTTATTTCCCTTAGCATAATACCCTCTACTTCCATCCACGTCATTGAAAATGGCAAGATTTCATTTTTTGATGGCTGCATAATATTCCATTGTACCTAGCTATACCACCTCTTCTTTACCCATTCATTGCAGATGGACATCTGGGCTTTTTCCATAGTTTGGCTATTGTGGACATTGCTGCTATAAACATTCGGGAGCACATGCCTCTTCGGATCACTACATTTAAATCCTTCAGGAAATACCCAGTAGTGCAATTGCTGGGTCTCAGGGTAGCTCTATTTTTTTTTTTTTTTAAGATTTTATTTATTTGACAAAGAAAGAGAGAGATCAAAGGTAGGCAGAGAAGCAGGCAGAGGGGGAGGGTGAAACAAGCCCTCTGCTAAGCAGAGAGCCTAATGCGGGGCTCGATCCCAGGACCCTGGGATCATGACCTGAGCTGAAAGCAGAGGCTTAACCCACTGAGCCACCCAGGCACCCTGGGTAGCTCTATTTTTAACTTCTTGAGGAACCTTCATACTGTTTTCTAGAGTGGCTGCACCAGCTTGCATTCCTACCAACAGTGTAGGAGGGTTCCCCTTTCTCTGCATCCTTGCCAACATCTGTCATTTGCTTGTTAATTTTAGCCATTCTGACTAGTATGAGGTGGTATCTCACTGAGGTTTTGATTTGTATTTCCCTGATGCCAAGTGATGTGGAGCACTTTTTCATGTGTCTGTTGGCCATTTGGATGTCTTCTTTGCCAAAACGTCTGTTCATGTCTTCTGCCCGTTTCTTTTTTTTTTTTCTTTGTATTTCCTTCCAGTATTTTATTTTATTTTATTTTATTTTTTAAAGATTTTATTTATTTACTTGACAGACAGAGATCATAAGGAGGCAGAGAGGCAGGCAGAGAGAGAGGGAAGCAGGCTCCCTGCCGAGCAGAGAGCCCGATGCGGGGCTCAATCCCAGGACCCTGGGATCATGACCTGAGCCGAAGGCAGAGGCTTAACCCACTGAGCCACCCAGGCGACCCTCCTTCCAGTATTTTAATGTGAGGCTAGTGTTAAAAGCATAATGATAATAAACCAACACAAACAACAAAAAGAGAATGTGGTGCATAAACAATGGATTTTGGAACACTGAAAAAATAAAAAATAAAAAGACCAAAAATGTGTGCAGGCATTATTCAAGAGTGAGTTAAAATTCTTTTTATTTTATTTTATTTTATTTTTTTCAGTGTTCCAAGATTCATTGTTTATGCACCATACCCAGTGCTCCATGCAATGCGTGCCCTCCTTAATACCCAGCACCAGGCTCTCCCCACCCCCTACCCTCCCTCCCCTCCAAAACCCTCAGTTTGTTTCTCAGAGTCCACAGTCTCTCGTGGTTCATCTCCCCCTCCGATTTCCCCAAACTCACTTCTCCTCTCCTTCACCCAATGTCCTCCATGTTATTCCTCATGCTCCGCAAGTAAGTGAAACCACATGATAATTGACTCTCTCTGCTTGACTTATTTCACTCAGCATATTCTGCCCATTTCTTGGTTGGATTATTTGTTCTTTGGGTGTTGAGTTTGGTAAGTTCTTTATAGATTTTGGATACTAGTCCTTTATCGGATAAGACATTTGCCAATATCTTCTCCCATTCTGTTGGTTGTGTTTTGGTTTTGTTGACTATTTCCTTTGCTGTGCAGAAGCTTTTCACCTTGATGAAGTCCCAATAGTTCATCTGTGCCCTTGCTTCCCTTGCCTTTGGCGATGTGTCTATGAAGAAATTACCGTGACTGAGGTCACAGAGGTTGCTGCCTGTGTTCTCCTCAATGATTTTGATGGATTCCTGTCTCACATTGAGGTCTTTCATCCATTTGAGTCTATTTTTGTGTGTGGTATAGGAAAATGGTCCACTTTCATTCTTCTACATTTGGCTGTCCAATTTTCCCATTACCATTTGTTGAAGAGACTCCTTTTTCCACTGGACATTCTTTCCTGCTTTGTTTAAGATTAGTTGACCACAGAGTTGAGGATCCATTTCTGGGTTCTCCCTTCTGTTCCATTGATCTATGTTTCTGTTTTTGTGCCACTGTCTTCAAGCTATGACTATAGCTTTGTAATAGAGCTTGAAGTCCAGAATTGTGATGCCACCAGCTTTGCTTTTCTTTTTCAACATTCCTCTGGCTATTTGGGGTCTTTCCTGGTTCCATACAAATTTTAGGATTATTTGTGTCAGCTCTGTGAAAAATGTCGATGGTATTTTGTTAGGGATTGTACTGGATGTATAGATTGCTCTACGTAGCATAGACATTTTCACAATATTTGTCCTTCCAACCCATGAGCATAGAACATTTTTCCATTTTTTTGTGTCTTCCTCAATTTCTTACGGGAGTATTCTATAGTTTTCTGAGTACAGATCCTTTTCCTCTTTGGTTAGGTTTATTCCCAAGTATCTTATGGCTTTTGGTGTAATTGTAAACGGGATCAACTCCTTAATTTCTCTTTCTTCTGTTCACTGTTAGTGTATATTCATTTAGACTGTTGCCTAATAATTAATTTCTGTTGAGAAAGGGGAAAACAGTCAACCACTTTGGAAGAAAACTGGGATTTATTCCCTGGAGAGGGTAAAACAGAGTCTCTGGACCGAAGAGTGCAGGTGAAAACAAGAGTACCCAAATGAAAACAACAGGAATCATACGACCATTTATATTCTAAGTACTGATACTTCTTTCAAGCACCCAACACATTGGCAGCTCAAATTTACACCATTTGTGTAAAGACTCTTTTCTGAAGAAACTGTTCTAAAAGGAATATCTTAAAGATGGGCATCAGATATTTCCCATCCAAATAGCCCAGTCAAATCAGACTAACAACCCGTAACCCTCCAAACAGAGTTTCCAGTAAGCATTTTAGTGATCCACTTAAATATAAGTGCATGGTCAAGGATCATCATGAAAAAAGTCTCTGTTGGAAGAATAATAAGACTAATAAAACAAGAAACTTGGGTAAAGATTATGCAAGAAGAAAATCTCAAAAAATATCATTAATTGTGTCAACAGAGAAATATACACTTGAGGCAAGAAGACTACGGTATTTCAAAAAGAGAGAACAAGAAGAGCTCTTGGAAATAAAGAGTATAGATGATAACAGGGGTGCATGACTGGCCCAGTCAACAGAGCATGTGATTCTTAATCTCTGGGTTGTAAGTACACATTGGGTGTAGAGATTACCTATAAATAAAATCTTAAAGAAAAGATGATAACAGAAAATCCAATAATTATTAAACTAAGAAGCATTAAATCTTGAATATCTTATTGAATATTGTTTGGAAGAAATGGAAAAAGTAAATGGATAAACTGATACATCCATAGAGAGGAATATTACTCACTGCTGAACAGACAGACATGGAGGAACCATAAATGCATCTGGAAGAAAGTGAAAGAAGCCAACCTGAAAAGGCTATATACTTTACAATTCCAACTACATGACATTCTGAAAAAAGGCAAAACTATGTTGACAATTAAAAAATCAGTGGTTGGCAGGGGTTAGTGAGAGGGAAGAATAAATAGGTGGAGCGGAGAGGATTTTGAGGGCAGTGAAACAATTCTGTAAATACTATAAAGGTGCATACATATCTTATATATTTGTCAGAACCCACAGAATGTACAATACCAAGAGTGTCTAAGGATAAAGACTCAGGATGTCCACTGCTTACAATCAAATTGTTCATACAAAGTAATATGAATAATATGTATGCATGTGTACGATACATACCTGGGTATATTTATGGATTTATATTATGTAGACATAAAAATATTAAAAAAATAATGCAAAGGTGGCAAAATATTAATTGGTGAATTAAGTGAAGGGCATGAAGGAATTCAGTGTACTATTCTTGTGACTTTTCTAGAAGTTTAACTTTTCTTTAAATACAAAGTCCAAAAAGTGTGATTAAAATTTTTTTTCCTTCAACGCACCTATATAAAATTGATTCTTAATAATGACTATGATTAAAAACAAGAAACAGATAAGTGGGACATGTAACCACCACCACCACCCTTCAGCTACACTGGTTCTTTGGCATTTTCTCAAATCTCTTGGCAGTTTCCTGCCCAGAGCCACTGCATATGCTGTTCTTTCACCCTTATCATCTTGCCTCCAACCCTTTGCCTACTTAACTCCTCTCCTCCCTTTACAGTTCAGCTTGATTTCTCCAACCAA
Source organism: Martes martes (assembly GCF_963455335.1). Classification (NCBI taxonomy): domain Eukaryota; kingdom Metazoa; phylum Chordata; class Mammalia; order Carnivora; family Mustelidae; genus Martes; species Martes martes. The sequence continues at coordinate 19,452,796 of NC_137895.1, forward strand.
GTCAACTCCTTGGTCTCAAGGAGTTGAGACCTCAAATATCTACCTCCCTCACCAAGCAATAAGCCAAGCAGGAGCCATGTCTGGTTTTGCTTACCATTTTAACCCCAACACTTATCACAATACCTGGAACAAAGGAGAGAAATGCCTGATAGAAAAGAAAAGAAAAGAAAGGATAAGAGAAGAAAAAAGGAAAAGAAAAAGAAAAAGAAAAGAAGAGAAAAAATGTCTCCGGAAGGGAGAGGAAAAAAGGAAGAAATTAACATTTAACATATATATAAACAGCTATATGGGCCTCTTTTTTTTTTTTTTAAAGATTTTTATTTATTTATTTGACAGACAGAGATCACAAGTAGGCAGAGAGAGAGAGAGGAGGAAGCAGGCTCCCTGCCAAGCAAAGAGCCCGATGCGGGGCTTTATCCCATGACCCTGAGATCATGACCTGAGCCGAAGGCAGAGGCTTTAACCCACTGAGCCACCCAGGCGCCCCTATATGGGCCTCTTTGTTGTTCCTTGAACATGCCAGGCATATTCCCACCTCAGGGCCCTTGCATCAGCTGTACTCTTTGCTCATAATCCCTTCCCACAAAAACTCCTATGACTAGTTCCTTCTTTGCCTCTTTCAAATCTTTGCTCAAATGGCAACTTGTAGATGAGGCCTTCTTTGACCATCCTATTTCAAGTTACAAGTACTCTTCCACCCCAAGTTCTATACAATACTTCACTATATCTCTTAATTTTTCTCTGTAGTATTTATGACCTAAAATACTAAATATCTTATTTATTAGAGTATTATCTGTCTCTCCTCACCAGATTAGTGCCATAAAAGCAGAGATTTCCCTCAGAATGTTTAGAATAATGTCTAGCACATAGTAAAAATTCAAATATTTGTTAAAAGAATGACTATATAAAATAGAATTTTATCAAGATCTATGTTCAAAATTTATTTTAATATATACTGTTTTAAACATGCAAAATTGCTAACTTCCATATGTAGTAAAGACTATCTCTTATTTTAAGATTATATAATTCCAAATTTTTAGGCATTAAAATTCTCTTTCTTTTTCAAAATTATGGTTCTAGTAACTATTTTTTTCTCAATGGCCTCATTTGCCAACATGAGAAATGTTTAAATCTGTCAATGTCTAATATTTTTTTGAAAATTTTATTGGTATATGAAATCTAAAAATCTGGGAACTACTGACATATAGGATTAAAATAATTCATCAGAATGTCATTTCACTATCTAGCCCAATAGACCTACTGAAACTATTCCACACTTCAGATATCCTCTCTGGTCAAGAGAATCTCATTATCTTCAAACCGTCAAGACTTTGGTCCCCTGAATGCTTCTTAACTGGTTTTTCCCTTCCTTCATCCCTTCCTTAAAACCTTCCCATCCAAAGACTTCTCCTCCTTTAAGTATACTACCCGAAATCCAATATGTTTAAGTCATTTTCTTACCACTCCAGCCTATATTCATCCTTCTTTCAGCTGAATACCTTAAGCCCTTTATGTACAGCTCATTCCAAAAACAAGTTTTGTACAAGCCAACTACGTAAGGATCAGATTAAGAAAAGATTTTAAAGAGACAATTTCCAGAGCCTCAGTGCAGATTAGGAGAATCAGAATTTCCAAGACTGAAGCACAGAAGCTAAATAAATAAATAAAAATATTTTTAACCATAATAACAGTTGCATGTTTATCTTAAGACTTCACATTAAACATGGAATGTACACGTCCTACATTATACTATCCATATGAATAGCCTTAATTTTGAAGCAAGTTATTTCAAATCCAACTGTAATATTTTGACACAGACATGCAGATGAATTTTTGAAAATAGTGTATTGATGTTATCATAGGAGGGCATATACTGCAAAGAAATTAATATAATTAAAATAAGCAGCTACCAACATTCACTTAAAAAAAAAAAGTAAACCTAAATATAGTCTACTAACCTGTTTGTTGTTCTCTGCTATGGAAAGCTGCAATGCCAGGAGCATGGAGTCTGCACCACATACAGTAGTTCTCTCAGAGGTACAAAGAGTGTGCCAATTCCTCCTGAACTCTTTAATCATATCCAAGATAGACTTCTGATTAAGCTCAGCCATCCTCTGAAAGCAGGACAGAATGCAAAATGTTAAAAAGCTTTATTTTAATTGGAAACTAATATTTAACATGTGTAAGAAAGCAGAGTTAGAGAAAAATAAGTAGTGAACTAGAGGTCCTTTCATATTTACTAAGATTGCCTTTAATTAAATTTAGGAAAACAGAACAATATAATTTCTGCCCAATCATACTTTCCTCTCCTTTAGTTTTCTTAAGCCAAATCTTTTGAAATAACAAAATCCAACCTCCAATCTGAAAATTCATACAAAACAGATATGCAAATTCTGTAAACTTATAATTATAGACACAGACATAGCTAATTAAAGCTGTATTTTCAAAACATTTGTTTTTAGATGGTAATATGTGTGGTAGAATGCCAAAAAAAAAAAATCAGTTTCCTCCCATCCCTATATTGTCCTAAGAGAAATAGTCTATTTTCCACCCTTTAAATATGGATCAGTCTAGTAACTTGATTTTACCAACTGAATATGGAAGAATGACATCATGGGGGGTCCAAGCCCAGAGCTCAAAAGGCCCATGCAGAAGAGTAATGCAGCAGGTCTAATGTCCATTTTTGAAAGGACTGCTTACAGGGCTAGCTCTTGGCTGCACCTGGGAATTTAGAATTCAGTAGGGTTTCCAGTATGAGTAGCTCACTGTGCCTAAACTATAGAAAAATACAGTTTATGCTAAATACATGTTTTTCTTCTGAGTCTGGATTTTAGAACATAGACTGAAGATATCTACCTTCAGTACCCTGGACATTGAGTCTCTAAAGATCTTCCCTGACAGACAACATATTATATGAGCTGTCACAATTTGTTGTTGGAGGATTTAAGCATGTCTTGTGTGACTTCACTAAAAGAGGACTTTAGGAAGCTTATGCCTGATCACCCCAGGACTTCACCCCATGCACCTTCTCCCCATATAGCTTCTCTCTTTCCTGATTTTGTTCAGCATCTTTTTGCTGTAATAAATTATAGCTGTTGGCACAACTATATGCTGAGTCCTCTAACTCTTCTTAACATCCAACCTGGAGGTGGTTTTGGTGGCGGGCCTCCTGATATATGGCTTTGCAGCTTTAGTTCTTAGTCTCTTGTTACTCTAGACTACCATATGAAAAAGTCCAACTTCACTTACTGGAAAGGCCATATAAAAGAGAACCAAGTCACTCCACTGACAACCAACACCAACTTAAAGAGGCACCTGGGATGCTCAGTCATTGGGTGTCTGCCTAAGGCTTGGGTCGTGGTCCTAGGGTCCTGGGATTGAGCTCCATGTCGGGCTCCTTGCTCAGTGGGAAGCCTGCTTCTCCTTCTACCACCCCCCTGCTTGTGTTCCCTCTCTCACTTTGTCTCTCTCTGTCAGATAAATAAATAAAATCTTTAAAAAATTGCACTAAAAGCCAGAAAATACCTAGGAATAAACCTAACCAAAGAGGAAAAGGATCTGTACTCAGAAAACTATAGAACACTCCCATAAGAAATTGAGGAAGACACAAAAAAATGGAAAAATGTTCTATGCTCATGGGTTGGAAGGACAAATATTGTGAAAATGTCTATGCTACGTAGAGCAATCTATACATCCAGTACAATCCCTAACAAAATACCATCGACATTTTTCACAGAGCTGACACAAATAATCCTAAAATTTGTATGGAACCAGGAAAGACCCCAAATAGCCAGAGGAATGTTGAAAAAGAAAAGCAAAGCTGGTGGCATCACAATTCTGGACTTCAAGCTCTATTACAAAGCTATAGTCATAGCTTGAAGACAGTGGCACAAAAACAGAAACATAGATCAATGGAACAGAAGGGAGAACCCAGAAATGGATCCTCAACTCTGTGGTCAACTAATCTTAAACAAAGCAGGAAAGAATGTCCAGTGGAAAAAGGAGTCTCTTCAACAAATGGTAATGGGAAAATTGGACAGCCAAATGTAGAAGAATGAAAGTGGACCATTTTCCTATACCACTCACAAAAATAGACTCAAATGGATGAAAGACCTCAATGTGAGACAGGAATCCATCAAAATCATTGAGGAGAACACAGGCAGCAACCTCTGTGACCTCAGTCACGGTAATTTCTTCATAGACACATCGCCAAAGGCAAAGGAAGCAAGGCCAAAAATGAACTATTGGGAGATGCGGAGGAGAAGTAAGTTGGGAGAAATCAGAGGCGGAGACAAACCATGAGAGACTGTGGACTCTAAGAAACAAAGTGAGGATTTTGGCAGGGAGCGGGTGAAGGGTTCAGTGAGCCTGGTGGTGGGTATTATGGAGGGCACATATTGCATGGAGCACTGGGTGTGGTGCATAAACAATGAATTTTGGAACACTGAAAAGAAATTTAAAAAAATAATAAAAAAATTTTTAAAAATGAACTATTGGGACTTCATCAAGGTGAAAAGCTTCTGCACAGCAAAGGAAATAGTCAACAAAACCAAAACACAACCAACAGAATGGGAGAAGATATTGGCAAATGTCTTATCCGATAAAGGACTAGTATCCAAAATCTATAAAGAACTTACCAAACTCAACACCCAAAGAACAAATAATCCAACCAAGAAATGGGCAGAATATGCTGAGTGAAATAAGTCAAGCAGAGAGAGTCAATTATCATGTGGTTTCACTTACTTGCGGAGCATGAGGAATAACATGGAGGACATTGGGTGAAGGAGAGGAGAAGTGAGTTTGGGGAAATCGGAGGGGGAGATGAACCACGAGAGACTGTGGACTCTGAGAAACAAACTGAGGGTTTTGGAGGGGAGGAAGGGTGGGGGGTGGGGAGAGCCTGGTGCTGGGTATTAAGGAGGGCACGCATTGCATGGAGCACTGGGTATGGTGCATAAACAATGAATCTTGGAACACTGAAAAAAATAAAATAAAATAAAATAAAATAAAATAAAATAAAAAGAATTTTAACTCACTCTTGAATAATGCCTGCACACATTTTTGGTCTTTTTATTTTTTATTTTTTCAGTGTTCCAAAATCCATTGTTTATGCACCACATTCTCTTTTTGTTGTTTGTGTTGGTTTATTATCATTATGCTTTTAACACTAGCCTCACATTAAAATACTGGAAGGAGGGTCGCCTGGGTGGCTCAGTGGGTTAAGCCTCTGCCTTCGGCTCAGGTCATGATCCCAGGGTCCTGGGATTGAGCCCCGCATCGGGCTCTCTGCTCGGCAGGGAGCCTGCTTCCCTCTCTCTCTGCCTGCCTCTCTGCCTCCTTATGATCTCTGTCTGTCAAGTAAATAAATAAAATCTTTAAAAAATAAAATAAAATACTGGAAGGAAATACAAAAAAAAAAAAAAGAAAGAAAGAAATGGGCAGAAGACATGAACAGACGTTTTGGCAAAGAAGACATCCAAATGGCCAACAGACACATGAAAAAGTGCTCCACATCACTTGGCATCAGGGAAATACAAATCAAAACCTCAGTGAGATACCACCTCATACTAGTCAGAATGGCTAAAATTAACAAGCAAATGACAGATGTTGGCAAGGATGCAGAGAAAGGGGAACCCTCCTACACTGTTGGTGGGAATGCAAGCTGGTGCAGCTACTCTGGAAAACAGTATGAAGGTTCCTCAAGAAGTTAAAAGTAGAGCTACCCTAAGACCCAGCAATTGCACTACTGGGTATTTCCCTAAAAGAGTCAAATGTAGTGATCCGAAGGGGCACGTGCACCTGAACGTTTATAGCAGCAATGTCCACAATAGCCAAACTATGGAAAAAGCCCAGATGTCCATCTGCAATGAATGGGTAAAGAAGAGGTGGTATAGCTAGGTACAATGGAATATTATGCAGCCATCAAAAAATGAAATCTTGACATCTCCAATGACATGGATTAACTAAAGGGTATTATGCTAAGGAAATAAGTCAATCAGAGAAAGACAATTATCATATGATCTCACTGATATGTGGAATTTGAGAAACAAGGCAGAGGATCATGAAGGAAGAGAGGAAAAAGTGAAACAGGATGAAACCAGAGAGGGAGACAAACCATAAGAGACTCTTAATCTCAGGAAACAAACATAAGTTGCTGGAGTGGAGAGAGGTAGGAGGGAAGGGGTAGCTGGATGATGGACATTGGGGAGGGTATGTGCTATGGTGAGCACTGAATTGCATAAGACTGCTGAATCACAGAGCTGTACCCCTTTACAAACAATATATTGTATGTTAATTTAAAAATTATTTTAAAAATTTAAAAATTAAAAATTATTTTTAAAAGATCAAATAAAATAATAACTCCACTAAGTTTTCGGGTGGTTTGTTACACAGCAATAGATAACCAGTACAAAATCTAATATTTAGGAGTTTCTTTGGTGCCAGAAATTTTTCTAAAGTTTAATATTTAGAACATTAAAACGTCCTCAACATCACTTTGGCATCAAAACCTAAATGAGATACCACCTCACACCAGTCAGAATGGCTAAAATTCACAAGTCAGGAAATAACAGGTGTTGGTGAGGACACAGAGAAAGGGGAAGCCTCCTTCATTGTTGGTGGGAATGCAAGCTGGTGCAGGCACTCTGGAAAACAGCATGGAGGTTCCTCACAAAGCTGAAAACAGAGCTACCCTAAGACTCAGCAATTACACCACTGGGTATTTACCCTAAGGATACAAATGCAGTGATCTGAAGGGGCATAAGCACCCGAATGTTTATAGCCACAATGTCCACAATAGCCAAACTATGGAAAGCCCTAACTGTCCATCAACAGATGAATGGATAAAGAATATTTGGTATATCTAGATACAATGGAATATTATACAGCCATCAAAAAACTGAAATCTTGCCATTTGTAGTGATGCAGATGGAACTAGAGGGTATTATGCTAAGCGAAATAAGTCAATCAAAAAAATACAGTTATCATATGATCCCACTGATAGGAGGAATTTGAGAAACAAGACAGAGAGGATCATAGGGGAAGGGAAGGGAAAAAATGAAACAAGATAAAACCAGAGAGGGAGACAAACCATAAGAGACTCATCATTGCAGGAATCAAACTGAGAGTTGCTGGAAGGGAGGGGGTGAGAGGGATGGGGTGGCTGGGTGATGGACTTGGGGAGGGTATGTGCTATGGTGAGTGCTGTGAATTGTGTAAGACTGATGAATCACAGACCTATACCCCTGAAACAAGTAATAATTTATTTGGTAATTTTATAAATAAATAAATAAACAAGTAAATAAAAGCTTAATATTTAATCCTCATTCAATCTCTGAACAGAGTCTTATGAGGAAGGTCCATTATTATCCTCATTTTACATCTGAAGAATGTGACACCCCATGTCACCCAGCTAGCAAATGGCAAAACAGACTTAAGCCCAAGATGCTTAACTCCATAAGCTGTGCTCTTAAATCACCATACTACATAATTTCTCCTGACAGATGAAAGTCTTTCAAAATAATTAGATGTAGTTCTAATGTTTTACATACTCAAGTCTATATAAGGAAGCAATTCTTTTCTCTGAGTTTACAGATACGGTTGCTAAAAGGTTTTTTTTCCCCCTACTTTCTTTTAAGCATGCTAGTCTCCAAGATATTCATATACCATTGTCTTATTTGGGGTATATTTTACTGTACACATTCCATTTATTAACTCTTTCTGTTATCTTTTTTCTTTTTCATGTGGTATAAATAGAATCCCAAATATTTATTCTGTATTTCAGGTTTATACAATCAGGAAAATGGGCATATAACATTTAACAAAGCAGTAATTCATAGTTGCATCAGCAAGTAAAAAACTGTAAATATCTACATATATACAAATACTAGTAAATAGCTAAAGCTTATATTTCTCATCAAATTTCACCATCCTTTCTTAAAAGCAAAAAAAGTGAAGAAGTAATGCTTCAGTGATATGATCAGTTTGCCTGAAATAAATCTTTAGTACTAAATTATACAGTGTACTATTTTTAAGTATTAAGAGTTCTGGAGCACATGAGTGGCTCAGTCAGTTAAATGACCCACTCCTGACTTCAGCTCAGGTCATGATCTCAGGGTCCTGAGATCCAGCCCCATCCAGCACTCCAAAGCACATAATATGGCTTGATATTCTCTCTCTCCTTTCTCCTCTGCCCCTCTTCCATGCTTGCATGTGCACCCACTCTCTCTTTTTCTCTCTAAATAAATAAATAAATAAAACTTAAAAAAATTAAAATATGAGTTCAGATTGCTAAAATGAAAACTAGTCAAGAATTACACTGTTCTGAATCCTAAGCTGTGAGATCTATACCAAGTTATGTCACTTCCCCTGCCTCAGCTTCCTTGTACTGAAAATGAAAATAACAATTGTTCTTATCTCACAGGATTTTGTGAAAAATAAATGACATAAATATAAGCTTTTAGCACAGTGTCTGACACATATAAAAGACAAAAGTCTCAGGGTGCCTGGGTGGCTAAGGTTATAATCTCAGGGTTCTGGGATCAAGCCTTGCATCACTGGACTTCCTGCTTAGCAGGAAGTCTGCTTGTCTGTCTCTCTCTCCCTCTGCCCCTCCCCACTTCTCATTCTCTCTCTCTCACACATACAAATTCGTGGAGCATAACAAATAATATGGAGGACAAGGGTAGATGGAGAGGAGAAGGGAGTTGAGGGAAATTGGAAGGGGAGGTGAACCATGAGAGACTATGGACTCTGAAAAACAACCTGAGGGTTTTGAAGGGGCGGGGAGGTTGGGGGAACCAGGTGGTGGGTATTAGGGAGGGCACGGATTGCATGGAGCACTGGGTGTGGTGAAAAAACAATGAATACTGTTACGCTGAAAAGAAATAAAAAATTTTAAAAAAATAAATAAATAAATGAAAGCTTTAAAAAAAAAAAAAAGGCCAACAGTCTCTTCCAAGGGTTAGCACAATTGTTGGAAAGGGCCAAATAGTAAATATTTAAGGAATGCAAGGCATACAGTCTCTGTCACAACTATTCAACTTGACCTTGCTGTGTGAAAATAGCCACAGACAATACATAAACATAGGAGCATAGCTGTGCTTCAACAAAACTTTAGAAACTGAAATTAACTTTCATATAATTTTCACATGTCACAAAATATTATTCTTTTGTTTTTGTTTCAACTATTCAAAATGTAAAATCTATTCTTAGCTCAGGAACTAGCTGCACAAAAGCAAGTAGTGCCCTAGTTTGCCAACTCTGGTCTAGTCTCAGCTCTTTCAGCAGCTAGCTGGCTATATAAGCCTAGGCAATAAGCATCATAACTGGCTGCCTAGGTGAAAGTATAATCACACAGAAAACAGGAATAATACCTTCCAGCCAGTTATGAGAAATCAATGAGATAAGGAATATGCAAGCACTCTGAATGTCAGGCTACACTACACAAAAACAGTAGAAGGTGGCAGGGATAATGAATGCTTGTTTAAAAAACAAACAAACTGGGCGCCTGGGTGGCTCAGCGGGTTAAGCCGCTGCCTTCGGCTCAGGTCATGATCTCAGGGTCCTGGGATCGAGTCCCGCATCGGGCTCTCTGCTCAGCAGGGAGCCTGCTTCCTTCTCTCTCTCTCTCTCTCTGCCTGCCTCTCTGTCTACTGTGATCTCTGTCAAATAAATAAATAAAATCTTTAAAACAAACAAACAAACTGGATTCCAAATTGCACTGGAGCAAAAACTGTGAGGCAGGAAATTATCACTGGGGAGACAGTGTGAGATGGTAAAAGAATTTCTGAGTCAGACATTCAGGGCCCACATCCTGGTTCCCCAATTTATAAGATATATCTCCTTTAAAGTCTCTGATGAACATAAATTTCCTCAAATATAAAACAGTTAAGATATCTTACCTCATAAAACTATGAGACACAAGTAAAAATCCATCTAGTGCCATTCACTTAATTAAAAAGGGGGTGGGGCAGTCTTTGGTGCTATCACCGTCGGAGTGCAGATCCTAAATTTTCTTTGGGAGAATAGAACAGGGAGAGGGCGAAGTAATGGAACTGGAGTCCGCGCACGTCTTGGAACTAGAACCCCGGTCTCCTGCCAACCTAATCAACCTAAGTAGGCCTCTTCGAGCCCCCCGGCATCCTGTCTGCAGATGATCCCACAGTACCTTCTAGCTCTATTTATCACTAGTTATTGTGAATTCTTCAACATCCCCAAACCCAACCGGGTTCCAGAGCAAAGCCACTATTAACAGTCACTTAGGGGTCACTGAAAAATCTCTCGGCCTGAATCACAAATTAAAGTGTGACAGGCGGGCAAGGAAGACATGAGACTCACCTGACTCGGGATAGACCTGGTAGGTTCAGACTGGACTGAAAAAATTGTTCTGCCGGGCTGTAGTCTCAAGGCTGTTAAGAGACTCTGTCGCGAGTTCTATTTTAAATCTCGCGGGAAGGCTCGGGAACCAATCGCCGCTTCCGCCCTCTGACCCGGAAGCAGAATCGGCGCGCGCCGCGGCAGGCTGGGGAGGAGACCAGCTTCCCTCCGGCCAGTTTCCGACTGCCTGGTGCGTATCGCTTCTGAACCTGAGGGTTCGTGCGGGTTTGCAACTGGCCGCCGAGCGCTCCCATCCTATTCTTGCGAGTTCCTTCTCTCCCGGGTCGTGTCCCACCTCTCTTCCCTCTGACCTCGGGCTTCGGGAGGTGGTAGCGGGGCTCACAGGACTTGCCTGTCTGGGAGAGACGTGGGAGCTTTTTGCGGGTACTTCAGTTGTTTCCTCCCTGTTCCGCTCTTCAGTTTTAGAGGGCAAGTCCAGCTCGCCGTACAGTGAAACCCTGAAAATGTAGTGAGACTGGGCACAGTTTAACAAGCGATAAGGGGACCGAGTTTCCTGACCTCGAATCTTTTCCACTTCCCACATCGCTGTGCCTGTATGGGCATCCACCTGCTGGTCACCCTTAACAAATGTCCAGTCCTGGATTCCCACTCGTACGGTTACTAGTTTATAGGCTCCCTGGGGTGGGATTCCTCTGATTCTCCGTAAATACTTACCAGGTCTTGATGAGTTCGTTACTGAGCCCAGCTATTCTCAGGACAACTACATCCAGTTAAGGGAGGAGGGGGAAAAAAGACCTCTTTAGATCCCTAAGTCTCATCTGGGAATGCTACTTCCAGACTGTACACAAGGCCATAACAGGTTGGTGGAAGTTTTGTGCCTGATTTTACGAATATCATTTTTATATCACACATTTTGGCACTCTTTCTCCAGGTCTTACTGTGCTTTTCACACAGAATCGTAACTGTTAGCGGATATTGTGATCTTCACGGCGGAGGCCTGTTTTTCTTCTCTAGCACTGGTGTCCAACACCTAGTAAAGTATTTCAAATGCTGTCTCCTCTATGAGCTTGGCAGCTAGCTAACCTATTAAAGCCTCGATTTCTTCTTCTGTAAAATGAGAACCATTTGCCTCCTCTTAGGTTTGCAAGTATTAGGTGTCATAATGTCAGTAAAATCCTTAACATGGCACCTGCAAGCAGTGCTCTGTAAAGTTAACTATCATTAGTTTTTATGAATCTATTCACTACTAAACTGATTACATTTTCAAGTACTCACTATCTTTTTGTTAATCTAAACAGGATATGATGATTTATTCTGCAGGTGTTATTCATAAAGTATTTAAAGAAGTACCTGGTTTGGTTTGGTTTTTTTTATAGCTGTCTGTGGCATCTGAAATACCATGTCCTTATTTTGATTCATTTGTTGAAAGTGACTGACACTTTGATGGTTTCTATCTAACTATATCTGTGCTGTAATCCACAGTTTCGTGACCTCATCCAGTAGAAGGCTATTTTATTTTTACAACTGCTCAAGTATTGACATACAAGATGAAGCAAGATGCCACAAGAAATGCTGCCTACACTGTGGATTGTGAAGATTATGTGCATGTGGTAGAATTTAATCCCTTTGACAGTGGGGATCCAGGAAACCTAATTGCATATGGTGGCGGTAATTATGTGGTGGTTGGCATGTGTACATTTCAGGTTAGTGTACAAAATTCAGTGAATGACAGTGAAGCTATTTCACTGGTTAAAAAAACAAACTTTGGCAAACTGGGTAAACTTGGAAAGCATATTGAGCTTGAATGTAAGAGAAAAAATGACATGAAGAACTACAGAGGAAGATATTTCCAGTAATATATGCCTGAGATTTGTGCATACATTAAATAGGTGGTGAAAAAAAAAAAAAGACTATGAGGCTTCTCTTTTTGCCTCGTGTTTGGAAATGGAATATTCTGGTAATTGAAGGTTGTGACTAACTGAACATTTGGTATGTACAAAGAAAATTAGGTCTCAAATGAGACCTGAGTAATTACATAACCCAGTTTTTCTACATTCCACTTTGACATAGGAAACAAACCTAAAGAATGATCCTCCAGGAAATTTTACAGCTGTCATGATATTCAGCTTCTGTATTAGTATGCTCTCGTGCTTTTTATACATCCAAAGCATACAACCAGTGTATACACAGTATGGGACCCTATTAATTGAACAGGCAATTTAGCATAGTCATTAAGACAATGAACTCTGGAGCCAAAATGCTTAGGTTTTTACTTCTGCCTGGCTTTACCTCTTAATAACTATATGACCCTGAGCAGGTACTTAACCTCTCTTCTATAAAAATGAGGAAAATAATACTTAATAGCGTTTTGTGAGAATGTAGTTAGTATGTCATGTGACATTCCTGGAAGGCATCTGGTACAATTTATATATATATATATATATATATATATATATATATCATATACACACACACACGCATATATATATATATATATATATATATATATATATATAATTTAACTGTCATTAATCTGGTCAGTGTTAGCCCCCAGCACCGGCCCATATTTAATCACCAAAGCAAGATTGCGTTGTGGTGAGCACATACGATGTTTTCTTACATGAAAGCCAGTTCCACATGTGAAAGAGTCTAAACAATGTGAGTTCAACCCTTAGAAATTTTGGCTAATAATTTGTTTACCAGAATATTATTCCTAAAACAATATTTCTCAAATTAAGGTTAATCGGTGAGGTAATTTGGCATTGGTCAGTTTTCAAAGATTTAAAGTAACTTTACCACTAAAGTAGTACTATTATAAACATTATTATTTACTCTTTTACTCAGGAGGCAGTATTTTATTTCAGTATACTGTTTTGGCATCATAAATGCAGTTTAGCATTTTACAGTGCATTAAGTAAAGTTATACAAAATTGGACTGCATGCATATTTATGCTAAGGAAAAAGTATGAATGAAAGACTTCATTTTTTTGGTGTCTGAGTAGAATACAAGAGCTCTTACATTTTCCTGCATTGTCTCTTAGGATTGGGGTAGGAATTGCTAGCTTTCAGGCTAAGTGACCCATGGCCTGACCTTAGCTGGACTACCTAGTTAGGATCATAAAAAGTCCACATGATTAGGAGAAATAATATAATACACTCTTGAAAAAGACTGATGGTAAAACCATTTTTCTGGTGCAGGCTACTAACCCACAAAAGAATAAAGGAGCTCCCTACAGGTGAAACTAAGTTTTCATTACTTTTAAAATTAAGAACTGAACACAGAATTGTATTTAAAAAAAAAATACTGAAAAGATATGTTTTATCTCTAATTTATGTTCAGCTAAGAAATGAGAAAGTCAAGAAGGGAGGAAAAAAGTCAGGAAAAAGAAAAGGTGATGAGTGGCAGAGAGAGAAAAAGACAATGGAGAAGAAAGAACTAGCAAAAAACATTTGTATTGCTCTGTCATGTCTTGCACATTGTCCTTGTTGATCCTCAGACCTGTCAGATTGACAATCTAGGTCTTACAGCCAAATTACCTAAAGAAAGAATTAAATTTTATTAACTTGGCAAGTTTCTGTGCCAAGTACTGGCAATAAAATTAAGCAACTGTCCCTGTCCAGAGTTTCCATTGTATGTCAAAGAAGTTCAGGGATTTGTATGACTAGTAAATGAAAAAACAAGCTGTAGACCCCATTTTATAAACCCCTTCTTTTCCTTTGATGCTGCTATTCAGATAGATTGAAGCCATAATTCTAACAGTTCTGGAGGAGATTTGAGTCCCAATAATTTGCCCTTGAGGATTCATAATATATTATCGTTTCCCTTTAAAGTTATTTTGTTATCTAATTAAACACTATTAAGCATTGTTTCTATTCTCTCATGTTAGAAACTTCAAGTTCCATAGCATCCAATTTCATGCCTCTTGTCCGAGAAAACTAAGTAAAAGTAAATTGAATTGAAAGTTTACCACATGCCTGTTGGAAAGGCAATCCTCACTCTAAGACTCTTAGGAAAACACTGTCAATACAGTAGATTTAAATGTCAACAAAGCATTTTTCAGAATCTTATGGTGTTCTTTTGAATATGTTGGAAATTTGAGCTGAATGTTGTACTATTAATTGGTGTCATGTATTTGTCAAGTATTAAGTGCAAAACAGAACTGGTAATACCTTTGTTAAAAAAGCAAGGACCCTGACCCCAAGATGTTTAAGTGTAAAACCATCCAGTAAGAAAACTGTTATAAGAAGTCCTATGTGCGAAGGGTAGAGGGAACATGAAAGTTTCAAAATCTATTCAAAGGATCACCAATAACAAATTGGGAACTTGAATTTCGAGAACATTTGATTTAAGCAAGCACATTGAATTTATGTAGGACGTGAAGCTGAGAAGAATACCTAATGCTTTGAATGATAAACTCCACTTAACAAGTATTAATTGAGCACCTGGTGTATGCCAGACACTGTGCTTAGAATTCAAGTATTTAATAGATTGGATTAAAGTGCCAATTTGAACAAGCTAAAATTTAATAAAGTCTTAAAATGATAGACTGCTGAAGCTAAAAGGGACAGTTGTGACTTAACAGTTTTTAGTCACCTGGATGTTCACTATGAAACAGTGCAATGATTAAACTGCCAAAAGGAGTTAATTCAGTGCTGTCCAATAGAAATACAGTGTGAGCCACAAATATAAATTTAAGTGTTATAGTAACCACATTATAAGAAGTAAAAACCAGGTGAAATTAATTTTAATGTATTATTTTACCCAGCATATCCAAAATATTTCATGTGTAACCAACATAAAAAATTAATGAGATATTTTATATGCTTTTTAAACTAAGTCTTAAATCTGGTGTGGATTTTGCACTCTATAAAGTATACATGGTTTGAACTAGCTGTATTTCAAGTGCTTAATAACCCCATGTGGCTAGTGGCTACCACATTGGACAGCATAGCTCTATATCCTTTAATCTTTACTTCATTTCTCAGCAGTGTATGTTATGATGCAAATGAGATAACGTATTTGAAGACATTTCAGAATGGTATTAAAATGTTTAAAACTGCCATGTGAAAGAGGGATTAGACTCAGAATGGTAAATATATTTTGTGTTATTTGTCAGTTCTGTCTTTGGTGAAGTTGTGGCTTATAGTGCTTTAGGACTGACACTGAATCTTCTTTGGATGTGTTCACCTAAGATCAGCTGTGGCCAAATACTTGTCTTCACTGAAGTAGATTTCATCTATATGGTTCCAGGTAGCAGAATTTGGAGCAATTAGTAGAATTTACATGAAAATAGATTTGGTTTTAATGTTAAAGAGAGCTCTTTGAATTAGAACTTGAATTCTAATTCAAGTTCTAACTTGAGTTGAATAAGCTCCCCCAAGAAGTAGCTAGTTCCTTGTCACTGAGAATGTTCAGAGAAGGGTTATGCAGACTCTCTCCAGATGTTATATAAATTCAAGTATGAGGTGAAAGAAGTGGACTAGGTAAACTTTACAGTCTCATCTGACTAAAATTCTGTATTTGGCCTTAACTGGGTATGGTGGGAGGGCCTGCCAATTTCAAACCCTTACAAGAGCCCTTTCATCAACCTGGCTTTGCCCCAACCTCAAACACACCAGAGCCTTCTATAATGATTTGTATTGCAGCAAGTTTTCCAAAGGATCTTAATTTCCTGCCTATACAATACTGCCTACACCCCAGACTAAACCCAAAATAGCATTTGTCTCTGCCTATACCACACACACACCCTGGCCTTTTAGTTGGCTCGGTGGCAGACTTTGCTGCCAGGAAAAAAGGTTTCACTGGTAATACATAAAGCTCAAGCTATACAATCCCTGGGATTTCTTTATCTCCACGGCCACCCAATAACTCTATATATACTTTGGGTAACAAATTATAGGACCTAATTGTCAACACTGTTGTTACAGTAGCAAAGTAATCTGTGTTTTGATGGTAAAAACTTCATTTTTAGAAGATTGATTTGTCCAGTGTGGAAAAATAGATGTAATCCAAACTATGAAGTCAGCTATGATTAGGCTCTTAACCTGATTTTAAAATTGCTTAGTGGTTGCTGCCTTGGCATATCTGGCTGTTAGCTATACAGTTATTATACACACAGATTATGAAGTAATAAAACTTGACAGTGTTTTTCTTTCCTTGATAAGTACATTTCTATTTCCTATTTTCATTTATGGAAAAACTTATGCTATTAACTCAAGTTTGTCTGAAATTTAAAGTTATTTTTCAAGGGGCATTAGAATTATGTAGAGAAAGCCATGTGGAATGTATTTGTGAAATGGCTTTGCTAGGATCCCAAAGACATTTTATCCTGGAAAAGTCAACACATTCAATAGGATTCACTTAAACCTTGCGTTTAGATTCAGGATGAATGGAATTCTTAGAACAGGCCTTCAGATAATACCCTATCTATGTAGACATATGTATCCCTTAAGTAAGTTTCACCTGCTCTGGATTTTTCCCCTGGTGTTATTTTATAATTCTATAAACTTATAAAAGATAATTGTATCACTTAATACAGAGGAGTCCTTGGAAAAATTTGTCATGAAAAATTTGCTGCAGTCTCTAGATCCAGTTGGGGTATTGATTTAAATAACAAAACAGTTTTTAAACTTAATATTTTCAAGCCTATAAAAAGTATTTTAAAATATATGTTATCTATATAAGGTATAAAGAGCAATAAAATAGATTCCTGGATGCCTACTACCCAGCTAAAGAAATAGAACATAAGTAATTCTTCTGAAGCCCTCTGGGTATTCTTCCCTTACTGCCTTTCCTTCTCACCTTCAAGTGGTAACTATGCCTGAAATTTTGTGTTGTTGATTCTTTGTTTTACTTTATAGAGTTACCATATATGTAGGTCTTGCAAATGAGTATACTGGCTTTCATGTTTCAAATTTTATCAACGAAATTATTCTGTATTTTTTTCTTCTACCATGTGTTGCTATTAACATTGTATTTGTTAGGATACTCCATGTCAAAATTCATTTGTTTCCATTGTTGTATGATACATTATGCACATATAGCATAACTAACCTATCTATTCTTCTATTGGTTATTTGGTTTATTTTTAATTTTTTACTCTTGAAAATATTGCCAATATGCATATTCTTTTGTCTTCTGTTTGTGTTTTGTTACCTCCTCTTTTCATTGTTTTCCTCCCTGATAATTTGGAGGTTTTGCGTGCTGTTTCTCCTCTTTTAATGGTTGCCAAAGACACTTTACCATGCATACTTAAACATCTAACTTCTGCTCAGATCATGATCCCAGTGTCCCGGGATCAAGCCCTGCATCCAGCTCCCGGCTCAATAAGCCTGCTTTCCCCCTCTCCCTCTGCCTGTTGCTTCCCCTGCTGTGCTCGCTTTCTCTCTCTCTCTCTCTCTCTCTCTCTCTCTGACAAATAAATAAAATCTTTAAAAAAAAAAAAAACCTCTGTAACTTCTTCAAGAACAAAATAAGGATCTTTGACTCTTGAACTATCACCCCCTCCAGATTCATATACTGTCATATTTTAGTCCTCAGTTGTTTTTCTTTTCATTTTAAGCCACAAATTATGTGTTATAGGGCTAATATTTGTTTAGATTAACCCATCTGTTTGCCTTTGATTTTTTACTCACTGTTCCTTAAATCTCAGGTCTTCCTTCTGGGGTCATTTTGTAGTAAAGGGTGTAATAAAGTACACCCTTTACTACAAGAAAAAGTTTATTACTAAATTCTTTATGTAAAGGGCCAGATAGTGAATATTTTAGGTTTTTCCAGCCACTTACAGTACCTGTTGCAAATTGTTCTTTGTTTTCTACAACTCCTTAAAAATACAAAAATGAGGGGGTACCTGGGTGGCTCGGTCGGTTAAGCGCCTGCCTTCAGCTCAGGTCATGATCCCAGAGTCCTGGGATCAAGCCCTCCCTGGGCTCCCTGCTCAGCAGGGAGCCTGCTTCTCCCTCTCCCTCTCCCCCGACTTGTGCGCACACTCTCTCTCTCTCTCTCTCTCTCTCAAATAAATAAATAAATCTTTAAATAAATAAATAAATAATCTTTTTAAAAATCTATATATAATTTTTATATATATAAAATTTATATATAAAATTCTCAGTTCATGGGCCGTGCAAAGCCAATGCATAGACCAGATTTGGCCCAGCCATAGTTTGCCATCCTCTGCTCTAGGAGATCTTTTAGTGAGGGTTTGCTGATGCTTAAGTCTTGGTTTTTGTTTTTCTGAAAATATATTTAATACAACTTCATTCTTGAAAAACAATTCACTCTTCATATATATTTATAAATATATAAATATATTTAATACAACTTCACTCTTGAAAAACAATGGTTGTGTGTATAGTCCTAAAGTTTTTCTGCCATTGTTTTGAAGATCTTATTCCACTATTTTCATGCATTTGTTGCTTCAAGAAGCTATGTGCCAAGAAGTCTATGGTTCTAATTCTTTTATAGGAAATCTCTTATATAGGAAACCTGTCTTTTCTTTCTGGTTGCTGTTGCTAAAAGCCCCATCCTCGTCCTGCTTTCTTTTCCCTCCCTCCCACCTACCCTCCCTCCCTCAGTCTGTATGTACACAAACACACAAATTGATATCATGAGAGTTTGTGTGTGTATTCTGAAGTTGCACTGTGTTGTATCTGCCTGGGGATTTTATTTAAGCTGTCTGGGACATATTGTTCTATCTAAATATATGTATCGGTTCCTGTCATCAAGTATGGAGGATCCTTTGCTATTATCTTTTGATCTTCAAATATTGCCTCTTCCCTCATTCCCTCTATTTACTCCTCTACAACCCAAATGAGATATATAGTGGAACTCCTCACTGAATCGTTTTAACATTTTTTTTGTCTTCTCTTTTCTGCATTCTGAGTAATTTTTTCAAGTCTGAATTCCAGTTGCTCTAAGCATTTTTTTCCTTACGATATTTTAATCTAAATGTTTTATTTGGTTCTTTTTAAAAGCTGCCTAATCATTTTTGGTAATCTCTTGTTGCTTACTCATACTTGTGTTTGTGGTTCTTTGTTTTCACATGTTTGAGTACATTTGTGTAAGATCATATTTGATTGAACTATATCTGTGGTAACTTTTTGAGACCTGGGTAGAGGTAGTTCATCCAAAGAGAATTTGCCTTTGTCAGGTGCTCTGGGCCACTACCAACATATGACCATTTTGAAATCAATTGTCATTTTCTGGAGGACATAATTAATGTGAATTCAAGCCACAGACTCATATTACAGCCAGCTAATGGTAGAGATTTCTCATAAGTGGCTTTTCTCTCTTAGCCTTCACCTATGGTAGATATTTTGCATGGCACTTTTGGTTTGGGGTTTTTTTTCCTACTTCCCCTTTAAAGGACCTGGATCTATGCAGAAGTCTCCTATCATCCTTCCTTGTGCAGGCACTAAACTTTGTCTTTTTTTCCTGCAAACTGAACCTGTTAGTTTTTGGATGTGGACAGAAGTACTTAAGATAGCTGCATTACATTATTTTTACAATGGGAAAGTTTTTCAGGTGATTATCCCTATTTCCAGACCTAAATACTTCAAAATTCATTTTTTCCTCATCTTCCCATGAGTATAAACTGAAATTACTTTAGTAGTACCAAAGTAGGTAAATAAGCTGACTTTAAATATCTAAACCAGAATCTTGTGTCCAAAAGACTTAATTAACCAGATTGTATTAACATATTCACTATTCATAGTCCATAACAATATTAGATGAACAATTTGTAACATCTTACATATGTATAGTGCTATATATAATGCTGTGTAAAAAAAGTAATATATTTACTGTTTGTTTTTAGTTGTCCTATAGAGTTTTCCATGAGACTTAGACAGTTTTCGCTATTTTTGTTGTCAGTGTTGCTCAGCTAACCAGTTAAATCTCTATATCTAAACTGTTTCCGAACTTCTCAAAAGAATATATATGGCCTCCTGATGAATTCTTCATTATGGTAAAATCAGAATGTTATAGTGTTTGTTTTCGTAACTTCTTAAAAACATTTACTGTGTGTGCTTAGGAGGAAGAAGCGGACATTGAAGGAATTCAATATAAAACACTACGAACATTTCAGCATGGAGTCAGGGTCGATGGCATAGCTTGGAGCCCAGAAACTAGACTTGATTCATTGCCTCCAGTAATCAAGTAAGTTTAAAACTATTAAGTGCAGTATTTATTAATTTCCTTTATTTTAAGTGATCTGAAGCCTTTGATGATAAGGACTTTTTTTCCTCCATTTCCATTTTTCCCAATTTCAGATATTAGATATTTTAACATTGGCCATTATTTCTTAATTTAGTCTTACTATGTGAATTTGTGATTTAAATATGCAACATGGTAGTGATGCCTTGAATATGTGTCGGGGCCTGACTACAAAGCTCTTTACTTGAGTTTCATCTGAATCATTTGAAGTCTTCACAGATTCTTCACTGAGTTTACCACTTATTGAAAGTATAACTGTTAAAATAAGTAGATTTGATTGAGTCATTAATGAACCTTACTGCTACACAGAGGCCAGTGTCACATTTTTTGTTTAACAGTACATAAAACTACAACTCTAATCCTTGGGCTTCAGTTTTTATGAAAGCATTGAAAAGAACAATTCCTTTTTGAGAAAAATCTTGACAGTACCTGCTGAGGCCTTCTTCACAAGGGCAATATGTGTCAGATTCTTTAATGTTTGTTATGAAACACTAACCTTGCTTCCACAGATACCAAATCTAAAAGATATGCCTTCTTTTAGTAAACAATATAGCAACCATTAGTTAGCTCTTACTGAACTAACCTAATTTTTTTTTAATTGAGGGATAATTCACATACAGTGAAATTCTCAACTTCTGAGGGTACCATTTGATCAGTGTTGACATGTATACACTTGTATAACCCATATACTGATAATACATAGCATTTCCATCACTTCAAAAGTTTCTTAGTACTCCTTCCCAGTCAATCCTTGTACCCCATCTTCTGCCAAAGCAACCATTAATCTAATTTTCAGAAGTTAATTTTGCCTATTCTAGAACTTCATATAAATGGAATCATACAGAATATATTTTTGTGCCTCGTTTGTTGTTTTTGAGATTTATTCGTGTTATAACTACCAGTGATTCTTTTTATTTTTGAAAAGTATTCCATTACATGGAATAAATACCACTGTTTATCCATTCTCCTCTAAGTAGACACCAGACAGTTTCCCGTTTTTAGCTGCTATGATTAAAGTTTCTATGAGCACCCCTGTATATATAGCTCTTAGTAGATACATGGTTTCCTTATTCTTAGGAGTAGAACTGCTAAATCAAAGGGTGGTTGAATGTTTTTTTAACATTTTAAGAAAATACCTGTTTGCATAGTGGTTCTACTGTTTTATATCCCCACCAGTTAATCTAGAAATGTTCAACTTGCTCTACCAGCTCTTCAGCATTTATTGTTGTCAGTCTTTATTTTAGCCATTATTTTTGGAACCACAATTACATTTCCCTGATGACTCATGATTTTGAGCACTTTTTCATATGCATTCTATTTCCTATCTAAAGAATATTTGCCTACAACAAGATTGTGAAGATGTTCTGTTTTCTTCTAGAAGCTGTACAGATTTTAGCTAACCGAATTTTAAATAATCCACACAAACAACACTTGTTAATATACATATATCATTGTTAATAGCTAGTTTGCTGCTCATTTCCTTTTATATTAAAAGAAAGTGTTTACAAAATCTGGAGTTAAACAAGAGTCAGTTAGTTTCTGCATTTTTTAGCAGATTTTGAAAGCTAGACAAACTATCTTCTTCCATGGTTCTGCTTGATGCCTGTTTTCCTGTCCTACTTTAACGTCATAAAATGACATATGCTGTTATTGTTTCATCTTTTTTGTTGATGTTGCTTTCTGGTAAGCAGCTTCAGATTTTTTCTGCAAATATATATGATAAATTCAGAATATTAACCAGCCATCAATTTTAAAGACAATATTTTTAGAGCAAGCTGACTGCATAGTTTTGTTTTTAAATAAATCAAATATTTTATTATAAAACATTACACATTTACTGTATCAAATTTGGAATATACAAAATATTTTTAAAGGCCATTTCTATACCCAGTATCCTATTTTTTCATAAATAACTTCACACAATTGTGATTAAACTATATTTGTATTTATTTTACTTTACTTATATATATATAATATAATGTATGTCTTATTTTACTTTAGATACATATATATGTAAAGTAAACTAAGAAATAATAAAGTAAAATAAGAAATATATACATCTATGTGTATGTATACATATATATACACACACACATAGATGTATATATGTGTGTATATATATACACACAAACGCACATAAAGTATAATACGTATTAAGATGACTCATTGGGCGCCTGGGTGGCTTAGTTGGTTAAGCGACTACCTTCAGCTCAGGTCATAATCCTGGAGTTCCAGGATCGAGTCCGCATCAGGCTCCCTGCTCAGCAGGGAGTCTGCTTCTCCCTCTGACCCTCCACTTCTCATGCTCCCTCTCATTCTCTCTCTCTCAAATAAATAAAATCTTAA
This sequence comes from Martes martes, assembly GCF_963455335.1. NCBI lineage: Eukaryota > Metazoa > Chordata > Mammalia > Carnivora > Mustelidae > Martes > Martes martes. The sequence goes on from NC_137895.1 coordinate 19,475,693, forward strand.
AAAAAAAGAAAGATGACTGAGGTATAACTTGGTGTCTGTCTTATCGTTAGCTTAACTTACAGCTAGAAAGAACCCACTCCTAGTGTTTTATCTTTAGCATTTAGTTACCTTCAGTTCTGCTCTCTCTCTCTGTTCATCCCCACTTGCTTTTCTTCACACTTGCTGGAAAGTAATGCTTCACCTTACTTCTATTCTTTGAGGCTTTATGGTTTAATTAAAGGATGGTGTAAATATACTTACCATGTATAAACTCAAGCAGCAAAGTTTGGAGAAAAGTGGAACAACATAAAGTTTGCCATAAAGTTGTGTGTGTGTGTCTGTGTTTTTTTCTTTTTTTTTTTCTTTTTAGTAAATAATCTTTGACCCCTGTAAGTCCTTTCTTCTCTGATGTTCTTACTGAACTTGGCCTTACTCTTCTACTAATAATTTATAAACCTTTGGCTTGGGATATTTCTTTTAGAAACCTTCTAAAGTAATCTTTTTCTATTTTAGAAATGATATTTTGAAGAGAGATTTTTAAATGATTTCTTATGACATAAGTATGAGGAGATCTACATTAGGAGATCTCACATTAGTAATGTCGTTATAGCAAGTCTGTTCTAGAGTTTCCTCTGGATGTGAAAATATGAATATCTAAAATAATAATAGGAGAAATTCAAAGGAGAAGAATTAGGTAGATAAGCTTTGCTTTTTAGTTTTTCTTACCTTTTATTTGTGTTATGAAATACAGCATACATGCCAAAAACTGCAAAAAAAGTACATACACAGTTTATTATAAAACTTTTGTTTTACTATTGTATTATAAAACAGACACCTGTAATGATCACCCAGGTCAAGAAATAGAACATTCCTAGCACCCAAGGTCCCCACTGTGCCCCTCCCAAATCATCCTTCTCCCTTACCCTTAAAGATAATTAAGCTCATGATTATTGTGACAGTTATTTTCTTTCTTTTTAAAATAGTTTTATCAGCTATGTATGCATTCCTAAAACAATATAGTCTATTTTTTCCTACTTATGAACATTCATACAAATGGAATAATAATATCTTTTTTTTGTCCTGCTTTGTTCACTTAGCATTATGTATGTGAGACTCATCATTGTCTCTGCTTATAAGCTCTAGTCATTGATTTGTGTTGGTTTTGTTTTTTTACTTCCAGATTTTGTACTTCAGCAGCTGATATGAAAATAAGATTATTTACTTCAGATCTTCAAGATAAAAATGAATATAAGGTATGTTGACAAGTATAATTCATAACTCTTTATTTTAAAACTTTTTTTTTTCAATATTTTATTTATTTATTTGACAGAGATCACAAGTAGGCAGAGAGGCCGGTGGAGAGAGGGGGAAGCAGGCTCCCTGCTGAGCAGAGAGCCTGATGCAGGGCCCGATCCTAGGACCCTGAGATCATGACTTGAGTCAAAGGCAGAGACTTAACCCACTGAGCCACCCAAGCTCCCCTTAAAACATTATTTTTGCCTTTTTACTTGGATTTATCTCAATTTGAAATGATGTTTAAGGGGTGCCTGGGTGGCACAATCGTTAAGTGCCTACCTTCGGCTCAGGTCATGATCCCAGGGTCCTGGGATTTAGCCCCACATTGGGCTCTCTGCTCAGTGGGAAGCCTGCTTCTCCCTCTCCCCCTCCCCTTGCTTGTGTTCCCTTTCTCACTGTGTCTCTCTCTGTCAAATAAATAAATAAAATCTTTAATAATAATAAAATAAAATGATGTTTAATTTTCATCTTTAAAGTATTAACTCAGGATCTCATTTACTCTATTTTCAGCTATAGTAAGGACTACAGATTATAAATCTGATATCATTTATTAAAATATTAGGCACAGCAAATGAGGGAGATTTAGAAATTCACATTTGGGTATAGTAAGAGTATTATAGATATGAACACACACAATGTTGAGAGTCAAACTTCGAGAGAACCAATGATCAGTGCAGCATGTAGGGTAAGGTGGGATTATAAAGCGCTTAAGAGCACAGACACAGAATCCAGACTGCCTAATTCTATCATGTTAATAACAGTATGACTGGTCAAGTTCCCAATTTCTTTGTGCTCAGTTCCTTATCTATAAAATGAGCATAATAATAGCATCTGTCTTATAAGGTTATGAGCATTGATTGACTGAGCTAATTCATACAAAACAGAACAATGTTTTGTACATAGTAAGTTCTATATATGTGTTTTCTTTTAGTACAATAAATAACCCTGTAAAATAAGAGAAAGACAAATACTGTATGATCTCACTTATAGGTGGATTTTTAAAAAGCCAAACTCATAGAACCAGAGAGTAAAATGTTTGTTGCTGGGGGAGATGGGGAGATGTTGGTCAAAGAGTACCAAACTTCCAGTTATAAGGTAAATAAGTTCTGCAAACCGAATGTGCAGCATAATGTGTATAGTTAATAGTATAGGTTATATACTTGAAGTTGCTAAGAGCGTAGATCTTTAATGTTCTCACCACAAAACAAAAATGAATTTCTGGGTTGCTGTGATTATGGGCTTCTAATACTAACTTGTCTCCAGTGCTGGCAGTTACGTAGAGGAAGTAAATAAAGACCCCATAAGGTGAAATCCATACTATGTTTATTAAGTAGTTAGTATGCAGAGCAGTAGGTATGACTTGGGGTTCTATCTCAGTGCAGTGCCCCTAGAAATTTCTTCTAGCTTTAATTTTTATTTAAGCTTTATGTAACAAGTAAGAAAGGAGGTAAGATGAGGACAGGTACAGTAAAAAAGTGTGTGTGTTTTTATAAGAAATGCATACTAGAAAAGAAAGATCAAGCTAATAGCGTGTGTTGAATGATCAGCTTCTTTCCAAGATAAACCTTCCAGAAAAAGTGGGTGTATAAATCATGCCTTAAAAATAGCAGATTGCGGGACACCTGGGTGGCTCAGTGGGTTAAGCCTCTGCCTTCGGCTCAGGTCATGATCTCAGGGTCCTGGGATCGAGTCCCGCATCGGGCTCTCTGCTCAGCAGGGAGCCTGCTTCCCCCTCTCTATCTGCTTGCCTCTCTGCCTACTTGCGATCTCTCTCTCTGTGTCAAATAAATAAATAAAATCTTTAAAAAAAAAAAAAAAAAAAAAAAAATAGCAGATTGCTTAAGAAATATTTATAGAAAAGGGAAGCATGCAGTGAAAGCTTTTAACGCAGTGAAGTAAAAATATTAGGTAGAAATTTTGTAGATTTCTTTTCCTGTATTCTTACTACCTTTTCCCCTGATGTCAGGTTTTAGAGGGCCATTCAGATTTCATTAATGGTTTGGTGTTTGATCCCAAAGAAGGCCAAGAAATTGCAAGTGTGAGTGATGATCATACCTGCAGGTATGTTACTTATGTTAAAACCACATTTTTCAATTTTCATCCTATTTTAATGAGAATTACATTATAAAAATTACAGAAAATTTAGCTTCTGTATATACTCTGTAAGATGTTGTAAAAGATGCATACTTTATTTAAATTGTAAGCATGGCACAAACATGAGTTTCAAAACTGGTGAATTCTAGTTAATGGAAACTTCCCTCTCTGCCTCTTACTGTAGATTTGTATATTAATGAAATTTAAATATGTATTGTGTCAAATTCTCCAATATTGGGTAAGAGCAGTAAGATAATAAAAGGCAATTGCCATATTATGAAGTTATTTCACAGATCCTGTTTGATAAGTTAATGTTTATAAATGAATTGCAAATCTCATTTGCTAAAGTAAGACTCACAGGAAATTTCCTGTTTTGAATAATTTGGAAGTCTCTATGTAAGGCTTTCTGCAGATATAATGCATTTCAATATCCTATTCTTCAACTCCACCCCAGTTTGGAATGGATGAGATAGCTATGACATTTTTTAATATTGCTTAAAGCTAGAGAATATCACAAGTAAACAACAAGATGACAGCAAGAGTAGGAGGTGGAAATACGCTGAGGAGTTAGGAGTGAAATGGAGTTCTATAAGCATGCCAATTGCTTCACTTGCTTTAACAGTACTATGCAGGGGGGGAACACAGCTCTGCTATTTTATATAATTTTAATGTTTGGTAAGACTATATGACAAAATCATTAGTATTCATAAATATTTGTATATATATATAAAACCATTAAATATGTGTCCTTTCACACTGGAAGTAAAGCCACTGGCTACTTTTTAAATTTTAATCATAATAGCTCATCCTTTTAAAGTTATAGAGTCATAGGCCATTATTCTTTATGTACTGCCTGTTAAAATTTTCATGTCAAGGACATGAAAGATTTACATGCCATTAAGATTTTAGGGCCTCAAGTGTTACAAAACCAAGTTTATATAGAGACCTGAAGAGTAAATAGGATCATTTTTAAGTAAAAAGTTAGATTAGATCACTAGATATAAATAATGACATTTTCGTTCTCTAATTCCTGGACTTCCTAATCACAAGCATTTGGAATAATGAAACCTGAGAAGGGGGAAAATGAGTGCTTTTGAAAGCCAAGGAATAGCCTCTGAATAGTGAACAATAGCCAGAGACCTGGGATTACATTCAGTGGTCTGTGATTACTTTTTTTCTTGTAGTAGAGTTTTGGGTTTTTGTAGCCTAGTAAAATTGTCCTAAAATTTTGGGACTGACAGAAGGTTGCCAATTTTTTATTTTGTCAAGTAATAAGAATTTTAAAAGGTCTACTGCCTTCTATTATTACCATCATTTTTTGAAAGTAAGAACAATATTACTCTAAAAAGGAGAAAGGCTTAACTTCAAAGTAAGTCCTTTAAATAAACATAACTTTTTTTAAAAAGTACTGTGTTGTCCCTAATTGCCTTATTTTGCTAGACTGTGGTTGATGATGTTATTGTTCAGCAAATACTTATTCTCCCTCCCCCTTTCACAAGAATGGAGGAGATTTTCCCACACCATTGGGCTTAGCTGTGTGACTTGTTTAGGGCGACACAATGTTAGCAGCTGTGATGCAAGCAGATATTTAAATGATTTACCTGGTTTGTCTTGACTTACTGTCCTCTGTCTTCTATAAGATGAGCATGTCTAGATAGCTACTGGTTTCTCATTGTGGAACAATGGAACAAATATGGACCCATCTGGCATTTTGAAATAGAGCTTCCCACAGACTCATGAGCAAGAAATTTGTGCTTATTTTTGTAAGCCACTGAGATATAGGGGTTGATAACATCATTTTAGCAGTAGCTGGGGAGGTAAATTTAGAATTCATTAGCTTAGTTCACCAATGAGAAGTAAGGGACAGTTCTGATTGGCCATTAAAGTCAAACCTTTTGGGCCAAAAGGAGTATAAATAAGACTTTTAAAAGAAATAGCATAAATCAAGAAGTTTAAGGAAGAGTAGTAGGTATCATACACTCTCATAGTAACAAAGGAAAGAAGGAATTCTGATAGGATTACAAGAGAAAAACATTTCAGTACAACTGTCTTCATTAATTCAAAGTATAGAATTGCCAAGTTACTAATAAAGACACCATCCAAATGGCAACTACAGTTTGAGCAATGGAAATAGCTATTTATATCCTAGGAATCATTCCTATCACTATACTAAAGAAATCCTACCTATTAGTTTGGATCTGCATGTTTCACTTGTTCACTTGGACAAATAAAATCCTTGTCCAATTATAAGCAGAGCCTCTTTCATCTTGGGAGTAGCTTTACATGCAGGTAATACCATGCTTAAAAAAATACATGCTCAGTAGAGTAACTAGACTGAAGGTCAATAAGGAACTAGAGGATTTGAATAACATTATAAATAACTACACCTAACAAATGTATACAAAACACTTTCAGCATCAGCAGAATGTACATTCTTCTCAAGTGCACATGAAACATTCTCCAGAATAAACTGTATGTTAAGCCTAAAAATAAATGAAATAAATTTTAACAGATTAAAATCATGCAGAGTGCCGCCTTTGACCACAGTAGAATAAACTAGAAGTCAGTAACAGAGAAAAACTGAAAAATCTACAAATATGTGGAAATTAAGTATCAACCTATAAATAGTCAAAGAAGAAGAAATCATAAGGGAAATTAGAAAGTACTCTGAGGGGGCGCCTGGGTGGCTCAGTGGGTTAAGCCTGTGCCTATGACTCGGGTCATGATCTCAGGGTCCTGGGATCAAGCCCTACATCAGGCTCTCTGCTCAGCAGGAAGCTTGCTTCCCCCTCTCTCTCTGCCTGCCTCTCTGCCTACTTGTGATTTTTCTTTTTCTGTTAAATAAATAAATAAATTCTTTGAAAACAAAACCAAAAAAAAGACATATTTAAAAAAAAAAGTACTCTGAGATGACTAAAAGTGAATTAACAACAAAATTGATAGGATGTAGCAAAACAGTGCTCAGAGGGACATTGTGTCTGTAAATACCTACATTGAAAAAGAAGGAAAAAGAGAAGAAAGAACTTGAATCAGTAACTTCAGTTTACACTTCAAAGGAGCTAGAAAAAGAAAAAAGGAAACCCAAATGTAGCAGAAGAAGGAAAATAAAGATTATAGCAGAGATAAAATAGAAAATAATGGAGAACTGATGATACCAAAAGTTGGTTCTTGGAAAAGATGTAACAGAATTAGCAAACCTTTGGCTAGACAGAATATTCCAATTAGTAAAATCAGAAAAAGTGGGACATTACTACCAACCTTACAGAAATAAAAAAGATTTTGAGAGAGTATTATGAACACTTACACACCAGCAAGTTCACCTAGATGAAATGGCAAATTCCCAGAAACACAAAATTCAAGAAAAAATGAGAATATCTGAATAGATCTATAACAAAGAGATTAAGTCAATAACCAAAAACTTCCCAACAAAGCAAGCCCAGGATAAGATGCCTTATTTGTGAATTCTACCAAACATTTAAAGAAGAATCAACACCAGTCTCTCAAATACTTCTAGATAATAAAAGAGGGGACATTTTCTAAATCATTCTATGATGCCAGCATTATCTTGATACCAAAGGCATCACAAGAGAACTGCAAACCAACATCCCTTACAAATATCGATGAAAAAATCCTCAACAATATCTATTTAAAATTAGAAAGCTCTTAGAAGATAACGTGGGGCAAATCTTTATGACCTTGGATCTGGCAGTGATTTCTTAGAAATGACACCAAAGGTGAATATAAAAACAACAAACTAGATATAAATTGGACTTCATCAAAATTTAAAACTTTGGGCATCAGAGGACACGTCAAAGAGCAAAAAGACAACTCACAGAATAGGAGAAGATATTTGCAAATCATAACTGATAAGGGTCTCATCCAAAGTATATAAAGAACTCTTACAATTGAACATTAAAAAGACAAACAAAAGACAACCCAGATAGAATTGTTGGGTCATTATATTGTACACCTAAAATTAAGACAACATTATATGCTAATTATGCTTCAATAAAATAAAGACAAAACAGACAAATGTCTTGAATAGACAATTCTCCAAAAAAGATATAAGCTAACCAACAAGCACATGAAAAGATGCTGAGTGTTATTAGACATTAAAGAGATGCAAATCAAAAGCACAATGAAATAGGGGTGCCTGGGTGATTCAGTTGGTTAAGCAACTTGCCTTCGGCTCAGGTCATGATCCCAGAGTCCTGGGATTGAGTCCCACATCGGGCTCTGAGCTCCACAGGGAGTCTACTTCTCCCTCAACCTTCTCCCCTCTCATGCGCTCGCTCGCTCGCTCGCTCTCTCTCTCTCTCTCAAATAAATAAAATCTTTAAAAAAAAATACAATGAAATATTGCTTCACACTCACAAGGATAGAAAAGAACAAACAAAAATAGAAAGTAACAAGTGTTGGGAAAACTGTGAAGAAATTAGAACCCTCACTCTCTGCTGGTGGGAATGTAAAATGGTATAGACACTGTGGAAACATTTTAGTCATTTCCTCAAACAGTTAAACATGACCCAGCAATTCTATTCCAGGGTAAATATTCAAAAGAATTAAAACAGGTCTTCAAACAAACGTACAAAGGAATATTCCTAGCAGCACTCTTCACAATAGCCAAAAGGTAGAAACAATCCAAATGTCCAAGAACAAATGGCTAGATAAACAAAATGTGGTATATCCATATTTTGAAACACTATTCGGCTCTAAAAGGGAATGAAGTACAGATACATGCTACAACATTGATGAAACTTTAAACATTATGCCAGGTGAGAGAAAGTAGACATAAAATATTCTCTGATTCCATTTATATAAAATCTCCAGAATAAAGTAATCCATAGGGACAAAAACAGATTAGTGGTTTCCAGGAACAGTGGGGGTGGAAGGGAATAGAAACTGCTCAATGGATACAGTGTTCCCTTTTGGGATAATCAAAATGTTCTGGAACTGGAGAGTGGTGATGGTTCCATAACATTGGGAATGTACTAAGTGGCCCTGAATTGTGCCCTGAAAATGGTTAAAATGGGGAGTAAAATAAAATAAGTGAATAAAATGTCAAAAATTTTTAAATACTAAGCTTTATTATATAAAATACTATAGTCTGTACAAAGGAATATTACATTATCACATATATAACAAAAGAGACTATATAATAGGAGCAGGACTACAATATAGATTCTTAACATTTGTACTATAAAGAGCAGAAGAAATATTTCTCTGACTCAGTGCCAACTTAAAATAATTTTTAAAATAAATATATTTTAAAATACGTACATTTAGGGGCGCCTGGGTGGCGCAGTGGGTTAAAGCCTCTGCCTTCGGCTCAGGTCATGATCCCAGGGTCCTGGGATCAAGCCCTGCATCAGGCTCTCTGCTCAGCGGGGATCCTGCTTCCTCCTCTCTCTCTGCCTGCTTCTCTGCCTACTTGTGATCTCTGTCTGTGAAATAAATAAATAAATAAAATCTTTAAAAAAAATAAAATAAAATACGTACATTTAAAATATATGTATTTTCTAATGTTTGACTTTGTCGTTTCAGAGAGACAGAGTATTATAATTAGCTAGATTTATGGTCTTAGGGACATCATTTCAAAACAATCTATCTCCTGAACAGGTTCATAAGAATTATGTAGTTTATTGAAATTGCCAAATTCTAAATCAGACAGTAAAGGTAGTTCTTACTTCTTCTAGTATGTCAGTCTAGGGATTAAAAAGTTGTCACTTGTTTATCTCTTGTTATAAAGAACAAATAAATGTATTGAGAATAAATTAATCTATAGACTAGTTCATTCAGTCAGCAAATAAATATCTACTGTGTGCCAGGCACTGTGCTAGGTACTGTGCTAGGTATTTTTTTTCTTTCTTTCTATGGGACAGTGGGGGAAAGAGTAGAGGAAGGGGTGGGGGAATCACTGACTTATTTTTAAGCCTGTGACTAATCATTTCAGAACCATTTCAGGTTCTCCAAGACTGACAAAGAGATTTTATTTTGTATAAATGAATTATAATATTAATAGCCAAAGTATTACTAAATATTTTATTGTGCTTTACTGTATGTTAACCACCACTCTAATTACCTTACCTATGTAAATTTAATTAATTTTTACAACAACTCTGAGATAGGTACTATTTTATGCTCATTTTATATAATGGGGATACTAAGAGGCTAAGTAATTTGTGGCAAGGGACATATCTGCTGTTAAGTCGAGGAACAGGCATATCAGGCAGTCTGGCCAGTACCTGCATTCACCTGCCTGAGTGACGATTTTCAGGTGTATCCTAAGAAGATGGTATTCACATTTAAAAATATTTTAGCTCTTTCTTCTCTGTATTCTTTGATATAACTTCATTAATTCAAACTGTGAACTGAGGTGCTACTCATACTCTGAAATATTATTATAGAAGATGATAAATTAAATTTTATCTAAGCTTCCATGTAATTTTAGTATTCTGTGATTATGCAAGTTTGTAAGAAAATCGAGTTCTCATTTAAATTAGCAGTCCATTATCAGCCCCAATATCCCCCTTTTAAAATAAATATTTTACAGTGCCAGCTATACAGTCTTAAATGAAACTCATGAAAATATAAGCTATCAAAGTATAAAATCATCAAAAATATTTAGTGCCTTTATTGTATTATACATTTCTATAAAAAGAAAACAAATTGTTATAGAGTACCGTTGCAGTGTGTATATACTCAGGACTATGTAAGAAGACAAGTGAGATAGTCTTTGTCCCTCTTTACAATGAATAAAGTTGAATATGAGAAAAATAAGATGACAGGAAAACGTAAGGTAGAGGCAAGGCTGCCAATGCACAGTCCCAGGGATTTGGTTTGCATAAAGTACAATGTAAATAGTGCCATCTGGAGTGCTGCAGTGTCATAGCCCTGAGTAAAGCTTCAGTTATTAGAATAAAACTCACGTCATTAGTAATTAAAAAAAAAAGTGAAAGAGGGAAATAATATTTCAAAGTAGAAATAACACAAGACAAATTATAGAATGTCAAGTTGAAAAACTAAGGAAGGATAATTGTCTTGCAAATCAGTCAGTTTTTATACGGATAGTATCAGAATAATTAACTGTTGTACCATGGGATGGGATACTAACAAAATTTGCAAAAACTGTATCTTCTATCTTGAAATACCCCCACCTTTTGAGGTATTTCTAAATTTCATTCTCATTTAATGAATCAATCCATTTAATCCTCAGAAACCTTATGTGGTAGGTTTTCTTGTTATTCCTTTTATATAGAGGGGAATTCCAGGCAATCTAGCCTAACTACATTATGCTGTTTCTACTTTAACACTCTTGAAGTTTTAGTCTTTTTATATTATTGAAAAGACAAATGTTCAGATTACATCTGTGTTCTGATCAAAATCAATCATTATGTAGGGATTTAATAAAATGGATAGAATTGTAGTTAGAGTCATGTCTGCAGAAGTGTTTTCTGCTTGTGAAGAATTTATAATTTTTGAAAGATACCTTTGCTAAAACATTCTAGTACCAGTTCTTGAAATGAAGATGGCATGTTCCTTCTTTATACTTCGTTAGCCCAGTTTATAGACGAAGAAGAGTAAAGAGAAACAGACTTTTGTAGAGGATAAGGAAAATTATTCTAGAGGAGACTGCTCTGGCCTTTGCACTAATAAGGTATTTTGCAGGGTCAGCTTTGTTTTACTGCCTTAGAGTCATCACAGCATCTAGAAGGATGCCCTTGTGGCAGGTACTCAGTGAATGGGTGAAGGAATCAATGCCACTCTGTACCTATCACAGCATCTTATTACCACCAAACAAAGCATCTGACAGATGTGTTTAAGAAAAATACCCAGGTAAATCATGGCGTTGCTAGCCATTCAGCCTCATGTTTGATACCATTTCCTTTGTGGTCCTTCATCCTGTCCACCATATTCAAATACATGTGTATGTATATGTATGTATGTGTATATGCCATGCACAGGGAAATGACAGTACTGATGTTCGTAATTATGACCCAGCATTATCAAAAGAAGGTTAAAATTAATATAATATTTGACAAGTAAATAAGTGCATATTCATTTAGAAAATTAATTATTCCATACATAACATAAAAATGGTAGTTAAGTACTTAATGGGTTAAGGTTATTATTTTAAAAACTCACTAATAAAGAACATCTTATTCCCAGTCAGTGCCAAATAACAGATGTTCTTGTATATTAAAAACAGTACCGTTCTGTAAGAACAAGTCAGATCAACAAGTATTTATTAAACACATTTAGTATAGCCAACATTTAGTACTTTGGGGGATACAAAAGAAATAAAAGACCCAGTACTCACTATAACTACAAAGGATGTCAGAAGTAAATCCCTTTCCTCCTCCACCCCCCCCAATAGTCTTTTTAAAATATTAGACAAAATTTATGGTGAAGGAAAATTGGCTTCTAGAAACCAAGGAATTCTTAGTTTAAGACTAAAATAATAGAAACATGTAATGTGCTATTCATTTTGTCTATAAAACATGGGATATTAGTAGCTGTCATGTTCCAGCTGTCATCATTTTTAAAAAGAATGGGAGAGGGGTAGCATATAAAAATTAAGGGTTTTTTTGGTTTTGGTTTTTTTTTTGTTTTTTTTTTTTTAGGAATACAACCAAATCACTGGATAAGGGAATACCAAATTACCTAAGATATTCACTAAGCCAATTGTACTGTTTTTTGAAAAATTGTATAAGAGGAAAAGGAATGTTTATCAAATGTCTTCTGTGTACCCTAGATTACCATTGTTCATGTACATTTGAGAGTCTTCAAAATCCATAACTAAGTTGGTTTCCTACCCCATCCCCACCCTAAATGGGATCACAAAATACATGATCTGTTTAAAAATGGTCCTTGCGGGGCACCTGGGTGGCTCAGTCTTTAAGTGTCTGCCTTCAGCTCAGGTTATCCCAGGGTCCTGGGATCGAGCCCCACATGGGGCTCTCTGCTCAGCAGGAAGCCTGCTTTTCTCCCTATCCCACTTCCCCAACTTGTGTTCCCTCCCTCTCTCTGTCAATAAATTAAATAAATAAATAAATAAAAACATAAATAAATAAATAGAAATAGTCCTTGCAGGAAACAGAAAGAAGGGAACTGAGAACCTTCAATGAAGCATTCCTTGGGAGGTTAATCCCTATTCAGGAGCAAATAAACTGTGCCTAAATAATTCCAGGTACAAAGTGAAATCAGGAGAATTTATATTCTTAATTATAATGTTATGATTAAGTAATTGCAGAAATAAAGTTCTCTGCTTGTCTTCTAAAATTCCTTGTAATTTTTGTAACATTTTGAATCAAGACCAATTATTGCACAGTTTTCACAAGAGCTTTAAGAATGGAATAAATAAAGTTTGTGTTGGGTTTGGTAATAGTTTACCTCTAATGAATGGAACATAAAGATTCTATGTCTTTATAAGAACTGTCCAAAAGTTATACTAAAATCTGTTGGTCACATTTGCAGACCTTTTTTAATTCAATGCAGTGAAATAGTATGTTAATGCAAGATTACAATAAAGTTATGAAGTGATGCAAGACTTTTCTAAACTTTTATATGATTGTGTACTGGTCACACCACTCTAATATTCAACTTTGTTCTCTCATGTCCCATTGTAGATGAAATACAAAACCAGTATTTCATAAAATGTATTACTGTATCAATGATTGCAGTAATTTAAGCTTGTTTTATGTGGCCCTCATGTGGTTGCAGTAAGTGAATTGTATAAATGAGAATCAGATCCATAAACGTTTTTCAGGTTTGTTTTGAAAGTCCATTTATGTCACTAATGAGGACTACTTTCCCTCATTTACAACAGAATAGTCAAATTTTAGGTTCTAAAATATATCGAAATTTTTCTTGGAAATAATGAAATGCTAATATTTCCTGGATAGTATTAGTGGTGTTTATGTTAGTTAAAGGAAAGGTCCTTTTACTCTGAATTCCTTGAAGATGAAATCATTATATATGATCTGTTTGAAAACTACCATATTGTATTTCTTTGCAGTTGAGAGTTTAAATTTGAGGTTTATTTTTAAATGTGACAAAATTTCTCACAATTCCTGTCCTTCAAAAATCTATCTGTCTATGTAAGTTAAGATCTTAATTCTCCACTGGGGCAGCCTCAGCTAGTTGCTCACCTCTGTGATGATAAACTTGTAGTTTCTGCCGAATTTGTTTATAATTTCAAGAAAACGAAATGAAGCGACAACATGTGAGCTTGTAAGATTTTTTTAACGCCTCTAAGGTTTTGCGAAGATTTACAATAGTAGATTATTTTATGTGTGGTATAGTTGGTTTGTTAGTGTTATGTTTGAAACAGGCCACCTTTGTCTCCCCTCTAAAATACATACAACCTTTGATTATTAACTCTATTTTTGACTCATTTTTTGTTTTTGAAGGATCAAATAATAAGCAAATGCAATTATCTCTCATTTACATCCTTAATAATTCTTCTTACACTCAAGTCAATAAAACTTCTGGTAATCCATTTCTTTTATCATTAATAGTAGTATATTAATACTACTTGCTTAGTAGTCTCTAGCATTTAAAAAGAAAAACCAAAATTAGTCTAATCTTATTTCTCAATATTTTTTCTCAATATATTTGAAATACTGACACATACTGAAAGTACCCTATACAAAATTCTTATTTTATATTATCATGGCATTTTGTCAAAGGCTTTTTCCCAGCTGACAAAGTTTATTTATTCACCACACTAACCTATCATACCCACGGTCAAGATTCGCCCATCTAATCCCTAGATTTGTGCCTTCAATAATGTGGTTTCTCACCTCTGAATTTCTTTTGCACCTAAAACCAGAGATTTTAACACTAAATTGCTTTGTAATTTGGTTTCACTTCTTCCTAATTCTACATTCACTTATTAAGGAAATATACTGTTTTCCCTTTTTTCGAATTATCCCTATGGTGATGAATAACTTAGTGATCGATTACTTGGAAGTGGGAAGGAAAAATCTTCATTTTGTTATCACAAAATTCAATGAAAAAGGGGTTTGTTGTCTAAGAATATTGGAAGTCCCTTTCTTGCACCCAGAAACACTGTAAAGTAGCTCGTCCTTTTTTTTTCTTGCTCTCATATTTAATTAATCAGTAACAACTCATGTGATCCAGTCAAGTCTTTTAGAAAGATTACAGTTAGTATTTTTTTGGCTTTACTGGTTAGAGAAGGCCAAATGGATACAGATGTGTCATTTAATGTCATCCATTCCTTTTGTCTGTACTGTCAGAAACATTTGGTAGCAGAAACTTCCTTCTTAACAATGAGATGCCAATAAAAAATGGAGAACAAATAAAAAGAACAGAGGATTACCCAAGAAATTTCCTTTCAAATTCTCAGAGGAAATATCTCCCTCTATTAATTGTCAATTTAAAAGACCCTTGAGAATATCTAGGATATCTCCGATATGCCAACACCCAATTTATGGGACCTTTTTATTGATTAAATTGGACAATTACATTTAAATACCATATGGTAGGAATACTTAATGTTCTCCCGAAAAGCACTCAGCCTGAAATGAGGCAATAATTTTAACAATAAACTACCAAAAGTAATGTGTAATTCACAATGTTAGATCTGGATAGCTCTCCATCTGTAAATTTTACAGCTAAAATCTAATAAGAGTTCAACTTAGGACCATAGAGTTGGGAGGGCTGGAGGTATTTGTTATAATTATAGTCAAATAGGGTCAGAGTTGTCATTTATTTTACTTGAAGAGGGATGCTATCTGTATTACAGTGCTCTTTGGTTTAATCTATAGTATTGACTTCTTAATAGGTCAATAAACAAATTTTACCTTAAAAGCTTTTTCTTTAAAATTTCCCATGTAAACATTTAAATAGGTATACAGTATATTTCAAATAGCTCCTGATTTTTGGCCAAGATAGTTTAATAATGTTGTGTTTTTAAACTTTTATAGTCTATTACCTTTTCAAGTGCTTGATTACATCTATTAAGAAGGTTATGAATCCTAACAGCTCTTCTTTTTTGGTGACGTACTTCTTCATTGAAAAGTATGCTGCTGTGGTTGTAACTAACTTTAAGTAGCTGTACTCATTATAAACAAATTTATTAGCAATAAATTTGAAAATATTAATATGAATTTTCAAATTTATTAATTTGTTTTCTGTTACATTAGAAACTCTCTCATCTGATATGGTCTAGACCTACAGTTTGTTAAGTAATCAAAAAGTCAGTAAACTCGGGGCGCCTGGGTGGCTCAGAGGGTTAAGCCTCTGCCTTCGGTTCAGGTCATGATCTCAAGGTCTTGGGATCGAGCCCCACATCGGGCTCTCTGCTCAGCAGGGAGCCTGCTTCCTCCTCTCTCTCTCTGCCTGTCTCTCTGCCTACTTGTGATCTCTGTCTGTCAAATAAATAAATAAAATCTTTAAAAAATAAAAAAATAAAAAAAAAAGTCAGTAAACTCAACCACAAAACTAAAAGATAACCTACTAAATGGGAAAAGATATTTGCAAATGACACATCTGATAAAGGGTTAGTATCCAAAATATATAAAGAACTTATACAACTCAACACACACACACAAAAACAATTAAAAATGGGCAGAAGACATGAAAAGACATTTCTTGAGAGAAGACATACAGGTGGCCCACAGACACAAGATAAGATGCTCAGCATCACTCATCAAGGAAATGTAAATCAAAACCATAGTGAGATAACACCTCACACCTTTCAGAATGGCTAAAATCAAAAACTCAAGAAACAAGAAGTGTTGGCAAGGATGTGGGGGAAAAGGAACCCTCATGCACTGTGAGTAGGACTGCAAACTACTGCAGTTACTGTGGAAGACAGTATGGAGTTCCCTCAAAAAATTAGAAATAGAACTGTCCTACAACCCAGGAATCCCACTACTGGGTGTTTACCCAAAGAATGCAAAAGCACTAATGTGAAAAGATACATGCACCCCTGTGTTTACTGAAACATGATTTACAATAGCCAAACTATGGAAGCAGGCCACATGTCCATCAATAGATGAAAAGATAAAGAAGATGTGGTGTGTGTTTGTATATGTGTATATGTATTATATATATAGTACTTGGAGCTAGAGAATATAGTGCTAAGTGAAGTAAGTCAGAAAGATGAATACCATATGATGTCACTCATATGGAATTTAAGAAACAAATCAAGGGGTTAAAAAAAGAGACAAATCAAGAATCAGACTCTTAACTACAGAGAACAAACTGATGGTTACTAGAGGTGAGATGTATGAGGGGATGTATGAAATAGGTAAAGGGGATTGAGAGTACAACTTATCTTGCTGGGCATTGAGTAATATATGGAACTGTTAAATCACTATATTGTACACCTGAAACTAATATATCACTGTATATTAACTACATCAGAATTAAAATTTAATTAATTAAGCTAATCTAGTCTCAAAAAATATGAATTAACTCAGGAAATCATTTTAAGAGATTGTCTGCCTACCTTATTTTAATATACAACATATGGATGAAAATTTATCAATTGCTAATTGCCAATTTTTAAATTTTAAGTTAAGACATCTATTTTTCCATAATTTATGAGTCTGATGATTAGCACTGGACTTTTTTTTTTGCATGAATCACACCCATGGTAGTGTCTATAGTGAAAACATATCTAGACTTTTTACTTTGATTGCTTAATCTTTTGTAACTGACACACCTTCCTAATTTAAGAGCATTTTTAAGTTAGAAATTTACCTTTAGTTAGTTGCCATCAACTTAGTTTCATTGAAATAGCTTTCACATTCATATTCTATCAGCTTACATAATACTAGTTGTGTAATTATACTAATAAATAGGCATGGGTTTACACCCCATACAATGGTTTACTAAGCAAAAAAAAAAAAAAAAAAAAAAAAAAATTCCCTCTTTGTAAGTCTACAACAAATGTACTTGTGAGCCTATTAGAAAATAGCCTTGTTCCTGTCAGTTCTCCAGAGGGAAAAAGGAAGAGTCCATCAGAAGGAAGTCAGTTAAGAGCTTTGATTACATATTGTATTCACTATGTCTTAAAATTTGTGCAAATTAATCCATACATGGATACGTGGAAATAACATAATATGCAAGAAAAGGGGGAAGATTTGAAAAATCTGCCTTACAAGTAAGACCAACTGAAAAGTTGCACATTTTGCCAAATGATTGTTTTAAGATTGTTTTTGTCGTAAATTTGTCAGAGAAAGTGCAGGTTTTTTCTGCTGGTAATTAAAAGAAGTATGGGAGGAAAAAATAAGGTATGGCCAGTCTGGAAAGCTATTTGTCAATACCTGCTGGAGTTCAACATATTTGTAAGCTATAATCCATCAATTCCATGCATAGGTATATATACTCAGCAGGGGTGTGTGTGTTTGTGTGTGTGTGTAGGGGGGAGGGGTATGTGAGTGTATTCACTAAAAAACATACAAGAAGATTTACAGCAGCATTATTAACAATGACCAAAACTGGAAACAGCCTAAGTGTCAACAGTACAGTAGCTAAATACATTACAGTGTATTTAATTAATGGAATACTATCTACAGCAATGAGTGAACAGAGCATAACAACATGCAACAATGTTAGTAAATCTCACAAAATCTAATGATAAGTGATAGGTGCCAGACCAAGAAAATACATACTACATGATTCCATTTTATGATGTTCAAACCAGGCAAAAGTACACAATTTTGTGAGAAGTCAGGATAGTAGGTGCTTTTTGTGAGAGAGCAAAGAAGTATGATCAGAAGGAAGCCCAGGATGACTTTTGGAGTTCTGGAAATACTGTTTCTTAATTTGGGTGCTATATTCTCTGAGCTGTGTGCTTAAGATTTGTGTGTTTTTATTATGTATGGTGAACTGCAAAAAAATGTATCAAAAAATAAAAGAATATGATTTTATCTGATGAAACTAATATTAACTAGATGAGCCATGAAGTAATGACAGAAAAATGAGTTGAGCTCTACAAAGGGATTTGAGAAGAACTTAATTATGGAATCAATCAAAAAGGGAAATAAGACTTAACAACTTAAAGTATACCATCTGTAGCTTATTTAGTTATAACTCATTTCAGCCCAATTTGTTGTATTTTGCATACTTAGTACTTGGATTATGCAACCACTGAGAATTATTTAATAAGCACATAAATATAAACCATAAATCACTTTATCCTAGTCCTATAAAGTAATCTGGATCACCCTTCTCATTTTTAAGTCAGGTTTTTTTTTGTTTTTAAGCATCAGGTTTTGTCAGGATAAAATACTATTTAAAAATTAGACTAAAATTTGGTTCATTGGACCAAATTAAAATACACTTAATTAATTGGCCTATTTTTGTAGAATATCCTTATTCATAATTTCTACCTCTTTGGTTTTCTTCATTTGAAAGGAAAAATATGATGAAAAAGTTCAAAAGAATGGAGCCTTTAAACCATTCCCCCGTGAGACTCACTGAATTTGCAAGACATTCCTACTATTTCAATAGTGGTAAAATATATGCTAGCCCAGCACTTTATTATGCAAGAGGCAATGGAGAAGAAAGAAATATTCAGTTGCCATAATTAATAATCTTAGTCATTGTGGGGAGTGAAACACAGTTGCACAAACCATTGGTAAATGTGATTCCCTCTTCAATTAAATTATAATTGTTTCCCTTGTATAGTAAATATAGATGAAAAGTGTTGATTTGGCAAGAGAAAAAGAGTATGCTTCTAAATTATTTAATCAAATAGATAATCATTTTGAAAAATATTTGTGTTTGTTTATATGTGACTATAATATTTCATGATTGAAGATCCTATAACTTCTACAAGAGAGAAAAATATTTCAAATAATATGCTTTGGCACAGAATAACAGCATTGTTCAATACATATGTCTATTGTTTTTGAAGTAAATCTTTCCCTAAACTTCAAATGTATATTCCTTAAGTTTGTTGAAATGATTTTGTGGTTTCTAATGGGATATGAACTATACACCCTAGAAGAAAAGGTCTAAGGCATTCTGATGAGCTGTTTTAATTCTTAATTTAAATTCTTAAAGACCAGAATTCTGTGGGTACTTTGCCAGCCACTCAGCACTTTTGCCTCCTGCCATGCTAACTCTGCCACACTCTGTACCTTTATCTGTGAGATACAACTGGCTGAGTGTGAAGGATGAGCTGGGCAACTAGCAGTCTGGATGGGGAGTAGCACTTCTCACAGTAAAGTGCCATTATTGAGATTTCTAAGTCTTGATCTCTGCTATGAGGTTGGGAAAGAAATTGAGATAGAAAGCCATGTCAGCGAGTAGCTTGGTCCTTGTTACTTTGGATTTGTAAGTGTTGAGGAGAAGAGTAGGAAAAACCAGGTATCTATTCCTTCAACCAAGCTTTAATCTGGTAGCTTTCAATCAAGGCACCTTTGATAAACAGAATTGGGAAAGTGAGCCAGATCAGAGAAGTTATAAGATAAGAAGTGGCCCCTGGCATGGAAAGCCAAAAGCAGAAGGAATTAAACAAGTATGTAAATTATCTCCCTAAATTCATGTCACATCACACATACCTCATACTAGCTTCTTTATAGATTATTTTGGAAAATGGGAGTATTGGGGGGAGGGAGTGTTAAGCACCCCTGGCAGAAATTGTTATTGAAATGACTACTGAGGTAGGAAGGCAACCTATTTAGTGAACTAGAAACTTCAAGATTCTGCCCACAAAATAAAGATTATATGAATAGTTTAATTTGGTTACTGTGTTACAGTGTTAAATTAGAAAATGTATGTGATTGTTTTTCCATGACTGAGTATGTTAAAACTTCTTCATACTGCTTTCAGTTTTTTTTAAACATATACTTTAGGTATAGATATCTGTATAATATAATCTCTAGTTAATAGATTTGAATTAATTCATGGGAGTGTCATTTTCATTTTAGTAGTGATAGAGCAAAAATATTTAACATTGTATTCTATGCTTTTATTAGGATTTGGAACTTGGAAGGAATGCAGACAGCTCATTTTGTTCTTCATTCCCCTGGAATGAGTGTGTGCTGGCATCCTGAGGAAACTTTTAAGGTTGGAATTTATAACTTAGTTTTCTTTTATTAAGCTGAGAAGACATATACAGGTGTAATACATGCATATATAGAGGAGAAAAATCAATTATTTTTCCACCTCAGAGACTCTAATTGTCATAAATGCATCGGACTAGTGTAGAATTCTGTAACTTAAAATCTCTGTATAATTAAGTTTTTATTTTACAACCATCATAGATAAATGACATTTTTCGGAGTACATTTTTCCTGCCCTTTTGAAGATTGCAATCTAAAAACAGATGCCCAGTCTATCTAGTAGCAGTATTCATTAAAAAAAAAAAAAAAAAAAAAAAGTTAAAATCCATGCTTGAAGCCATAATATGTAAACAGAAAGCATCACTGACAAATTTGAGCTGGCTGCAGTGGTATTCAACTCCTATTCAGAGTAGAGCTTTCTAAAATTCTAAAAGTACACTAGAAGTTATTATCAATTGACCTTAATTCTTACTTCATTGAGAGGATAGGACTCATTCAACAAGAGTTCTCTCATTTGCCAGTATCTGCTCTTTGGCATCACTCTATTTTATCTTTCCCTAGAAGCTAAGAAGTTACCATGTTCCATGGTGGTAGGTATTGTGGAGGGCACGTATGCATGGAGCAGTAGGTGTGATGCATAAACAATGAATTCTGGAACACTGAAAAGAAATTTAAAAAATAAATTAAAATTTTAAAAAATTTAAAAAAAAAGAAGTTACCATGTTCATCTTGTTAAAGTTAATTCTTTAGCTGTGTAGATCTCATGCCAGTTCCCTAGGCATCTTGGTTTTATAGCTTTCTAATGTCTGTGCTTCTCCATTGACTCTTTTCCGTCCTCATAGTTGTACAAAAAGATAAGCTTGATTTAATTATAGCAAACGCTTATATAATACTAAATATACTTGGCCCATTGTCAACTTTTTATATTAGCTCACTTAATCCTCATGGCAACCTTATGAGATAGCAGCTATGATGACCCTCATTTTACAGAAAAACCATTTCTGTCACTTCTATCTTAAAACCCTGCTCACTTGATCTTTAAAGATTCATTATTCTAGTCCTCTTGAGCATCTCTGCATGTTATCTTCCCTTTTTCTTTCTCCTTTGCCAGCACTTCTTTTACCATGTATTTGTGAACTGTTGGAAGATGTAGTTCTTACCAACACTGTGCCCTTTAGGTGTAATAGAGGGTAAAAGAATGAATAAAGCCCCTGCCCTTACATTACACGATGATGGGCTTATAAGAAAGAAAAACCTGTAAATACAGCAATACAGATTTTAAGTGTTTTAAGTGTTGGAATAAAAAAATTTAGTAAGTAGATCAATTACATAAGAAAGAATTAATCAGATCTGCTGATAGCCTTCACAGAGGAGGTAATCCTGAGCTGAGATGTTCCAGACTATGTAAGTATGTTTTCTGAACCTTAGGATACCATGAAAATTTGTTTCAGGCATGTTGGATCTTTCTTCAGTAGAACTGGACACTACATATGTGCATGAGTAAAATTTTCTAATTTATTCATATTACATATGTAGGGATTGTTCCATGTATAAGTAATATTTTTGAAGCCAGGTCCTATATTTTATTTTAGGCAAGATTTCCCCCCTATAGCTTTGAGTCTACATGAAGTATAACAGGGATTCTAACCAAATGTTAATATCACCATGTATAAATACAATAGACTACCTTTTTTTTTTTTTTTCTAGAGAGAGCAGGAAGGGCAGTGGGAGAGGGAGAGAGAGAATCTTTTTTTTTTTTTAAGATTTTATTTAAGAAAGAGAGAACACAAGCAGGAGTGAGGGGCAGACAGAAAAGCAGACTCCCTGCTGAGCAGGGAGACCAATCTGGGGCTTGATCCTGGGACTCCAGGATCATGACCTGAGCCGAAGGCAAACACTTAACTGACTGAGCCACCCAGGTGCCCCAGAGAGAGAAAATCCATGCTGGGCATGGAGCCTGACATGGGGCTGTTTCCCAACCCTGAAATCATGACCTGAACTAAAATCTAGAGTTGGATGCTTAACTGACTGAACCACCCAGATACCCCAGATAAGCTACTTTTTTTTTTGTTTCTTTTTCTAATAACTTTATTGAGATATAGGTAATATGCTATAAACCCACCCTTTTAAAGTCTACAGTTCAGTTTTTTATAGTATATTCACAGAGTGCAAACAGACTAGTAATTAATTTTAGAATATTTTCATGAACTCCGAAAGAAAACCTATACTGAGCTCTGCCCACCACCACCAGCAACCATTAACCTGCTTTCTGTCTTTATGTATTTGCCATCCAAATGGGCTGCTTTTTAAAATCTGTGACCTAGATGAGAAATGAGAACTTTTCTTACAACTTCTATACCAAAACTTAAATCTTAATGCTTGTGATTCAGATCCCTTTCCTCCATATGCTTTAAGTTAATTTCTGTTTTTCTTCTATCATTAAAACTCCATCCCAGCCCACCTCCTTTTTTTTATTGTTTCCATGACTTCAGAATCTTTAGAAGTCCATGCTGTAGGTCACATACACTCAAAATCCTGAAATCGCTTTTGATGTCTTCACTCCATGTATGCAAACTTTTCCAGGTTTTTAACTTTTCTTTCCTTAGGAACATATTACTAGAACACATTTCTTTGTCATTAAGGTGCATTCTTCACCTTTCTGTTCCCACAAGTAACTCCTGCCAAGGCTTAGCTATTTCAAAAGTTTTGGCTCTCCACTCTTGGATTTTTCTTGCCTACTTTAGTTAAACTAATGTTAAAATACCGGTTTCATCATGTCTCCCCTAAACTCAAAAACCTAAAATACAGAAAGGCAACACAGAAGTGATTAAGAGTATGGCTTGGGGTGCCTCGGTGGCTCAGTTGTTAAGTATCTGCCTTTGGCTCAGGTCATGATTCTGAGGTCCCACATTGGGCTCCCTGCTCAGTGGGAAGCCTGCTTCTCTCTCTCCCACTCCCCCTACTTGTGTTCTCTCTCTACTGTGTATCTCTCAAATAAATAAGTAAACATATTAAAAAAAAAAAAGTATGGCCTCTTGAGATAACTGCCTGGAGTCATATCCCAGTTCCATCACTTATAAGCTATGAGTTTTCAGGCAAGTTGCAAAAGCTCTCTCAATCACTGCCTTTACCTCTTCTTGTAAAATGGAAACTCATGAAGACTAAGTGAGTGAACTCTTAAAAGTCCTTAAAGAGAACCTAGCACATAATAAGCACTTGATCGATTTTAGTTTCTTGTCATTATTAACACTTATTACTACTAACCGATCTGGTGGTCTCTGTAATCTGATGTATCTACTCAAGCCCAGAATTTTTGTTCTATTTTGCTTAGCCTGGGTAAAAATGAGGCAGCTAGAGAAGAGAAAGATGAGTCCATGACTATCTGTCTCATAGAATTCTAATGAAAATCATATGAGGTGTGAACTACACACATAATCTGGAAAGCAAAAAGCAACTACTAGCATTTGATAGTTAATAAAAGATACAAAGTCAAAAGATCTCGAGAATTTACTTCTTTTTTTAAAGATTTTATTTACTTATTTGTCAGAGAGAGAAAGATCGAGCGAGTGAGCAGGGAGAACAGCAGGCAGAGGGAGAAGCAGGCTCCCACCTGAGTTGGGAGCCCGATGTGGGACTCAATCCCAGGACCCTGGGATCATGACCTCAGCCAACGGCAACTGCATAACCAACTGAGCCACGCTGGCATTCCAAGAAATTAAGATCTTAAATCTAATTGACCACAGTTGGAACTAGGATTTTACCAGATAGTAATAATAGAAAAAAAGAGTTGAGGATGTCATGGAATCATATCTGAGTCTCTGACTCTAAGGGAGTGGATTGCTGCTAAATCAAATGGGGTATAATAACCAACACTTGTTGAATGCTGTCTGAGTGCCAGGAACTATGCTGAGTATTTTACATGTGTTCTAATGTAATTCTCTCAAAACACTATGTGGTTGGTAACATTTTTCTGTCCATTTTATAGATAAGAAAAGTGAAACACCGAAAAGTTAATAAGTCATTTGCCCAAGGCCACACAGTCACAGATTTGAGCTTACTCTGATCAAGTACTAGTGTTCTGTGCTACAAAAGATATATTCCCCTGAAAATTCAGTGCATACTGTGTTTATAGTTTTGAGAAGTCCTAAAGGAAAAGTTCCCCTGTAAACTTTTTAGCTCTAGCAGTTCTCAAACTTATTTAACTTTTTTACTCTATCTGCTTTCAACCAAAAAAATAAAAAAATCTATCATTACAGTTGAGCACAGTTTTAAAAAGATAAATAACTAAGAACTGAGTTTTCAATCTGACTTCAACCTGTAATAATAACAGACTTTTTTTGAGCCTATTCTGTGCTAAGACTTTTTTAAGTGCTTTACATATATTAACTCATATCATACTATGAATAGGTAGTGTTATTAGCTCCACTTTTATTGATGAGTGCAGTTGCAGGCTCTGCCACAGGCTAGCAGTGAGACTTCAACAAGTTACCTTTGTCACTCTGTGCCTCAGTCTCCTCTTCTGAAAAATGGGATTAATGACAGTAATTTTTTCATACAGTGGTTATAGTGATTCAGTAAGGCAGGGCATATAAAGCTCAGTGTTAGGTTTGTTGTATGTGTCACTGATCTGATGTTGTTGTTAGTAGAATTAGTATTATTTTAACATTCTGCCTATTAGAGAATAGTTTTAAATTCTACCTTTTCTATTAAAAAGGGAATATGGGAAGGACTACCCATATTCTATTTATATTCTATGGTCAGTTTTTTTCCCTAATTCTCTAGATGGGAAATTTCTTGATACCAAAGATCATCTTTGGGGCGCCTGGGTGGCTCAGTGGGTTAAAGCCTCTGCCTTCGGCTCAGGTCATGATACCGGGGTCCTGGGATCGAGCCCCGCATCGGGCTCTCTGCTCAGCAGGGAACCTGCCTCCCCCTCTCTCTCTGCCTGCCTCTCTGCCTACTTGTGATCTCTGTCTGTCAAATAAATAAATTAAATATTTTTAAAAAATCATCTTTTACTTTTGACTTCTGTTGAAATTAGCATAGTATTTTGCATAAATACTATGTATTGTATATAATTCATCTTCATTATTCACAGATTCTGTATCTGCAAGTTCATCTACTCACTGAAATTTATTTATAACCCCAAAATCAGTACTCATGGCATTTCACAGTTGCAGACATGCTCAGAGCAATAAGAAATTTGAGTCGACTAATGTGCACATTTCCAGCTAAGGCTGAATGAGGCCAGCGCTCTGCCTTCTTGTTTTAGCTCTCATACTTTAAAGAAGTGTCCTATTTGTGGTCTATTTTTATGCACGTTTTTGTGCTTTTTGTTAGTGATTTCACCATGTAAAATGGTCCCCCAAGCATAAAGCGTAAGTGCTCAAGTGCAGTCTAGGGTTCCTAAGTGCCAGAAGGCAGTGATGTGCTTTATGGAGAAAATAATATGGTGTTAGATAAGCTTTATTGAAGCATGAGCTATAGTGCTGTTGGCTGTGAGGTTTGGGTTTTGGGTTTTGTTTTGGGTTTTTTAAAGATTTGTTTATGTTATTTTAGATAGGGCAGGGAGGGTCATAGGAAGAAAAAGAGGAACTCAAGCACGGTCCACACTGAGTGCAGAGCCTGATGCAGTACTTGATCTCAAGAACCTGAAATCAGACCTGAGCCAAAACCAAGAGTTGGGCACTTAACTGACTGTACCACCTGGGCACCACAGCTCTGAGTTCTTGCTATGTTAATGAATCAGTATATATGAAATATGGTATCTTTAAACATACATAAGACCAGATTATGCATTGGTCAGTTGACAAAAAATGTTATGCCCAGAGACTCACAAGAACCAAACACTTTATTTCCCCTAGGATCAATGTTCAGTATTCACCAATTCCTCGTTCACAGCAACTTAATAGGCTCTGCCTACCATGAATAATAAGACTCAACTCTGTGTGGGCAGTGGGGAAAGGTGGAGGTGGATGCTCGGTAAAGGTCTCTTAGATGATGAATAATAGAATGACGGCCTGTAGCCCCAAGCCAGACATGATCTGTCTTACTAGAAGTAGTAACAATACTTTAATGGTGTTTTATGGGTTTAGGAAATTACTGTTAATGTACAATATCACATTATAGCTGTATGGTAACATCTTGAGTCTGGTGTAATTATCCCACGTTTCACAGATAGGAAAAAAGCAAACTCTAGGTCACTCAAAAGATTTGTAGAAACCAGGATTATTGACACTAAGTCTCTCATTCTTTCCAGGCCACCACTGGTACTTCACACCTTCAGGAATGTTTGCACTGTAATATAATCAGAATTACAAGAACATTCTGTAAAAGTAAGAACTTTACAGAAAATGTAGGGAGTTTTTAAGCCATTTTATTTGGGCAACAGCTACATATCTATTCATAGCAATCTCTTTACCTTAACCCACAAATAGGTATCCTAATGCCTTGCTTCTTTGAGTCTAAGAAATAAATTTTTTCACATGTTAATATTTTATAAAATGGAAATTTATCTTATAATTATTTTTGCATTGATAAAATATTTCTTAGAGGGACACCTGGGTGGCTCAGTGGGTTAAGCCTCTGCCTTCAGCTCAGGTCATGATCCCAGGGTCCTGGGATTGAGCCCCGCACCGGGCTCTCAGCTCAGCAGGGAGCCTCCTTCCTCCTCTCTCTCTGCCTGCCTCTCTGCCTACTTGTGATCTGTCAAATAAATAAATAAAATCTTTAAAAAAAATATTTCTTAGATAGGAAGGGAAGGAAGAAGAGAGGGATCAGGGAAGGAAGGAAGCAGACAAGTTCATTATTCAACATCTTAAATCATTAGTATTTTAGAATAAAGGAAATATTGAAGAGTACTGTTTATTGAGTGAGTGGCTACTTTGTGACAAGCATAGTACTGGGTGCTTTACATGTATTACTTTTTTAAGATTTTATTTTTTTTAAGTGATGATCTCTACACCCAACTTATGGTGCTTGAACTCATAACCCCGAGATCAAGAGTCACATGCTCATCCAGGCATCCCACTATAATACTCATTTAATCACCACAACAATGCTGTAGCTATTCTTATCCTCACATACACATTTTAGAAAGGAGAAAGCTGCCTATTGAAGACTTGTAATTTGACCATTTAGCTTTTAAGTGAAGGAAACAGCCTTGCTCCCCTGGTCAGTCTGTGCTCCTAACGCCATGCTTCCTTCTGTTCTGGAAACAATCTCACATCACATAAGGATGTGTAACACATAATATAGCTCTGTTGAGAAATACACACTTAGCTATCCTTTCTAGACAACATAACTTAAAGCTATAACTTTCCCCAGAATGATTCTTTGGACTTACTTTTTCCTAGTAACTGTACATCATCATTTAAAATTGTACTCAACTTTCCTGGGTCTGTCTTTCACCAGTTTTCTCCGAGTTTTTTAATATTTGACAGAGATTTTTACATAGGCCTCACCTATTTCATTTGCACTTGATGTCCCATTTGTAATATATGCAGATGTTTACGTATTATATGTAACATTGAATTTCTGCCTCAGATTTGGCTAGTGAATTAGGTGAATTTTTTCTGTCCTGTCTTACAGTTGATGGTTGCAGAGAAGAATGGAACAATCCGGTTTTATGATCTTTTGACTCAACAGGCTATTTTATCTCTTGAATCAGAACAGATGCCATTAATGTCAGCCCATTGGTGCTTAAAAAATACCTTCAAAGTTGGAGCTGTTGCAGGAAATGATTGGTTAATTTGGGATATTACTCGATCCAGGTACTTCCTTAACAGCTGTCTGTTGCATGCCCAAAAAGTCAGTTACTATTGCTGACTGATCCATGGAGCCATTGTATACCTGAGCCTCACTATAAACCAGAAACAAGTCTATCTTGCAAAAGGACCAGAGCTATGGGTTTTTACATAAGAGAGATAGATGCCCATGCTTTGCAGATTTACTCTGAGAGTAACCCAGGAAGAACAACAAAAAGAAAAAAATCGTTGAGCAATGTTTATTTACATTTAAAAAAAGAAGAAGAAAAACATTGATTCGAATGATGGTGTTCTATAACAGTTCTAAATCATGTCTGTCTCTATGTCTCTATCTCTATATTTCATCTTTGTTAATCCAGTGCTTATTTAGAATTTTGTGACAGTTTAAGTACATTGGGCATTGTGTCCTTTAAAGAGAAAAATGCCATTAAAACCTTAATTTAATTTCCTCTATTTGAGACCAGCACATAAATTCATAAAATACATTACGTTACCTTTCAGTTATCCTCAAGATAAGAGACCTGTCCACATGGATCAAGCCTGCTTATTCAGGTAATGTAACATTTTTGTTCAAGTTATATTTAATTTTTTTAATTTGGTTACTTTGTCACATGCTATGTCACCATACTTTCCCAATCCCCTCCTTTGCACTGAGGTGTTGGGGATATTATGGCGTGTGTTTTCTGATTGTTTTATAAATGGTTGTTTTGCTTTCCTAACTAAGTCTTTTGCTTTTGTCTTTTGGTCTGGGTAAGGGAGTGTTTCGCTTTCCAATATTTTCTTTGAAGAATTTTATAAAATACAAAACACATTACCATTCAACAAATACCACGCCAACAATCTGGAGTATATGCTTCCTTATATTTTGTTTTGATAAAGATGTAAAATGTAGGTGGGCCAACTTTTATGCATATAAATGTCATTGTTGTGCTTTAAATGAGAACACACTGTATTATGTATCTGTGACTTTTTCCTACTAAAATTAATATACATGTCTGCCTTGTTCTTTCTCATTGACCTTTGCATAGTATTTCATTGTATAATGTAGTCAGTAGGGTGCTTTTAACTTTAAGTAACATGAAAACTTACTAACCAAGACTAAAACAAGTAGTGTATTTCTTATATGCTGTAATTCATCAAATCTAAAATACCCCCAATAAAATTATAGGACTTGGGGACAACATCATTTTTTGTATACATTAAAAATATATGTATTCATCAAAATGTAAGATGCCGTAGATTGTAAGATGCACTCTGATTTTAAAAATGTGAGCACATCACAGAGACATGATGGCTTCTGAAGGAGGCAGTCTCAGGATTGGCTCAGTAGTTCATCAGTGCCTACAGGAGTTCAGCCCTTGCCCTCTGTGTCCCCAGTGGCAGCTTCTGGCTTGTTGCTTCACAGTCACAAGATGACTACCAGAGTTCCAGGCGTCATAGCCGCATATAAGCTTGTCCAAAGAGGAAAAGAAGGAGCACTCCTCTTTTATTAGGGATTGCTATCAGTACATATCATCCTCTTCTGGTCAGTCACACTGTTGGAATGTAGTTGGGGTTCAGTTAGCGTGGAAGAAGGGCAGAAAGGCTGTTGGACAGCAACTAATAATGTCTGCCCAAATAAAAATATGATTAGACTTTAGCCTTTTTTTTTTTTTCTTTTGTCAACAAATCCTTTCTTTTTTCATGTATCTTCCCCACTCCACTTATACTGCTAGGCATGTTGCTGGAGCTATATTAACACTTTTTGATTCATTAACTTACTATATTTCAATGTCTAGGATATCTTGAAACTTAAGTAATGAGATATATAAATATTTTAGGTGTTTAAATACGTAAATTTATAACTAATTTTTCTAGCAAATGTCAATAAGGATATTGATTTTTTTAATGTATTGTACTGTGAAATACTTTATATTTGTCTGATGCCTTGTTTATATCCCCACCACACTGTCTCCTTTGGTTTTAAGAAAGGAACTGCTAACTTTGTGTAACTTTGGAACTTAACCAAGTGGCACATGGTAAGCATTTAATATTCACAAAATGAGAAAATATTTATAGCCAACTTCGCAGAAATTTCCAGTCGAATTATAAAATTGTATTAACAATTTAGACTTATAAAATTAATTGGTTTTGTGCAAAAAGAAATGGTTTTAGAGGGGTGCCTGGGTGGCTCAGTGGGTTAAAGCCTCTGCCTTCGGCTCAGGTCATGGTCCCAGGGTCCTGGGATTGAGCCCCACATCGGACTCTCTGCTCAGCAGGGAGTCTGCTTCCCTTCCTCTCTCTCTCTGCCTGCCTCTCTGCCTACGTGTGATCTCTGTCTGTCAAATAAATAAAATCTTTTTAAAAAAAAAGTAGTTTTAGAAAAGTTCATAGTTATCTCTAGGGTACTATGGGTGTTTTTGTCTTTTCTTAGGTGGTCCACAATTAATGAGAACTTGTTTGCAACCACTGGTTATCCTGGCAAAATTGCAAGCCAGTTTCAAATTCATCATTTAGGACACCCTCAGGTAATTTGGAGTTGTTTTGTGGCATATGTGTTTTTAAATTTATGTTTTCTATTCTTTTTACTCATAGCCCCCAAATTTGTAATGTGTAACTGAAGACATTTGTGAATGTCTTATCTGCTTAAATTGGAAAGAGAAAGCATTTTTGGTGTTTAAATCACCAGTGGTGGGGCGCCTGGGTTTCTCAGTTGGTTAAACAACTGCCTTTGGCTCAGGTCATGATCCCGGAATCCCGGGATCAAGTCCCGCATCAGGCTCCCAGCTCCATGAGGAGTCTGCTTCTCCCTCTGACCTTCTCCCCTGTCATTCTCTCTCTCACTCTCTATCAAATAAATAAATAAAATCTTTAAAAAAAAAAATAAATAAATCTAAATCACCAGTGGTAACAGACCTTCTTCCCAGTATTCATGTGAGAAGCATTTTATTTCTTTTGTATTTCTTTCTTCATTTAAATATAATAATTTATTCACTTGATTGGTTTAGGCTACAAAAATGTTTAAGTCTAAGCTAAATCAGTTATTCATAGATTATTTGTATCCTTCATTTTAGCCAGCTACAAAGAATGTATATTTCACCTATGAGGGAGCATTTTTTTTAATGTTTTATTTCTTTTCAGCGTAACAGTATTCATTGTTTTTTCACCACACCCAGTGCTCCATGCAATCCATGCCCTCCCTAGTACCCACCACCTGGTTCCCCCAACCTCCCACCCCCCGCCCCTTCGAAACCCTCAGGTTGTTTTTCAGAGTCCATAGTCTCTCATGGTTCACCTCCCCTTCCAATTTCCCTCAGCTCCCTTCTCCTCTCCATCTACCCTTGTCCTCCATATTGTTTGTTATGCTCCACAAAGAAGTGAAACCATATGATACTTGACTCTCTCTGCTTGACTTATTTCACTCAGCATAATCTCTTCCAGTCCCGTCCATGTTGCTACAAAAGTTGGGTATTCATCCTTTCTGATGGAGGCATAATACTCCACAGTGTATATGGACCACATCTTCCTTATCCATTCATCCGTTGAAGGGCATCTTGGTTCTTTCCACAGTTTGGCGACCGTGGCCATTGCTGCTATAAACATTGGGGTACAGATGGCCCTTCTTTTCACTACATCTGTATCCTTGGGGTAAATACCCAGTAGTGCAATTGCAGGGTCATAGGGAAGCTCTATTTTTAATTTCTTGAGGAATCTCCACACTTTTCTCCAAAGTGGCTGCACCAACTTGCATTCCCACCAACAGCGAAAGAGGGTTCCCCTTTCTCTACATCCTCTCCAACACACGTTGTTTCCTGTCTTGCTAATTTTGACCATTCTAACTGGTGTAAGGTGGTATCTCAATGTGGTTTTAATTTGAATCTCCCTGATGGCTAGTGATGATGAACATTTTTTCATGTGTCTGATAGCCATTTGTATGTCTTCATTGGAGAAGTGTCTGTTCATATCTTCTGCCATATTTTTAATTCTATTTCCCTTATGTTAACCAAAGACAGTTCATCAATGCATTTCTTATTTTTGAAGGGTAGTTTTTACTTTATTAACTTTGGTGATTTAATAAGTTTCTTAAATTCTTCACGTATTTTGTAGCCTGTCCTCATTGGTTCTGTAGCCGTCGGATCTGGCCTTTCCTGGCATAGAACTCTCCCACTGTGTGCAATTGGAGGAGACCACAAGCTGTTGTTTTGGGTGACTGAAATGTAAAACAAATTTTCTGTGTACCGATCCATAAACTTTGTATTTTTAATACATATTTTGGAGAATTTCTTATTTTTGTATCAAATACACTGTAAACTCTAGAAGTGTTCCAATTGTTGTTTCTGTTAAATAAAATATTAATGGTTCGAAAAGTCATTTGCCTACTCTGTTCTTTATGTGTATGTGTATACATACCTAACACATACACATTTTTTTAAATCATCTTTTAAGACTGTAATTAACTCAGCAGCTCTAGAAAAGAGATAACTAGGGAAACATATATATTTGTGATTTTATCACAGGATTACCCAAAGTATATCCTGTCCTCTATACTTCAGATATATGCTGTTTTCCTAATTCTCAGAGACACAAACATTTACAAAAGTAAGAAAAGGTTTTTCCTTTCTGTGTTACTCTGGAAGTGGTTCAGTGTATATGTGTGGGTGTATCCATTTTTGTTAGCATTCTGTATGTGTAAGTGTCATACAACTTCCTCAGTAATTATAAGTGATTATTATTCAATTTAATATAAAGAATGATTTTTAGGGACACCTGAGTGGCTCAGTCGGTAATGATCTGCCTTCTGCTCAGGTCATGATTCTAGGGTCCTGAGATTGAGTCCCGCACAGGACTCCATGCTCAGCAGGGAGCCTGCTTCTCCTTCTGCCGCCACTCCCCTTGCTTATTATGCTCTCTCTGACAAGTAAATAAATAAAAACTTAAAAAAAATAATTGATTTTCAGTTTCTTAGAGATGTGACTGATTTACTCAACCCTGTTTACTATATGCCAATTTCTTTTGTTTTTGCTTTATTTTTAAATCTTTTTATTTTAGCACAAGTAAGCAGAGCAGCAGAGGGAGAGGGAGAAGCAGACTCCCTGCTGAGCAGAGAGCCTGACATAGAGCTCAATCCCAAAACGCTAGGATCATGACCCAAGCCAAAGGCAGATGCTTAACCAACTGAGCCACCCAGGTGCCCCTGCCAATTTCTTTTGACTCGACATCTCAATATTTTTAGAAGTTCTTTATGGTGTATGGGATAAAGCTTACCTTGAAAATGAATTATAGTTTAATCTCGACAGCCTCTGCATTTTATGAATCTTCACCATTTTTACCAAGAAACTGAAATATTTTTGAGATGGCACCTAGTGGCAATAGAACTGTATTCCCTCTCAAGACCATTGAAGTTATCACTACGCAGGGCAGCCATATAGTGTTTTTGTGACACATGATGTGTTCAGAAGAGTGTAAAATTATGGTTCTGTTTGTCAGTTAAGTATAGAGGAAAATTAGTTCCTACAAACTCTGTGTCCTTGCGGGTTAATGCCCTCTGCAACTGCATTTCCTCATATAAAATGAAAATAGGAATCACTGTTTCATGGAGTTATTTTGAGGCTTAAATTAATGTGAATAAAAACACCTAAAATATCTGCCTCACAGTTCAGGGATTTGTAGGTATTATTAGTTTATTTCAGAGGTATACAGTTCCTATTTTTGAGGAATTTAAGTGTTATTTTTAATTAAGAATGCCAATGAATTTTTTTAATCAAGTGTTTTATTCATAAGATGTCTAATAATATGTATCTTATAGAATCAAGAAAATGAGCTTTAAGAGAAATGTTGCAGATAATTTTTTTAGTGCAATGAAATTTTGTAATCATGTAGCTATTTGGTATAAACTGTTAAACATGATTAAAGTACAGATGAAAAGACTGAATAGCATAAGCAATTTCCAAGTCAGTTTATTTGATACAATAAAATATTATTACCAAATACAAGAAATAGTTTCCTTTACCCCTTCATAAGCAGATTGGAACTCAAAAAGGCAAAGGGCAGGGAATTTGGACATACTTCCTTTTAACAATCTCTGTGATTGTGATGGGACAGAAAACCGTAAGAGCATCAGGATAGATAAAAGAATTTGTAAAGATTTATCATTTCAGGATATGTCCCAAAAATAAGGAATACATATTGGGATGACAGATTGAGCCAGTGTATTTGAAAATTGTCTTATACTTAGAAAAGTTGACTTAGGAATTGGGTGGGTTATGATTAAAGTTGGAGAGTGAAAAGGTATGGGTGTTTAGGAAATGGGTTCTTTGGAATGAGGACTTATCCAAATATAAGTTATCTGAAGAAATTAACCCGGTAAGACCACTGTCCTGGGAAAAGATAACCCATGGTGCTTGTATAAGTACCAAATTTATGGATTCATGCCAACAAGAGGCAGGAAGTGTTATCCTTAAGAAGACAAAATGGTTGTTATCACTTGTAAATTAATATGGTGACTATGATGACACTAAAGTCTCAAGAAATGAGAGGAATATTTTTACCTCTTAGCTTCAGGAGCAGTATTCACGTTATCCTGAGTAAGCATTTGTTACACTTTACTGTGTTCAATTACTTTAAATGGTGTAATGATACTCTTTTTCCTTAAAAAACTTTGTTCTTAGTAAACTAAATCAGACTAACACAGGAGGCAGTGTTTAATGGGGAGTTTTTATTGGTCATAACTTCTAATTCCTGATAAATAACATGAGTTCTGCTTTTGTGTATGTGTATGTATCCCAGTTAGTTTTAGTTTTTCCGTGTTTGTGTATGGCTAAGAGGGTTTTTCTTCTGTTGAAAATAAGTTTATCTGAGGATTGCTTTACTTACAAACATTGTGGAAAGGAAAAAAAAAAAGTTATGTTCTAAAACTCATATTATTTAGGATTGTTGAAGCAAAAGTCAGGATATCACAAATCTGCAAGATGTCAAAACTAAATCCTACTCTTTCAAAATGATGGGATCATAGTCCCATTTTATTTTTATGATTTGGCTTGTACACTGTGAATATTTCAATGTCTATCCCATGCCAAAACACAAAATCACACACCCATGCACTCCAATTTGTTTCTTTGGTAATTTGTGACTACATATTGACACTGACCTAGAAATGTTCCTGTTGCTGTTTTAAATCTCATGTCAGTGAAGAAGAAATTGAAATCTGGTTTGCACATTTGTGTCTGGTTTTTCATAATTGTCCAAAATCTGACATTATCCCAGAAATGCTGATTGGGAAAGTTATGAGAAAGTATTGTGCCCAAGACTGATTTCTGAGGAGCGAACAAGTATTTGCTCCAGATAATTCCCCATGTTTTTCTGTAGCTCAAAAAGTTAACTCAACTTTATATGATACCAATAATAGCCTCAGTTTTGAGTCAAATAAAATGTGCAAAGTAAAATCACCATTATGATGGTCCATTTTCACATATTCCTCATGAGAGCATAGTCAAGTCCTCAGAAGCAACATTCTGTTCCAATAGATCTTTATCAAGCTGTCGGTGTGCTCAGTAACAGGGACAGGAGAGAACACTCTGTTTCTTTAATCTAACACCTTGCTGATTCAAAAACATTTATTTTAACAGGCATTGGGAAAGAATTTCAAAACAGCTAACATTCGTTTCTAATTATACATTTAAAGAAATATGCCTTTTAAAACATAGGTAGAAGTTTTGTTGTTATTAACATGACTTTAATTTATAGCAACCATTTGTTAACTAAGCACAGTAACGCAACAAAATAATTAAGATATCAGCTTTGAAGATCTCATTTCACAAAAGGAAAAACAAATACGCATTTGATGACATATCCATTACTCAGATTCAACATAACCAATTCCTTTTGCATGCATGGATACAGACTTCATGGGAAATCAAAAGCACCGAATCTCCTTTCTGACCTTTTCAGCTGTTCTTTGAACTACATTAGTAAAAACAATTGTTGCCTCTATGTAGGATCAAGTTACATTTGCCTGGAAATTTCTTTGAATCGGCTTGTTTCTGTTTATCTTATGTGTTTGTTATATTGCTATTTGCCTTCTCAACTAATTTTTAACAGAATACTCTTACCTTGGGACTTATAGCACTTATGTAAGCTCATAAAATCCATATGAACAATGGTAAGTAAAAGGAGAGGACACCAGGTTTCTCAGTCTTTGCGAACACTTCGAGTAATCCAATAGATTTAAAGATGTATGAAATAAGCATTTCTACCAACTGCATTTTTAGTGCTAGATTGAGTTGAATGCCTGTTTCCTTTCTTTATAGTAAAAGACAATAAATGCTCTGGTATCTTTGCTTCTAATGGTGGTTAAACACAAAACTTTGATCTTTCTTATAAACACAGCTGTTGTCCTATTACTGAGCCAAATCCAGACAAGATTAGACTCTGGCCAAAATTACAGTTAATCTCTGCAACCATCTCAAGAGCTTTCTAATGCTGGTTTAGGAAATCTCTATTTTTGAGACAGTGTATAAAGGAAATAAGCCCCAGACAAGTAACCCCTAATTCAGAGGCAACTAGTCATAAATTACACCATGGTGATAAGGAAGGTGGAGTCTGTCTAAACAAATCAGTTCATTTTGGTTCATTTTCACTTAAATTATAACTGTAAGAAATTATTTTGTTAGTGAACATTAGCTTAAACAAGACCAATAGAAGCTATCTTTTAAAGAACTTCTGCCATCTTTTCTTATTTAATGTTTCTTTGGTTCATTGCTAATTCTTTTCTTCCACTGGTACTAATGAAATCCAGGTGTTCATTACAGATTAAAAAAATCTCAGGTATACTTTATATTGATTATTGTATAATAGCTCATTTGGTTTTCAGACCACAGAAAAATGTGGTGTGTTTTTTTTTTTTTTTTCATTAAGGTTTAGACTCTGGAATTTAAAATATTTTGTTTGCCAAATGTTATTTAGCGCTGATTCTCATGGGAGTTGGACAATGGTGCCACAAGCTATTGTGGACAGCTAATGTGGCATATCTCTCCCAATTGCCTGTACCTAGGAGAAATCTGTAGATGTATAGAACTCAAGTAAGATTTCCCTGGCACTTTATTTTGGGGGAAGTATAGGACCTGGTCATATATATAGCTGCTTAGAAGTCTCACTCCATCCTGGACTTACCCACAAATACATTAGACCCCAAGTCCATGGAGTATTCTAGATTCTATCAATGTTTTTGACACAGTGTGTTCCCCATTATTCCACGCACCTGCCACAATAACTATGATATGTTCATAAGTATATAATCTTCACGAAGTCCTGGGTTGTTGCTTCCCAACGTATTGATGGCAAATGGAAGAGTATGGAATTATTGCAAGGGTTTCTCAATATTATATTCATGTTACCACTATCAGAATCCTCTTTTACCTTTGAAGCCATGACCTCCTGAGTTCTTGAGATAATATAAACAGCCCCCAAAATCAAACTTGCCCACACAATTCTAGCATATGTTGATTTCAGGTGTTTTGCCAACAGCCTCTTCCTCCCCCAGAATATTAACAGGTAGTGGGAGGAATGAGCCTGCCAGTGAACCCTTCTCCAATTCAGCAAGAGTGGCTTTTGAAGATCTCATTTAGGAATCTTGAAGAGGGTTGAGAAGGTCCCAGATACATCAAGGTGTGCTTGTCATCTTGATGTCTATTATGTGACCCCCAGGTTTAGCCCTGGAATTCAAATAAAAGCCAGAATAACAATTCCTACCTATGTGATATATAAGAGGCAAGACTTTCTAAGGTAGGATGTATTGTAGAAGAACTAAGAGAACCTAGTCTAGAAAATAAAAGGGAGTAAAATGCTATTTTGAATGAAAATTTGGGATTTTAAGATGGATTTCCCAGTATAGTTCACTCATTTCCAATTAATATTTCTATTTTAAATCCTCAACAGTGTGTATCTATTCACTCAATGGATATTGAATAACCAGCCACAATCATCTGGAGTTCCTCAAAAATTTTTTCTATTAAAAAAGGGCTTCTCATACTGGAAAATATTGTGAACCACTTTCCTAGACTGACTGGCTCATACCTTCTGGCCCAGTCATTTTTTAAAGGATAATAGCAGAAGTTCTAACATGATCATTTTGGACTCTAGAAATAAGACTACAGGAAGAAATGTTGATGTTGAACTTCCAGAGTAGTGTTAAGTGATTTTATGTGGTTGTGATTCAAAATAACCTGACTGCTTTAAGAAGTCCAGGTGCTGAGTCATTTACTGAAACAGCCAGGGGAGGTTAATTAGAAGCAGCTGATAGTGCCATCATCAGCTGCCTTTTTTTTTTTTTTTTTAATAAATGGAGAGGGTTATTCTATGAAGAGGACAGAGGGCTATAAAAGGTGTAAAAAGCTAAGCAAAGACTCATGACTGAGGCCTATTCATTTATACCCCCACCAATGAGGAAAAAAATCTGACTTAGTAAATTCAAGATAAAAGACCTTGGTAATACAAAATTGTAACTTCTAAGAAGAGTGACTGTGGGTGACATTTTTCCCTCCTATGTTTTTTTAAGTTTTCCATGATGAATATTTCACTTATATAATAAATTCTTAACTTAAAAATAAGCAGATGTTAACCAACATGTGCATGGCTCTTAGATTAAGTAAGGCAATATAAGGAAATGGAAAAAGCCTCAGGTCTCAAAGAAATTAGCGGTTGGCAATGTCACATGGTCTCAATAAGATAATGATAGCATGTGCTGGGTATCAATGAGTAATGAATAATTGAAAGAGAAGTGTCATCTAAGGCAGGAAAGTTAATACACTTCAAATTTGGGGGGTATCAGTTCCTCTGAAGAGGGATACAGTGCTTCAGGGTTTACTAAAACAATAGGTTTGGTTGAGAGTGTGGATAAGTAGTAATTAGACACACCCCCCTCCAAAACCCTCCCCCTAGCTTGCATAGCCAGGCAGCTTCTCCTTCCCGTCTGATCACTTTAGGTATAGAATGAGACTCTAGACTCAGGAGTGAGGTGCCTTGCTGAAACTATTACCTAAAATCCACATACTGAAAGGTGTGTACTCTTACTATTTTCTTAGATTCTGTATTTGTCTTCTTAGCATCCATTCATCACAGGGCCAATTGTATTAACTATATTTTTTTTATTTTCTGTATTCTTAAAGCTCTAACATTTGTGGCCTTATAGATCCTGAGAAACTGTCTTTCCATGACTAGCTAATTCCTAAAAATAGTGAAACCCCAACTACTTCCTTATCTAACTTTCATACACCAAGCCAATATTTCCCCTGTCCTATATCAACTTGGGACTAGGTACACACAGCTAGGGACAGCTCCTGTGTCAAAGCTCACCACAATCATTCACACTAGCCAGTCTTCAAACTATTTCTCCTGCCCTACCTTGCTTTTCCCACAGACACCCCAATAAAGACTCTGGCCTACACCTTCCCCCAGCTCCTGCCTCTGTCTGCCTCCTTACCAAAACCTGGTGTTTTCCCTGAGACCCTGTGTGGCATGGTGTGCCCCCCTTCTCTTGGGAAATGTAAGAAACTCTCAATAGCATTGCTCTCTGTCATCACTTAGTCACCTCCATAAATTAAAACTGGTAGGTACAAATGCAACAGTGAGAGCTTCCCCACCACCACCGAGTCCCCTCAAAGAAAGCAGGATCATCACTAGGCAATGTGCTGTTTTACTGGGAACCCTCTAACTAAGTATCATTAGATCTCTTAAGGTAGTCAGCTTTCCAGACAAGAATCCAGGGTCCTGCATATAGGATATAAGCCTACAGCCCAACTTTCTGAGTCTGAAAGTTTGAAAAGGCCAAATTATTAAAAGAAGTAGCCAAGACATTGAATTCTTAACACGAATGAAATCTGTAGGCTAGAATTCCTTCACTTAGCCAAGTTCCAATAGACAATTTGTATCACTCATCAGGGACAGGGCAGAGGGGGTAAATAAGGGACATTTAATTTTATTTTCCCACTCCTTTGAAGAAACACCATACCCCTCTGTTTATCCTGAAGTAGAGCAGGAAGAAATACAAAAGAAAAATGGGAGGGGGCCTCTGGGTGGCTCAGCCATTAAGGCATCTGCCTTGGGCTCA
The DNA here is from genome assembly GCF_963455335.1 of Martes martes. Classification (NCBI taxonomy): domain Eukaryota; kingdom Metazoa; phylum Chordata; class Mammalia; order Carnivora; family Mustelidae; genus Martes; species Martes martes. Next base: position 19,515,958 of record NC_137895.1, read on the forward strand.
ATTCATGATTGCAGCATCCTGGGATCCAGCCCTGAGCCCCATATCTGGCTCCCTGCTCATCAGGAGCCTGCTTCTCCCTCTCCAACTCCTCCATGCTTGTGTTCCCTCTCTCACTATCACTCTCTTAAATAAATTTTAAAAATCTTTAAAACAAAAAAAAAAAAGAAGAAGAAGAAGAAGAAGAAGAACCCAATTCTTATTGTTTGCCTACCTAAGAACTTATCCCTGATAAAATTAAATAAGTTATTTTCTAGTAATCTGCTATGAAAACAAAGTTAACTGTTGAAACATTCCTAAGATTTTTTATTGAATGGATATATGCGGGTAATATATATGTTCTCTGCCCTTTGAAATCAGTATTCATCACAATCTATTGTTTTGCCTTCAAAATTGACTACAGTAAATGAAATCTGGTAATCATTTCCAGTCAAAGCCTGGAGGAAGGAGTACGTACTTCAGAGGATTTCTGGCAGTTGGCCAAGACTTCTAGCTATAAATTGTTTTTAGTAGTCCTGGAAATTCAGTTTTTGAACTGTGAATGGCACTGCTGTCAGGAGCTATGGATGACTGATGAACGGTAATCATCAAGGATCCCAGAAGGCAGAGAGAAACTGGTACTCTTGTTTCTGTTAACTAGAAATCACAGCTAGCATTGTGTGTGTGTGTGTGTGTGTGTGTGTGTGTGTGTGTTTTAAGAAACCAAACCACTTTGAAAAAAAAATTGTCAACTGGGCAACTGAGAAGTTGTTCATGTTTCTTTAGTTCTATACTGTATCTATGCATGCCTGGTACTTATAGATAACATACATAACCATGAAGCAACTGTCTGTTTTTTTTTTTCATTTTTTCCTCCCACTGGGAGCCTCTCCTGGCTCTGAAGAGAAAAGTTAAGCTGGCCAGTTGGGGACTCTGCTCAAGCATAGCTGAGTGACTGAGTTCACCCAGAATCACGGGTGCTGCCTAAATCAATGATTCATAGAAGATCAAGAAAGATATGGAAGCACAAGGATCGTTGGGCCCAAATGTCGTTCAACAGATACTTACTTAAGGCTTTACTTTAAGTCAGTCAGAATCTCTGCCCTGAATTAATAGTCTAGTAGGGCATTCAGGCAAGTGTATAAAATGTGCTACGATAAAGTAATGCAGAGGATACTATGGAGGCATATTATTCAGAGGGACAGTTGGTCCAGTGTTGGTAGATCAGGGAAAGCTTCTCTATAGATAGGATGATAAGATTTCTGCTACTAGTTAGGATGTATAAAGATGAGAGAAAACCTCTCACATATGTGGTAATAATAAGTGACCAGATAAAATAAAAATCATACTTTTCCATGGGCTATTGGAAAGCAGTGGATGAAATAAGACTTTAAGGAACTAAATTCTGTCAAGATGTCTAGGTCTAGAGGGACATAAGTGAGTGGAGAGCTGTGACATTACCATACTCAGGGAGAAGGTATGGTCTAGGTACGAGTAGGTGGATGAGCAAGCCTGTGACACTCTGGGGAACTTTGCCACTCTGGGGAATTTTGCAGAGTCGAGAAGAAACCAGCTTTTTTTTTTTTTTTTTTTTTTTTTTTTTTTTTTTTTTTTTTTTTTGCCAACAGTATAAACTGGTGGGACAGACTTGGCCTGAAAGGACTCCAGTCACAAAAACAAATCACATAGGCCTACATCCTACCCCTGAGATTGCTAAGCAAGCCAGCAGTAGAGGAACTACTTTTGGTAAATAGAATACTCGAACTCTTGCACATTCTCATGGGCTTAGATTCCAGGGCCTTGCTGAAGTTGAATACAAAGATGACCAAAATGTTCTGCTACCATAGACCACTCCCCTCCAACTCAAACACTGACAAGATCAAAGAGCTCAATCCTTTGCAGGAGGTTGGGAGTTGGGCTAATTGCAAATGAACTCAATCTAATTAAAACTATAGCCCAGCACCAGTTCAACTTAATTTGTGAAGGAATCTGAAGGCTCGGTTCCTCACTTAATTTTCACTGTTCCTTTTTTTTTTTTTTTTCACAATGTCCAGGAAAAAAAAAAATGTAACATCCCCAAATGGAGGAACTATAACCCATAATCAAGAAAAAGCCAGTAGAAGCAGATGCAATAGGTGAACAGATATTGGAATCATTAGATAAGAACTTGAAAGTAATAATTATAAATTTGTTTTTAAAAATATACAGAGAGGGACCTCTTACGGCTCAGTTGGTTAAGCATCTGACTATTTGTTTTTGGCTCAGATCATGATCTCAGTGTTGTGAGATCAAGCCTCACCATTGGGCTCTGTGCTGGGCATGAAGTCTGCTTGAGATTTCTCCCTCTGACCCTCTCTCCTCTCTCTCTCTCTTAAAAAAAGAAAAAATATATATATTTATATAGTATATCTATGTGTGTGTGTGTGTGTATATTTGTATACTATATATGTATATGCATATATATACATATACAGGGAAATATATATATTTTATATATTATATAATATTTTATATATACATACACACACAGGGAAATATGTGTGTGTATATATATATATATATATATACAGGTAAATGTGTATACACACACATACAAACACACACATAGGGAAAGAAGGGTGCAGGGAATTTTAGGAGAAAAATGGAAACTTCTAAAAACAGACATCTTAGAACTGAAAAATCTAAAATCAAAATTCATTGGATGAGCAGTTTCATAATAAACTGAACACTAGATAACAAAGTATCAGTGAGTTTAAGATAGGTTGATAAGAATTATCTGATCTGAAACACAAGGAGAAAAAAATGAGCAGAGCATCAATGAACTGTAGACAGTATCAAGTGATCTAACATACATGTATCTTGGAGTCCCAGAAAAAAAAAATGTGACCAAAAAAACATTTTTTTGAAAAAATTAATGGCCAAGAAATCTTTCAAAAGTTTATTGAAAACATCAAACCAGAGATCTGAGAAGTTCAGCAAACTTCAAGAAGGTTAAAAAGAAAATGACATCCAAGAACACTGTCTTCAAACTTGCAAAACCAAGGATAAAGGAACATAAGAATAAGTAGGAGTTAGACAGGCAGCAGTGGTCGGAGAACAAAGGAGATTGTTCCAGGCAAAGGACACAATATGTTTAAGCCCCACAGCAATTCCTGGTTTCAAGAATTTAAAGACATTTGGGGGGTGTTAAATGGAGAAGACAGTGAGAAGTGAGGTTAGAGAGGTGAGCAAGAGCCATGCAGAGGGCCTTGTGAGCACATTAAACTGAGGGAAAAGAGAAACAAAAGTATACCCTGGGTAACAATCAGATTTGTCTTTGTAAATAGTCACTATATGGATACAATGTGTAGGCTAGAGAGACCCAAGATGGAGGCAGGAAGAGGATATTGCAGTAACATTGGACAATGTTAGAACTTGAGATGTGGCCGTAAAGATGGAAAATTACAGATAGATTCAAAAGCTGTAGGGAGCTAGAAGGCATACAACTAGATGGATGTTTAAATGTAAAGGAGAGTGGAGTAAAAGGTGACTGTTACAGCTATGTAACTTTTCCGGGCTTGCCTGCCACCCTCGTGTCACTCTCATTACCTTAGGCCAAACAGAATGACTGTCCTCAATTACAATTCAGATCATGACACTTCCCTCCTTAAAGCTCATCAGTCACTCCCATCATGCTTCTGCTTGAAATCTTTCCATGACTTCCCATCTTACCCAGAAAGCCAAAGTCCTTACAATAGCCTACAAAGCTTTCCATGATCTGTGTCCCACATAACTTTCATCTCCTTGAATTCCCCTACTTTGCTCACTCTGCTTCAGGTACACTGGCTTCCAATATGATGTCTGGCTTACATATATAAATGTGAGACTCTCCGGAGGTTGGGAGAATGAGAAGGCACCAACAAAGGAAAGATGAATGGCCAGAGAGATAAAAGGAGAGTCATAAAAGAGTGAATCCTATCACTCTCCTGGTCAGGATTTTTAATGGTTCCCATCACCTACAGAACAAATTTTCTAATCTTTCAGTTTAGAATAATGGGGTTGGAAGGGTGTAAAATGCAGATTTCTAGGCTCACCCCCAGAGGTCCTTGTTTAAGGTTAATCCTTGGAATGTGCATTTTAAGAAGTACTGCCCACTCCCAAATAATTGATACATGGTTACACATGTAACCATATAAGTGGTTCATGGATCACACTTTAGAGAAACATGGACTATAGTATCAAATCTGGCATAAAAAGCCCTAATGAGCTGTTCTGTCTACTTCTGACCCCTTTCCCGCCATTCGTCATTTCTGGGATTTTTTTTTCTTCAACAGAATCAAGCAGCTTTCCATTTCCCCTACATACCATACACCTCATGCCTCTGTTCCTTGGGAGAAGAGTCCACCCTAAACTGTGTGCATAACTCCACTCAAGTACCTGCTAAAAAGCTACCTTCTCTGGATTTCTCGGAGGATTTAGGAGCACCTTTTATATGTGGTATATTTGCGTGTACGTGGGCATACACACCCACGTGCGTGCAAGTGCACAACTTTCTCAGATTGTTAACACCTCCGCCTAGATGCGGCACTTCTAGACTCTATATATCTACCCTAAACTATAAGCTTTCTGAAGGCAGAGACTAATTCTCCATCTTTTGTACTAAGCATCTTTGTATGTACATAGAAGGGGTTCCAAATTTTGGTTTGGTGGCTGTCCTAGGTCCTGTAGGTGTAAGGCTGCACAATCAAAATCTGAGCCAAGATCTTCAAATCCCTGATGCAAAGTTCTGTCAGGTGTCTGTTGTACGTTTGTGTGTGTTTTTTTTTTAAATATTTTTTAATTTATTTTCAGCGTAACAGTATTCATTGCTTTTTCACCACACCCAGTGCTCCATGCAATCTGTGCCCTCCCTACCCACCACCTGGTTCCCCCAACCTCCCCCCCCCACCCCTTCAAAACCCTCAGGTTGTTTTTCAGAGTCCATAGTCTCTCATGGTTCACCTCCCCTTCCAATTTCCCTCAACTCCCTTCTCCTCTCTATCTACCCTTGTCCTCTATATTATTTGTTATGCTCCACAAATAAGTGAAACCATATGATACTTGACTCTCTCTGCTTGACTTATTTCACTCAGCATAACCTCTTCCAGTCCTGTCCATGTTGCTACAAAAGTTGGGTATTCATCCTTTCTGATGGAGGCATAATACTCCATAGTGTATATGGACCACATCTTCCTGTTGTACCTTTTTGATGATCTAAGTGGGTGTCATTTCCATCGGTGTTTGCCTCACTTGTAGCATTTGACGTTTTATTTCATGTTTTTAAGTCCTTACGAAACAAGTTTTGTCCCCTCCTTCAGGGCATAAACCTCTCCCAGTGCAGCAAATTCAATCTTTGTACTCCCCACAGGACCTAGGAGAGTATCCAGCACTTAGGTTTTCAAAATGTGTATTTTTTTAATTAACGAATTACTTAGCTATTTATATATCAGAGTGGGGTAAGCAGGGATAACCTCAACCAGACTCAGTGTTTTCTTTTTTTGTTGTTGTTTTGCCCCCTTTTCATGACTTTACTGCTAAAACCGGAGCCTTGCGCCGCCCCGCGCCTCTGCGTCTGACGTCACAATCCGGATTTGAACTACCAATCCCAGAATGCCGTGTAAAGAGGCGGGTTCTACGGGAGCACCCGAGTGATTGGCGAGCGGAGGCGTTTCCTTCCGGTGGGAAGGGCGTCGGAGGCGGGGACAAGGGGGAGGTGTTTGAATATTATTACCGGGTTGGGCGGGCCCCGTCTGGGAGGGGTTTGTGCGTGAGCCGTGGGACCCCCGCCCGCTGAGGAGATGGATGAGGACGGGCTTCCTCTCATGGGGTCAGGCATAGACCTGACCAAGGTTTGTAAAAAACCGAGTTGATATTAGGCAACCTGGGAGGAGGTTGAGGAAGGGACGCTCGGTCCCCAGGGACACCCCGTCTCTCCATATCGAAGTCTGTCCCTGGTCCCGGGCCTCTCTGGTCCCGCTCTCGGGGGCGGGGAGGGGTAGAGTCCCACAGTTAGCCTTAAAGAGGGTTCCCTCTTGATCCGTCTAAGGGGGTGGTGTGCCTTTCACAGCCTTTGCTTCCCGTGTTCAGAGTCGCTCTACGCACGTTTTACACGATGGCGGCAGAGGCATGTTGCGACCTCTAATCCCACGTCTTTTATTTAGCCCCCAAGTTTTTTTGTGTTTATGTGTGTTGCCTTAACCTGCTAAAGTTCCCACTGGTGAATCCAAGGCCCTTTCTCAAACTTCGCAACTTCTGTCATCATCGGACACCCCATCCCCACAGTTTAGAAAAACAAGTTAGTGACTATTCATAGTACTTCCAGTAACTCCTATAACATAGGGACACATAGATAAATAGATAGATAGATGGATGTACATATATAAAATTGATGTCAAGGGGTTTGCACGGTGTACTTTGTCCTGTGAAAATCGTGTTTGTTTTTACATAACACAGGTGCCAGCTATTCAACAGAAAAGAACGGTGGCATTTCTAAACCAGTTTGTGGTGCACACTGTACAGTTCCTCAACCGCTTTTCTACAGTTTGTGAGGAGGTAGGTCTGGATACTGGCTTAATGAGTAGCCTAGAAATCATCTTGCCCTTTTAGAAGTGGCAAATGAGTAAAACAAAAATTACAGTCTATATATTCGTGTACTATCACCTCTTATCACCCAGTTATTGTGTTAACATACATTATATCCTCTCTGATTCTGTATCATCAATCTTGCATTCCACCTCTGCTGAATTAGTTTTTAGAGGCCTTTGTGAGATAGTTCACTAAGGCTTATGTGACTAAAGAGAATGAAAGGAATTCCAAGATTTCACAGTCAAAACCATTTCTTTACTTTGAAATTTTGTTTCTTTTACCCCAAAGTCTTACATTTCTAAGTACACATTGTTTTCAGTTTATATTAAAATTATTGGGGCGCCTAGGTGGTTCAGTTAGTTAAGTGTCTGCCTTTGGCTCAGATCATGATCCTGGGGATTGACCCCCACATTGGGCTCCCTGCTCAGTGGGGAGTCTGCTTCTCCCTTTGCCCCTTCTCCTGCTCGCTCTATCTCTCTCTTCCTCTCTAAGAAAGAAAGGAAGAAAAAGAAAGGGAGAGGAGGGAGAGAGGGAGATTGGGAGGAAGGAAGCGAGGAAGGAAGGAAGAGAAAGAAAGAACGTCTTTAAAAAAAAATTATTTAACATTCCTTGATCCAAAAGGTGGTTTGGGAAGTAGCCTGGAAACATAACTTTAGTATCAAATATCATTATAAAAATAATAAAAATACTTTTAGCAAATGACTACTTAAGGATTGGGTACCAGATTCAGGAACCCCTGTTTTGTTTTGTTTTGTTTTTTAACTTTATTTATTTACTTTACAGACAGAGATCACAAGTAGGCAGAGAGGCAGGCAGAGAGAGAGGAGGAAGCAGGCTCCCGGCGGAGCACAGAGCCCAATGCGGGACTCCATCCCAGGACCCAGGGATCATGACCTGAGCCGAAGGCAGAGGCTTTAACCCACTGAGCCACCCAGGCGCCCCTGTTTTGTTTTTTTCTTAAAAAGACAAAAAAGAGAAAAGGGAAGAAGTAGAATCATGGGTTGAAATTGGGTATAAGAAAGGAGGAAAAGGAATAAAATAAGATCATTCACAGGTGAATGAATAAAAACAGTATTTAATTCAGTCTTTTATTTATAAGGTATAGCTTCAGCAAGTAATTTTTGTTAGGTGTATTGTTATTAACAAAAATTGTATGGAGACAGGAAAACTATTTTTATTGTATAACATCCGTTATTTTTGTCCAATTCGCAGTTTCTAGTCCAAATCTCTTCTGCCTTCTCACTGAAACAAAAGAAAGTGAAATATGATACCATAATTGATAAAGTAAGGGACTCAGTTCATTATATTTCATCTAACAGGCCCAGAGGCTAAGTGCTTGCTTCCATGAGTTTTATCTTACCAACGCCTCTCTAAATGGGATGTAGAATTGACTGACTAAGGAGTGGTAAACCAAGGATTACTGGATTTAGTCCTTCAGTTTTTATATCAGGGTGGGTAGGGTAGAGAGAGTCAGTTCAAGGATTGTTAGCAGAAAAGAGCAAATACTCCATCTCCATACTCCTTATCACCAGGTTAAAAAAAAAAAAAAAAATTAAACAGTAACCAGCAAACACACCTATGAAAGCAGCCCCAGTAAGCTGCCCTGAGGCAGGGGTAGCCCCTCACCTTTGTGGTGCTTAATAATTTTCGCTGCTTGGGAAGTGAGTGCTATTTACTGAAGACTAGATCAAATATAACAATAATCCTTCCTTTTTTAATGCATTATCCAAGCCACATGATTCACTCTTTAACCCCCTTCTGTTTTTCTCTCAACTTTCCCTCAACTGTTTCGAATGTATCACTATTCCCTAGCTCTTCCTGAATCCTGGAGAAAAGTTTCTTGACCAAAAACCCATGAAGTTTTAAGGTAATTTATTGCCTTTTTATCCTTAATGAATGGTAGTCTAGGGTTGACCCTAACTCATTATTTACAATTCATATTTTAGCTGTTTGGATATTTATGTCAATTGTAGACTATTTGCTTGGTGTGATGACAATAGTATTTATTGTTTGCTTACTCTGTGCTAGGCTTTGTGCTAACTGTTCTGCATGTATTCAGTCATCACAGACCAGCCCTTTGAGAGAGGTCCAATTTTCTATTTTTTAGAAATACAGAAGTTGAAATGTAGAAAGATTTAAATTATTTGCTTAGTCCTTATTCAATCAACATATATTTGTGTGTATAGTCTTTATAGTTGTAGTCACTATTTTTACTTTCCCGCACTCACATACTCACACCTAATAACAGGAAAAACCAGAAAGGTTTCACTCTTCTCTTATATTGCACCTTCTGATCTGGGTGAGAGGCATGTTTACATCATTTTCAAATAAGAGGCTGTAATGAGCTATTTCAAAATTTATTTTTTAGATTTGTATTCTCTTCTTTGGTATGCCATGTCCATTTGGTGTCTTTTTTGATATGATAAATCCCAAGGATATAATATATGTATTCAAACGTCAAGTGTCATTTTTTTCTCTTTGAATTAAGATCAATGTGATTTTTCAAAGTGGGTTGTTGTTTGTTAATAGCACCTATTAGACTCATTGGTCCTTGTTTAGTTAAAGCCTTAAACAGGAGCCAAAATGACTATGTCTCCCTCAACAAAAAAGGAAACTCAGATGCTATTTTTTGGGGGGGGGTATAAAAGTCAATTTTTATTTAAGGTAAAAAAAGAAGTCACAATAAATTATAAACTGTAAAAACTGGTTCATGCCATAAACAACAAACTTAAGAGAATATCACTATTTATGAATCAACTTCTGATATACAGCTAATACATTTATCCCTACTTTTTTTTTTTTTGGTTCTATATTTTTTTGCTAGATTCTTTATAAGAGTAGTTTTTTTTTTTTTTTAATTTCTTTTCAGTGTAACAGAATTCATTGTTTATGCACCACACCTAGTGCTCCATGCAATACATGCCCTCCATAATATTCACCACCTGGCTCCCCCAACCTCCAACCCCCCCCCCTTCAAAACCCTCAGATTGTTTTTCATAGTCCATAGTCTCTCATGGTTCATCTCCCGTTCCAATTTCCCTCAACTCCCTCTCCTCTCCATCTCCCCATGTCCTCCATGTTATTTGTTATGCTCCACAAATAAGTGAAACCATATGATAATTGACTCTCTCTGCTTGACTTATTTCACTCAGCATAATCTCGTCCAGTCCCGTCCATGTTGCTACAAAAGTTGGGTATTCATCCTTTCTGATGGAGGCATAATACTCCATAGTGTATATGGACCACATCTTCCTTATCCATTCGTCTGTTGAAGGGCATCTTGGTTCTTTCCACAGTTTGGCGACCGTGGCCATTGCTGCTATAAACATTGGGGTACAGATGGCCCTTCTTTTCACTACATCTGTATCTTTGGGATTGGAAGTGAATTGGGGAAAAAGAAAAAACCTGGGTTTTTTTTGTTTTGTTTTGTTTTTTTGTTTTTCCCATAATTTGGTTTGAACCACACCCAAATTATAACAACTTCAGTCACAGCTAAACTCAACCTGGAAGTAAATTTGAAGCAAATGGTTAGGGCTCTTTCTTCATCACTAATACTGGTTTTAGAGTTCTCTAATAAAAAGAAAAATGAAGAATTTAACTTTTTAAAAAAATACCAGGGTACTTTGTAACTCTTCTGATGACTGGAACCAGGGTAAGAAGAAAGGTTGGAAGACAGAGAAAGGAAAGTAGTTGAATCAGACCCAAGTTACAAAGTTCTTCCTTCACAAATCCCCAGTTAGCATTTCTATTCTGGCCCTAATCAGAAAAATCTTATGGTGTTACATCGGGTCTGCAAATTTAAAACGGAATGGAATGAGGAGTGCAATGCAAGTTCTATACATATCGCAGATAAAACTGAGCAGAAATTTAACCTTATAATGAATTTTGAAGTGAAAGGTATTCTATAAACAGGGCAATCACTTGTGTTATTTTGACTCTGACTTGTAACCCTAGAATATGGAGTTTTTAATCATTTTTTAAATATTCCAAACTATTTCTTTTTTCTAAATTCTTTAAGAATAGGAAAAATTACTGAGAATACTCATATAATCTAAAAAATTTTATCGTGCTTATCATCTGCATCCAGTTTTTAAGCACACCATTGGACTTAACCTTCAGCCAAATAATCTTGCTTAAAACTATATTTACTGCTACAACTTTTATAACTGCTTTTACAGCCTTAACAACTGCTGGGCTTAAGTGTCAGATGAAGCTTAATAAAACCATCGATTGCATCCCTTTCTGGCTTATAAGACATATTCAACCCAGTGTGATATACCAAGGTATCCATTGTTTTAAAATGTTTCTCTTTTAGAGAATTGGATGTACAATCTGGGTATTTTACAAACCTGAAAAGCCACAGTATTTTATTTTTGTTTCCATGTTCAACTATTAATTCCATATTTCTTCCTTTCATTTTCTTTTTCACTTTAATAACTGCTGTCGGCTTGGGTCATATTCTCCAGGTTGTGAGATCCAGCTCCTTGCTCCACCCAGAGTCTGAGTTTCTCTCCTTTTGTCCCTCCTATAACACATGCTCTCTCTCTTTCTCTCTCAAATAAATAAAAAAATTAAATCTTGAAGAAAAAAAAAGAAAAGCAGTGGTTCTTAATTTTGCCATGGACCCTTTGGTAGTCCAGTGAAGTGAAATTAATATTTTTAAATGTGTAAAATAAAATGTGAGGGATTACAAAAGATACTAATTACATACTTTAAGGACCTCAAAATTGTGATACAGTAATATGTCCTATATTAGAGTATTAAATTAAAGAATCCAGATTAACATATTTAACGTGTTTAATATTTTAGACTCAAAATCCAGCCTTAGAAAAGTTGGATAATACCTTTATGGATAATAAAATAATATGATGTATCCACAACAAAAATCTTCCCTAGCCAGGAGGAAAAGCCTTTTGTTGATCTGATTTTGAGAAAATCAATTATATCCTGGTTGTAAACTTGGGGTATATGAACTTGGATAGGGAAAAAAACCTCTATATTTATTTTTATTTACCTCTAATTTCAGTTTTATACTTTCTTTCTTTGTTTTTTAAAGGTTTTATTTATTTATTTGACAGAGATCACAAGTAGGCAGAGAGAGAAGGGGGAAGCAGGCTCCCTGCTGAGCAGAGAGCCCGATGTGGCACTTGATCCCAGGGGATCATGACCTGAGCCGAAGGCAGAGGCTTTAACCACTGAGCCACCTAGGCGCCCCTCACATTTTCTTTAAATTTAGTCAACAAAGGGGCGCCTGGGTGGCTCAAATAAGGGTCTAACTCTTGGTTTACACTCAGGTCGTGACCTCCAAAGTGGTGGGATCCAGCCCCATGTTGGGCTACGCACTCAGCATGGAGTCTGCTTGAGATTCTCTTTCCCTTTCCCTCTGTCCCTGCCCCCACTCACATGCTATTAATTAATTAATTAATTAAAATCTTTTAAAAGTATTTAGTCAACAAAAATTACAGGAGAGACTCTTGCCAACAGAAATCATAAATCTTTTTATATTAAATTAGTAACTTCCTTGTATTTCACTATTATAGTTATTATTAGATTAGATATCAAAGATATTGAAATAAATTATTATAAATTAAAATATACTGATTTTAGATCAGTGTTAATGTCTTGCATGAATAAATCTTTCATGTAATCTTGTTTTATTTAGAAAAGTCATTTTATTTTGGTTAGGTTTTGATAATCATAGGTGAGAATGGGTAAAGTGAGTGTCAAAGCAAAAGGGTGATATACTAAAAAAATCTGTTTCCAAAAAAACCAGGAATTACTGCTCTAGAAAGTATAACCTTTTTTTCCAAGCCTCTTTAGTCTTCCTTATGAGCAAGTAGTTTTCCAAATAAATATTTTCATCATTATTTGCTTATTTACCAAGTCTTGTATTAAAATCCTTAACCTATCCTGTATGAGTATTTGAGTATCCATTTAAGGACAAATTAGTTTTATCATCTAACCTTGAAAATTTTTTTAAATACTTTCAGATAAACAGCATCTATTTTAGGAAATTATATCAGAATAATTTGATTCCTTTTTTTTACACAGTAGCATATTAGTCTTTGGGAGAACTGGATTGATGACTTATTAGCTTTCATTAACAAAAATTCTATTTATGCATTGCCTGGGAATTTTCCATCTTGGTGTTTTTTAAATTATGTTTTGAGGTTTTTTTGTTTTGTTTTTGATTTTGGGGTTTGGGGTTTTTTTTGTTTTTTTTTTTTTAGTTAATAAACTTCTTTGGAAAAGTTTGCACTGAGTATTGTACATAAACAATGAATATTGGAACACTGCATCAAAAACTAATGATGTATTTTATGGTGATTAACATAACACAATAAAAAGCTAAAAAAATTAAAATTAAAATTAAAAAAAATAGTTTGAGGTTCACAGCAAAACTAAGCAGAAAGTGTTGAGTTCCGCATGTACTCCTTGCATCCCTGAGTTCACAGAGCACAGCCTCCCCTATCAACATCCCTCACCAGTGTGGTACATTTGTTACAATCTATATTAACACGTTGTCATCACCCAGAGTCTATGGCATCATGTTTTAACAAGGTATAATTCTTTCAAACAGTTTAAATTCTTTCAAAAATAGTATCTGGAGTTGGAACGTTTGAGATCAGATTATTTTACTTGTATAAAAACTCAGTTTTCTCTCTTTAAAATTGGCATGATAACAGTTCCTGCTTTATACATTTGGTGTGAGATTTCAAATGATATGTTGCATACACAGTGTAGCATAGTAAAGTAAATGCTCAGATGTTTATAATAATGGTGATTATTGCTTAAAAGTACACTTACTTATATAGGAGCACCTGTGTGGCTGTCATTTAAGCATCTGATTCTTGATTTTGGCTGGGGTCATGATCTCAGGGTCGTGCTTTGGGCTCCTTGCTGAGTGTGGAGCCTGCTTAAGGTTCTCTCTCCCTCTCCCTTTGTCACTCCCCTTTCACCCCCTTCAAGAACACCTACTCTCTAAATAAATAAATAAAAGTACATTTATATAAATATATCTAAACAAAAATTAATTTTAATTCATATTTTTCTGTGTTTATTTTAATCCAACCAATACAAGTAGTTTTAGATAAGCTAGAAATTATCTCATTTTACAAATTAACTTATTGTAGGATTTCTGCAATTATTAAGCTTCTCTTATGAATTAAAAAACTGGTGAAATTTGCAAAAATTTAATTTCCATGATTTCCAAGAAAACACTTGTAATTTGGAGAGGAATTCATTCATATGATGATTTATAAACCTGTATTTATGTTTACATTAAAGCCTTATGTGAGCAAATGCTAGAGCTCAAAGTTAAACTTAGCCTTGAGTGCCATTTAAGTCTAGATGTTAGGGGGCCTGGGTGGCACATTTGGTTGAACCTCTGACTTTTGGTTTTGACTCAGGTTGTGATCTCAGGGTCATGAGATCCAGACCCAAGTTGGGCTCTGCACTGGGCACAGATTCTGCCCGAGATTCTCTCCTCCTTCCCTGCCCCTCCCACTGTGCTCTCTCTCTCTCTCTTTATCTCTCTAAAATAAATAAATAAAACTTTTTTTTTTTAAACTAGATTCTAATGTTTTATTTCTTAATTATAGCTTTGTAGATACCAGGGTGCTCATCTTAAAAGCTCTAACTCCACTGTGGCTGCCTTCAGTTTTTTTCCCCTCTAAATGTGGGCAAATGACCATTTCTTTTTTTTTTTTTTCTTTTCTTCTTTTTTTCTTTTTTTCTTTTTTTTTTAAGATTTTATTTATTTAGTTGAGTGAGAGCAGGAGAGGGGAGAAGGTCAGAGGGAGAAGCAGACTCCCCATGGAGCTGGGAGCTGGATGTGGGACTCGATCCTGGGACCCCGGGACCGTAACCTGAGCCCAAGGCAGTTGCTTAACCAGCTGAGCCACCCAGGCACCCTCAAATGACCATTTCTTGGGGGTGTTAAAATTCTGCTTAGGAGTTAGTCAGGATCTTGAAAATACCCCAGAAAGCAGTCAGAGTGCCACACATCTGCCAACTGGTAAATATGCCAACTGCTCTTGGACTGTATTACAGAGTATAATAATGTTTAGGATTAGAATGTTTTAAGTAAATGCTCTTATGGATCATATTTTATGATGTTACTTTTATTTGTGTGGCTGTAAATAGTACACACACATATGGGTAATTTAATTGTACAGAATAACTAGAGCAAGGTAAGCTTTTGGTTCTGTTTTATCTTGGATTTTGATGGTAGGTTGATTCCTTTTGCTTTTTAGTACTCTGATTTTTTTCTCTTTGTTTTATTTCTTTCCAGCCTGACCTGACTCATCTTCTAATTTCATCTTCTTTAATTTTCAAACTTAAAAAATTTAAATTTGGGACTAATTATGTATACTAATTGCAAAACTTGTTTAAATAACTTAAAAAGATGGATCTTGTTCCAGGCTGTGTTGAGCTAATTTTTATTCTTGTTTTCTATGAAGAATTCCTTCATTCATCAACAAACAGTTATTAGACCCCTATTAAGTTTTAGGTACTGTTCTGGGCATGGGGTCTATAACAGTGAACAAAAATCTCTGTTCTGGAAGAAGTTTACATTCTGGTCCCGGTGACTGATTATGGCTCTCATAATGACTTTGTTAAGGCTGATAAGGTAATTTTTGCTTATCTGTTAATACAGTTTTTATAAAGTAGCCATGAAACATGTTAATGAAGATAACAGAATCCTTGAGCTCCCTTTCCTACTCATGTAAATAAGAGAATGCTGTGTTAGAAAATGACTAATACTTAAACCATAGGGTTTTTTTTTTAATTATTTTCAAATCTGCCCTTTGTTATCCTGTTAAGAGTTCATTTCAGTCAGACTTTATTCTTATGTTCAAATCTTTCTTTTCCAGAAACTGGCAGACCTTTCTCTTCGTATCCAGCAAATTGAAACAACTCTCAATATTTTGGATGCAAAGGTTTGTATTTCTGAATAATTTATAGTATAAACTTTGCTCCGCATATACCACTTTCTCAGTCATACTTAACTTTAATTGCATTTTGGAATGAATTCAGTTTAGCTCCTGCATCCATGAGGTGGTGTAGTGTTTTTTTGTTTGTTTGTAATTCATTATAATTACAAAGAAAATGATACTCATTATGAACTGTTAACTGAGTTTGTTTAAATGTACACATGAATTGAAATTTCTTTCATTTTTCTAGTCAAAAGCATGTGAGTAACATGTTAGCAAATCGGGGTATTCTGTAGTTCACTTCATTTGATGGAAAATTCACAATTATAGTAATCATTTGATAACACAGTAAAAATTACATAAAACTTCAGATTTTGCTCCAGAACAAAATTTGGAGAAAATACCAGCTATTTTCTATTTGCAAATATATTGAATGCTAATGAAGAGTACCAATTTTGATGTCAGAAATTACATAATATAACTAGCAAAAATAAAAAAGAGTTTTGATTTTAAAGCTAATGGTTCAGTGTTTTCCCTGATTATAAGATAATAATTAGTATAATTATATAATAGTATACTTTTGTAACTTTGTTCTTTTATAAAAAATTAATCTGAAAAATACATATTGGATATTTATGGGAAAGTAAAATGGCTAAAGCTTTAGCATAAGGATCAGAATGTCTAGTTTGTGCTTTCTATATCTTGTGGACTTCAGCCACTACATTTCTCTCAAAACATTTCTGTAGCTTGGAAATTTAGGATACCTGGCCTTGATCATGTTGAACATATTCTCCTAGCAGCCATACCTACTTGAAACTATTTAGGCCAGGGGCACTGTGCTAAGTACTGTCATCAGTCAGCAGTTCTCAATGAATATTGCTGCTTCAGATCTTATTACCATTGTTTTTTTTCTCTTCATTATTCTTCATTATGAGTATGTGCCTTATTTTAATGTTTGGGGAATTCTTGAGTTAGAGTCCATAGTCACAAGTTAAGATACTGTATGGACAAATTAGCCTTAATTATTTCCATGGCCATAAAATTAATCCCTAAAGTTAGCCAAACATCTGACAAATGTCTATCACTGATATCAGAATGAAATCAGAAAAGAGAGTTTGCTTGGATCTTGCAAATCCAACCTGAAATACATAACCACTTGACAGCATGCCCATCTTTTGTCTATGAAAAAATAACATATTTTAGTAACATTTAGTGGTAAATGTTTAAAGAAAGAAAAAAATAATGAGCTGTGTCAGACATTAAAATGTGATGACAGAAATTATGTCAGTTCCCAGACAATTCAAACCTAAAATGTGCTGCAAAGGACTTTTTTTCTACAAAATATGTTTAATAAAAATTTTTTTACAACTTTGTGAGTTGTAAAAAAATTTATCCCCACTTATCCCCACTTTCCAGGGGAGAAAATTGATATTAAGGAGACTTACAGACAGTCAGATAGCTTGTGACTTAACCTTAGACAATCTGACTCCAAAGCCCATGCTTTTATTTCTTATACTAGGAGTCCTTATATTTTTTAAAATAATTCCTAGGGAAAGAATGGTTATAAGTGAAGTTAGATTTATGAGAAATTATTTGAAAATATTTTATTTGTGAATACCTTTCACTTTTAAGTAGTTTATGGCATGGGGAATTTCAGACACCAAAGATGAGATTTTATATACCCTATTTCTATAGGCTTAAAAACTTAAGATAGCTATCAAAAACACACACACTTAGAAACTTAGAGCTAATATTAACTAAGCATCTAATATAAATAATATAATATAAAATTATATAAATATATAAATATAATAAAATATTTACTCATAATGAAGAATAAATATTCTAAATATTTATGTTTTATATTATAAAATAATATAAATATATAAAGTAATATAAATATAAACTAAGCAGCTAATATTATCTTCAAATGCCAACACTAATTTTCTTTTCTCAGTTGTCATCTATCCCAGGCCTAGATGATGTGACATTTGAAATATCACCTGTAAGTGTCACTGGTGTAACAAAAGAATCACATTCTGAAACCACTTCAGAGAAATCACAAGTAAGTATTTAAGTTCCAGGAAGCATGAGCAGGTCTTCTTGGTTAAACCAGACAAACCTAGCAGCAGGTTTGAAGGAAGTTAAATAAAGATGTAAAACTTTGAATAGTAACATTTTAAAACCTTGAAATAGAAAAGGAAGTTTGAAAAAAGTTAACTGTTTTATGGTTATTTTGAAGAACTCCCTGAAGTTAATATTGTCTTTGCCTGTAAAAGAGAAACTATAAATAGGACTAAGAGAAATCTTGAACATAACAGTGCGCTTCAAGTTCACTATGGACATTTTTCGTACCTTTTTATAAGGACACTTTTAAAATGTCTTATTATAAAGACCTTCAAACACACACAAAAGTAGAATATTACAATGAATAACTAAATGTCCATTACCCAGATTCTCTGGTAAAAATTTTCCTACATTTGCTTCATCTATTTTTTTTTTATCACTTGCTAAAGTGAATCTCAGGCATCATAGCATTTCACTGCTGTGTAATTCCTTGAGCATCTCTGAAAAGTTCGGGCATTTTCCTGTATAACCACAATGCTTTTATCCTACACAATATAATTAACAATAATTCCCAAGTGTCATCTAACCCCTTGTTACTCAAAGATTACTCCGGGTACCAGCAGCGTGGGCATCACCTGGGGGCCTTGTCAGAAACAAAGAACCTCAGGCTCCATCCCAGACCTACTGAATCACAATCTATATTCTCATAAGATCATTGGGTGACTCATAGGCTCTTAAAATTTGAGAGATACTGATCTAGAAATATCAAGATCTAAAAAGTGTGGTTTTGGAGTTGATTTATTCAAATCAGCATGCTGGTAAGGGCCACACTTTATATTTGGATCTTATGTCTTAATGTTCATTTATGCCCTGCAATCATTTAAATATTATATTACTTTTTATTTCAACAAATAAAAATTCTTATTGTTGCAGAATAGATAGTCTCTAGTGTATCTCAGTGAGGTATTAAAATTCAAAATAAAATAATCACTAAGATAGTGGTCTATCTAGTCAAACTGAACAAATTGACTTCTTAGCTATGAGATTCTGCGTTTGTACCTGGAGATTCTTTTCACAGGATATTTTCTAGGTTATGATTATGTTGGCTGTGACGATAATGACTAACATGCAGAGGGTGCTTAACTGTTTACCTCTGAAGCAATTCTTCTAAGTGCTTTTCAGAAATTAACTCATTTAATTATCACAACAGCCCTATGAAGTAAATACGATATTATCACGCTACTTCACTGATGTATGAAATGATATACATAGAGGTTGAGTTACTTACCGAAGGTCAAAAGAACAAGTGTAAGAGCTGGAATTTTAACCCAGGCAATCCAGTGCCAAGAGTCCTAGCTCTCACCTACTGTGCTACACTGTCTCCAGCACCTATGTTGAATTCATTAAATATATTGAACACACATGGTACGAGGCCATGGGAGGAGCCATAAATTTAGTTATATGTTTTGAGGGAATAAAATAAATGACCATTTACTTAACAATTAGATATTAGAAAATTTAACATCCATTTAATTAATATAGCAAATTGTATTATCATGACCACTGAAACATGTATAATATACAAGAAAAAAATCCAGGTGTTTTAGAGAGGTTTAACCTCACAAGGTCCTTTTAATTAAATATGGACCATGCTTTTTCTAAAACAGGCATGTATAAAAATATTAGGAAAATGTTTTCACTCTACCTTGTAGTTATCCTTTGGTGGATATTAGCCATCATATGTTTAAGTGGTGGTATCTGTCTAATTTTTAATATTAATTTTTTCAGGTGTTATTATGAATGCTATCTATAATATGTATTTTAAAACTTATGCAGTTGTGTTGGTCCTACTTATTTAAGGTCTCAAAAAATTGATTATAAGTAATCATAGCTAAATTTTCTAAAATTCAGAATAATCTGGTATATTTTTTTAATTTTATTTAAAAAATATATATTAATTCATTTGGACAATTTATGAAGATCTATTGACTTCCTGGGTTTAAAAAATTGTGGTCAAGTTGTATGTTGAGTAGCTTAATAAAATACCTGTTCAACATGTTAATATTCAAATTAACTTCTGATTTCTTCTCCATTGTTATTGTTCTTTTTTATGTAAAATATTTTGAGATGGACTTAAGTACTACTTAACACAGAATTTCCACGGGCATTACAAACTCACTCATCTGATAAAGGATAATCATGTACTTTTTTAATCACTCATTCATTTCAGTCTCTAATCTATATGAGTCAAAGACCCAAGTCTTGGATTCTGCATACTGATTTTTCTGCAACTTTAATTTCATGGTTCAGATCTTATCATTACTCACGATAGAACATCCAATTGTGCAGATTGAGATTAAGAATAAAATGAAGGACAGTTGAGAGATATGATAGAGGATTTAACGGGTCATTCAAATAGCAAAGGTGTAAGAGCTGACATAATTAAACCTTGTTGAGATCTTGGTTATTAGGCAAAGTTAAGGCTGAGTTTTGAAATTCGTTGATCCTATGTGTAATTAATTCTCATTTGTTTATTGTACTATTGTATGAGTTTATTGTCCATAATTTTTTTTAAAAAACATACTTGGGTCTTGTTTGAATTTTTTATTTAATTAAATGTTTTGGATTTTTTGTATTCATGTATTTTAAAGATGAATTTTATATATATATGTATAAATATGTATATATACACACATACACACATACACACATGCTCAGTTTTGTATACTTAGTGTTATATAATGGGAGAAACATTTATTCATTTAACACAGTACTATGCAAAGTGAGAACTGCCTATATGATAAAAGCATTTTTATCTAAAAAGACCATTCCCCAGTATTCTTTATTGTAAGTGAATTAACATTCATAGTTCCATCAGTAGCTGAAAGATACAAAACTAGATAATTTTGTTTGGAAAAATGGGCTTCTCTTCCACAGCTTCTCCATGCAGTGCTTTCTAAGATGATAGAATAGCCATATAAACTTAGAGTAAAATTATGTAATAAATGAGGAATTCAATTGTATAGATGGTAGTTACCTAGAAAATCAATTTGCTATCTGCTAGAGTTGAACCATTGGCAAATCAGATAGTTTCGTTAGCTTTATTAAAATAATATGTCCATCTATAATTCATGTTTTATATTGGCACTCTGGGGACAACTAAAGTAGAATTCTAGTATTTTTTAATGCCATGAATATATTTGCATTTTTTAAGGAATAATATAAGTTGATATTAAATGGAACTTCCTCTGAAATCATATTTAAGTATTTGTAAATATTTGGAAACATATATCCCATAATTAAATTATTGGTATTTAAATTTAGAAATAAGATTTTTTTTCTGATATTGATTGCTTTAGAATTATAAAAAGATACACCCCTTTTTAAGTAACATAATGGACCCCTTCTATGAATTGTCTAAAGATTTACACCCAATACTCTCTACAGCAGAACAGTTTACAAGACTCTGGACCACAGGAAAGTGAAGTAACACCAGAAAATATCTTAACTGTAGCCAAGGATCCAAGATATGCCAGATATCTCAAAATGGTTCAAGTGGTAAGCTGATTTGGTCTGTCTTCTCTGTCTAGCAGCCTCATTTGAAATTCTTAACCCTAGAGGTTTCATTGTTATTTTTCCTATCTGAGAAAACCACTAAACTGAGTGACCAAGTTTTCTACTCTCTTACTTCTTTCCTATGTTTAATTAATACCCTGATAAAAAGTAAACAGATAAAAAGTAATACCCTGATAAAAAACTAGATCCTTCTAGTTAAAATTGAGTCATACTTCAAATTAACCTAGTTTAATAAAATTTATGTAAAGTTTTTTGCTTTGCATAAAATTATCAGCAAATCTGAGACGTATCAGAGGAATGAAAGTGGACTGTTTCTTAAATCATATGACTTTAACTTAATTCCTACATGCTAGTACAGATAATGGGTTTTGTGTATGTTTATTCTGAATTTCATCTCTCAGTGGTTTGGTCATAGAAGAGAGTTCAAGTCTCTTAGCCATTTAAGGTAGATCTTTTAGTATTATATGACTTCAGAATTCATTTTTTTTTCTGAGATATCATTACATGTTCTGATACCAAAAGTATCTACAATTGCCTGTAACAGCAGAAGCTAATTTCAGTAGAAAGTCCTATTGCAGAGGTTGAAGGAGCTAGCTCTTCATCATTTTTTGGTTAATTAAAAAAATAATGTATTTTTCAAATTCTGTCAAGCAAAAGAAGTACCGATATTAAAGAAGAGGCAGTTTTGTTTTGCTGTCCATGACATTATTTATCACCCAATAATTTAAAAACAAATAGTGTCTGGCAGAAAGAGTGGATTGGTTCATTTAGAAGCAACAGAAGTGACATTGGGAAGAAGAAAGTACATTCACTTTCCCTAGCTGTCAGAAGAAATGAATTTGTCACTTGCATAATTATTCATTGACAGCCAGAACCCTGGGTTCTAGGCTTTGGAAAAAAATAAACCAGACTTTGAGATGAAAATATATAATGTTCTTTTGTAAGAATAAAGTAGGGTTAGTTTGTGCATGAACTATGATAAATAAATTTTTAAATCTAGAACCCAGTGAAGCTCTGCTAAGCTTAAAATACAGACTGTTAAAAACTGTCTTACTCTTTCAAGCAGAAGAGGAAAAGTTTCAAAATGACTCTGAAAGACTTTTTATTTAGTCTTTTCTTGCTAAACATCTATAAAATAGGAAATAGAAATATCTACTTGATAATATCTACAAGAATGCCTAGAATCTTTGGTAAAAGACTACATCTTAGGATAATTGTTGTATTCTTAATACAGTGCTTCTGGCTTTCTAAGAACTTCAAAAACTCTTATTTTCCTTTTTAGTATAAATTTACTGTCCATTTATTCCACAAATATTTATTATACACTCACTTTAGGGTACTGTATTAGGAAATGTCTAGATTTATTTAGCCAGGTAAGGTTCCCAGACATGATTGAACATTTTTATTTCTGTTATTAATTACCTAGACAAATTCCATTGTTTTTCAGATTCATAAATATATCGCGCGCGCGTGTGTGTGTATGTGTGTGTAAATGACTCAGTTTTCTAATCCTATGGCTTACTATCTCACTAGGAATAAAAGCCAAAGTTCTTCACAAGCCTATGAGAGCCTGTACAATTTAGATCCCCTGTTACCCTTTTGATCTCTTATCTTCATTCACTCTCCTCCAGCTCTCCTGGCTGGTTTGATGTTCCTTGAATAAACATATAGACAATCTCCTGTCTCAGCACTTTGCCTCAGCTATTCTGCCTGAAACACTTTTTCCCAGGTATCTTATCTTGATGATTGGTTCCCCTCCTTTTTTCAGATTTTTACTCAGATATTACCTTCTCTCTGACCACATTCCTTTTTCCCCTTCCCTGCTGTTTTTTCTTCATGTAACTGGCCAATAAGATATAAAATACAATCTATTTTACATACTTGTGTCTTTTCAATTACTAAAATACAGACTCTGTGAGGGTAGAGAATTTTTTATGTACTATACAATTCCTAGAACAATACCTGGCAAATAATATTTACCTATAAATGAAAATACCTACATTTTCCTCTATGCCATTTTACCTTTTGATAAGTTTGGAAATAGATTTCTTTTTTACACCAGCTCAGTGGTTTTCAGACTAAGAAACATTATCTAAACATGTTACTGATTCCCACTATACTAAATAAGAATCTCTAAAGTTAGGACTTGGAGCTGGGCATATGTATAGCTCTTAAAAATATTTTATACTATATATAACATTAAAATATTTTTTATTTTAAAATATTAAGAAATTATAGCTCTTGTTTTTTGTTTTTAACTGTCATTCTATGGCATTGCTTGGCACTTAGCTTCAGTCTATCCTTTTGCTTGGTGTCACTGAGTATGAGTAGGGGTTCAGTTTCTTCTGCCTCAGACTTTTCCTGTTTTTAGCCCAATTTTCCTCATTTCAGTCCTTTGCCTCTCTTTTGCCCTTGGTATGTGTGTTTCTAATTCCTAAACATTTCCAAGGTTCTGGAAGTGCTACTTGTGGTATCCCCTCTTCTGACACATGGACTTGGCCTTCCTTTGCTATGCTAAGTCATCAATCACTCTTTTATCTGCTTTTAATTTCCATGTGTAATTCTTCATATATTCCTCTTAGTCATTAAAATTAGTGTTTGTGTTTTATTTCTTTTTGCCTAATTGTTTGAGGGTAATTTTCAAGAAGAAAAAGAGGAGCAAATCTTTATACTGCCATCCTAAAACTGCAAGTTCATCCAAGTTTAATTTAATTTTATTGTTTTCAGTTTATTGTGCCAACCTGAATCCCAGAATCTTCTTACCCAACTTTTGTTTCCTTCTGCTCCCAATCCTGCATTTCATTCTTTAGACAAAACCACAAACCCTTCTCAATATTAGTTCCATAGTTTTCCACCTCTGAATCTAGAATCCCCTTCTCTTCATTACTACATATCCAAATTCTACTCACTTGACATGTTCCGATGGATACTTCCTTCTGAACCCACCAACACTTAAAGCTAGGAGTAATATCTCCCTTCAGTGATCTATCCAACCACTTACTTTTTTTATGGAACTTATCACATCATATCTTGTTTTTTGATCATTTATACATATTTTTATTGCCCCTGTTGAAAAGGAACCTGAGAGGAAGTATTTTTTTTAAGATTTTATTTATTTATTTGACAGAGATCACAAGTAGGCAGAGGCAGGCAGAGGGGGGGGGGAGGCAGGCTCCCTGCTGAGCAGAGAGCCCAATGCGGGGATTGATCCCAGAATCCTGGGATCATGACCAGAGCGAAGGCAGAGGGTTTAACCCACTGAGCCACCCAGGCACCCCTGAGAGGAAGTATTTTATCTTGACTCATCGTTGCGTTCACTTTGACATCTTACCCATAAAAGGTGTTCAGTCAGTACTTGCTGTATGTACTATTTTATCCTGCATATTAACTCCCCTTCCCAGCTTTGTGTCACCTGGAAACATATACATATATTACTGTTTCTTCAAGTCACTGATTTTAAATGTTTTGTGGGACCAGATCAAGAATAGACCAACTAGAAGTCTCCCTCAAGGTTGATAAATCTGCCAGTCATTGTTCTTTGGATATGGTCATTAAGTCATATATAAGTCCACTATTTTTTCTGCTTCCTAAGAATATCATGAGACCCTGTCAGAATATCCAACCACAAATGTAACATTGTTACATGTTTGACATCATTCAGTTTTGTTTTTGTTTAAATTTATATATGAAATTGTTAAGTCAATTCCCTTCATTACATCCTTTATCTGTAGAGGATGAAGTTTTAGCCACATGACAAGAATTTATCAGATGCTCTAATTTGAGCAAAATTAAGGCACCAGTACATGTGAATAGCTAATGTCCCCATCATGGCTGATATTATCCTTTTACTTGTTTGCAACATATTTTATGAAAGCCTGATCTAAATCATCCATCTGGTCAGGTAACCAAACTCCATTTGATAATACAGCTGTTGACTTCTTTTAGCCTCACTTGGCCAGGGAGTTGGAGGGGTTCCTTTGTTTATGTTCATGTTCAAGAATCTCCATGTTCAAGAATCTCCGTGTGTGTGTGTGTGTGTGTGTGTGTGTGTGTGTGTGTTTGTATAAATTCATTTATAGGTATCTTCCACCTTCTGTTGTAAAGCATTGTAAGACATTCCTTTCAAATGCCACTGATGAATTCCTTTCCACTGATGAATTCCTTTCCACTAAGTATTAACAGTCCCTGAGATTTACTTATTTTGATATTGCAGGTTTGCGCTCTATAAACACACGCCCTTTTTTAGGCTGTTGGATTTGTTTTCTATTTGTTTGTATTTCTCCTCTTAATAATTACCTGCTAATTCTTCCACTCTTTTTTTTTTCTATCATATTATTGTTACTCATAGTCTTGCAGTTTTAAATGAAGATTATTTTTATTCTTCAATTTGAGTTTAAAGCCCCTTGATCATAACTGTGTGGGTCTTGTTAAATATAATCTTTTGGTTCTTCTGAACTATTTAACATTTTTCCGGGAGTGTAATCATTTTAGTGTCATTAGTCGTTACCCAACATGGTTCTTCAGCAGCATATGCATAGCTAGTTGTGTTTCTTATATCCATATCTTTACGAGAGTATAATTTTAACTGGAAAAACAGATGACAATACCACCCTGCTCTAGAAATTGCCTCACAGCAGTAAGAGTCATTTATGGCCCAATTTAATCTGTATCATTGATTCATTCAGTTTCTGTCAATGATGAGGGAAGAATTTGGATGGCATTGTATCTCCACACTTCAGGATAGTAAATTGCCTTCCTATTTTCTGTTTAGTCTTCTAATCAGTTCATTCTGCTGAGGTAGTTTACTTCCTTGAGTGTGACTGAATACTTCCAGGATTCAGAGGGATTAAAGAAAATCAAGTTTGACCATGCACTATATAAAGGAGCCTAACCCCAGCTAATTCGAGAGAGTAGCTTCATTAGAAATTGCCTTATCTATATTAGAAAGCTTCACTTTCCCAATGAAATTGTAGATTTTTATTAAAATGCCCAGTTTTTCTCAACTTTAGAGGATGGCTAAGGTTTCTCTTGTTTTGCCCACTACTAAAAATTTAGTTTGGGGGTGCCTAGGTGGCTCAGTCAGTTAATTATCTCACTCTTGATTTTGGCTCATGTCCTGGTCTCAGGATTGTGAGATCAAGCCCCATATCAGGCTCCTCACTGGGTGTGGAACCTTTTTAAGATTCTCTCTGTCCCTCTCCTGCTACCCTTCCCCTACTCTAAAAAAATTAGTTTTAGTTACTAATGTAGAGAAAGACCAGATTTGTCCTTCAGTTATTGCTATGATCATGAGTAGTTTGTCATCCATCATACACATTGCTACATGTTATAAAAGCTGAAGCCTACAATCTGGAATGTAGGGAATTATTTGTATTAACCAAAGAAAAGGTAGAGTGGTCTCAAAAATACCTGTCTTCGGGACGCCTGGGTGGCTCAGTTGGTTAAGCAGCTGCATTCGGCTCAGGTCATGATCCCAGCGTCCTGGGATCGAGTCCCATGTCGGGCTCCTTGCTCGGCAGGAAGCCTGCTTCTCCCTCTGCCTCTGCCTGCCACTCTGTCTGCTTGTGCTCACTCTCGCTCCTCTCTCTCTCTCTCTCTCTCTGACAAATAAATAAATAAATCTTTTAAAAATTTTTCTTCTAAAAAAAAAAAAACCTGTCTTCCTGAAAAAAAAAAATCACTATATACTAACAGTATAAAAATCTCCTAAAATACCCCAAATAACCATTTCTATACCCTCAAAAGGAAATTAACAATGCCATAAGTTCTCTTTCCTCTTAAGGACAATAATAGGATTTCTTTCATTTTTAATTGCCTTTATATTTTTGGCATTTAAAAATATGAGTTGCTTCTCCATAAGCAGAGTCTTATACCTATAATTCCACTTAATGTTGTTTCTTATCTTTTCCAAACTGTAAGAGTCTTCCACTCACTGTCTTAATACTTAATAGGCCCTTAATCCTCTTGTAATCCATTCTTTTGCTTCTTTCCTGAATTATTGTCTAGAACCATTTCATTCTGTTTAAGGGAGTAGACAAGTATTTCTCAACCCCATCTTCACTAGTGTAAAAGCTTAAACTTGCTGGCTATCCACGTAGCGATCACTCACTTCAGATAGAGAAACATAAAAAGTCCTACAAATTACAAGTACGGGTTTTTTTTTAAAGATTTTATTTATTTATTTGAGATGAGTGAGAGCAAGAGAGTGCACAGAGGGAGAGGGAGAGGGAGAAGCAGACTGCCGACTGAGCAGAGAGCCCTTACATGGGGCTTAACACAGGGTTGGATTCCAGGATCCTGAGATCAGGACTTGAGTGAAGGCAGACATTTAACCGACCAAGAGACCCACATGCTCCTACAAAAAAATTTTTTTTTAATTTTCAGGCTTCCTAGATGTCAGGATAAGCTAGTCTTTTTTTGGCTTTCTTTCTAAGCTGCAATGCAAACTTCCTTTCCCTGAGTCCTAGCTATCTCCTAGAACGTGCTGCTTTGGTATTTGCCTTGCTTCACTTGCCACATACCTCAAATCTGTTTTAGAAACTAGGCAATTCATTTGCAATGATGTGAATAGAGCTAGAGTGTATTATGCCAAGTGAAATAAATCAGTCAGGGAAAAACAAATACCATATGATCTCACTCATATGTGGAATTTATTTTTATTTATTTATTTATTTAGTTATTTATTTGTTATTAACATGCAATGTATTATTTGTTTCAGGGGTACAGGTCTGATTCATCAGTCTTAACACAATTCATGCACTTACCATAGCACATACCCTCCCCAGTGTTTACCACCAAGCCACCTCATCCCTCCCACACCCCTCCCCTCCAACAACCCTCAGTTTGTTTCCTGGGATTAAGAGTCTCTTATGGTTTGTTTCCCTCTCTGGTTTCATCTTGTTTCATTTTCCCCTCCCTTCGCCTATGGTCCTCTGTCTTGTTTCTCAAATTCCTGTGGAATTAAAGAAAGAAAACAGATGAGCATATGGGAGGAGGGAAAAGAAAAAAAGGAGGGAGGGAAACAAGCCATAAGTGATTCTTAATGATAGAGAATAAACTGAGGGTTGGTGGAGGGGGTTAGGGAGGAGATGGGCAAGGTGGGGGATGGGTATTTAAGGAAGGCACTGGTTGTGATGAGCACTGGGTGTTGTAGTAAGTGATGGATCACTGAATTCTACTCCAGAAACCAATATTGCACTGTATGTTAACTAACAAAATTTAAATAAAATTTTCAATAAAAAGTAAAAATAAACTAGGCAATTAAAACTGCTTAATTATTATAAACTTCTTTGAACAGAAGCCAACAGAATCTTTCAAGTATCACAAGTAACCAGTTCACAGAGAAATAAACAGCACCTTGCTTTTTGGTCTCCATTACCTTTTTCTGTCACTCCTACATTACTGTGCTCTGTGAGATATAAGACTAATTACATTTCCAAAAACTAGTTGTTATCTGTGACATAATTTGAATACCTAGGAGTACACCTAGATCTTTAGTCTATTTCTAGGATGCAACATGGTATAGTTTCTTTCTTTTTTTTTTAATAAAAATTTATTTTTTTTTTAATTTCTTTTCAGTGTACCAGAATTCATTGTTTATGCACCATACCCAGTGCTCCAGGCAATATGTGCCCTCCATAATACCCACCACTAGGCTCACCCAACCTCCCATCCCCTCCAAAACCCCCAGATTGTTTCTGAGAGTCCACAGTCTCTCATGGTTCATCTCCCCCTCTGATTTCCCCCAACTCCCTTCTCCTCTCCAACATGTCCTTTTTCAAGTGGATCAATGTAAGCATCAAATGGACTCAACATGGTATAGTTTCTTAACTTTATCATATAGTCATGTGTGACCATGGTCGGGTCATGTCATCTCTCAAGGCTTCAGTTCCCTCATATATAAAATGAGATCTGAATTTCTCTCTAGGTTTATGATCTATATTAATTGATCTCCAAATTTGGATCTCATTATAATGAACATTCCTGGAACACCTGCTGGCATTTTCTGATTTTTTTTTCCTTTTTAAACAAGTTTTACACAAGATTTTTCAGTAGTAGTGTTGTGTTCCAAATGTGGCAGATAATTGATTCTGATTTAACATTTGTTGTCATAATAGTGCAGCACAAGCCTTTCCTAAATTACATACTGCTTTTATAACTTAACTGGAATTGTGTACGTAGATCACTTTTCCAATAGTTCTCCCCTTTTTACTGGCAGAGTTTGGTGAGTCCTTTGCCAGTAATAAACTCTGCATTGGGAAAGTCGACTTCTACATTAAGCTAATGACTTGTATTTTTTGAAACCATATTTGCCAAAACAGTCTCTTCGGACACTTGGACTTTTTTAAAGCTCTATTTTCTTTGGCGGGCTAAAAATGTGAATTGAATAATCTCCTTGGTTTTGGTGGTTCTGATGCATCTGTTGCCAGCAGTGGATGTTGGCTTGAGGAAATGTGACTTCCATTACCTAAGGATGAAGAATCTCCGACTGATTATTAAAGATGTTCATCAGGAAGTTACGCACCTTAGACCTGAAAAATAATCAAGAGTACAAGTAGAGTACTCTTTAGATTAGGTATAGTTTTTGTAAAAGTAGTTAAGGACTTTAAAACCTTGTTTGGGATATGACCCAAACAAGTCATATGTGTGACTTCCCATGTCTGGAGAGTTCCAGGGTAGGTTCCTCATCATTGATCAACAATGTAGTCAAAAGCAGGAGCTGCTGGTTCATATGTAGTTAGAGTTGTGGAAGACACTGGTACAGATTTAGTTTAATAACAACATGATATTTCTTTTTTCATTGTTTTTTGACTCTGTATTATAATATTAACATGTGGGTAGTTTCCTTTATAATACCTAAAGTTTACTGTTCAGTGTCAAGGTCAGTATTTTTTTAATACATAATGGTCAGGGTGCCGTGGAAAACTTTCTGTGGTGTTTTAGCTCCACATTGTGCATCGAAGATAAAAGCTGCATGTATAATGATCGATTTCCTACACATGTGAATGTGGATAAAGATGGATAAAGAAAAGATACAAGTGAACTTTTGCCCATTTAATTAATTGCATGATTTAGCCAATTTGCCAGTTCAAAAGGTAAATATTCTGTCTTTCCCATCAACTAAATGGTCAACCAGACTAAACTAAACTACAACTAAAAGAAAAAAGCAAAGCTTAGCAGAATAATAACTTTGAATTGAGGTAAATGAAACTCAAGAGACCACAGTTATCCTCCTTCAACTATATTCATTCTTATATCAAATGCAAAAAGGATTGGGTACAGATTTCTCCAAAGGCAGAAAACTGTCAGTTAGCCACCAGTTGTATTATCTGTGCTTTTCCATGGTCTGAGTATCTGGAAAACCTAGAAATAGGTAACTTTGTTGTATTTTTTGCCCAAGGGGGGAAAAATTACTTATTCTCTGCTAAAGTCAGTGAACTTAGCCTCTAAGGAAACCATGTCTGAAAAATTATCATGCCAATTTTACTGGAAAGTGTTTCACTTTCCCAAGAAGATTGTAGATTTTTGTTAAAATACCCAATTTTTTTCCCAAAGATTTCAAATCACTTAGGATTTTTTAATATTTTGGCTCCCTTTTGAACCTTCCCCAAGTTGCCTGGAAAGTTAGAGGGTTCAGAGCCCCTGTATTAATTTTAAACGATGTATTTGCCCTTTTGTTTATTTGCTCTTTTACTTATATATGTTTGTTAGGGAACAGTAAACAATAATATTGCCAAGTTCAGGTTTTAAATTTCTTGCTTTCCCTGATATATTTGTTTTCCTGATTTCTCATTTTCCTTAGAGTACCAAAGGAAAAAAATGTAGTGGGCAGGTGCTGCTAAGTTAGATGGTTGTCAATATCCATTTGGTAATATTCTATGCACCTACTTTATCTATTCCCCATATATTCTTTGCTAATGCTGCTTTGCCATAAATAATATAGCTTAGAATATTTTGCTGCTGATACCACATATTTTTCATTGTAGTTTTCTTTTTTATTTTACTTATTTTTTTATTATGTTCAGTTAGCCAGCATAGAGTACATCATAAATTTTTGTGGTAGTGTTCAATGATTCATTAGTTGTGTATAATACCCAGTGCTCTTTCCCACACATGACTTCCTTAATACCCATCACCTGGTTACGCCATCCCCCACTCCTCTCCCTTCTGTAACCCTGAGTTCATTTCTCAGAGTCCAGAGTCTAGTTTTCTTTTGTGTCAATCATTTGCTAAGAAGATGTTGATTTGGATAGTTTGTTTCCAGAAATTAGTTGTTTAACCATACCTATTTCTATTTATGGTATTTATAGTCTCTGGAAAAATACATTTTGAACTGTGAATTACAGTACCATTTAGAATCCTCAATCATATCTAAAGAATAGTCACATACCAACAAGCTGGTGTACACAGAAGTCGATCTCCCTTAGAGTTATAGAAGGATATCTGGCTGCTGTAGACTTGTATATTTTGTTTTTTAATAATATATCAGATAATTAAAAATTAAAAACAATTTAAAAGGAGTAAATGGAACATAAGATACTTGAGAATACAAATAACCTTTTAAAAATAATTGATAAGGTAATAATTTAGGATGATAAATTTGTCAAATCAGTTTTTCCTAAGTATAAAAGTATGTATGAGAAGAATATATTTCTTTAGGAATTTACTTGCCATGTCATATTTTCTTGTCTTTGGTTTCATAACTAGGATGGCCTCTCTGAAACAATCCTTTTAAGCCAAAACATTTACTTCTTTATTTCAGTTTATTTTCTGGAGTACTAATAAAATTTACTTCATCTGCCTTAAATTCATTGTAATACCATACCTCTGTATGCATCTCCCCACAAAAGAAAGAAAAAGGAGTTAAGCAAACACAGAGGAGGGAACGTTTGGAGGATAAGCTTAAGGTAGTTTTAAATTTCATAGGAATCTCCTTTAAATGATATATAAAATGTGAACCAGCAAAAACAGGAGCATTTAGCAGAATAATATTTTTAACTTTAGACTTCATATCTTTCATTCTAACTCATTTAAACACCTCTGTAACTCTTTAGTAGACGTTGTGACAAAAAGAATAGTACTTTACTATTAAGTTTCTTAGGGAAGCTTTTGAAGATACATACTAACAATGACAATTTTTATACTTGCTGAAATGTGTGGTATAGTTCTTTTACTCTGATCCATCTATAATTTTTTAAAATGTTTAAAAGATTTTATTTATTTGACAGAGAGAGACACAGCAAGAGAGGGAACACAAGCAGGGTGAGTGAGAGAGGGAGAAGCAGACTTCCAGCTGATGCCCGGGCTCGATCCCAGGACCCTGGGATCATCCCCTGAGCTGAAGGCAGATGCTTAATGACTGAGCCACCCAGGCAACCCCCCCATATATAATTTTTTAGTCACCCAACTCTGATTTCTCAGCGCCCTTTTATCTTCTTTGCTACTAACCACTCTGCAAGAAATAAGGGACCTCACAAAAAAGTTTCCAAAGTTGTGAGAAGGAAATAATAGTGGTATAAATTAAGTAGTTATTTACTCAGATTTACTCTTTTCAGAAATATTGTGATTCTCACCTTAACTGTAAATTTGTCTAAGGTTATGGTTTACCAATGGGAAAAAAAGTAAAAGACTAGAGAAGCAAATGAACTGTAATAAGGAAGTGGACTTATCTCAAGTGGCAGAGAAGTATCTTAGTGGTTTTAGAGACCGTCAACATAAGCACCATATTTGACAAGGATCTGAGAGCATAAACATTCACAATGGGGTAGGCAGTCCTGGTGTAGAAGATATTTTCTCTTGAATGGATCATAGTGATGTAAGACACAATATTTCCTTTATAAGTTAATTTTTTGCTAAGGATTGTTTTCCAGCTTAGAAAAAAAAGCTAATATGTTAACTATGTTTTAAAAGGAAGTAGATTTCAAAATATTAAATTTAATTGAGAAAAATTAATGAAAATTATTTCCCTACTTGAATATATTTACATCTTAATACTGCAATTTTAAAAAAATATCTCCAGATTTATGTACATCTTACCATAGTTTTTTATAAGACACCATCCCAACTTTTCTTCTTGGTTTCCTAACCCAAGTTTATAAATGACTTTTATTCAGTTAGTTGGTTAGATCATGTGCAGATGACACACTGATATAGATTCAGGGCCATTCTTTGTAGTTCTATAGCCACGTTGGAATGGCTAATACTGGTATCTATCTTTTTTTTTTTTTTTTGGTATCTATCTTTCAATGGGTACCTATGGATTGCTAAGAGCATTGAATAAGACTCATGACACCAGTTCAAACACATTATCACTATTGGAAAGTTAGCTCAAAAGTAACTTTTGTGGTTTCAATCAGTAGAATCATCTTTATAATTACTAAGAATTTTATTCTTTATAGCTTTTATTGCCATATTTGGAGATATTTCTTTAATTCTCCTTGAATAGGTACATATAGTAATACATTTTCAAAAACTGAACAGAAGGCCATCTGAACTTATTACACTTTTAATTTTCGTATTGAATTCCAAAATAATTTGTAATAGAAATTGTTTTTAAGGTTTTATTCCTGGAAAGTAGAAATATAGTTAAATTTGGGAAATTTTAATGAACACATATTTCAAAGAACAAATATCCTTTGAGTGAAAATGTGGTATAGCAAAGCTGTAATTTAGCTGAAGTATTCATAATGGTGGCCTAGCATTAATTAGCCTACCAAAGCAAGTCTTTAAATTTTAGATATTATTTGTACATTATAATAAAGGGAAGAAAATGGACCCTCCACAGCACCAAATTACTCTTAAATCAACAAATACTTGAATAGCTACAAAATGCAGAGAAAACACACAATGCACCATGACCATTACACCTAAGATTTATCATGTTGCAAGAATATCCAGGGGAGGGACGCCTGGGTGGCTCAGTTGGTTAAGCAGCTGCCTTCGGCTCAGGTCATGATCCCAGCGTCCTGGGATCGAGTCCCACATCGGGCTCCTTGCTCGGCAGGAAGCCTGCTTCTCCCTCTGCCTCCGTCTGCCACTGCTCGCTCTCTCTCTCTCTCTCTGACAAATAAATAAATAAAATCTTTAAAAAAAAAAAAAAAAAAGAATATCCAGGGGAAAAATCAATCACATGGGGAAATTGATGTGGCTCTAGTTTGAACTGCCTCGTAACAATAGATCCTTCACCTTTTGAAATACTTTCTTTAAAGGTTTTTATTGATAGAAATTTAAGTTAACTTTATTTCCCATTCCTAAAAGGAATATGGGTTATTGGCTAATGTATTTATTTTTATGAATGTACATTTCCAGTTTCCTGAGGTCCTAGTCATGACCGGTGTCATTTTGTCCATTTTACAGTGATTTGTTCCTTCATCTTTAAAGATATCTGATGGGCACTCAGTGAAAGACTATAAAACTTTTGTCTTAAGACAATCATTGAAAAAGGAAGAATTTACTGTTTGCTCCGTGTAAACCACATAGCAGTAGTCAAGATATGTGAACCTCTTTTTTTTCCCTGCATATTTAACTTCAAGTCACTGACCCTTCGTGGCAAAAGTATTGGAGTTAATATAAGAGTCTAGCATTTTCTAAATCTATATAAGTCATTAGGAATAAAGCTTCCCTTTTTTTAGATAGCCATATTCATTTTACAGTGATCAAGAGACTTATTTAAATTAATTTTGTACCCCGTCATGGAAAACTTCCAGAAGGAGATCGTTGAGCATGTGTTTGCTTTTGTAGTAGGATTTGCTCTGTAAACATTTAGTATCTATTATATAGAATATTTCCCCTGAAGATTTTATTCTAAGCATAGCACTCTATTTAATATATTTCATAAAAGGCAGTATAGATATTTTTAGGATAGCACTGTTGACAATCAGAAAACGAAGAAATGGGTGAGTCCATTTCACTAAGTTAAAATTTAGGTAAACAATCTGATTAGAGGACTGGTTGCCTTTTTCCAACCCATGGCATCTCTTCAACTCCTACTCATTCCCTCTCCCTGCAAGTAAAAAAAGTACTCTTCACCTGTCAACTCAATAGATTTTTTTTTCAATTGTTGACCTAAGTAAGGAAAAAAAACCTTAATATTTTGCATCTTTCATAACTCAGTTGTTGTGATTCAAGCTCATAAACTGAGAGGAGAAACTAAAGTATGAGGAGCATTTTTTGTTACTTTGGAAGAGAAAAGTCCTTTATCTCTATTAGATTGAGTAAGGGTTTTGTTTTTTTTTTCCCCTTCTAATCTAAAACTTCAGGAAAGAATTCAGGAAAATAATTCAGTAGCTTGTCCTCCATTAACATAATAAATGTAAATACTGGCAGCCTTCAGTTTTTGTGATACAAGAAACTAGTAACTGTTAGTGTTGTCATCATAATTTCATTAGTGTGGCTTCTTTACACACTTTCTCCAGTGACGCAAATACAGACGTGATTTTTTGGAACATCAAACTTATGGCTGCCTTCTTTCTTCTTCATTACTTATGTTGGACAGACTACCATTATCACTTGCCAAGAATAATCCCACAGTTCAGTAGACTTCAGTTTTGAGGTCTCTCATGTCCAACTTAGACCACCAGTAGCTTTTTCTCTTGGAAATCGGAAATTGGACACTTCTTTTTGATGTTTAACAAACCCGACTCTGTTCCTTAACCCCTAAGGAAGAATATATCAAAACAACAAATTTTCTAAGCAACACCACTGAAAACATAGCAGCAAATCCCTTTGGAATCCATCTTTTGGAACACAGGCCAAATTATTTTTGTATCAAGCTTTATGAGATTTGTATTAAGGTGATAATATTAAAGTCTCTGTTCAGGGAAGATAAGTTATTTATATTTTATCTATATCTATATACAGAAATGACTTAAAAGTCACCAAATTTTGGTAATATCTGTATTCTTGTGCTGTAAATAGCTTCTAGAAACTAAGAGTAAAATATGGAGCTTACATATTTAGGTTTCTGGTATTCTTATAACCAAGCCATGAAACTCGTGTTAAAATAGGGAGTTTATCTAATTCTACCAAATTTCCTTTCCCCATTACTCCCTACCCACTGCTTCCCTTCACTCCCACCTTATACACACTTTCTTTGCTATATTTTTAGGAAATGTTTCTTTCAACTTCATTTCTCCTCCCTTCTGTTTTCTCGGCTTTGCAACTTATTAGTATGACCTTTCCAATGATATCCTGTGGATTATGCTAAAGTATAATAAATAAATCACATAGTTAGGTTTGTAGAAAGACCTTATACCATCAGACCATAGTTAACAGAAACTGAGAGGTCTTTTTAAAGAAGTAGAACATAAAACTCTGCTCTTTTTCACATCTCTTCTTGCACTTTAGTGTTTTTTATGAAATGTTCTACAGTCATAACTTTCCTTGTTATACTGAATAGTTAAGCAATGCCTAAGTTTTAATTATCAAGTAAAATTCCCAACCTTATCTTTGAAGTGTCAGCTTTCTCTTCTACCATTAAAATTAAATGCATTTTATTATGAAGTAATCATTAAGTACATTTTGTACTTAAGAGAAAAATCTTTTTCTCAAGTCTTAGTTCCAGGAAGTATATTTTAAAAGTGGTACAAGTTTTAAGTTCATGCTTTTTGGTTCCAAATATAAGTGTCTGTTCATATTGGATGCCCCTAAGCAAGTAACAGCCTTTTTTTTTTTACCCGTAAGCTTCATAAGCTGACAAAAGTTTTTATCTTCCACCTTTTTTGTCTTCCAAACCTACCATATTTCACTTTTTAGAATTTCTTGAAGTTTACACCATGAAACAGTATTGTTTTCAGGAGTATGGCTTTGAAGAGAATTCTACAATGGTGCTATTTATTTTCATCTAACATTTAGGATGCATTTAAGTGTACATTACTTTGAGTCTTTTTTATCTTGAGAGAGAGAGAGACAGCACATCTAACTTTTAGGATGCCTTTAAGTGTCCATCTCTCTAAATTGAATATCACACAGTGGCTAATGACATTGAAGGCCTGAAGGGAAGAGTATACAGCACCAGTGGAGCAGTGATTGAGCCTTTTCCCATATAGGCTCAGGCTCAGCTTACCCCTTCTGCCACATGGGATGAAGAGATATGACAGAGAGGGTCCCAACCATGTGTACAACCTTTTAAAGTGTTTCCACTTTTGAAAGTGATGTAATGGAGGTCTTCAAATTTAACACATATTAGTGGTTTCCTCATCTTTTGGAATGATATGAAGAGCAGGAATTGGCAGACTTGACTGCATCTTCTTCCCATACAGCTTTACAAGTGAGCTTTCAGTAACTGTTTATCATCAAATCAGTCATCTTTTCAAGTAAATATGTATTTATTTCTGACATGTCCTTTTCTTATTGTTTTGATGTTCTTACCCTGAATTTTGAGATTCACATGTTCTCAAATGTTTTTGTGACTTGTAAACTACTAGCATTGTCATTACTTAGTGTTTATATTGGGGTAGACAAGATGTATAATACAATCCCAGGAGAATTCTTGAATTTTATTTGACCTTTGTGTCCAAATGGAATTGGACCATTTGTTATGAAAAGAACATTAACATAGCTATACTTAAGAATGGAAAGCTCTGAAATCTTTATTTGGAAAGACATTTACTCATCTTATTAAGTATTTATTGTACATCCCAGCCAAGGTTTTAATCGTTTTGAGTTATCAACTTTTTTTTTGGAGGTATAAGAAAAGTGAGAATGTGATATCTGACTTGTTTACAGCAGAATTAGTAATGGATAGGCTCAAATGATTAATTGATTTAATTTGGGCTTGTATGATATTAGCACTGATTCCATTAAGTCAGTTAAAATGTGTACCTTATTAGATTATTTAAGCACTCCATACATACTAATATAAAAGCAAAAGAAGAGCTTTTTTTTTTTTACTTTTTTTTTAAATTAACATATAATGTATTATTAGCCCCAGGGGTACAGGTCTGTGAATCGCCAGGTTTACACACATCACAGCATTCATCATAGCACATACCCTCCCCAATGTCCATAACCCAACCACCCTCTCTCTACACCCCTCCCCCCGGCAATCCTCAGTTTGTTTTGTGAGATTAAGAGTCTCTTATGGTTTGTCTCCCTCCCAATCCCATCTTGTTTCATTTATTCTTTTCCTATCCCTGAATCCTCCATGTTGCTTCTCGACTTCCTCATATCAGGGAAATCATATGATAGTTGTCTTTCTCCGATTGACTTATTTCGCTAGGCATAATACCCTCTAGTTCCATCCATGTCATCGCAAATAGCAAGATTTCATTTCTTTTGATGGCTGCATAGTATTCCATTGTATATATATACCACATCAGAAGAGCTATTTTAAATATGAGCCATCTAAAAGGTCTTGTTTTAGGGGGTATGTGGAGAGGCTATAAAGGAGACTTTTTATTTTAGCTTCTATTCATTTTTTTGTTTTATTGAGAAATAATTGAAATACATTACTGTATAAGTTTAAGGCATACAGCATGATGATTTGATTTACCTATATTTTGAAATGATTACAATAGGTTTCATTAACATCCATTATCTCATAAAGATATAGTGAGAAGAAAAGAAAAAAATTCCCCTTGTGATGAGAATTCTTAGGATCTACTCTCTAAACAAGTTTCCTATATATCATACAGCAGTGTTAGCTGTAGTCATTATGTTGTACATTACATCCCTACTACTTCTAAACTGGAAGTTTCTCCTTTGACCACCTTCTTCCAGTTCCCTCTCCTTCCCCCCACCCACCCTCATCCCTGCCTCTGGTTACCACAAATCTGGTCTCTTTTTCTATGAGTTTGGTGGTTTGCTTTTGTTTTTGGAACCCACGTAGAATGAAATCATAAAGTATTTGTCTTTATGTGTTTAGCATAATGCCATCAAGGTCCGTCCATGTTGTCATAAATAGTAAGATTGTCTCTTTTTTATGGCTGAATAATATTCCATTGTGTGTATATATACCACAACTTCTTTCTCCATTCATCCATTGATGGGACACTTAGGTTGTTTCCATGTTTTGACTATTACAAACAATGCTGCTACAAAAATGGACCTACAGATATCTTTTTGAGTTAGTATATTCATTTCTTTTGAATATATTAATCAGCACTGGAATTGCTAGATCATACGGTAGTTCTGTTTTAATTTTTTGAGGAATCTTCATACTGTTTTCCATAGTGGCTGTACCAGTTTACAATCCCACCAACAGTGCACAAGGTTCCCTTGCTGACATCCATCCAGCGTCTGTTATCTCTATCTTTTTAATGATGGCCCTTTTAATAGGCATGAGGTGATATCTCATTGTTTATAATTTGCATTTCTCTATTAACTAGGGATGTTGAGCATCTTTTTGTGTACCTATTGGTCATTCACATATCTTTGGAAAAATGCCTGTTCAGGTCCTTTGCCCATTTTTAAACTGCATAATTTAAGTTTTTTGCTATCGAGTTGCCTGAGTTCTTTATATATTTTGGATACTAACCTCTTATCAGATATATGGTTGTCAATATTTTTTCCCATTCTGTATTTGTTTTCACTTTGTCAGTGGTTTCTTTTGCTGTACAGAAGCTTTTTAGTTTGATATAGTCTCACTTATTTAGGTGTGATTTTCATAAAATCATTATCAACTCCCATATCAAAGAGCTTTTTTCCTATGTTTTCTTCTAGGAGTTTCATGGTTTCAGGTTTTACATTTATGTCTCTAATCCATTTTGAGTTAATTTTTGTAAGCGGTGTAAGTTAGGGATCAGGTTTCCTTCTTTTACATGTGACTATCCAATTTCCCAGCATCATTAATTGAAGAGACTTTATTTTCTCCATTCTTGGCTCCCTTGTCAAACATTAGTTTGCCATCTGTATTTGGGCTTATATCTGGGCTCTCAATTCTCCTTCATTGTTCTATTTATCTGTTTTTATGAAGAAGGCATTTTTAATCATTGATTATCTTGTGTCCTTTGCTTAGGGTGTTCCAGTGATGGCAATAAGAAACAAAATGATATCAGAAGGACTAGACCCAGATCTTCTTGAGTAAGTAATTCTTCTAATATTATGCCAAGATGTTAAATTTATCAGTTACAATAAAAATACTCCAAGCTCTATTTTTTTCTACTATATAGTGTTTTATGGTTGAGGAAACCACTTTCATAAATAGTGTCTCTGCTAATGTTACAAAAATGAAAAATCCATCCTATGTTCCTAAAACCAGCCATTGCACATTGTAGAAGCATTTTCAATAGATTGTTGATGAATCTATACATCCAGAAGAGATGGAATTTGATGACAGTTTAGCTGCACACAGTAGTGTCCACAAGAAGTTTTTGTTTTCTTTCATGCCACCTTTTTCTTTTCTTTTTTATTCTATCTTTTCTATTCTCTTTCCCTTCCTCCCTTCCTCTTGTTCTTTTTCTCTCTCTCTTTTCTTCCTTTCCTTTCTTTCTTCCTTTCTTTCATTCATTCATTTTTTAAGACCTTAGTGTATAGGAAATTTACTCTACCATAATCTAAGTTGAACCAGATTG
This sequence comes from Martes martes, assembly GCF_963455335.1. Taxonomy (NCBI): domain Eukaryota; kingdom Metazoa; phylum Chordata; class Mammalia; order Carnivora; family Mustelidae; genus Martes; species Martes martes. The sequence continues at coordinate 19,556,627 of NC_137895.1, forward strand.
AGAAATAAAAAGGGTAAAGCCACTCTAGGTGCACATTAATAATTATTATGAAACTAGATATCTGTTTGTGTGAATTTTATAAAAAAAATTTTTTTTGCGAAATGCTGACAAATCGTGGCTCAGAAATTTGACAATAATTTATTCCATCCAAGCAAACCTGGCTACATAGCTCATTCTGTATAAAATATATCTTAATGGATTATTCAGAGCTAGTCTGTTTTTCAAGTATCTAGATACATGTAAAGAGTCCAGTTTGGGGCTTTAGTTCACCCTGATGTATTTAGTTATGTTATCCAGACATTCATACTATACTAGCAGTATACTTTGAAATTTTTCTTGGCTCTCAGCCCTTCAAGAAAATGTGTGCATTCTGGAGGTGAAGTACCATAAAACAGTCTTTTTCTCATATTTTATCTTTTAAAAACAATATTTAAGAATTTTTTAAAAGTCTGTAAGGACAGATTTCAAACATGTATCTACATTTAGTATATATCCAAGTAGCAAACAGTTTAAGTACAGGGACGCATGTTGGTAATTTGAACTCAAGCATCTCCAGGATATTTGGCATTTGTTCTGGAAATTGTTTCTGACACATACACTTTAAAAGCAGATGGATCGTGACATATATTTTAATGTGAATTGAACATATGGGTCCAATCCATTTTGGTATTCATTGGAATATATGTCATAAATATATTTAACACTGACCATGACCTCTTTTTTGCTTCTGGAAATACACAGTAGACCTTCTATAATAACAGAGAGCTAAAATGACCTTTAAAATGATGATTTTTCTCTCTAGAGAAAATGTAATGGAAAACTGACAGTCCAGTAAGCATCAGCGTATGTTGGATATCCAATCTCTTTACCCCCTACTGGCTTCATTTCATCCTCTGCCTAGCCTAAACCTACTTCATAATCTTTTACTTCAGTCAGCTACCCACACCACAAACTTGAAAATCATCTTTGATTCTATCTGCTTCCCTTCCCTTACTTGTCAGTCACTATGATTTTTTTCGTTTTTCATATATGTCACAGCTGACCACAGGACTCTATGCCCATTGCTATTTAGTTCAAGCCCTCATCATTTCTTACCTGAATTATTGTAATAGCTCCTAATTGGTTTCCTTATTCTCTTTCAGTCTGTCACTAAAGTTTTAGTAGATCTATTCTTACTTCTTTCTTGTTTCAGAACTTTCTGTGACTCTCAGTTGCCTTTGACACATATGCTAACATCTTAGAATTGCATATAGATGTGTTTATCATCAAGATCCAGACTCCTCTTCATTTCTTGCACTCTTCCATACATTGCTATCTCCTGCAGCTGTAGCATACTACTTGCAGTTCTTTGAATATATCATTCACCTATTCCCTTTTGGTGTCTTTGAATTTTTTTCTCTCCTTGGAACTCCCTTCCCCCCCTCTTATTGGCCTGACTAATTTCATATACATTAAGACTTCATTTAGGTCACCATGGGGGGATGTCCATGGATGACTACCAAGGGGGAGAACCCCTAGCACCCTCAGTACTTCCTCGATATATCTCATTTAACAAGTTTGAGAACCCATCATTGTCTGTAAATGTTAAGAAACATTCAGTTGCAAGGTAGTGCCAAGTTTTGGGGTAGAATTCCAGTAACAGTTAACGTTGTCTTACAGAAAAGCTGCTCCTCAACCACAGCCTGGAGCCTGAATTCTGACCCATTACCTCATAAGTACATGCCATCGGTCACAAGGGTTGGAGTGGGGGTGACTCACTATAACCTATCATCACGACTACTAGAAAACCAGTTTCAGCATTTAGCTAGATACGACAAGTGAAATCAGCCGCCTCTTTAAAGAGGAATTCTGGATTTTGGGAACCATGTTTACAGAAAACTAAGGAGCCTCACTTTGGAAGAAAAGGCTGAGATGATAAAAGAGAAGAAGATGTGCCATCTGAGGGAAGAGTGTACTTTTATTTAGAATTTTAGCCAAGAACTTTCAGTAAGCATTGTTTTGTTTTTCCTTTAAAGTATAAAGTACACTCTTATTGTATTAGCCTTAGGCAGTAAGACAGACTCGTACAACTGTTAGAGTAAATAGTCTAGATCTGTCTGCATGGAGCAAAAGGCAAAACTAAAATTAATATAAAAATAAAGACTAGTCACAAATACATTCTTTGATTGACTTGTGTGTTTAAAAATTTGGAAGCTAAGAGACATAATTTTAAACTAAAACAGTTTAAACCTGGCTATTTTCCTAGAAAAATGACTATCATTGAATTTTAGAAAGTCTATGAAACTGAAGAAAAGACCTGATAGTTACCAAATAAAATTTGTTACTAAATGATCATTTAATTATTAAAAGTTCCAAGTTTTTGAAAATAACAGTAGTACTTATATAACCAAGAATTATTCCTGTTTAGCTTGTAAAAATTAGTTTCCAATGCCAATGAAATAAAGACATGTAGAAAGAGTACCTTTGTCATCATCATACTCTAAAGAGTTTAAGGGAAAACAAAATGGAAATCTTTAAGATTAATCTGTTCTAGTTTTATATCCAGAACTATAGAACAGGTAAATTCTTTTAATCAATGCCTAATTCTTTTAACAGGAAAAAAAGTTTCTCCCTTATCCTGTTTTGTCTTTTTGTTGTTGTATACTTTTATGTCCCAGAACTATAGTTAATATTATTACCTAGTAATTACTGCTTTTACCATTCTAGGATATATAGGCTAGCAGATTCTCTTTTATTCATTCTATTTTCTAGTCAGCCTGAGCTATTAATTGCTCCCCATACTGCTTTAGAATGTCTTGGTTTTTTTGTTTAATTTTATTTTTTTGTGTGTTCCAAAATTCATTACTTATGCACCTCACCCAGTGCTCCATGCAATACGTGCCCTCCATAATACCCACCACTAGGCTCACCCAATCCCCTACCCCTTTACCCTCCAAAACCCTCATTTTGTTTCTCAGAGTCCACAGTCTCTCATAGTTTGTCTCCCCCTCCGATTTACCCCAACTCACTTCTTCTCTCCATCTCCCAATGTCCTCTGTGTTATTCCTTATGCTCCACAATTAAGTGAAACCACATGATAGTTGACTCTCTCTGCTTGACTTATTTCACTCAGCATAATCTCCTCCAGTTCCGTCCATGTTGATACAAAAGTTGGGTATTCATCCTTTCTGATGGAGGCATAATTCTCCACTGTATACATGGACCACATCTTCTTTATCCATTCGTCTGTTGAAGGGCATCGGCTCTTTCCACAGTTTGGAAAGCAGCAACATTGCTTCTATGAACATTGGGATACAGATGGCCCTTCTTTTCACTACATCTGTATCTTTGGGTAAATAAATACCCAGTAGTGCAATTGCAGGGTGATAGGGTAGCTCTGTTTTTAAGGAAGATTCTTAAGGAATCTCCACACTGTTTTCCAAAGTGGCTGCATCAACTTGTATTCTCCCCAACAGTGTAAGAGGGTTCCCCTTTCTGCACATCCTCTCCAACACATGTTGTTTACTGTCTTGTTGGTTTTGGCCATTCTTACAGCTGTAAGGTGGTATCTCAGTGTGGTTTTGATTTGATTCTGATGGCTAATGATGATGAAAATGTTTTCTTGTGTCTGTTAGCCATTTGTATTTCTTCTTTGGAGAAGTGTTTGTTCATGTCTTCTGCCCATTTTTTGACATGATTATCTGTTTTGTGTGTGTTCAGTTTGAGGAGTTCTTTATAGATCTTGGATATCAGCCCTTTGTAGTGTCATTTGTGAATATCTTCTCCCATTCTGTGGGTTACCTCTTTGTTTTGTTAACTGTTTCCTTTGCTGTGCAGAAACTTTTGATCTTGATGAAGTCCTGAAAGTTCATTTTAGCTTTTGTTTCCTTTGCCTTTGGGGACATGTGGCCGATGTTGAAGAGGTTACTGCCTTTGTTCTCCTCTATGATTTTGATAGGTTACTGCCTCACATTGAGGTCTTTTATCCATTTCGAGTTTATCTTTGTGTATGGTGTAAGAGAATGGTCGAGTTTCATTCTTCTATACATAGCTGTCCAATTTCCCCAGCACCATTTATTGAAGAGACTGTCTTTTTTTCCATTGTATATTTTTCCCTGCTTTGTCAAAGATTATTTGACCATAGAGTTGAGGGTCTATATCTGGGCTCTCTATTCCACTGGTCTGTGTGTCTGTTTTTGTGCCAGTACCATGCTGCCTTGGTGATCACAGCTTTGTGGTAAAGCTTGAAATCAGGCAACGTGATGTCCCCAGTTTTGTTTTTCTTTTTCAACATTTCCTTAACAATTTGGGTTCCACACAAATTTTAGGATTGTTTGCTCTAGCTCTTTGAAAAATGCCAGTGGAATTTTGATCAGGATGGCATTGAAAGTATAGATTGCTCTAGGCGGTATAGACATTTTAACAATGTTTTTTCTTCTGTCCATGAGCATGGAATGGTCTTCTATCTTTTTGTGTCTTCTTCAATTTCTTTCACGAGTGTTCTGTAGTTCCTCGAGTACAGATCCTTTACCTCTTTGGTTAGGTTTATTTCCAGGTATCTTATGGTTCTTAGTGCTATAGTAAATGGAATCGATCCTCTAATTTCCCTTTTTGTATTTTCATTGTTAGTGTATAAGAAAGCAACTGATTTCTGTACCTTGATTTTATATCCTGCCACATTACTGAATTGCTGTATGAGTTGTAGTAGTTTGGGGGTGGAGTCTTTTGGATTTTCCGTATAGACTATCATGTCATCTGCAAAGAGAGAAAGTTTGACTTCTTCACTGCTAATTTGAATACCTTTTATTTCTTTTTGTTGTCTGATTACAGTTGCTAGGACTTCTAATACTATGTTGGACAAGAGTGGTGAGAGTGGACATCCTTGTCGTGTTCCTGATCTCAAAGGGAAGGCTGTCAGCTTTTTCCCATTGAGGATGATAATCGCTGTGGGTTTTTCATAGACAGATTTTATGAAGTTGAGGAATGTTCCCTCTATCCCTATACTTTGAAGCGTTTTAATCAGGAACGGATGCTGTATCTTGTCAAATGCTTTTTCTGCATCAATTCAGAGGATCATGTGGCTCTTCTCTTTTCTCTTATTGATTTGTTCTATCACATTGATTGATTTGCAAATGTTGAACCACCCTTGTATCCCATGGATAAACCCCACCTGGTCATGGTGGACAATCTTTTTAATGTACTGTTGGATCCTGTTAGCTAGGATCTTGTTGAGAATCTTAGCATCCATATTCACCAGGGTTATTGGTCTGAAATTCTCCTTTTTGGTGGGGTCTTTGCCTGGTTTGGGGATCAGGGTAATTCTGGCTTCATAAAACGAGTCTGGAAGTTTTCCTTCTGTTTCTATTTTTTTGAAACAGCTTCAGGATAATGGGTATTATTTCTTCTTTGAATTATTTTGGGTAAAATTCTCCAGGGAATCCGTCAGGTCGTCAGCTCTTGTTTTTTTTTTTTTTTTTTTTTTTAATTTTTTATTTTAATAAACATATAATGTATTTTTATCCCCAGGGGTACAGGTCTGTGAATCATCTGGTTTACACATTTCACAGCACTCATCATAGCCCATACCCTCCCCAATGTCCATTTCCCCACCACCCTCTCCCATCCCCCTTCCCCCCCGCAACCCTCAGTCTGTTTCTTGAGATTGAGTCTTTTATGGTTTGTCTCCCTCCCAATCCCATCTTTTCATTTTTTCTTTTCCTACCTTCCCCCAAACCCCCCCACCTTGCATCTCCACTTCCTCATATCAAAGAGATCATATGATAGTTATATTTCTCCGATTGACTTATTTCGCTAAGCATGATACCCTCTAGTTCCATCCACGTCGTCGCAAATGGCAAGATTTCATGTCTTTTGATGGCTGCATAGTATTCCATTGTGTATATATACCACATCTTCTTATCAGCTCTTGTTTTTTAAGAGCTTTTGATCACTTCTTCAATCTCGTTACTAGGTATTGGTCTACTCAGGTTGTCAATTTCTTCCTGATTCAGTTTTATAGGTTTATAGGTTTCCAGGAGTGCATCCATTTCGTCTAGGTTGCTTAACTTATTGGCATACAACTGTTGATAATAATTTCTGATGATTGTTTCTATTTCGTTGGTGTTAGTTGTGATCTCTCCCTTTTCATTCATAATTTTATTAATTTGGGTTCTCTCTTTTCTTTTGGATTAGTTTGGCCAGTGATTTATCAATCTTATTGATTCTTTCAAAAAACCAGCTTCTAGTTTCATTGATGTGTTTTACTCTATCTCTAGTTTCTATCTCATAGATCTCTGCTCTAATATTATTTCCCTTCCTGTGTGTAGGGTTGGCTTAATTTGTTGTTGATTCTCTGGTTCTTTAAGGTGTAAAGAGACCTGGTGTATTCTGGATTTTTTCTGTTTTTTTGAGGGAGGCTTGGATGGCTATGTATTTCCCCCTTAGGACCATCTTTGCCGTATCCCATAGTTGTGGTACCGATGAGTCTTCATTCTCATTGATTTTTTAAGTTCTTCTTTGATTTCCTGGTGAATCCAAACATTCTTAAGCAGAGTGGTCTTTAGCTTCCAAGTGTTTGAATTCCTTGTATACTTTTTCTTGTGGTTGAGTTCCAGTTTCAAAACATTGTGGTCTGAGAATATGCAGGGAATCATATCAGTCTTTTGGTATTGCTTGAGCCCTGATTTGTGACCAAGTATGTAGTCTATTCTGGAAAAAGTTCCATGTGTGCTCGAGAAGAATGAGTATTCTGTTGTTTTAGGGTGGAATGTTCTGTATATATATATCTATGAGGTCCATCTGGTCCAATGTGTCATTCAGTGCTCTTGTTTCTTTATTGATTTTCTGTTTGGATGATCTGTCTGTTACTGAGAGTGGAATGTTAAGACCCCCTACTATTAATGTATTCATATCAATATGACTTTATCTTGATTAACAGTTGTCTTACGTAGTTAACTGCTCCCGTTTTAGGGGCATAAATATTTACAATTGTTAGATCTTCTTGTTGGATAGATCCTTTACGAATGATGTAGTGTCCTTATTTATCTCTGACTACAGTCTTTAGTTTAAAATCTAATTTATCTGATATGAGAATCACTACCCCAGCTTTCTTTTTAGGCCCATTGGCATGAGAGGTGCTTCTCCATCCCTTCACTTTCAGTCTGGATGTATCTTTAGGTTCCAAATGCGTCTCTTGTAGATGGCATATGGACGGGTCCTGTCTTTTAATCCATTCTGCAACCCTGTGTCATTTTATGGGAGCGTTTAGGCCATTCACATTAAGAGTAATTATTGAAAGATATGTTTTTATTGACATCATGTTGCCTGTAAAGTACTTGTTTCTATAGATGGTCTCTGTAAATTTCTGTTCTGTGTCCCTCTTGGGTTCTTTCTTCTTTAACAGAACCCCCCTTAATATTTCTTGTAGTGCCGGCTTGGTGGTCACATACTCTTTTAAACCTTGCCAGTCTTGGAAGCTCTTTATCTCACCATCCATTTTGAATGTCAGCCTTGCTGGATAAAGTACTCTTGGCTGCATGTTATTCTCATTTAATGTCCTGAATATGTCTTGCCAGCCCTTTCTGGCTTGCCAGGTTTCTGTGAACAGGTCTGCCGTTATTCTGATGGACCTTCCTCTGTACGTAAGGAATCTCTTCCCCCTAGCTGCCCTCAGGAGCTCTTGTCTAAAATTATGATTCATCAGTCTCACAATCAAATGTCCCAAGGTCTTTTTAGATTCCTTGATCTTGGGGGGCTGTTCTTTCTGCCTCTAGGACATGAATGCTTGTTCCATTCCCCAGACGGGAAAAACTCTCATCAAGAATTTGTTCAACTATATCTTCTAGTCTTCTTTCTTTCTCCTCCCCCTCAGGAATCCCCATAATTCTGACATTGGAACATTTCGTGGCATAATTTATTTCCCTAATTCTGTTTTCATGGTTTCTAAGCTGTTTCTTCCATGCCTCCTCCTGATCCTTTTTCTCGATCAATTTGTCCTCTAGATCACTAATTCTGTCTTCTGCTTCAGTTATCCTAGCTCTTAGAGTATTTAGATTAGATTGTATCTTATTGATAGCATTTTTAACTTCTTCCTGGGCAGCTTTCACTTCTGCCCTTAGAGATTCCATGTTGTCACTAATGGTTTTTTCCAACCTAGCCTTTGCCTGAATAATTGTTACCCTGAATTCCCTTACCGACATAGTGTTTACATCCATATCCAATAGTTCTAATGGAGAGGGCACAGTCTCTGATTTTTTCCTCTGTTGTGTGTTCTTCCTCCTAGTCATTTTGTTGAGAGGTGGTTGAGGGGATGTGTAGCTGAATATATCAACCACGATCCAGGCAAGGTGCACCCTGGAACGCTTCTGAGCAATCCGAAGTCACCAAATTTTATTTCGAGATCTAAACTGGGTCTCTCCAGGCCAAAATCAAGGTGTCAGCAAGTTTACATTATTTTTAGAGACGCTCAGGGAGAAGGCGTCCACTCGCAGCTTCTTAGAAGACACCTTCTGCTCTATGCAGAGACTGAATCACTCTGACATACCTCTCCAACCTCCTTAGTGTGTGTGTGTGTGTGTGTATACATATATACCACAACTTCTTTAACTATCCATCCAATGATGGACATTTAGGTTGTTTCCATTTCTTGATTATTGTATATAATACTGCACGAACATTGAGGTGCAAATATCTTTGCAAATCAGCATTTTTGTATTCTTTGGATAAATGCCCAGAAGTCAGGGGCACCTGGGTGGCTCAGTCAGTTAAGTGTCTGCCTTTGGGTCCAGTCATGATCCCAGGGGCCTGGGATCGAGCCCCGCATGGACTCCCTGCTCAGTAGGGAGCCTACTTTTCTGCCTTTCCCCCTCCTCGCTGCTTGTGCTCTCTCTCTCAAATAAGTAAATAAAATCTTAAAAATAAATAAATACCCAGAAGTCAAATAGTTCTATTCTTAATTTTTTAAGGAATCTTCATACTGTTTTCCACAGTGGCTATAACAAGTTGCATTCCCACCAAAAGTATATGAGGGTTACCTTTTCTCCACATCCTAACCAACACTTGTTATTTCTTGTCTTTCAGTAATACTCATTCTATCCAGTGGGAGGTGATAACTCATTGTGGTTTTGATTTGCATTTCTCTAATAATTAGTGATGTTGAAGATCTTTTCATGTACTTGTTCGTCATCTGTATGTCTTTTTTGGGAAACTGTCTATTCAGATCCTTTGCCCATTTTTTAATCAGGTTATTTGTTATTTTGCTATTGGGTTTTATGAATTTTAAGTATTAATCCCTTGTTGGATATATGATTTGCAAAAATCTTCTCCCATTTAGTTGGTTGCCTTTTCATTTTGATGATGGTTTCTTTTGCTGTGCAGGAGATTTTTAGTTTGATGTCATCCCATTTATTTATTTTTACTTTTGTTTCCCTTATTTTTGGAGTCAGATCCATAAAAATATCACTAAGACCAATATCAAGCAGCTTATTGTATGTTTCCTTCTAAGAATTTTATGGTTTTAGGTCTTACATTCAAGTCTTCAAGCCACTTTGAGTTCATTTTTTGTGGTATAACCTAGTGGCCTAGTTTCATTCTTTTGCATGTGGTTGTCCAGTTTTTTCAGCATATTTATTGAAGAGACTATCTTTTCTCCTTTGTATATTCTTCACTCCTTTCTCATAAATTGATTGTCCATATATGTGTGTGGGTTTAGTTCTGGGCTGTCAGTTCTGTCCCTTCAATCTCTGTGATACTGTTTTTATTATTATAGCTTTGTGTTATGGTTTGAAATTGGAGCATGATACCTTTAGCTTTGTTCTTTCTCAAGATTACTTTAACTATTAGGGTTTGGTTCCATACAAATTTTAGAATTATTTTTTCTCAAAGGCCATTGGAATTTTGTTAGGGATTGGATTGAATCTGTAGAATGCTTTGGGTAGTGTGGACATTTTAGTAATATTAATCCTTCCAATCCATGAGCATGGGATATCTTTCCATTTATTTGTGTCTTCCTCAGTTTTTTTCATCAGTATCTTACAGTTTTCAGTATGCAGGTCTTTCACCTTAAAAGTTTCACCTCTTTAAAGTTATTTCTAGGTATTTTATTCTTTTTGATAAAATTGTGAATAGGATTGTTTTCCTAATTTCTCTTTCTGATAATTTATTATTAGATTGTAGAAACACCACAAATTGCCATATGTTGATTTTGTATCCTGCTACTTTACTGAATTCATTTATTAGTTCTAACAGGTTTTTTTGGTGCTGTTGTTTGAGTTTTCTATGTACAGTATCATGTTATCTGCAAATAGTGGCAGTTTTTTTTTTATTACTATGTTCAGGTAGCCACTGTATAGTACATAATTAGTTTTTGATGTAGTGTTCAGTGATTCATTAGTTAAGTATAGCACCTAGTGCTCATCAGTTTCTTTACAGTTTGATGCCTTTTTTTTTTTTCTGGCCTAATTGTTGTGGCTAGGACTTTCAATACTATGTTGAATAGAAGTGAGGATAGTGGGTATCCTTGTCTTATTCCTAATTTTAGAGGAAGAGCTTTCAGGTTTTCAGTATTGACTGATGTTAGCTGTGGGTTTGTTACATATCGCCCTTATTATGTTGACATGTATTCCATCTGTACCTACTTTGTTCATAGTTTTTATCATAAGTGGTTGTTAATTTTTGGCATATGCTTTTTATGCATTTATTGAGATGATTGTATGATTTTTGTCCTTCATTTTGTTACTGTGGCCTATCACGTTGATTTATTTGTGGATACTGAACCATTCTTGCATCCCTGGAATAAACCCCACTTGATCATGATCCTTTTGATGTATTATTGAATTCAGTGTGTTAATATTTTGTTGAAGATCTTTACATCTGTTTTCATCAGGGCATGTTAGCCTGTAATGTATGTATGTCTGCATGTGTGTGTGGTGTCCTTGTTTGCTTTTAATATTAGGGTAATGCCAGCCTCCTGAAATAAATTTGGAAGCATTCCCTGATTTTCAGATTTTTTTTTAAAGAGTTTGAGAAGGATAGGTGTTAAATCTTTGGATGTTTGGTAGAAATAACCATGAGTAAAGCTGCCTAGTCCTGGACTTTGTTGGGAAGTTTTGATTATTGATTCAGTCTTCTTTCTTTCTTTCTTTCTTTTTCTTTCTTTTTTTTTAAAGATTTTATTCATTTATTTGACAGACAGAGATCACAAGTAGGCAGAGAGGCAGGCAGAGAGAGAGGAAGGGAAGCAGGCTCCCCGCTGAGCAGAGAGCCCAATGTGGGGCTTGATCCCAGGACCCTGGGATCATGACCTGAGCCGAAGGCAGAGGCTTTAACCCACTGAGCCACCCAGGCGCCCCTTCAATCTTCTTTCTAGTAATTGGTTTATTTAGATTTTCTATTTCTTCAGTCTTGGAAGATTGCATATTTCTAGGAATTTATTTATTTCTTCTAGGTTGTCCAATTTTTTGGTAATTTTTCATAGTAGTGTTTTATGATCCTTTCTATGTTTGTGATGTCAGTAGTAACTTCTCATCTTCCCTTTCTGATTCTATTAGAGCCCGGTCTCTTATTCTTTGTTAGTCTAGCTCAAGTCTTGTAAATTACTTATCTTTTCAGAGAACCAGCTCTTAATTTCATTGATCTTTTCTATTGTCAGTTTATACTTTTAGTTCCATTCTGATCTTTAATATTTCCTTCCTTCTACTGACTTTGAGTTTCACTTTTTCTACTTTTTTCACTTTTCTTTTTTTTTAGCTCTTTTAGGTGAGAAGGTAGATGGTTTGAGATTTTTGTTAGTTTTTTTCTTGTGGTAGGCCTGTATTGCTATGATCATCCCTCTTCGAATTGCTTTTGCTACATCCTATAGATTTTGGTGTGTCATATTTCTGTTTTCTTTTGTGTCTGGGTTGTTCAGTAGCATGTTGTTAATCTGTACATTTTTATAGTTTTTCCAGTAATTTTTGTAATTGATTCTACTTTCATACTATTGTGAGTGGAGAGGATGCTTGATAAGATTTCAGTCTTCTTGAATTTATTGAGATTATTTTTGTGCCCTGATATGTGATCTATTCATGTACACTTGAGAAGCATGGATATTCTGCTGCTTTTGGATGGAGTGTTCTTTATATCAATTAAGTCCATCTGGCCTAATGTGTCATTTAAGGCTGATGGTTCCTTATAAATTTTCTGTTTGGATGATGTATCCATTGATTTAAGTGGGTGTAGTATATTGATTTGGCTGATGAAACCATGTAATTGAGTCAAGCTATTGTGCAGACTTTGAACTGTACCAGCTCAGTTGGCATTTGTTCTGAGGATATTTATTCAAAAGGCATTTATACCTTCCTCGCAGACTGTGGAATGATCACAGTTATGGTTGCCAGAAATAAAAGTAACCACCTCAGCCTACTTATCATTTTCACAAGATGGGGTTTATTAGTGGTAACCAAAAGGATACTAGAAACCAAGGAAACTTTCTGTTAATTATATTGAAGGGATGTCCCACCCTCTAAAGGAATTCCATATCTGCCAGTCATCTTTGTCTACCTCCTGCTATTCAATAACATAATGGATTAAAGTTTGGGCTTTGGCTGGTTGGGGATAGGATAGACTTCAATTTCCTAACTGAACAATTCCAAAGATAGTTTTTCTGCTTCCATTTTTTAATTCTTACTGAGCTGGAGTCCCATTCAATGTGATTGCCACTTCTCAAACACTGGCTGGCAGACTGGCTAAGTACAGGACAGAAAAAAAAATATCAAATTATTGGTTCAGAGTTGGAGACTTTGATCACAAGAGAGAGAAATAATAGAAATATTAAAGAGATGGTATTAAAAAGCATTGTGGTCTGCCAATGACTAGTGAGCAAAAGATAAGGGAGCAGCTGGGAAATAAAGGACCCCAAGATAAATAGCAAAAACCAGTCTTTTCTGGGAGATCAATCAATCTTTCTTTCTTTCTTTCCCTCTAATATATAGTATTAGGTATGACATTGTTTGCTGTGTACCACAACAAAGGACAGGATATAACTGTGTTGATGGGCATTTAGAAAGGAAAAGACCAAAGTGCGTATAGTTTGAATAAATGTCATGCTGAAATAAGTCTTACTAGTTACTAAAGTATCAAAGTCTAAATTGTCATTTTTATAACCATCCCAGAAGTCTTTTTATTTATAGTCAGTACAGTCTTGGCTCAGGAATTTAGTGTTTTGCTCTTTCTTGTAAGACCACATGTTGCCCTTGCATAGAGCTATGACAGAACAGGATCAATGTTCTGACAATTGACAATAGGATCATGTGACAACAGGATCATGTGACATTATAAGTTTATGTGTGCTGTAGTCAATATTGAAAAGTGATTTGAATGATAACTACTGTACTCTCTCCCCATAATGTACTCAGCAATATTTTTACTAACAATGCTTTTTTGTCACTTAATCTGCCTTAAATTTAATGGTTTTAAATTTAAAGAAAATGAAAAATATTTTTAAACTATTTATCTACATAAATAAATGTTTTTCCAAAGTATGTTTATATGTGTTTTTTATGTCCTTTTCTAAAGTGACTGTGGTTTTAAACACAAATATAAATATCTCTCTAATGAAAACAAATTAAACCAATGATATTTGTAGTTTAGGACTCTTTTCATGTTCAGAATCGCAGAAACCAACTCAAACTAGCTCAGAAAGGGAAGTTATTGATTCACATAGCTAAAAAGTCTAAGTAGGACAGGATCTAGGAGTTTAGTATCATCTGTGCTTGTTGTCTGGCTGGCTGCTGTTCTCACTTTCCTAGCACCTCATTCCAACTTTACTCCTTGGCATAATAATTCACTTCTCTCCAATGTAATTGATCTTGCTCCTTGAAGCCAAGGAATTAGCACTTATGAAGACTTTAATATTGTTAGATTTGCTAATTGAATGACATCAAGTGTGGAATATCATAGCTCATTTCTAGGGAAACATTCTGATTAGCCCTGATTGGGTCATGTGCCCTCCCTTGAATCAGTCTCTCTTCCCAGGGGAAGAAATGCTTAATGACTGGCCAATCCTGGATTATATGACTGGCCAATCCTGGATTATATGACTGAAACAAGAAAGGGTACAGGGAAGGAATGGGGGCAGCAGGAATTGTGGTTGGCATCCTTGTTTGATTCACATAAATGGGAGAAAGGTGAGTATCAAAAAGAACAAGCACACAGCATCTGTGTAATGATTGATGTATATTTAGTTCTTCCTTCTCCTTTCCTTTCTGAATTTTGGCTCATTTTTTGTTGAAGTCAGCCTTAGTAACTTTAATAAGTGAGTTGAAATACTTATTTTAAAAGATACTTAGACTAAGTAATGAGTTTAAAGTTAAAGTTTTAAAAATTTTGCTTTTATTTAGACTTTTATATGGGGCACCATATAAAAGACCATATGGGGCGCCTGAGCCTTAGGCTCAGGTCATGATCCCAGGTTCTGGGATCTAGCCTCGCATCAGGCTCCTTGCTCAGCAGGGAGCCTGTTTCTCCCTCTCCCTCTGCCTGCCGCTCCCCTTGTTTGTGCACTCTCTGTGTCAAATATATAAATAAAATCTTTTTTTTTTTTAAAGACTTTTGTGGATAATCTTGGTGCCACAAATTATATAAGTATGATTATTAAAATGTAGATACCAAAATAGTGTTTTTTACTGTCTAACCACTAGAGATTGAGATTTTTTAAAAACGTACATGATACATCATGAATGTACTCTGACTTTTTAAATTTATTTTTAAAAGATTTTATTTATTTGACAGAGACACAGCAAGAGAGGGACACAAGCAGGAGGAAAGGGTCGGGGAGAAGTAGGCTTCCTGCTGAGCAGCGAGCCCCAATGTGGGGCTTCATCCCAGGACCCTGGGATCATGACCTGAGCTGAAAGCAAACCCTTAACAAGCGAGCCACCCAAGCACCTTGTACTCTGACTTTATATGTTTCTACATTTTGCTGATTAACTTTTTTAGTGATACTCATATATTTAGGACACTGAGAAACTATTATAAAGTCCTCATCTTCACATTTTAATAATGAATCCATTGAATTTTGAGAAACTAAACTTTAGCCCAGTACTTTAAGACAGCAACTTTTTCAGACATATCTTTAAAACTTCTTTGCATGAGGGCACCTGGGTGGCTCAGTTGCTTAAACAACTCCATCTCAGGTCACGATTGCAGGTTCCTGGGATTGAGCCCCATGCTGGGGCTCCCTGCTTCTACCTCTCCCTCTGACCCCACCCATTTCTCATGCTGTCTTGCTCGCACTCTCTCTCTCGAATAAATGAAAAAAAAAATCTTTTTAAAAAACTTCTTTGCAGGTCCATATATACAGGATCAAGCAAGAGCAATTCTGATCATAACATAAAAAGCCAAAATTTTGTCCCCCTGAATATGATTATCCAGTCTGGAAATTGATGGTATTGTTTTAAACTTTATTGTGAACTTTTCTGTAAAGCTTTTTAACTTATAAAATATTTTCATATACATTACCTCTTTGATTCTGATATCTTGAAATTTTTCTCTTTTCTATATCCAAAGAGGACGAGTATTTGCTTTGTCTTTTGTCTTTCTAGCAATTCCAAGTCAAAGTAGCCTAAAATTTATTTTTAAATGAATGAAGACAAACAATAAAAAGTATTGGCAAAGATACAAAGAAAATGGAGCCCTTGTGCCCTGTTGGTGGGAATGTAAAATAATATTGCTACTATGGAAAACAATATTGCAGTTCCTCAAGAAATTAAGCATAGAATTATTATATGGTAGAACAATTCCACTTCTAGGTATATACCCAAAAGAAGTGAAAGCAGGGACTCAAGCATGTATTTGTATAAGAGGTTCAAGTAGCATTATTCATAGTAGGCCAAAGGTGGAAACAACCCAAATGCCCACCCAGAGGTGAATGGATAAACAAAATGTAGCATGTGCATACGAAGGAATATTATTCATCCTTAAAAAGGAAGGAAATTCTCATACCTATTGCTCCTGCCAAATGGTCTAATGTCACCAAATTTTAACAAAAATCACCTTATAGTGTGGCTCCCAAACGACTTACAGTTCCCAAATGCAACATGAATTCTCATTTTTTTTCTTTATTCAGAACCCTCCCATTCCCACTTATTCCCATCTTTTCTGTTTCTGGGGAACTCCTACTCATATCCTAATACCCTTCACAAATATCTCCACTTCTCTGGAATCTTTTTTGACCAAACCTCGTAAAGCGAATTACTTTTTTCTTTTCACATAAGCATAGTTACTACAACTGTATTCATGTATATCACACTATATAATAATAATTTGCATTTCTGTCTCCCTCTGAAATATCCCCCTAAAATATCAGCTTCTTCAGAGCAGGAAGATTTTTCATTCATTTTTGTATCTCCAGCAGCTAACACAGTTCCTGGCAAAATGGTGGGTATGTGATGTTGATAATCAGGATGGTGATGATGATGATGATGATGATACAAGATAGCATTTATTTAATATATTACTATGTGCCAAATATTATTTGATATACTTTACATATAATAATTCACTTTAATCATTATAACAATCCAGTCAATTAGTTGGATCCAGAGTGGTTACCTAGCTTCCCCAAAGTTGCTCAAATATGTAGCAAGACTGGGATTTGAATCCAAGCAGTCTGACTACAGAATCTGTGTTCTTAACCACTATACTCTACATCTGTGATGATCACATGTATTAAAAAATGGCTACACACATAAATTAAGTGTATTATTTCAGCTCCTCCTAGGCTAAGCTGCTTTTGGCCTTAAGTATCATTTATTTTGGAGACATTGTATACATTGTTTTATTTGTTTGAGCTGCCATAGATATAATTTGATGTAGTACTCAAATAATTACCTCTGGTAATTTTTTTCCTTTTTAGCAAAGTAAACACAGTGAGAAATCACCTGTATAGCAAAGAGAAATTTATTTGGAAATTATGTTCGGTATTCATGCTCTATGGAGAGTATCGAAGACTGTGGTCTTGTGTTAGTATTTTAGGCAGATGGAATATCAGTCAAAACTTAGGCATGCTGTTTCCAGCTTTAAAGTTTACTGTATTGAGTGCACGTGACTCCCTCTAAGTCATAATCTTAAATTGTACAGCAGAGCGAATGGGTTTATGTTTGATCCATTGCTGGGAGCAATGCCAGCATTTCTCTGTTTTGTAGCATGACAGATATAATATTTAAAAACATAAGCCAAAAATCAGCCATAATTTTTAATAACTAATGTAAATATGGTAGATTGTACATTTTTTATTTTGAGTAATAGTAATTATATTTGTGGCAAAGAAGAGTTTTATTGGTTGGTGTCCTAATTCTTGAGTAAAAATCAAAGAGTCTGGTAGTTTTTGGTTATTAAGACAGAACAGCTATATCATTTTTCCTTTCCCTCTTAATTTCCCCAGAAGTATACTTTACTTGCTTAATGATAGTATTACCATATTGATTAGATGATTTACTAACAAACACTATAGAGCCCATCTAGTTGACTATTTTGATAACACCATTAAAATTTCATTTGATTTATTATAATCTATCCCTGCAAAGTTGGAGTTTAATCATTTTCATATCTCCTTGTTGTGCCTAGGGAACCTTTGAGACATTTTTGCCAGCTCATACTTTTTATATTCATTCGATGAAGATAAAGTATAAGTGAAAATATTCAACAAACACTAAGAAACTTCTTTTACCAGGCCCTCTTCTACCCTGCAAAATTTTCATATTGTTTGTGTTTCTTGATAGCCATTCTTTTCACTCTCTTCCATTTTTAAATTCCTTTCTGCAGCTTTCCTGGAATATGAAGATTTTCTTTTCTTCCCATTTCTAGCTTTCCTTTCTCTGTACCTCCTGTACTCTTGGAGGCCACAGAGATGTAGCACTAGGCATGCCTGCCTCTCCACATCGCATCTCTGTCTGTAATTGGGTCTCCATGGAAATGAGAAGCAGAAAGTGCTGAAGTAGCATGCTTTGTAAGGACTGGCAAGAGAAAACAGTGCTGAAGAAGCCAAAGAGAAGCATGCTGTGGAGAGCAGGAGACTCTCTCAGTTAAGGACACAGACTTGGCAGATTTATTAGCAGCAATATTCTAGGATGAACCAAATTTACAGGTAGCAAACTAATTTTTCAACTGGTAAAACCTTCAAAAATTGTTCCCTTCTCTTTCAGAAGGCCAGATGCTCCAGTGCCTGATGGTGAAGGTGAAAAAATTACAGAAGAAAGTTCAGACAGTGAATCTTCTTTTAGTGACTAAGCTTAATTTTGATAACAGTTACATATACATGTGTAGGTATACATTTACATTCTATAAGAAAGAGAACCTGACCTTGAACTTTTAGTCATAAAAACATCAAATGACCATATATCCACCACCAAACTTCCTCTATGTTAAAATAAATAAAGAAAGAAAGAATTTATGACCTGGCATTATGTCGTGTTACCAAAACACAGGGCTGTGACTGAAAAATAGAATAACTTAAATAAAGTCCTATTAGTGCTACAAATACTAAGATGGGCTATTTCGGGGATGTGGTGAGCATTGAAAATGAACCCAGTGTAAGTTGCCAATCAAAAATAGACTCAATGCAAAAAAGGTGAATTTGACTAAGTGAGTTATTCAATTTCTGTGACTATTTTAACATGAAAATTATTATGTGCATTTGTATTGTAAGAGTGACTAAGGAAGTTTTTGGCAGAGACTAATACCAGATTTAAATTTTCTGTGACAACTTGAAGCTTATATGTCATAGAAAGTATGAATTTGGAATTTATTGGTCATATTTATTAGCATATAGAGCTTTTCACCACTTGTCCATTAGTTCCTATACTATTAAAGTGTCAGATATTCTTAGAATATTTTTTACCAGGTAGAAATTGAATTAAAGGTAGTTTCAATGTGTTTTCAGAGTGAGTAAGCATCATGTGATCAACTCTTTTATTGCCTAAACAGAAAAAAAAATATTAAAAATGCTCTCCTCACCTCACCTCTACTACACAGTGGAGAAAATTTCTAAAATACTTACATGAAAAGATACATAAATGCATTTGATTAATGGTTTAGCCCACCTGAAAGCAGACCCTGAGAAAAGGACTTGGGTGTAAATTTGTCATTTGTGAGGTAATCACAGGAAGCAGAAGTGAGAGAACAGGAAGAACAAGAGGAAGAAAACCCTTACCAAAGTGTATTATTAAAGTTGCCATTTTGGGCTCTAAGACCTGAGGAGCTTTCAAAATGCCTCCCATAAATGCCCACCTAATATGGATAGGATAATTATTAACCAGTTTCTATCCCCCATTAGTGGAAAGCTGCCTCCAGGAGCATTGACTAACCCCACACTTCCGGGCTGTACTTTTGTGTGGGAAGGTAGGCTTTCCCAACGTTGAAAAAGGACTTGGAACAGAAAAGAAAAAGATGTATGGCTCACACTTGTGGTGGAATTTCACTAGCAAAAAAAGGACAAGTCTGAGCTCAGAACTTGTGAAGTGCAGTTGTGGCTGATAGTAGAAGTTGATAAGAGGATGTGCTGTTGGTCAAAAGAGGTGTTTGTTGCTCAACAGTTCTTGCCTATGCAGAACTGCTTGAGTCCCATGTTAAATCCACTCCATCATCCAGTCTTCAAGGTGGTGCTCAGCCACATTCTATAAAAAGACTACCGAGAAAGATTAGACAACCTATAGTTCCTGTTATTACTGAACCCAAGGCCAAAATATATTCATTATCTCCTTCCTCCACCCTCCATTTGCGGTTTTCTTTGCTCTCTGCCAGAAATTCAGCTGGTCTAGTTTGGTTGACTGCTAGAGTGAACCAGATCTTCATCCCTTCAGGCATCTAGGGTCTTGATTACTTTTCCCTTTTAAAGTCTATGATTATCATAGTTGTTTGTTTGCTGTTCTCACCAGCGTTGGAAGCACCAAGGCTGGAAGCACCAAGACATGCCCCCAATGAATCATCCAAGTTCCAGACACAGCCTCACTGTTTCATTTTGTAGTCACATTCCTAGCTTTTCTTATTAACCAATATATTAATTCCCCTTTCTTGCCTGTTGTCCCATAGACATGAACAGCCCAACAGGACCAGGTGGCAGCTGTAGCTTCAGTTTTGTGGAATCCTTACAGTGCCTCCTGGTGCCAGCTTCTTCCCTTTACCCTGTCAGGATACAGGACCTCCAATCCAACAAAGCTTAAGGTAGTAGGAATGGGAAACACATTCTACAAGTAGCTCATTGGGAATGGTGGTAAGAAAGGCCAGTCCTATTTCTATCCTCTTGGTTCCTGCACCTTGCATTTGGGGACATGGCATCATATACTGGCCAGTGGTATAGTGCATGTATCATGTCCTGGAAAATAGGACCTTAATACTACAGGATGTTGTACCTGAGCTGATGCCTAAGCTGGCCATTGTTCTAGATTAACTGCTTCTGGATAATACTCTATGTGTAGGTTCATTGATCTAATAGTTCATGTTCATTTGCTATGAAATAGTTCCTTGGTCTAAGGCAATGTAATGCAGGATACTGTGTTGGTAATAGGCATTCTAGATTCTAAGATAGTAATGATGGCAGAGGTACTGCTGGAAAGGAGGGCAAGCCTATATTAAGAGTACAAATTGATTACTATGGACTGAATTACTTCCTCCTTTGGGGTGGAAGGAAATTAATGCACACAACTTGTTACCAAGTAGCTAGTTGATTTCAGTAAAGGGATAGTACCAAATCATTGGTCTTTGCTTGTGACAGATCACTTTTCAATAGTAGTAGTAACTAGATTGTCCTTAATGAGAAAAAACCCAAGCTATTGTGCCCATCCCATGCCTAGCCTCCATCTCTGTCACCATGAATACTCTATTCATGGGTTTGTTGTGCAAGCCTGGAGTGGTTACGGAAAAGATGGGCTGAAATCTATTGGAATCATCCTGTGTGCCTGATCTCTGCTTTCTCATGTGAATGTTCTCTCACCGACATTCCATGATGCAAAAATATGCACATTTTGCCATAATCAAAAACATTTTTTTTATTCTTAACTCAAGCCATGTCAGCACGGATGACCAAGTGTACTGTTTGAAGCTCTGTCCATCAGGAAGATTTTTCCCTCATCCCTGATCTCTATCACTTCCTCTGAGAGAGACAGTAGTGTAGAAGCCAGCCATTGTTGCTACCCACATAACAAGCTGGTCCATCCACGAACAAGGCCTACTTTTTCCTTCTCTGTCTCCTCGCATGTTAATATTTTAAAAAAGTGCTTCAGTTCCTCGCCTCTCCCTCTCTCTGTGCCTTTTCCCATATAATTTTTCATTGCCTTCCTACTCTGGGTGGAGCATTCTGCCTCACCTTTTGACTCTGAACTTAGCCATGTGGTTTTGCTTTGGACTAATAGAATGTTAGCAAATATGATCCAAGCAGAGGCTTGAAAAATACTTGGATGATTGGTCTTGCCTTCTCTTGTTCCTCTGCCACTGACATAAGAATATTACTGGGATGGACACCTGGGTGGCTCAGTGGGTTGGGCCTCTGCCTTCAGCTCGGGTCATGATCTCAGGGTCCTGGGATCGAGTCCCACATCGGGCTCTCTGCTCTGCAGGGAGCCTGCTTCCTCCTCCTCTCTCTCTCTCTCTGCCTGCCTCTCTGCCTACTTGTGATCTCTATCAAATAAATAAATAAAATCTTTAAAAAAAAAAAAAGAATATGACTGGGATAGTCTGATGAAAAATGGAAAGATATGTGGAGCAGAGCTAAGTTGTTCCAGTCACCCCGCAGCCAAGCTTAAAATGTGAGCAATCCCAGCCAAGACCAGAACATATGCCTAGCCTATTCCCAGCTGCCCTTAGATGTATGAATAATAAATGTTCATTGTTGATTCTCATAAAGATTTTTTTGATTATTTTATGGCATTACTGTAGCAATAAATAACTGATACATCTGATCAGAGGGAATTTCCCATGAGATCTTAGCAATAGGTTGAAGGAGATGCATTAGTGCAAGAGAGGTAAATGGTAGGGGGAATCTAGGCTCCCTGTCCATGCAATTTACACATGCCCTCTGGACTAACTCAGGCTTGGTTGAAATGCATCATTTCCACCGAACGATGGATTACTACTGTGACTATCTGCTATCTGACCTTACGATTTGGTGAATCTGATAATACCCATTGCATGATGGGCAGCTCCAATTAATCACTTGACATCAGATATTCAGTTTCTGATGAATACAGAGGCATGCCAGGAGTTGCTTTTCAAATAATGAGAAGGCATGACTTTGCTCCGAACTTAAGATCTGTGCTATTAAAACTTGCCAGGGATGCTACACAGTGTCCTAACTCAGGTATCTGTAGTATCAATGGATAATCTGTCATGTAATCAGCTGAGCAGCAGGGCAGCTTATGTCACAGCCTGAACTTGGAGCACAGCTCTCTCTGCTCTGGACTCTATTTGAAACTAGCAGCCTTCCAAGTCTCCCCACAAATGGGTGAGAGCAGTATTCGAGTTTCAAAAGCTAAAGCCACCAACATGCTTGCTATACCTCTTTTACCTCTTTCTTAATGGTAGAGGGTGCAAGTTCAGTAACTTGTCCTTTTTTTTTTTTTTTTGTCTATGTTCAGTTAGCCAACATATAATACATTAGTTTTTTTGTTGTTTTTTTAATTAAATTTTTTATTTATTTTCAGCATAACAGTATTCATTGTTTTTTCACCACACCCAGTGCTCCATGCAATCTGTGCCCTCCCTAATACCCACCACCTGGTTCCCCTAACCTCCCTTGTAGCAACATGGACAGGACTGGAAGAGATTATGCTGAGTGAAATAAGTCAAACAGAGGAGTCAAGTATCATATGGTCTCACTTATTTGTGGAGCATAACAAATAATATAGAGGACAAGGGTAGATGGAGAGGAGAAGGGAGTTGAGGGAAATTGGAAGGGGAGGTGAACCATGAGAGACTATGGACTCTGAAATACATTAGTTTTTAATGTAGTGTTCAGTGATTCATTAGTTGTGTATAACACCCAGTGCTCATCACAGCCCACGCCCTCCTTAATACCTATCATCCAGTTACCCCCATCCCCACTCCCCCCTCCCTTCTTTAACCCTCAGTTTCCTGGAGTCCAGAGTCTCTCATGGTTTGTCTTCCTCTCTGATTCTTCCAATTCAGTTTTCCTTTCCTTCCCCTATGGTCCTCTGTGCTATTCCTTATGTTCCACCTATGAGTGAAACCATATGATAATTGTCTTTCTCTGCTTGACTTACTTCTCTTAGCACAATACCCTCCAGTCCCATCCATGTCAGTGCCAATGGTAGGTATCCATCCTTTCTGATGGCTGAGTAATTTGTCCTTTACTCTGGAGGGGATGTCCCAGCATCCTTTGGACCACTGGACCCCTAAAATCTGCAAGGATCTGAATCTTCTATCTTCTAGCCTGTGTCTTGTATCTTCTATCTTATAGGGCACCAAGGGTCCTTTCCATTTCCTCTTCACTAAATCTTTAGCCTGACTTAGCAATACAAGTTACCAGTATGAGGTTTTGTGGAATATCAGGATGAACAAAATTCCTACAGACTACCTAGTGAGAGAGTAGGAGAATTAACATAACCCTATGACAGTAGGTTAGAATACATTGCTATCCTTCCTGTGTATATATAAACACTTTCAATGTTCTTAATGATTGAAGAAAAGTTTTCCAGATTAACAGTCATATACCATGCCAGAGACTGTGTTGATAAATTCCAGGAGAGGTATCATATCTGGCATAGGAGCCATGATCGGCATAATCACTTGGTTAAGTTTATGATAGTCCTTTGTCTTCTACCGTGGTCCTTGTGATTTAGCAGGGTGATGCATGTGAATGCATAAGGCATCACCCTTGCATCCTTTAAGTGTTTGAAGATGGTACTAATCTCTGCTATTCCACTCAGAATGCAATATTTTTTCTGGTTTACTATCTTGGCTGGGTGGCAGGTATAGTTTTAGGGATTTCTACTTGATCCTTCCTACCATAATGGATTTTATTCCATAGGTCAGGGAATTGATGTGAAGCTGTTAAGAATATCCCAAGTATGTACTCAGAAACCAGGGAAATAGCCACAGGGACCTACCTCATCCAATTGAAAGTACTATAAGATGGACTGGAGCCCAGACTTTATTTGTTACCTTGTGTCCATAACGCCCCACTCTAACTGAGGGAAGATGGTGACAGATACTTGATATCAAGTCAATTTGGTCCTCTATCCAACATTTAAAAGAATTAAGTATTCCCCTTTATCCATTGTACAGTTACTTTGACAAATAACTTGTGGTTCTTTAGAGAAAGACTGAGGAAATTTCTTTTTATATATACTTGTAGTAGAAAAGGTAGCATTTTTCTTTTTTTAAAAGATTTTATTTATTTATGAGAGAGAGAGCGGGGTGGGGGGGCAGGCAGCAAGGAGCAGAGGGAGAGGGAGAAGCAGAGACTCTACACTGAGCACAGAGCCTGACATGGGGCTTGATTCCATAACCCCAAGATTGTGACCTGAGCCGAAATAAGAGTCAGCTACCCAACCAACTGCCCAGGTCCCCCAAGGTGGCATTTTTCAAAGGGCTTTGGCCTCCTTTTCGATGGA
The DNA here is from genome assembly GCF_963455335.1 of Martes martes. Taxonomy (NCBI): domain Eukaryota; kingdom Metazoa; phylum Chordata; class Mammalia; order Carnivora; family Mustelidae; genus Martes; species Martes martes. The sequence continues at coordinate 19,581,208 of NC_137895.1, forward strand.
TGGACATAATGAGATAATAATTAAAGGAAAACACTTCTCCTTTATAGCAGCTGACATCAGCCTTCTCACCAGTCCATGCTTTTTTGGGAGTTTACAATTAAAGCTACACTCTAGTCTGCTACCTTCTACCTTGAGCATGAGGTACACCATGGTATATTAGTCACCATCACAGATCCCTGCTTACCAGGGAATCTAGATTGCCACTTTGGCTTGTTGCTGCTTTGCCACTGATGGTTGAATATCACCACCTGTTCCTGCCATTATGGAATCCTACCATCTCAGTTAATACTAGAGAGTCCAATTCTGTGGTATCATATCCCCTCCTGTGAATTCTGGTCTACAGAATGTAGCCACCCTGACTTTTCTCAGAGATGTTGGTGCCAGCTTCATTAGTGATATTCTTTATTTCCTTAGTAAAGAGAATTCTCTAGATCCTTCTGGGAAAGTAGTGGGTTGTCTCTCTCAACACAAGAAATAAATCCATTCTAACATTCCTACCCCTCAGCCACTGAGCTCTTTCTCAGCACTTTACGGGCAGTTTCAGCATCTCCATCTCACTTACTGTAGGCCACCATGACCAAATTTCATGAAGTTATCCCAACAGCCTATTAGCACCAGCTCCATTGCCAGGGTGTTAAATCTTGAGTCATGAGAGAGTGCTCTCATGTCAATAAACTCTATTCTATCCAGCCTTATATTCTGCTCACTCTGGTGCGACACGCTCAGGATCTCTTCCCACACATGTTCTCCAGATTTCTGCCAGTGCTTGTTAGCCAGTTCCTAAAATTCTTTCAGTAAATAGGCTCTTTCTTCCCAGATCAAGGACTATGTTTTCTCTCTCAGCTGAAACTTGACATTATTCTTAAGGCAATGGGGAAGTTAAGTTAAATCCTGAGGTGGTAGGGGTTATTGTACATGGAAGGCACCCATTTCAAGTGAACACTGAATGGCTTCCAGGTAAGGCAAGGCTGCTCTCCTCAAGTAAAGGAGAAAAGACTGCTTTGGCTGGCATGATGTTCAAGCTGCTCAAGCACATCCACCCAGATTTTTTCATCTCAAGTCTGTCCCTCTCCTTTGGTATCAGGGCTGTGACTTTAACAAAGCAAACTTGTAGAGGCTGCACATATCATGTCCTTTGCAGGTCTGCCATCCTTAAACTCTGGGCCTGATTTTCACCACAGCTCTCCTACAGCCGAGGAGTTAAAGGTCTCTTTAAATACTCCAGAAGTGGCCTTTTGGCTTTCAGTGTGCCCTAAGATGACAGTTGGTAGATCTGAGTCTTTTACTTCTTTTTTTCAAGGTTCCCCAGACAATTAACAAATACTAGTCAATTCCACAATTCTTTGCCCCCAAACCATTCTAGTGACAGAGCTACTGGATAAACTCATGGCTTCTTGTCCCACTCCATCATAGGTGAGATTCTTATGAGTTGTAATGTACACCAGAGATTTCCATCATCCTGTTTATTCTTACAATAGGATAGGGGACCAAGTTCTAAAAACCTATCCTAAGGATCTGCTCTCCACTGTCATACCAAAGTCCTATGTTGTATTCCTCCTAAAAACAGATCTCAAGACAAACACTCAGGCACAAGAAGTTTATTTGTGAATTAATCCCAAGAGGCAGGAATGAGAGATCAGGAAAAATGAGACAGGGAAAAAAATATGATACAAGGATATCTTACGAAGATTTCTACTGTGAGTGCTTGGGACTTGATTCCAAGACTACCATCTCCTTAGAAATGAACAGGTGCATTAAAAAAAAAAATTAGTTCAGATCTTCTATATCTTTGATGAAGTTTTTTTTCTGAGAAGGATGTTTTAGGAAATCTATTCTCAAACACTTTCTACAATCAAAATGTATTCTTTTATATTAAACAAAAATAGTTTTTATCTTATAAAACAAATAAAAAATAAAGTATAAACAAAACAAAACAAAAATGAACAGGTTTTTCCCAGAATTGTCCACCAGAAGGACTAGAGGCCAGATCATCTGTCCACTAACCCAGGACCCATTGGTTGAAGGCTTTACTCCTCTACATTTCTGGGATATAATTGCCTATGCACCTTGGTGGCTCCATGGCCTTGGAAAGGACACTTTGTCAGAAAGTAGAGAAGTGGGACATTCATTGGAGATGAGTTGCTATCACTAAAAGGTGAGTCTGAGATTGAATATAGAAATTCACTACAGCTGTGGCTAACATCCAAGGTGGGACTGGGGGATGATGCATTGTAGGGCACTACCAGAAGCCTCCACTGAAGACAAAGCTGCTTCTAAAGCACCACATTGACCTGAACTTACCTTTATTTAAAATCTATAATTTTTGTCTTGGGTATAAAGAAAATTGGATGGTAAGCCACACAAGATTTCCAGAACTTTTTCATTACAAATTTTAGTTTTTTAAAAATCTTCCAAGAATGAGCAAAGGATAAACAATGACTAAATCTGTATCTTTATAGTCTGTTGTAATTACAATACAATTTTTAAATGTTTCCTTTTACACATACCCTGCAGAGTTTTTCTGTGAAAGTTTTATATCTGAACCAGAGCATGGCTCCTGTTAGAGAATAAATTATGTCCATGTGCTCTTAAAGAGTGCCCAGACTACATAACATTCAGTGAAACTGTTTTGTTCTGATCAAGTTCTTCACAAAAACAAGCTTAATTTCCAGGATCCATGAAAAACTTAAATTCTCACAAGTTTGTACAGGACTATGTTAGGTTGTAACATTGTTACTTTGTAACATTGCTCTTGCAATGGTGCCAAAGTATCTTTTCAAAAACTTTTGCTTTTACCTTTCTCCTTAGGAAGATGAATAACAAAAGCACTGACACTAAAGTGAGTGCCACTCTGACTTGGATTCTGAATAGAAATCTTAAACAAGAGGCACTTATCTTCCTTTGGAATATAAGGAACATAAGGACAGTATTACTTTAGATTGGCAGCTTATAAGTAAATAAACTTGGGGAAAATTCATTTTATAGTATCTACAAATCATTTATTAGTCATCAGTGTATACTTATGTTCAAATTGATATGAATAGATTAAAATACTTCAGAATTAAGCACTTCATAGTTTGCAAATTTTTTTAGTAAATTCTAAATATTGGAATAATATTTTTAAATCTAGAAGAAATCTTAGCAAATGTCTAGTCTAATTGCCTCTTTTTTACAAATTAATGAACTGATACGCAGAGGGGTTGGAGGATTCTCCCAGGAAATATAAGAAAGAAAAGAAGTTTAGTTATATAAACAAAAATACTGTATCAGTAATATCCTTATCTTAAATATTAATGCTTTTGGTTATCTGTATAAAAGCAAAATACTTAAATTTTTAGTAATCTTATTAAAAGTTTACATTGTAATATGCAAAGTGGAGTTGTGAAATTTTTTTATATTTAAGTATATTCTAACATCAATCTCCATTTTTCCACTTGTATTATAATATGTGGCCATGTAGCAATCAAGTAGAATTACTTCTACATTTTCATGGGGATATCTTAACCATACTGGCTTATGCTTTACTATACTGTAATTCTAGTTTTCCAAGTCAAACCTTAGAAAATTATAAGAAGCTGACAGTATAGTTTTTAAATTGCCAGTATAAATACAGAATACCTAGATAGCAACGTCAAAAAGCCTCAAAGATAAAAAATCTATGCCATAAAAGAAACAAACCATCAAAAATCACTCCTAAAAAAATAATCTGAACAGCCTTACATCTACTAAAGAAATTGAATATATAGCTAAAAACATTCCCATAAAGAAAACTGGACACCCACGTGACTTCGTTGGTGAATCCTACCTAATATTTAAGGAAGAAATAATACCAAAATCCTACCATGCATAAGGAAGAAATAATGTCAATTATACACAAACTATTCCAGAAAATTTAAAAGGGGGAACTACTTTCTGAGTCATTCTATCAGACCAATATTAATCTGATGCCAAAATCAGACAGACACTGTAATAAAACTAGACTGATATTCATTACAAAAATGGAGGTAGATGTTCTTAAAATTTTCTTAGCAAATTTAATACTATAGAAGATACACAGATGAATACACACATATTCACTAGAAATATGACAAGTTGATCATGTATCATTAGGGAAATAAAATTAAAACAACAATGAGATTATGCCATTCACCTAGTAGAATGACTAAAATCCAAAATCCTGATAATACTAGTTGCTGGAAAGGCTGCAAAGCAACACTAAAACTCCTTTATAGCTTATGGAAATGCAAAATAGTGGGACCACTTCAAAAAACAGTTTGGTAATTTCTTAAAGCTAAATACAGTTTTACCATACACTATCCACACTCCTAGGTATTTATCCATTTGGGTTGGAAACATATCCACACAAAAACCTATCCATGAATGTTATAACAGCTTTATTCATAATTCTCTAAACTAGAAACAACCAAGATGTCTTTCAGTATGTGAATGAATAAACAAATTCTAATATATCCTTACAATGGAATATTACTCAGTAATGAAAAGAAATGTGTTATCGAGTCATGAAAAGATTCAGAGGAACTTGAAAGTATATTGGTAAGTGAAAAGTCTGCATATTGTATGATTCCAATTACATGACATTTTAGAAAAGCCAAAGCTACAGAGATAGTAAAAAAAAAAAAAAAAACTCAGAAAGGCTGTAAGGGGAGTGAAGGTAGAATGAATAGGTGATGCACAGGATATTCTAAAGGTAATTAAACTATTCTATATGAAAGTGTAATGTGATGGATACATATCATTATTCATTTGTCAAAACCCATAGAACTGTACAACACAAAGAATGAACCTTAATGTGAACTATGGACTAGCTAATAATAATGTATCAATGTTAGTTCCTTAACTGTAAAAAAAAAAAAAAAGGTCCATTAATTATAACAAATGCATCACACTAATGCAATTTGTTAATAATGGGGGAAACTGTAATGAGGGGAGTGGAGTATATATATTGAATTTCTGTACTATTTGCTCAATTATTCTGTAAATGTAAGCTCTACTAAAAACACTTATTTTTCTTCCTTAGAGATGAGAATGAAATAATGGTTTTTTGAAGTTTTTTTTAAATTCCAGTTAATGAACATACAGTTCATTATAATATACTGTTATGTAAGTTTCAGGTGTACAATGTAGTAATTCAGTACTTTTGTAAAACACCCAGTGCTCATCACAAAAAGTGGACTCCCTAATCCCTATCACCTATTTAACCCATCTCCCACCCACCTCCATTCTGGGAACCCATCAGTTTGTTCTTTGTAGTTAAAAGTCTTGTTTCTTGGTTTGCCTCACTCTCTTTTTTCCCCTTTGCTCATTTGCTTTGTTTCTTAAATTCCACACGTAAGTGAAATCCTATAGTATTTGTCTTTCTCCAACTGACTTATTTTGCTCAGCATACTACTCTCTAACTCTATCAATGTCGTTGCAAATAGCAGATTTCATTCATGTTTATGGCTGAGCAGGATTCCATTGTGTGTGTATGTATATACAGACACATATATTTATACACAATACATATATACATACATATACTACACACACACACACACACACACACACACACACACACATCTTTCTCCATTCATCATGGATTGGAAGAACAAATATTATTAAAATACCTATAGTACCCAAAGCAATCTACACATTTACTGCAATCCCTATGAAAATTCCAAAAGCATTTTTCACAGAGCTAGAAAAAAAGATCCTAAAATTTGTGTGGAACAACAAAGGACTTGAAATGGCCAAAGCAACCTTGAAAAAGAAAAGCAAAGCTGAAACAAACAACTCTGGACTTCATATTACAGAGCTGTAGTGATCAAGACAGTATGATACTGGAACAAAAATATTTGACACATAGATCAATAGAACAGAATAGAAAACTCAGAAATGAGCCCACAACCATATGGTTAATTAATCTTCAACAAAACAGGAAAGAATATCCAGTGATAAAGACAGTCTCTTCAGCAAATGGTACTAGACCACTGTCTTACACCATACCCAAAAGTAAATTCAAAATGGATTAAGAACATAAATATGAGAGCTGAAACCATAAAAATCCTAGAGGAGAACATAGTAACTTCTTTGACATCAGCAGTAGCAGCTTCTTACTAGATATGACTCCTGCAGCAAAGGAAATAAAAGCAAAAAACTACTGAGACTTCATCAAAATAAAAGGCTTCTACACCACAGAAGAAAAAATCTACAAAACTGAAAGGAAACCTATGGAATGGGAGAGGATATTTGCAAATGATACATCCAATGAAGGGTTAGAATCCAAAATGTCTAAAGAACTTATAAACTCAACATGCAAAAATGAATAATCAGTTGAAAAACAGAAGACATGAATAGAATTTTCCAAAGACATATAGATGGTCAACAAACACATGAAAAGATTCTCAGCATCACTCATCATCAGGGAAATGCAAATCAGAACTACAATGAGATATCACCTCATACATATCAGGGATATGGGAACCCTCTTGAACTGTTGGTGGGAATGCAAACTGGTGCAGCCACTATGGAAAACAGTATGTAGTTTCCTCAAATTGTTAAAAATAGAACTACCCTATGATCCAGCAATTGCACTACTAGGCATTTACCCAAAGAATACAAAAATAGTAATTCAAAGGGCTACATACACCCTGATATTTATAACAACATTATCTACAATAGCCATATTATGGAAACATCCCCAGAACATCTGTTTTTAAATAATAATTCATATTCAAGTGGAGTTTATCCCAGGAATCCAAGGTTAGATTAACTCAAAAATCAATCTAAGTTATCATATTAACAAACTAAAAGAAAAAACATATGATAATCTCAGTAGGCACAGAAAATGCATTTGACAAAAAACAATATCCATTCTCAATGAACTAAAAATAGAAATGAACTTCCTCTATCTGATTAAAAACAAAAGCCAAAAAACCTACAGCTAAAATCATACCTAATGGTAAAAATCTGAATACTTTTCTCCTACAACAACAATGTCCACTATTATCAGTTCTATTCAACATCCTACTGGAGATTATAGCCAATAAAATAAGGCAAGAAAAGAAATAAAAGTCATACAGATTATAAGGAAAAACTATCTTTACCTGAAGACAGCATTATTATCTATATAAAAATCAATTGGAATCTATAAAAAAAAGCTAGAGCTAACGAGTTTACAAGGTTGAAGGATACAAAATCAATATACAATAATCAGTTGTATTTTTATATACTAACAATGAGCAGTTAAAATTGCCATTTACAATAACATCAAAAACTATGAAATCCTTGGGGATAAATCTAACAAAAAATGTGAAATACAGGTACACTAAAAACTATAGAACAGTGCTGAGAGAAACTAAGGAAGACCTAGATAAATGGAGTGATTTACTGTATCCATGTGTTGGAAGACTCTATCTTATTAAAAATCTTATTTAAAAATTACCAAATTGGGCTATAGATTAAATGCAATCCAATAAAGATCCCTGAAGACTTTCTTAGAATAGAAATTAACCAAATGATTTTAAAATTCACATGGAAATGTAAAGAACCTAGAATACCCGAACAGTAAAAGAACTAAGTTGGAAGACTAAGACCACTTGATTTCAAGAGTTATTATAACCTACAGTAATTGAGAAAGTCTGGTATTGGTGTAAAGACAGGGTATATCAATGGAACAGAACAGAGTCCAGAATTAGACCAACACATATATGGTACTAATTTCAAACAAAGATGCAAAGGCAATTTAGTGACAAAAAGGCAGAATGTAACAATTGAATATCCATATTTTTAAAAAGATTTTATTTATTTATTTGACAGAGAGAGACACAGGAAGAGAAGGAACACAAGCAGGGGAAGTGGGAAAGGGAGAAGCAGGCCCCCTGCAGAGCAGGGAGCATGATGCCGGGCTCCATACCTGAGATCATGACCTGGGCTGAAGGCAGAGGCTTAACCCACTGAGCCACCCAGGTGCCCCTGGATATCCATATTTTTTTTAAAGATTTTATTTATTTATTTGACTGACAGAGATCACAAGTAGGCAGAGAGGCAGGCAGAGAGAGAGGAGGAAGCAGGCTCCCCGCTGAGCGGAGAGCCCGATGTGGGGCTCCATCCCAGGACCTTGGGATCATGATCTGAGCTGAAGGCAGAGGCTTCAACCCACTGAGCCACCCAGGGGCCCCTGGATATCCGTATTTTTAAAAGAACTTTAATCCATTCAAAACCTTATACAAAAATAAAATGAAATCATATGATAATTTTCTTTCTCTGGTTGACTTATTTCACTTAGCATAATACCCTCTAGTTCTACCCATGTGATTGCAAATGTAAGATTTCATTTTTAATGGCTAAGTAATATTCCATTGTGTATATATACCACATCTTCTTTATCCATTATTCTGTTGAAGGACAAATGGGCTCTTTCCATATTTTGGCTGTTGTGGACATTGCTGCTATAAACATTGGGGTGCAGGTAACCCTTCAAATCACTACATTTGTATCCTTTGGGTAAATATCTAGTAGTACAATTGCTGGGTCATAGGGTAGCTCTAGGTGGAGTTAAGAAACAGGACATAGGATCATAAGGGAAGAGAGGAAAGGAAAAAATCAGATGAAATCAGAGAGGGAGACAAACCATAAAAGACTTGTAACCATAGGAAACAAACAGGGTTACTGGAGGGAAGATGGATGGAGGGATGGGGTAATTGGGTGATGGGCATTAGGGAGGGCACTTGATGAAATGAGCAGTGGGTATTATATGCAACTGATGAATTATTGATCTCTACTTCCAAAACTAAAAAAGAAAGAAAGAAAGCGACTTTAAATGTAAAGCCCAACAGGGCAATGACAGAGTGGGTCTTTGTCCAGCCCCTGGAGCTAGAGCTGTCATGAACGCTTCCACTTCCTGCTGCAAATAATAAAGGCTCTTCATACTGGGAAGAGCAAACAAGCTCCATGACTATAAACTCTCTAGAAAAAGAAAAAAAAAACATAGAAGAAAGTCTTTACAACTTCAGGCAAAGATTTCTTAGATGAAGTACCAAAAGCATGATTCATAAAAACCAAACTAATAAATTGGAACAGCAAAATTAAAAACTTCTCTTTGAAAGATACCCTTGAGAATAAAAAAAAATCACACTATAAACTGGGAGAAAACATACACAAATTGTACATCTGATAAAAAGACTCATTTCTAAAATATATAAAGAACTACCAAAATTCATTAGTAAAAAATCCAACTAAAAAGATGGACAAAAGATTTGATATATACTTGACTGAGAAAGGTAACAGATAACAAACACATGAAAAGATGCACATAAATTGTTGGTGGGGATGCAAACTGGTGAAGCCATTCTGGAAAACAATGTGGAGGTTCCTCAAAATGTTAGAAATACAACTACCCTATGATACAGCAATTGCACTACTGGGTATTTATCCAAAGGATACAAAAAAAGGGATTCAAAGGGACATACGCACGCCAATTATTTATAGCAGCAATGTCCACAATAGCCAACCTACAGAAAAAGCTCAGATGTCCATTGACAGATGAATGTATAAAGAAGTGGTGGAGTGCCTGGTTGGTTCAGTCTATTAAGCACCTGCCTTCAGCTCAGGTTGTGATCTTGGGGTCCTGGAATTGAACCCTGCATCGGTTCCCTGCTCAGCGGGAGCCTGTTTCTCCCTCTGCCCCTCTCCCTGACTGTGTTTCCTGCTCTCTTTCAAAGAAATAAATAAAATAAGGAACATTCCGTTTTATATATATATATATATATATATATATATATATATATATATATATATGATGAAATATTAGCCATCAAAAAGAATGAAATCTTGTCACTTGCAACAACATGGATGGAACTAGAGTGTATTATGCTAAGTGAAACAAGTCAGTCAGAATAGACAAACACCATATGATTTCACTCATATGTGGAATTTAAGAAACAAACTGCTGAAATAGGGGAAGGAAAGGAAAAATTTAAAAAGGTTAAAAACAGGAAGACAAACCTTGAGAGACTCTGAACTATAGGAAACAAACTGTGGGTTGCTGGAGGGGAGGTGGGTGAGGGGATAGGGTAATGGGTGGTGGGCATTAAGGAAGGCACTTGATGTAATGACTGCTGGATATTATATGCAACTGATGAATCACTAAATTCTACCTCAAAATTAATAATATACTATATGTTAGCTAACTTGAATTAAAAATAGAATAAAATAAAATACAAATCTATTAACAACAACAAAGATGCACAACATTAGCCTTTAGGAAAATGAAAATTAAAACCACAACAAAACACTGTTTTATTATATCTCATACTACCTATTAGAATGGCTGAAAAAAAATTAATTTTTTTAATTTTTTAAAAGATTTTATTTATTTATTTATTTGACAGAGAGAGAGATCACAAGTAGGCAGAGAGAGAGGGGAAAGCAGGCTCCCTGCTGAGCAGAGAGCTTGATGTGGGACTCGATCCCAGGACCCTGAGATCATGACCTGAGCCAAAGGCAGAGGCTTAACCCGTTGAACCACCCAGGCGCCCAAGAATGGCTGAAATATTTTTAAATCTATTGAGGTACAATTGGTATGCCATATTATATTAGTTTCAGGTGTACAAGTAGTGTTAATATTTGTTTACATTGTAAAATTGTCACTATAATAAAATCTAGTTATCACCTATCACCTTACAAAGTTAATATGGTATTACTGACTATATTCCATATGCTGTACATTATGTCCCCATGATGTATTTATTTTATAATTGGAAGTTTGCAATTTTTAATACCCTTCACCCATTTTGCCCCCTCTACACTTTGCCAACCACCAATCTGTTCTGTATCAATGATTCTGGGTTTGGGTTTGTTTTATTTGTCTTAAATTCCACATATGAGGGAATTCATGGGGCATTTGTCTTTGTCTAATTCATTTAACATAATCCCCTGAAGGTCCATCCATGTTGCTGCAGATGCAAAGATTCCATTTTTTTAACATTTTTTTTAAAGATCTCATTTATTTATTAGCAAGAGAGTGAGCATTGTCAGGGGGAGGGGCAGAGGGAGAAGCAGACTTCCCACTGAGCAGGTAGTCCAATGCAGGGCTCCATCCCAGGACCTCGGGATCGTGACCTGAGCCGAAGGCAGTTGCTTAATTGACTGAGCCTCCCAGGTGCCCCAAGATTTCATTTTTTTATGGCTGAATAATATACCACAACCTTTTTATCTACTCATCTGCCACTGGACAGAGGTTGCTTTGATATCTTGGTTATTGTAAATGCTACAGTGAATGTAGGGATGCATATATCTTTTTGAATTACTGTTTTCATTTTCTTTAGATAGATATCCAGTAGTGGAATTGCTGGATCATATGTAGCTCTATTTTTAAATTTTTTAAGGAACCTCCATAGTGGCTGTACATATTGGCTGTACCAATTCATATTCCCAGCAGTGAATTAGGAAACACTTTTTACTCTTTTCTCTACATCCTAGCCAACATTTGTTATTTCTTGTCTTCTTGATAATAGCTATGCTGACAGGTATAAGATGATATCTCATTGTATTTTTCATTTGCATTTACCTAATGTTTAGTGATGTTGAGTATCTTTTCACATGCCTGTTAGCCATCTGTATGTCTTCTTTGGAAAAATACCTATTCAGATCCTCTGCTCATTTTTTAATCAGGTGTTTTTTTGGTTTGGGGTTTTTTTGTTGGTTTTTTGTTTTTTTGTTTTTTTGTTTTTTTGTTTTTTTTGCTATTGAGTTACTAATTCTTTATATATTTTTTTATTAACCCCTTATTGAATATATGATTTGAAATATTTTCTCCCACTCAGTACATTGTCTTTTCATTGTGTTGATGGTTTTCTTTGCTGTGCAGAACTTTTTAGTTTGATGTAGTCCTATTTGTTTACTTTTGCTTTTGTTTGATTGCCTTTGGAGTCAGATCCAAGAAACATCACTAAGACCAATATCAAGGAATTTACTGCCTAATGTTCTCTTCTAGGTATTTCATGGTTTTGGGTCTTACATTCAAGTTTTTAATCCATTCTAAGTTAATTTTTGTGTATGGTGTAATATAGCAGTCCAGTTTCATTCTTTGGCATATAGCTGTCCAGTTTTCCCAGCACCATTTACTGCAGAGTCTATCCTTTTCCCATTGTGTATCCTTGAATCCTTTGTCATAACCTAATTGACTATATATGCAGGGGTTTATTTCTGTGCTCTCTACTCTGTTCCATTAATCTATGTGTCTATTTTTATGTGAATACTATACTGTTTTTATTAGTATGGCTTTGTAGTATGGTTTGAAATCAGGCAGTATGATACCTCCAGCTTTGTTCTTTCTCAATATTGTTTTGGCTATTAGAGATCCTTTCTTGTTTCATATAAATTTTAGAATTATTTGTTCCATTGCTATACAAAATTTTCACTAGAATTTTCATAGGGATTGTATTGAATCTATAGATTGCTTTAGGTCAGATATTTAACAATTCTTCCATGAGTGCAGAATATCTTTTCAATTTCATGGCTGATAATTGTATGCTCATGATTCATGTCTTTGGTATCAATTGTAACTTTCATTTCTTATTTATTTGAATCCTCTTTTTTTCTTGGTGAGTCTAGCTAAAGGTTTATCAGTTTTATCTTTTCAAAGAACCAGCTCTTAGTTTGGTGATCTTTTCTATTTTATTTTTAGTTTCTATTTCATTTTTTTCCCACTCTCTTTTTTTAAATTTCCCCCCTTTGGGCTTTGTACTTCTTTTTCTAGTTCCTTTAGCTGTAAAATTAAATTGGCATGTTTCTTCTTTCTTGAGGTAGGTCTATATTGATATGAACTTCCCTCTTAGAATTGCTTTTGCTGCATCCCTTAGATTTTGATATGCCACATTTATGTTTTCACTTATGTCTAAGTATTTTTAATTTCTCCTTTGTTTTCTACCATGATCCAGTAGTTGTTCAGTAGTATATTATTTAATTTCCATGTATTTGTAGTTTTCTTCTTGTAATTGATTTCTAGTATCATACCATTGTGGTTAGAAAAAATACCTGATATTATTTCACTCTTCTTGAATTTACTGAGACTTGTTTTGTGGCCGAACATGTGATCTATCTTGGGAACCTATTCCATATGTACTCAGGAGCGTGTATTCTGCTGTTTTAGATGAAGTGTTATGTATTAGTCTATCTGGTCTAATGTGTTATTTAATGACTTTCTTTAGTGCTTTATTTAGATTCCTTTCTCATGTTTTTGTGTGTACTTACTGTATTTACTACAAGTTTTTTTTCTTTGTTGTTATAATGAGGTTCGTATATATCATCCCACACATAGTAGTCTATTTTAAGTTCATAGCAACATACATTTAAACACATTCCAAAACTACATTTTTATACACTCCCATGTTTTATATTTCTGATGTCATTTTTATGTTTTATATTATATATTCCCTTAACTAATTATTATAGTTTTCATCAAATTAAATACTTTTGTACTTTAACTTTCTTAGTGTCTTTATAAATGATTAATCCTCCTCTTCCTATATATTTAATTTTCCAATGAGAATTTTACTTTTATGTATTTTCTTGTAATTACTTGGTTCCATTTCTTTTCAGCTTAACAAAATTCCCTTAATATTTCTCATAAGACTGGCTTAGTAGTGATGAACTCTTTTAGATTTTGCCTGGAAAACTCCTTATCTCTTCTTCAAATGTGAATGATAACCTTACCAGGTATGGTATTTTGGGTTGGAAGGTTTTTTCTTTTACCACTTTGAATATGTCATGCCACACCCTTCTGGCTTGCAAAATTCTGCTGAGAAATCTGCTGATAGCCGGATGGGGTTTCCCTTGTATAAAACAGTTTATTATCTTATTGCCTTTAAACAACAGAAGTTCAACAAAACCAACAAGAGAAGTAACATGAGAAGATGAAGATATTCTCTCTTTAACTTTTGACATCCTAGTTATAATGTGTATTGGTGTGGCTTTCTTTAGATTCATTCATTTTTGAACTCTCTGGGGCTTCCTGGTCCTGGATATTTCTTCCTTGCCTGAGTTAGATAATCTTTCAGCCATTATTTTTTCAAATAAGTTTTCTGCACTTTTCTCTCTCTTTTCTTCTTTGGGACACCTATAATGCAAAAGTTATTCTGCTTGATATTGTTGGGTCCTTTAAGTTATCTTAATTTTTTAATTCTTTTTTCTTTTTGTTGCTCTGTGTTGGTGAGTTCTATTGCTTTTCCTTTCAGCTCACTGATCTGTTATACTTCATCTAATCTGCTGTTAAATCCCTCTAGTGTATTTTTCAGTTTATTGCATTCTTCAGCTCTGTGACTAATATTTGGTACTTTCTTATATTTTCTGTCTCTTTATTGAAGTTCTTGCTATGTTGACACATCCTTCTCCCAAGTTTGGTGAGCATCATTGCAACCATCATTTTGAATTCTTTATCAGGTAGGTTACTTATCTCCATATTATTTTTAAAATTTTATTTATTTATTTGATAAAGAAAGACACAGAAAAGGAGAGACACACAGAGCACAAGCAGGAGGGAGCTGCAGAGGGAGAGGGAGAAGCATATTGTCTTCTGAGCAGGGAGCCTGATGCAGGGCTCAATCCCAGGATCCTGGGTCATGACCTGAGCCAAAGGCAAACACTTATCCAACCAAGCCACCTAGGCACCACACTTATCTCCATATCACTAAGGTATTTTTTCAGCTTTATCTTGTTCTTTCATTTGAAGCATATTTCTCTGTTTTCTTATTTTGCTTGACTCTGTGCTTATTACTCTATATTAGATAAAACAGCTCTCTTTCTCAGTCTTGGAGTGTCCTTGTACAGGTGATGATACTTCTTTTTTTTTTTTTCTTTTTTAAGATTTTATTTTTAATGGATTGTATATAATCTATATATATTTATATAATGGAATATATTTGTATATGTATAAATATATAAAATGTATATTAAAATTTTATATATCAAATATATAATATATACTTTATATTATATGTCAATATAAATATATTTATATATAAATATATATTTTAAAATATATTCATATATATGTATATATATAATGTATATAAATATATATAATGTAATATATATATTCCATTTTCTTTATCCATTTATCTATCAATCAACACTTGGACTGCTTCCATAATTTGGCTATTATAAATAATGCTGTGATAAACATAGGGGTGCATATTTCTTTGAATTAGGGTTTTCATATTATTTGCGTGAGTACCTAGTAATGGAATTACTGGATAATATGGTAATCCTATTTTTTATGTTTTGAGCAACCTTCATACTGTTTTCCACAGTGGCTGCACCAGTTTGCATTCCCACCAACAGTGCAAGAGTGTTCCTTTTTTCCCACATCCTTCCCAACACTTGTTTCTTGTGTTTTTTATTTTAGCCATTCTGACAGGTATGACATGATATCTCATTATGGTTCTGATTTGCATTTCCCTGATGATGAGTGATGTTAAGCATCTTTTCATGTGTCTGTTGGCCATCTGTACATCTTCTTTGGAGAAATGTCTATTCAAATCTTCTGCCCATTTTTTACTAGATTATCTGCTTTTTGATGTTGAGTTATATAAGTTCTTTATATATGTTGGACACTAACACTTTTTCAGATGTGCCATTTGCAAATATCTTCTCCCTTCAGTAGATCATCTTTAGTTTTGTTGTGTCCTTTGCTGTGCAGAAAATTTTAATATTCATATACCCCCAGTAGTTTATTTTAGATTTGATTCCCTTAGGAATCTCCCTTAGGAGACATATCTAGAAAAATGTTGCTGCAACACTGTTAGAGAAATTACTGCCTTCTTTCTTCAAAAATTTTTATGGTTTCAGGTCTCACATTTAGGTCTTTAGTCCATTTTGAGTTTATTTTTTCTATATAATATAAGAAAATGTCTAGTCACATTCTTTTGCATGTAGCTGTCCTATTTTACCAACACTATGTGTTAAAAAGCTTTTTCCCCATTACACATACTTGCCTCATTTGTCAAAGATTAATTGGCCACATAATCAGGGGTTTATTTCTGGGCTTTCTCATCTGTTCTATTGATCTCTATGTCTACTTTTGTGCCAGTACTGTACTGTTTTGGTCACTATTACTTTGTAGTATATCTTGAAATCTGGGACTGTGAAACCTCTAGTTTTGTTCTTCTTTTTCAAGATTGCCTTTTGGCTATTTAGGCTCTTTTGTGGTTCCCATACAAATTTTAGGATTATTTGTTCCAATTCTGTGAAATATGCTGTGCATATTTTGATAGGGATCCCTTTAAATCTTTACATTGCTTTGGGTAATATGGACATTTTAACAGTATTTGTTCTCCCAGTCCATGAGCATGGACTATATTTCCTTTTGTATGCATCGTCTTCAGTTTCCTTTATCAGTGTTTTATAGTTTCTAGAGTACCAGTCTTTCACTTCCTTGGTTAATTTATTCCTAGGCATTTTATTATTTTTGGTGCAATTGTAAATAAGACTGTTTCCATCATTTCTCTTTCTGCTACTTCATTATTAGTATGTAGAAAGAAACAGATTTCTGTATATTGATTTTGTATCCTGTGACCTTACTGAATTCATTTATCAGTTCTAGTAATTTTTTGGTGGAATTTTTAGGGTTTTCTATGTAGAGTGTCATGTCATCTGCAAGTAATGGAAGTTTTATTTCTTCCTTACCAATTTGGATGCCTTGTATTTCTTTTTGTTTTCTGATTCCTGTAGGTAGGAATTCCAGTATTATATTAAATAAAAGTGCTGATAGTGGACATCCTTGTTCTGTTCCTGACCTTACGGGGAAAGCTCTCAATTTCATCATTGAATATGATGTTAGCTGTGGATTTGTCATACATGGCCTTTATTACATTGAGGTATATTTCCTCTAAACCTACTTTGTTGAGGGTTTTGTCATGAATGGTGGTTGTACTTTGTCAGATCCTTTTTCTGCTTCTATTGAAATGATCATATGGGTTTTGTCCTTTTTCTTGTTGATGTGGTGTATCATGTTGATTGATTTGCAAATAGTGACCTACCTTCGCATGCCAGGAATAAATTGCATTTGATCGTGTGAGTAGTTTTTTTAATCTGTTGTTGGATTCTGTTTGCTAATATTTTGTTGAGAATTCTTGCATCTGTGTTCATTAGAGATATTTGTCTGTAGTTCTTTTTTGTAGTACTTTGGTATCAGAATACTGCCAACCTCATAGAATGAATTTGGAAGGTTTCCTTCCTCTTCTATTTTTTTAAATAGTTTGAGAAGAAAGGTATTAACTCTTCTTTAAATGTTTGGTAGAATTCACCTGTGAAGACACCTTCTAGTTCTTCCTGATTCAGTTTTGGGAGGTTACATGTTTCTAGGAATTTATCCATTTCACCTAGTTTGTCTAATTTGTTGGCATATAATTTTGTATGATATTCTCTTATAACCCTTTGTATTTCTATGGTGTCAGTTGTTATTTCTCCTCTTTCATTTCTGATTTTGAGTTCTCTCTCTCTCTCTCTCCCTCTGTCTCTTTTGGATGAGTATGGCTAAAGATTTATCAATTTTGTTGATCTTTTCAAAGATCCAGTTTCTGGTTTCATTGATCTGTTTTGTTGGGTTTTTTTTTTCCTGTTTTGTTTATTCCTACTCTAATTTTTATTATTTCCTTCCTTCAAATGGTTTTTTGTTTTGTTTATTCTTTTTCTAGTTCCTTTAGGTGTAAGGTAGGTGGTTCATTTGAGATTTTTCTTGCTTCATGAAGTAGGCCTTATTCCTATAAACTTCCCTCTTAGAACAGCTTTTGCTGCAACCCGATGATTTTGGATTACCATGTTTTCATTTTTATTTATCTCCATATATCTTTTTTTATTTCCTCCTTGATATCTTAGTTGACCCATATGTTGTTTATTAGCATGTTATATAACCTCCATGTATTCATGTTCTTTCCAGATTTTTTCTTGTGGTTGATTTCTAGTTTCATACCATTGCGTTTGGAAAATTTCATGGTATGACTTCAGTCTTTTTGAATTTGTTGAGTCTTGTTTTGTGGCCTAAAACGTGATCTATTCTGGAGAATATTCATGTGCACATGAAAAGAATGTATTCTGTTGTCTCAGGATAGAATGTTCTGAATATATCTTCTATATCATTCTGGTCCAGTGTGTCATTCAAAGCTATTGTTTTCTTGTTGATTTTCTGTTTGGATGATCTATACATTGATATAAATGGGGTGTTAAAGTCCCCAACTATTATTGAATATATCTTCTGTTGGGTTGTTCCCTTTATGATTATGTAGTGTCCTTCTTTGTCTCTTATTAAAGTCTATTTTGTCTGATGTAAGAATTGTTACCCTGGCATGTTTCTCATTTCCATTTGTATGATAAATGTTTTTCCACCCCTTCACTTTCAGTCTGCATGTATGTGTGGTGAAATGAGTCTGTTGCAGGCAACATATAAATGGGTCTTGCTTTTTTATCTATTCCACCACCCTATGTCCTTTAATTGGAGCATTTGTTCCATTTATATTCAAAGTAATTGTTGGTAGATATGTACTTATTGCCATTATGTTACTTGTTTTATTGTTGTTTCTGTAGTTCTTTGTGCCTTTCTCATTCCTCTCACATTGTTTGCTGGCTTTCTTTAGGAATAGACTTGGATACATTTCTCTTTACTTTTTGCATATTTATTACCAGTTTTTGATTTGTGGTTTATATATAGCATACATCAAGCAGTCTTTATTCAGTTGATGGCCACTGACATTTGAACACATTCTAAAAGCACTAATGTTTTATTCCTCTCTTCCATCCCTCACATTTTATATATATGGTATCGTACTTCACATCCTTTTATTGTGTGAATCCCTTGACTTATTATTATAGATACACTAATTTTATTGCTTTTGTGCTTCCTACTTTTCTTACTCCTGCTTATGATCTTTCTTTTCCACTCAAAGAGTCTCCTTTAACATTTTTTTTAAGGCTGGTTTAGTGGTAATGAATTCCTTTAAATTTTGCTTGTGTGGGAAACTCTTTAATCTCTCTTATTCTGAATAATAGCCTTGCTGGATAGAGTATTCTGGGCTGCAGAGTTTTTTTTTTTCTTTCAGCATTTTAATTATATCATGCCACTTTCTTCTGGCCTACTAAGTTTCTGCTGAAAAATCAGCTGATAACCTTTTGGGGTTTCCCTTGTGTGTAACTGTTGTCTTTTCAGTTGCTCTCTTTAAAATTCTTTTCATCACTACTTTTTGCCCCCCCCTTTTTAAAAAATATTTTATTTATTTATTTGAGAGAGAGACAGTGAGAGAGAGTATGAGCGAGGAGAAGGTCAGAGAGAGAAGCAGACTCCCCATGGAGCTGGGAGCCTGATGCGGGACTCGATCCTGGGACTCCAGGATCATGACCTGAGCTGAAGGCAGTTGCCCAACCAACTGAGCCACCCAGGCGCCCACCTTTTGCCCTTTTAAATACAAATTTGGTGTTTGATTTTCTTGGGAGCTCTCTATGCCTCTCAGATTTGGATTTCTGTTTCCTTCCTCAGATTAAAGAAGTTTCGAGCTACTATTTCTTCAAATAAATTTTCTCCCCTCTTTTCTCTCTCTTCTCTATCTTGGATCCCTGTAATGCAAATGTTATTATGCTTGATGGTGTCACTGAGTTCCTTAATCATTTCATTTTTTAGTGCATTTTTCTCTCTCCTGTTCAGCTTGATTGCTTTCCATTACTGTGTCCTCCAGGTCACTGATCTGTTCTTCTGCTTCCTTTAGTCTATTGTTTATTCCCTCTAGTGTATTTTTAAGTTGTTATCAGGTTTTTCATTTCTGGTTGGTTCTTTTTAATGTTTTCTCTCTCTTTGTTGAGAGTCTCACTGAGGTGCTCCACTTTTTTCTCCAGTTCAGTGAGTATCTTCATTACTATTACTTTAAATTCTCTACCAGGCATATACTTGCCTCCATTTCATTTAGCTCTTTTGCCACGATTTTGTCCTGTTCTTTCATTTGGGACATAGTCCTCTGTCTCCTCATTTTGTCTAACTCTCTATGTCTGTTTGTATGTATTAGAAAAATTGGCTGTGTCTCTTGCTCTTCAAAGTAGTGCCCTTATGAAGAAGAAGCCCTATAGTGCCCTGCAGTGCAATGTCCCATGTTCACCAGAACATGGTGCTTTAGGGGTATCTCTTATGAGTGTTATGTGTACCCTACTGTTGTGGCTTAGCCATGTTTGCCTTCAGCCCAGTCATCCACAATGGCTCTCTTTGCCTGTTGTGGGCAGAATTTGGTACCTGTGTTACTAATATGCCAGTCGGGTGCCACCTTGAGCTTAAGTCGAGTCAAACCAGCCCTGTCCATGTGTTGTCTCCTGAGAAGGTTTCGTTGGTGGGTGGGGCCTGCAGTCACACCAGATGTCTGCCCCCATCCCTGGAGCTGCAGTTAGACTGGTGTGTGTGGTTATCTTCCCCCCTCCATAGGTCAGTAAACACTTTGGAGTGGTGTACACTGCCACATTTTGTGGCACCATTTTGGATGGGCTCCACCAAGGGCATGTTGGTGGTAGTGGATTCACAGGAGAATGTAGGGGCAGGGCTAACATCAAGACATATTTTACCAAACATAATGGACAATAATAATATACCCTCTCTAGATAAAAAATTAGAAAGACCAAATTACTTCTAAATGAAATAACATTAGAATGTCAACAAATTTTTGATAGTAATAGTTTATGCTGAAAGACAATGGAATAACATATTTAAGATACCCAAAGAAAGAAAATGTGAACTAAATATTTTATACAGCCTAACTGAACTTCAAATATAGACATACAGTCAAACTGCTACTCCTAAAACTCAACAAAACAAACAGCAACCCAGTAAAAAGTGGGCATAAGACTTGAATAGGTATTTCTCCAGAGAAGATACACAAATGGCCAATAGACACATAAAAAGATGCCCAACATCACTAATCTTTAAGGAAAAGAAAGCAAAACCACAGTGAGATATGACTCATACCCATTAAGATGACTGTTATAAAACCTAATAGAACAAGAGAAAATAACAAGTGTAGTGAAGAGGTGGAGAAATTGGAATTCTTGTACATTCCTGGTGGGACTGTAAAATTGTACAGCTGCAGTTGGGAAAAAAATAAGCATAGAATTTACCATATGAACAAACAGTTCCACTTCTGGGAATATACCCAAATGAAGTGAAAGCAGAGACTCAACAGAATTATTCACATAGCCCAAAGGTGGAACCAACTCAAATGCCCACCCATGGATGAATGGATAAACAAAATGTAGCATATACATACAATGGAATATTATTCAACCTTAAAAAGGAAGCAAATTAGGACACATACTACTACAATATGGATGAACCTTGAAGATATTATGATAAATGAAATAAGCCAGATACGAAAGGACAAATATGGTATGGTTCCACTTGTATGAGGTAACTAGAGTAGTCAAATTTAAAGAGTCAGAAAGTAGAATGGCATTTCCCATAACCACTGGTTATGGGAAGTGGTAGGGAAGAATAAGGAGTTATTATTTAATACGTACAGAGTTTTAACTGAGGAAGATGAAAAAGTTCTAGAGATGGATAATGGTGATGCTTGCATAACAGTGTGACTGTACCTAATGCCACTAAACTATACACTTTAAAAATTATTAAATGTTAAATTTTGTTATGCAAATTTTATAATAATTTTTAAAACTTTCAAAATCATGCAAGAACATATGAACCTAACTATGAAATATTGTTCTTATGAGACCTTTGTTAGGAATCCAGTACCCTTGGAGAGTGCCAGATGAGCAAATAAGGTTGCAGTAGAGTGTAACAACCAATACCATGTTCTAGATACAGCTCTAAATGCTCAGGACAAAGATATGTTTGTTTGTATACAAATAACTACTGAGTTGTTACTATGTGCTATGTATTGTTCTAGGTAAGAAGGATATTGCAGTGAATGAAATAGATAAAGGTACTCACCTTTATGTAGCTTGCATTCATTTTGTGGGAGAAGGACAAAGAAGTAAGATATATTGTCTACCAGATAATAAGTGCTTAATAAAAAAATTAATCAAGTAAGGAGGATAGATAGTAGAGAGGGCAGGGAGGAATTTACAATATAATGATGGGAAAGACATAAACAGATACTTTTTTTAAAAGTATCCAGATGAAGGAGTGCCTGGATGATTCAGTCAGTTAAGCATCTGCCTTCTGCTCAAGTCATAATCCCAGAGTCCTTGGATCAAGTCCCACATCAGGCTCCTTGCTCAGTGGAGAGTCTGCTTCTCCCTCCTCCACTGCACCTCCCCCTGCTCATGCTCTTTCTCTTGCTTGCTTTCTCTATCTCTTTCAAATAAATAAAATCTTTTAAAAAAATCCAAATGAATACTCCACAAAGAATATATGTGGAATATTTTATGGATATACTGAGAAAAGACATCTAATCTTAGATTGGAGAAGGAGAATGTCAGAGAAGCTGTAAAGATGTAGCAGTGTCGGAACTCAATTTTAGAGAGGGGCCATGAAGAGACATTAGTAGAAGTTGGCAAGATCCAGCAGAAAGAGCAACATGTGTAAATACTAGGATGTATGAGACACTATAAGGCATCCAGAGAACTGAGTAATTCAGTATGAGGTGAGAGATGAGGCTGGCAAGTTGAGGCACTGGGGCCCAGGGTGTAGAACTTGACTTTTACCTGAAAGTCTATGGAGCACTATCAAAAGGTATTAAACATGGAAGTGACATAATTGTATTCTCCTTCAGAAAGGTCACTTTTTTGCTGCCTGAATTTGATTGAAAGAAACCAAGACCAGAAGCAAGGAGGTATAACTACTGGATCCAAAATAGAAGTAACACTGAATTAAGGCACTGGCTATGGGGATAGAGAAAAAACCCTTTGAGAAATGCCTAGAAACAAATCAATAAGATTTGACAACCAGTTGGGTGTGAGGTTCAAAGGAGAGAGAAATCAAAGATGATGCCAAGGTTTAAGTCTATGAATGATGACTAGGTATACCTCTTACTAAATTAAGGAGTGAAGAGAACAGGCTTAGGGTAAATAATAATTACATTTAGACTGTTTACTTTGGAGTACTTTTGGACATCCAAGTGAAGCAATTAAATAGGTAGAGAAAGTCTGGAACTTTGGAGAAAAATCTTGGCTGAAAATATAGATTTAAAAGTATCAGCCTAGGGGCACCTGGGTGGCTCAGTCATTAAGTGTCTGACTTTGGCTCGGGTCATGATCTCAGGGTCCTGGGATCAAGTCCCACATGGGGCTCCCCATTCAGCGGGAAGCCTGCTTCTCCTCTCCCTACTCACCCAGCTTGTGTTCCCTCCCTCACTGTTTCTCTCTGTCAAATAAATAAAATCTTTAAAAATTAAAAAAATAAAAGTATCAGTCTATAGTAGGTAGATGAAATCATGGACATGGAAGAGATCATGGAGGAAACAAGATACAGATTGCGAAGAAGGCCAAGGAAGGAACCAGAGAAAAAACATGGGACAGGCAGAGAAAGAGGAGTCCAGTACAAAGTCTACAAAGACATGGTCAGAATTAGAGGATGATCCAGAAAAGATGGTGCCACAGAAGCCAATATCAAGGAATGTTTCAAGTGGGAGGGAAGAACCATCATCAATAAATGCCAGGTAGCACTCACTGTACCTTATTACTTAATTATTTGACTTTCCTGCCAGATTTGAGCTTTGGGAGGGCATTTGTACTTCTTACCATCAAATTCCTAACTCTGGGTACACAATAGGTACTTAGCAAGTATTTTGTTGAATAAATTAAGATCAAAACTAAAAGAATTCTTTGGATTTTGTAGCAAATAGGTAACTGTAGACCTTTAGGAGAACAATTTCAGGGATGATGAGGGTGAAGCCATATAGCAATGGGTTCAGGTATAATTGGGATGTGAGAAAAATAGAAGAATCTTTTCAGAGGTTTGGTAAGAAGAAAAGATTAAGGAACAGCTGGGAATCAAGTAGGGTAGAACGATTGTGGGGGTGGGTGGTTAGTTGTTAAACTTTTTGGTTTTTTAAAGATGGTAAATGTCTGAATAGGAAAAGAGGAGAATTGATAGAGAAAATATGCTCTGATGAGAGAAGAGACAGAATCCAGAGGTTGGTTAGAGGAAAGACATAAACATGTAAATAGTTGAATTAAACTAAAAAACCAAGAACAGAAACAACTATACAAGAACTCCCCTCAGTCATTTCATGATTAATTGTCAAATAACTGATGGTCAAAAAGGTATCGGTATTCAGGAAAGGATGAAATTACTTGGATGAGACTGGGAATGTCTTTTGGAGGCTGTGGGATCTGATCTTAACATGTGTGTTAGGCGGAAAAGGTAGAGAAGCAGCGGGAGGGCATTCTATGTGAAGGGACTACAGAGCCAGTGCTTTGTAGTAATAATCTAAAATGAGCCCCTGGATCTTTTTCAAGCCATGCTTGAAATTTATCAAGTGTATTTCTTTAAATATTTTTTCTGTCTCCACTTGCCTCTCTTCACCTCCTGAAACTCCAATTACACATATGTTAGGCTGCTGGATGTTGTCCTACATGTAGCTCACTGATGATCTATTCATTTTTTCCAGTCTTTCTGTTTCATTTTGGTTAGTTTCCATTGCAGTCTTCAAATTCACTGATATTTTCTTTTAACCATGTATAATCTGCCATTAATTTCAGCCCCATCTAGTTCACTTTTAAACTGTGGAAATTTTGCTTGGGTCTTTTTAGATATCTTTCATTTCTCTCCTTGTCATTCTCATGCTTTCTTCTAACTCCTTGAACATATGGGATGTATTTATAATATGTGTTTTAGTGCTTTTATCTACTAATTTCATCATCTATGTCATTTCTGAGTCTCTTTCTATTGATTTTTTCCCTTTATTTTAGATCTTATCTTCCTGTTTCTTTGCATGCCTGGTAATTTTTAATGTAATGTCAGTCATTGTAAGTTTAACATTTTGGGGATACTGAATATGTTTATAGTCCTTAAATATTTTTGGACTTTGCAATAGGATGCAGTAAACTTACTTGGAAACATGTCAGTGTTTCCAAAGCTTTCTCTTAAGCTGTTTTGTGGGTACAGAATAGCCTCTAAGCCTAGGACTAATTTGACCCTTCCATTGAGGCAATACTCTTCTGAAGACTACTCAGTTCCTTAAATGTTAGGAAGTCTTTCTACTCTGGCTAGTGGGAACATAAACTGTTACCACCCTTGTGTGTTCCCTAAAGTTTTCTCCACTAACTCCTTTCCAGTGATTTCTTCTCCAGTCTTGGAAGTTTCTTCAAATTCATGCAGCAAATATCATTCAGCTCAAGATTCAAGGGGACCTTCCACAGGTATCTGGAGCTCTCCATCATTGCAGCTTTCTTCTGTCTTGTATCCTCTGTCCCATGAAGTCTAGCTGCCCTAGCACTTCTGTACTCTGAACCCTGTCTCTGCAACTTAAGGAGATCAGCAAACTCTGCTGAGTCCAACCTTCTCTGTGCAGTGGCCTAGAAGCTCACCAGGCACCAGCTGAAGCATTTGTCAGGCTTATCTTAGTCCCCCACTGCCTCCTCTAAGCTGCCTTTTTCAGAGATCTATGTCCTATACTTCTTGTTTTACAATGTCTCAAAACAAGTTTCATAGATTTTGATCAGGTTTTTTTGGTTGTTTAAGGGGGGAATATAAATGTGATCTTCAATATTCCATCCTGGAGTATAGGTGGAAATTCATTGCCTTGTCTTTAGACCCTTAAATATAATTAGAACGTGAGCTCCTTAAAATTCAGCAAGAATAGAGCCTGGCACATAGTAGACAGTTAATATTTTTTTTAATAAGTGAGGTCGTAAAAAAAATAAAAAAAATAAAAAAATAAGTGAGGACGTGTTTCCTCCCAACATTGTTCTCAATGAACTTCTTTCCAAAATTTAAATTTTAACCATTTCTCTAAAATACCAAGAACATCATTAACTCTCTCCTCTAACATATTGACTGTCCTCTACGATATCCATCTTGGTGTGATTAACATACATCCATATTGTTCCTAAAATGTTTAGGAAAAGAGAAAAAAAGACCCTAGGAGAAGGCCTACAGGACTGTAGTTACCTCTGGTTAACTTAATCTGCTGATAATCTCTTGAGCAGAATCTCTCATCAGTTGTGTAACCATCAACTGGTGATCTAATCCTGTGACCTAAATTTTCCTTAGAGGACATGCTTCATATGCCTCATCTGCCAAAATAATTTAGCCTAGCCCTGGTCTAACTCTATAGTTTATGAACTGAAGAATAGAAAATGCTCAGAAATGGCTGGTATTGGCATGTTGATTCTGTCCATTTCAAGCTACCAGGCTAAGTGCTAAAAAATGTCTGGAGTGAAATCACCTCCTAAATCAGATCCTCTTTTAGAAGAATAAAGTAAATTCAGTTCAAAGTAATAACTGTATTATCACATAGTAGGCACTTGGGCTTCCTTCATTATCCATATAGCTGGGCTGTTTTCATCCCTATTAGCACATTTGATCTTGTGACAAGAGTGGAACTACATATATTATTCCAGCACTAAGAGGAAAAAAAATTTTTCCCATTTTTTTTTATAAGTCAGATGTGGGATTAAATGGAAGCATCTTTTTAAGTGAAAATAATTTTCCCCAAATTAAAATTCAGTGTAGTGTAGAGTAAGAATGCCACCTGACAAGTCACAACACAAGTGACTTCTTACTGCTGCTTTTAATGGGAACATTTCCCAACTTGCTGCCCTTGTTCTACACCCATTTTTCATTTTGGAATAATGAATCTGGATCAGAAGAAGAAGTTGGCACCACTTTACTGACAGTCCCCAAACTCCTAGAGTTCATCATTAGCAAGGTAGATTAGACCTGGAAGAATGATATGTTTGTAAAGTGTTTTGGATATTTCTTTTTGGATTTTGATGAGAAAGAACAACGTGTCTGCTTATTTAGGCTCACTGGTGAGTCAAAGTTAAGACGCAAAATCCATTTTCTGATTTTTCTGGGGCATAATTATTAATGTTTGAAAATTTTCTTCCAACTGAGATATTCAAGTCACAATGTATTTCTCATATACATTGGTCTCATATCTTCTTCCTTTAGACAGTTGAAACTGAATGGGAAAGAAGGGAATTTATTAGAGTTTCTTTCCTTTATGTAAAAGAATTTAATATTTTAAACTTTATGGAATACACTGTCCAAACAAGCTAATAAAGCAATGATAGTAGTAGCAAAGCAAAATTCTGTAAAGTTAATTTATTAACCAGAAATTTAGTTTCATTTTATGAAGGGCTGGAACATTTTGACCATAGAACTGAGGTGCAGGAGGGGATGTAACTTGGGGATGGAAGGGCTAGTTTAATTTCTTTTTCCTTCATCTTGCTTGTACTAATAATTTGAAGGAGTTTTTCAATGTTGGCTGTAATTATCAGGCCAAGAGATTTTAGTCGACATAAGGTTGCAACACTCAGTACACAGGAAAAATGGGACAAATCAAAGTCAAAATAAGTTTCTCCTCCTGGAGCTATTAGGCAAGTGGGAACAGCTTGTTCACTAATTGCACAGATGAAGTCATTTGTGTTGTATTAAAGGCTTGACGTGAGAATCAGTTCCATCTTGGTCTGCTATATAACGCTGGTGACAGGTATTTAAGAACTGCCTGTTCTGTCCAAAAATTCCTGTCTACCAAGTACTCTCAGACTGTCTATATACATAGTTAAACTGCTCCCAACTTCTTTGAAGCACAGCAGACCCTCCCTGCAGCAGACGCACTTCAGGTTGTAATTCTTTCGGATTTCAAAGTCAGCATTTAACTTTTGAATTTTTTTCCTCACACTTCAAAAACAGCGAATAAGGTTTAGCTTTCTTTAAAGGGGCTACTTTTATTTTGAATAAAACTTCCTGGATGCAAAAAGCCTTGCAAAATATTGTAAAATACTTTCCATGGTGTCTCAGATGCTTAGTTAGGTTAGTTTTCCTTGTGTGATCAGTTCTATTTGGTGGCGAATCCTTGAGACTTATTTCACATTCTCTTAAATGCTAACACACACCAAATTTGTAGAATCAGAGGGGCTGTTGGTGTGAAGCAGAAACGATCTGCAGAATTAGAGCAAATTAAGCTAAAGGTCAACATTATGATCAAAATTACAATTTCTATTAACCCACAAGAAAAAAAAAAAGGCAGGAAATGTTGGGGGAGTTGAGCAGTGGGCACTGGAAGCCAAGAATGCCTGTTCTGAAGTTACTTGCTATTCACCAATGTGAAAGCAAAGTGATCAAATATTCTGGTTTGGGGAATTTGCAGTTGTTATTTGATGTTCTAATAGAGATATTGGTTCCAAGTTCTTTGTGGAAGAAGAGTATTTTGCAATAACCTCTTCTTTAGAAAGGTTGAGTCTATTTAAACACATCAGAGTACAATTTACCCTAGCTGGAAAATTATTACTATGAGGCCTTTCCCCCCTTCCCTTCATCTTGCCTTTTAATGGCCCAAAATAACAAATTGTTTCAAATTTTTTGTCTAAATAATTTTTACAATATGCAAATTATACAGAAAACCATAGCCATTAAAATAAGCCTGCCATTGCACTAATCTCCATAGAAACACTGGAAGGCAGATAAACAGTTCTGAACTACAAGTGAGGATGCATTAATCTGCTTATTACATTTTGAATTTCTTTCTAGTGCATATGTTGACAACTTCCCTACAAGGAAAAAGGTCCAAAAAATCAGAGGAGAGGAAATATTTTATTTTTGCGGTAATAAATAACATTGAACTTTCTATAGTAGTTCTGTCCAACAGAACAATAATATAAGCTATATAAATTATTTTAAATTTTCTAGTAGTCACAATTTAATATATGAATTTAATAATATATTCCATTTAATGTAATAAATCTAAATAAAATATTATTTCAACATAAAACCCATACAAAAATTATTAGTGAGATATTTTACATTATTTTTCTCATACTAAGTCTTTCAAAATCTGGTGTGTATTTTATACTCACAGCAAATCTGAATTTGAACTATTTACTTTTTTTTTTCTTTTTTAAGTTTTAAGCCCAACTCTTGATTTCAGCTCAGGTCATGATCTCGAGGTCATGGGACTGGGCCCTGCATCAGGGTCTACACTTACCAGGGAACATGCTTGAGATTTTCTCTCTTTCTCTCTCTCCCCCTCCCTTTGCCCTACCCCCTGCACTCTCTCTCTCTCTCTTTCTAAAATAAATAAATTTAAAAAAAAAAAAAGAGTCAGACATTTAACCAACTGAGCCACCCGGGTGCCCCTGGACCACTTATAGTTCAAATAGTCAATAGCCACACATGGCTAGTTGCTTACCATGTTAGACAGAGCAACCCTATAGAGTAGTAAATATTCACTATATTTAAAAAAGAAATAGGGTCTCTTCATTGGAGATCTCTTGCAATTTTTTTCCCTTGGTCTGTTTAGAAACTACATTGACCCCCTAAAGACTTGACATGTTCCTGTCCAGAATGATTATACCTCAGGTTGCTCTGCATCCTACAGAAGTAAATCCAGCAGAAGCTGGTGGTATACTGCTTCTCTGTGTCTTCTGTATTAACATTATGCGCCAAACCAAAATGAATCTTGGCTTCTGGCTGTAGTATTAATCTTTTCAAGCCCTTCACACTTCAGAGCCTCTGGCCCAGCAATCTACGGCTGAAGCTGATTTGAATCTAAGAGGAGACTCACCCAGTTATGATAGACTAAAGGCTATTGCCTACTTGAACTACCTATCAACTAGCACACATTCAGTGCCTGTTACAGGCCAAGTACTGGCTTAGTTCAAAAGCTCATTTGCTCAGGTCCTTATCCGCTTTCAGCATCACCTCACTAGCATTCTCATCTCTGCCTCTGTCCCCCAGTTATCAAGTCATTCTCCACAGATCCACCAGAGAGTTTGCTTAAACATTTCTGATTGTCTTGTTTCCCTAGTAGACCTCTGAGATGGCTCCCACTGCTAATAGATTGCAAACTCTTTAGCGTTGCCTATGACACCCATCCATCTGGCCCCAATCCATCTCTCAAGCTACACCTTCATCTAGTTCCTTAATTGTCTGGCCTCTCCCCCATACTCTCTCCACATGTGCTCCAGCCAAATGGCTTCTTGCCATCCCTTGACTATGCCTTATCTTTCTTTCTCACCAAGGTTATATACAGTTTCCTTTGCCTGGACTGCACTTTTTCCTCTTGCTTACATGTAAAATCCTACTCATTCATTCTAGAAAACCCAAGTTAGTGTCTTAGCTTCCCTACTTACTCCATTGGAGAGCTGCCTGCTAATTTGAAAGCATCTTTTTTTCTGATAGAAGTCAAGATCCATTTTCTTTTTTTTTAAATTAATTAATTAATTAATTAATTAATTTTTATTTCTTTTCAGTGTAACAGTATTCATTGTTTTTGCACCACACCCAGTGCTCCATGCAATATGTGCCCTCTCTAATACCCACCACCTGGTTCCCCTAACCTCCCACCACCCGCCCCTTCAAAACCCTCAGGTTGTTTTTCAGAGTCCATAGTCTCTCATGGTTCATCTCCCCCTCCAATTTCCCTCAAGATCCATTTTCTGTTTGGGGGAAGCTTTCTCAGTTTGTTTTTTTCCTACCTGTCTTGTTTCAGAGAGTAGCTACTACTAATCCATGAGCAACTCCAATATATTCAAACATCATAGAGCATTAATGTCCTAGTCTTATCAAGAGTAATTTCTCTCGGGGCACATGGGTGGCTCAGTGGGTTAAGCCTCTGCCTTTGGCTCGGGTCATGAGCTCAGAGTCCTGGGATCAAACCCTCCATTGGGCTCTCTGCTCAGCAGGGAGCCTGTTTCCCCCTCTCTCTCTGCCAGCCTCTCTGCCTCCTTGTGATCTGTCTGTCAAATAAATAAATAAAATCTTAAAAAAAAAAAAAAGAGTAATCTCTCGGCACACCTGGGTGGCTCAGTCGGTTAAACATCCAACTCTTGGTTTTGGCTCAGGTCAGGATCTCAGGGTTATTAGTTCAAACCCACACTGGGCTCTGCACTCAGCAGGGACTCTGCTTGAGATTCTCTCTCTCTCTCCCTTTGTCCCCCCATACCATGTTCTCTATCTAAAATAAATAAATCTTTTTTTTTTTTTTAAGAGTAATCTCTCAGAAAAAACAAGTAGAAGTTGTTGTTGTTGTTGTTGTTTTACGGTGCACTTGAAAGCTGTTTGAAAGTAAAAATGAACTATTTTTAATATGGTCTTGTCAAGAAGGGACTTAAAATAAGACATGAACCTCTTAACTCCTTTTGGGGGGCCAAGTACACATAAGGACTCATTTTCTAAGTATTTGTTATCCCTTAAGTGCTCTTCAGGGCAGTTTTCCATTCATGCTTTTTTATAGCAATTCACAATTTTACAACAACTCACTGTCATGCCTCAGCATGTCCCAGGTCAAACCCACACCATTTATTTAAACCTGCTCTTCTGGACACTTTGAGTTCCGGAAAGGACATCACTTAGAGTTGTACCCAGCATATCCTTCTCTGTCACTCCAGACAATAAATAAATTGCCAAGTCGTCTTATTCTGCATCTGTAGCCTCCTTGCCAATCATTTCTTTTCTGCTGTTCCTAATTCAGGCCCATGTTCCTCCCACCTATACCCTTGAAATCACCTCCAGCCCTGTTTCCCTTCAACTCCTAAATTCCAACACTTACCAAGACTTCTAAAGCCTGGCTCTAAGGATATAACCTCCCAGCTCAAATCCCCCCGGTTTCTCCCTATCACCTAATAAACAAAATCCAAATTCCTTAGCCTGATGTTCAAGGCCCACCCACACTCTTGCCCCAATATGACATTATAATGTGATTTCCTCCTACTCCCCTACATGTACTCCAGCCAAAATGTGCTAATCATATCCCATATACAGCCTTCCCATTCTAGCATCTTGGCTTTGTCTGTACTGCTCTTGTCTTCTTACTTTTCTAACTTCTTGCTGATCAATATATGACCCATCCTTCAAGGCCTAGTCAAAACTACTACCTCTTCCATAAAGTCCCTCTGGATTTTCCAGCAGGAAATCTTTTGGTCCATGTACATACTCTGTTTATCTGTTATGACTCTTACTGCAGTTTACATTGTAAGCTTGTTTTTTGTATATTTATATGAATAGCTTATCTCTGCTCAGATTATAAAGTTCACTTCATTGATTCAACAAATATGTGTTGAGTGCCTACTAGGTGCTAGTGCAATTCAGAAAATAGTGATCAAGACAGAGTTTTTATTTTAGAGGGCCATCCTAGGACACCTACCAGGTATCTTGAAAAAAAAAAAAAAGCACTCAGTGATTACTTGAATACATATCTGAAAAACATATTTCCAGACTAGAAAAGTAAGAATAAAAAGTAAATTTAAGAGGCTTCAGAGCAGCTGAACTAGGAGTTCACAATAGCTAGAAGTCTGTCTCTTGTCACTTTAGCTATAGAGATCCCAGTAAGCCCTCACACAGAGCCCTTTGCTCTCAGTTACACACATCTCCAACAATAAAAATCATGACAACAACCAGTGAGCTTGGACACATGATTTCCAAACTCATGTCAGATGAGAAGCAGCAAATTAAGAGCAGGGAAGAGAAATGGTACAGTCAGTCACATGGGCTTCCATGAAATGGACAGTCCAACAGCAAGGGAGGACCCAGAAAAGCTAAAAATCAAAACAACAATTAAAAAGAAAAACAGCAATCTGCAGCCGTTTAAACTAGGGACAAACAGTTCTACATACCTCTGAAGCGCCTGAGGACTTCTCAGTGTTATAGCATACTACTACTTTTAATGACAAGTCATCAAGCTGGATTATGTTTATAGAGCACTATTTTAGAAGGCAGGGGAGATTAATATGTTGGAAATGTTTCCATCCAAGATAATTAAAACTCCTGGTGTATAAAATAATGAATCCTCAGCCCTCTATTAAATTCAGTTATCCAGAACGACTCTCTTCCAGGCTCTGGAGCCAGGGTTTTATTGTACTTCCTTGCATTTCTTGATTCATTTGCCTCAGAACATACGTTGGCTCTCAGCATTTAGTTCAATTTTCATTCAGTAAGTTTCATTCCCATTCTATTTGCACAAACTCTAAAAGGGCCAATGGAGGATACAAAAGATTCTAGACCCTAGTCTTGTCTTAATGCTCAGAGTCTAGTTTAGGAGGTAAGACCTACATCCTTGAACCAACATCAGGACACAATAGAGTAAGATGTAAATAAGTGTATAGTGAAACAAACTTTGGAATAAAGGATTTCTGGTAAAGGAGTAGGGCAAATCAGGAAAGATTTTTTGAGCCTCTAAGCCAGAAGTGGAAGATTTAGGAAAGGCATTTTGGTAAACAAAACAGGCCAAAAAGAGTGACAGTTCTAGTCAAGAAAGAGCAAACTCCATGTAGACAATGGTAAAGAGTTGGCCTGGTAGATGAACTGAGGGCCCTGCTTGGGGAAATGGAGATAAATTTGAGGTATTTCCACAGTTTTGCATAAATCCCTGTCTTTCTAAAGTCCTGTCTTGGGCTGCCATAACAAAATACCATAGACTGGGTGGCTTAAATGAAAGACATTTATTGTCAGAGTTCTGAGAGCTGGGAAGTCCAAGATCAAGGTAATGGCTTGAGTACCTTGGTGTCTGGTGAGTACCTTGTTCCTCCTGGCTTGCAGACAACCACCTTTTTTACTGTGTCCTCACATAGGGGAGTAGAAAAAGCAAGCTTTCTGGTGTCTCTTCTTATATGACACTAATCCCCTTGTGAAGGTCCCACTGTCATGCCTTCCTCTAACCCTAATTACCTCCCAAAGGCGCCATCTCCAAGTACCATCACATTGGGGGTTAGCCCTTAAACATATAAATGCAGCAGGAGTAGAAAGCCGGGGGTGAGGACATAAACATTCAGTCTGAAATAGGTCATATGAATATAAATCCCTCTTTGAAAAGCCAAAAAAAATCAAGTTTGATGTATAGATTGGTATTCTATTCAATTGTGTAATTTTGCTAGAGAGTTTATGTAACAGCTACTTGCAAACTATGAAGTTGTCTTAATTTTCTTTCTCTAAGTTCATTTTACAAGTGAAATTACAGAACTGTATGTTCTGCTTTGGTTAGAAGCTCTAGAGGACCTTACTTCTAGAAGACATCATCTAGAGCTGTGGATGTGTCTAAAGCCTTGGGTGGTGGTTAACAAATTCTACAAGTAATTGAGGATGAACACAAACAATGAGCTTACTTTCTACAGCTTGTTATCTGATCAAGACCAGAGATTTATCAGCCTCTTAAAATGAGGCTCTACTATGGTGAGTGCTGTGAATTGTGTAAGACTGATGATTCACAGACCTGTACCCCTGAAACAAATAATACATTACATGTTAATTTTAAAAAAAGAAAGAAAAGCAAAAAATAAAAATAAAAATAAATGAGGTTCTAATAACTGTGCTTTTACCTTTCTCACTAGACTGTCAACTCTGCTAGGGTTAGTGCATTCCCCAGCTTCTAGACCATCACCCACCACAGAAATGGGACTTACTGCTAAATTAACAGCTGAGTAAATGATTGAATGCAAGACAAATACATTTATTAACATTGACTAAAGTAAAGTCATGTATTTCTCAAAATTAACTTAGCCTGAACTGGCTGAGATTCTTGTATGACTGGTGGATCATGACTTTTTAACAAATTAAAAGCAACCACACAATCAGGGATTTTAAAGTAATTTTTTCCCAGACATGTTTGTTATAAATCCAATACATGCATCCTGTTGAATTGGCTGCTTTGTGTAATTGAAAGCCAATTTCAACGTTCACATGACAATGAAAATCTCAAGCTTAAATTTATTAATATGTTGTCTTGGCAGAACACCAGGCCTCTTAATAGCAAAACATGGAGAGAAAGGATATTAGTCTCCAAAGACTTGAGTTTGATTTTGAAAATAAACTGATGTTATTCTTAAAAAGATCATTCATAAGAAGACATAATTGTGGAGCTGTGGACTATAAAGTAATAAATGAAAAATAATCCAAAAGACTGAGAAGAAATGTTTCAGTATGATAGGTAGTTGGAAGGCCAAGGGGCAAAATTTTTAAGTGTTTTAGGGCCCACCTGAATAATTCAAGTTCTGAACAGTTGCTAACTCACTGATCAGATAACTCCTAATCTGCACATACTTAATGAATAATTTGCCAAATACACTAGGATATGAAGCAGAAACACTGCATATTCACCCAGATGAATCCCAGAAAAGGAGACTGGATCGTTGCTAATAACCATGGCTATCATTTATTGAGCACATAGCAGGTATCTGTCCAACACTATGTTAAGTGCCATACAGACTTAATCTAATCCGTATAAACCCACCATTGAGCAGATGAAGAAACTAAGACTTAAAAATACGTTAAGTAAATTACTCCAAATCAACAAATCTGTAAAGGGCAAAGCAAAATTTTTACCTTCATCATGGGCCATTCCATTCTATTCCACTGCTCCCCAAAAGATGGTCTTAAAATGACAACACCAGCATCACATCAGAACCCTCTTACACTGTTGGTGGGAATGCAAACTGGTGCAGCCACTTTGGAGAACAGTGTGGAGATTCCTCAGGAAATTAAAAATAGAGCTTCCCTATGACCCTGCAATTGCACTGCTGGGTATTTACCCCAAAGATACAGATGTAGTAAAAAGAAGGGCCATCTGTACCCCAATGTTTATAGCAGCAATGGCCACGGTCGCCAAACTGTGGAAAGAACCAAGATGCCCTTCAACGGATGAATGGATAAGGAAGATGTGGTCCATATACACTATGGAGTATTATGCCTCCATCAGAAAGGACGAATACCCAACTTTTGTAGCAACATGGACAGGACTGGAAGAGATTATGCTGAGTGAAATAAGTCAAACAGAGAGAGTCAAGTATCATATGGTTTCACTTATTTGTGGAGCATAACAAATAATATAGAGGACAAGGGTAGATGGAGAGGAGAAGAGAGTTGAGGGAAATTGGAAGGGGAGGTGAACCATGAGAGACTATGGACTCTGAAAAACAACCTGAGGGTTTTGAAGGGGCGGGGTGGGAGGGTGGGGGAACCAGGTGGTGGGTATTAGGGAGGGCACAGATTGCATGGAGCACTGGGTGTGGTGAAAAAACAATGAATACTGTCACGCTGAAAATAAATAAAAAATTTAATTAAAAAAAAAAAGAAGACGTTCTTAGAAATCAAAATCTCAAACCCATCCAGACTTACTGAATTAGAGTCACTGATTGTAGGACCTAGGTAATCTGTTATTAACCAGCTCTCCAGGAGATTCTAAAGTACGCTAAAGCTTGAGAAGCTCCATTCTACTCTATTTCTCCAAACTTTAGCAAATTTGTATATTTCATTTGTGCTAGTGCAGATCCTTACAAAACCCAGAAAATTATCACATCAATTATTTGAGCTATGTGAACAATAGTCACTATACCAGTGACTATAATTCCTACCAATAAAATGTATAAAATGAGCCCCAAGGAAAAAAACCCAATAGCATTATCCATCTAAAATATGAACAAGGGCTACAGTGACTGGAATTCCTTCAAGACCTGACTACACATATTGATTTGGGATTAAAACAGTAATCACTTAGCTCATTCTAAGCTTTAACAGATAAAACAGATTTTTAATATAAGCTCAGAAATGAGTATCTTGCCAAGAGGGCAAGAGGAGCCATCCTGTGTGCTGTGACAAAAGTGAAATATAATATATGAAAATGACAGTCAGAATTCTGATCTATTGCTATGCATAGTTGTCTTGCCAAATAATGAAATGTATTGACATTGCTGCTGAGCTGTCATTGGCACGTTTCACAAACATTGAGATTTTCTAAGCAAAGTTACTGGAAGTCATTCAAATATTTGTAATGGTGTAATGGGTGAACTAGAGACTTTCTCTTTCAAAAAAATGTTGTTCCAAACTCCTTGATGAGAAAATATTTGGAATAAAGCACAATAGACTTATATACAGACTTATATGGCTGACATTGATTTTTATTTCCCTGGGAATTTAAGAATCTTTTTAATAATTGAGAGCTGGTGTACAGCTGCAAAAGGTTGGCTTAATACAGAGCCAATATTTATACTTTCTTGATAGAACAAATGAGAATTCTCTTTCTGTTTTCTATCTTAACTTATGTTGAAAGCCTGGCAACACTGAGGTATAATATTTGCTCCTTCAAAATGTTTTTAAACTGTTTTTCACTGTTTTGTATTTCATCTTGAAGCTGCTTTATTTATAATATTATTAAACCTCAAAGAAATCCATATGGTGGAAGAGAATGGAGAAAGCAATTTCACTGTTTTATTCTTCTTTAATAGAATTTATGTGAAACTGAAAATTGTCCTAGTCTACGGTTTGTCTCAAGGTGTATGTCTGTATGTTGCAACAGGATGGCTTAAAGAGATGGGTAAATTATTATTACACAATAAACTTTATGGCTAGCATTTAATTCTGCAGAAATTGCCCTCTTTCTAATAGGAGTGTGAAAGTTTATGTAGATACTTGCTGTCTCTATATTTAAATCAAGCAAGCCTAGCCTCAGAAAAATACAAACATAGTTTTGTCTAAATGCAGATCCCCCAGAAGCTCCTGCTTCTTAATAATTTCTAGGTTATTTCTAGACTTATTTTTTTATCTCTACTGCTTACCATTTGCCTACTCTACTAAGGGCCAGCCTTATGCTATTGCTTTTACTGGAATCATGTGTACAGGCGCAGTACTCTAACATATGATAACTGCTTGAGCAAATATTGTTATCTGTATACATCTGCCAAGGAACACAGAATTTGTCTGTAGACAAAATAATTTATGCTTCCTGGATACTACCCTCACTAGCAGAGTTTTGACATCATATGCATTACCTTTTACCAAAAAAAAAAAAAAAAAGTAAGAGCGGGAATCCAAATGGTCAGTATAATCTAGAGGCTGAAATTATGGACACTGGTATCAGATAGACTTGATTCCGGTCCTTGATCTATTACTTACTACCTATGTGGCCTTGAACAAGTCACTGTAGCTGCTTGTGCCCCATTTTTTATTTCATAGAACTATTGAGCATATTTACTCAGAGAGTGCTCAGAAATGTGTGTGGTGTGGGATAGTGGTCAATATATGGATGGCATCATTGTTATTGACTAGGCCTATTCCATCACCTGTAAAATGGATGCAACAAACAAACAAATCTGATGGAATTTCTGTTGTGGGGAAAGCTAGAGGTTCTATGAGGTCAATAACCATGTATGTCTTTTCACTACTGTATCCTAGCACATAGTATAGATGCCGGACATATAATAGATATGAACAAAAATTTAAGTGAATGAATAAATAAATTATATATATAAAGAATTTGTCACACTGTGTTCAATAAATGAGGGCTATTTTAAGTATTTTTAACTATTTTGTGGAATCCTTAAAAGAGGTTTCATTCAAGCCTGACCTCTGTCCATAGTACTGGGAAGTCTTTACTGGGCAATCTTCACTTCCTGAATTAAGACCGCCAAGAAGCTCTGTCTGGTGGCATTATGGAATTACTCCTTTGGCCTTGACTAGAAAGGAATTAGTGGTAAGATCATTGTGCCAAAAATCTAGCAGATTAAGATTCAAGTCCTAACTTAACAGTTTCCTACTTGTGTGATTTTAGATAAGTCATTTTATCTCTTTGAGTCTATTACTTCTATGTAATTTGAATAGTTTGGATTGAAAAATCCTCTTGTAACATTGGCTTTCTGTAATTTTGCAAATTATGTCATAACTCTTTGTTCCTGAACATATGAAAAAATTTTATGGCTTATCCCTCATGTATGTAGCATGCCTATTACACACACACACACGCGTGTGCACACGCGTGCACCCACGTGTATGTATGAGTCAACAGTACCTGTTATGAATTTTTTTATCCAATACAGGAACTTTTCTTCTCAAATAAAAAAATTCCTCTCTCCATTTATACCTTTTTTGGCAATTCCTGCGTGAGAGTTTTACATTTAAATCTATCATCCACATTAGATTATAACTGAGAAGTGTTCTAAAAGAAAGACTTGATTAAGAAAAACTAATAACTTATTTTGTCCATTTTATCCCAATGTCTTCTCCTCCTTCCACACTCATCCAGTTTTTCTTGTTTGTGTCAATGATTTGCTACTTCTTAAATATTTAACTGGTTAAACATGTGTATGTGCCTTGTCTCCCTGTGTAAAAAGAGACATGACCTACTATTTACCCCACACCCTGCTAGGAAATTCTCTAATTCTTTAAACAATCCTCAAAAATTATAGATGAGGAACTGAATTTAAGTGCATAAGTGGTGCAAAGTTCAAATCACAGTCATTGATGGAGCCAGAATTTGAAACTGGGTCTGTCTCATCAAAGTCATTGCTGTTTCCACTCTATCTTGTCTTTCACATAGCTGCTTGCCTTGTCAAATACCAACAGTTTAAAAATGTCCCTGGGAGCAGATCTCTTTATTGTATTTGTTTGAACCATCCCCCCCCCATACACACACACAGCATTGTGAACATAATAGGTGCTAGAAAGTGTATGTCGTGTAAACAAAAGAAAAAAAAAGGCATATTGGACCTTCTTCAATTTTGTGGCCTCGTTTCTCAGAGTGAGTTATTTATTTATTTATTTATTTAGGATCAAAATAGGAAGTGCTAAGGTTATCACATGCATACAAATCATGCAGTTACGACAAATGCCAAACTGGCTTGAAAGGACCAGGGAAGTCAAAGTTTATTCCCCTCTATTTCTTTCCCAGCACTCAGTGGGCCTGAATGTGAGGATTCCCATCCCATGAGAGCCTGAGTAGATAGCAGCATGCTGCAGAGCACTGAGCACAAGCACTGTGTTAACAAGGGGTAGGGATCTCTAGACCCTTTCAAATTCTACACCAATGAGTTTTCTCTGGGCTTATGGAAGTATATTTTAAGAGAAGTTCTTTGATATTATTTGCACTTGCATGTGTTTTGAAGATTACAAAAGTCAGAGATCGAACAAAGCCATTTTTTCTGATCATGGGGTTGAAAGAGTTCATACTTAAATAGGGGTGATAAATGCAGTTTTGGAATCTTCTTTCCTGGACTCTCTTTTGAAAAATAGGTAGTCATGAGCAATCTAAGAATGTTACATTAAGCTTCGCTCTTGTATTAGGCAAGTTAAACTGATAGCTGTAACAAGCGATCCCAAACTTTGAGCTTTACACAATAAAGGCTTATTTCTCATTCATGCAATAATGGTCAGCCAGTGATCCTCCAAATAATATCTCAAGGGTCCAAGCTCCTTCCTTCTTGTAGTGCCACCTGCTCTAGATCTTCAGAATCTCCTCTACTAAGCTTCAGGCTGAAAAAAGAGTGTGGAAGAGTAAGCAGAAAGTTCTTATAGGCCAGGTCTCAATACATATCATTTCCTACTCACATTCCATTGGCCAGAATTCAGCCATATGGCCACACCTAACTGCAAGGAAGGCTAGGAAAAGCAGTCTAGCTGAGTGACTAATAAGAAGAGGAAATAGGGTATAGGAAACACACAGTAGTTTCTGTCCCACCCTAAATGCATACTTCCCATCCAGTCTTATGGGGTTAGCAGTCCCTGTATAGGGCCAATAAATGGTTGCTCTTTTACAATTGGTACATCTGGTATAATCTAATAACCATTATCTGAGGCCTATATAGTGCAGTCAAGTGTTAGTTGTGGGCTGTGATAAATAAGACATGACTTCAGCCCCTAAGAATTTTGCACTAAAATTGAGCTCTCAACCAACTAAAATTGAGAAAACTAAATTAAGAATTAAATAGAGGTGAAAGTGTTTTTAGCATATATTTGATTTTATGCCTGTAGTGTCTAGCATATAGCAGGTATTTTAGAAGTGTTTTTTAAGAGAACAAAATAAAGAACTATGTTGAAGGAGTGCAAATAATTATGTGTTGTTATAAGTTGTGCACTATACAACTCTAGGAAGTGCAATTCACATTGTGGTCATTGTGAATGGCTCTTCTTAGAGCTGCATCGTATACAATCTGCACATCTGTATGTGACAGCCCTAGGGTAAAGAGCAACCCAAAAATTCATCCAGGGGAACATGAAAATTGAACTGGGCTTTGAGATACACAAAGAATTTCTACATATGAAAAAAGGAAAGAAAGGTGTTCCAGACTGAGAAAAGAAGCCCATCCAAAAGCCCAGAGTTCTAGAAAGGCAGCTGGTAGACCAGGTATCTGAGAGTTATGTTGAGTTAGGGAAGTAGTGTATAAAAGGTGAATTTACTTTGTTGCTCAGTAGTGAATGGTATTGATTACCACAATGAGAAGTGTGAAGTTTTTTTGGTAAACATTCTGGACTTATTGTTGTTTTTGGAGAACAGAAATAATGTGTGCCCACTCATGGTTTAGGGAGATCATTCTGATCCTTATGTGGAAGATGAACTGAAAAAATGATAGGCAAGGAGATTGCGTGGGAGACACTACCACACTGCAGCTGAGAGATGATAGTTAACTAGGACCCACACTGCAGCTGAGAGATGATAGTTAACTAGGACGATGACAGAGTGGGTAGGAAGAAGAGGACAAAAACACTTTGTGGCTTATTGGCTGCCCCAGGTGACAGAGAGGAGTAAAAAAATACTCCAAGGTGATGTGGAAGATAGTGTGGACGATTCATAGCAGAAAGAATAGGAGTTTTAGAAAGGAAAATTATGTGTTTAGTTTGGTATCTGTTGCATTTGAGGTGCCAGCAGGATATCTGTATAAATACCAAGAAAAAAAGGGAGATGATTTCTGAACTATCAGCTCATGGCACTGGCATGAATATACAGAGCAATGGTTCTCAACAGTTTGTGTGTGTATGGGGAGGGGGGAGATTGGTCTGGCTTACCTATCACTGAGTATGAAATAAACTACCACACAAAGCTTAACACAACCGCTTATCTTGCTCATGATTTTGTGGGTCAGGATTTGAGGAAGGACTAGATAGGCTAGGTAGTTTTGTTCTACGTGATCTTAACTATAGAGGCTGGGCTTGGAAGGATCCACGTTTAGGATGGTTCTTTATTCATGCATGGTGCCTCCAAGCTCCAC
Source organism: Martes martes (assembly GCF_963455335.1). NCBI lineage: Eukaryota > Metazoa > Chordata > Mammalia > Carnivora > Mustelidae > Martes > Martes martes. Next base: position 19,623,322 of record NC_137895.1, read on the forward strand.
ACATGAGGTCTTATCATTTGAGGCGATCCCTATGGCTTGGGTTTCTCATGCCATGGTGGTCTCAGGATATCTGATCACACTTCTTATAAGAGGAATTTAAGCTACCAGATCAGTAAGAGCCATGCCTAGAACTAGCACAGTGTTACTTCTGTTACATTTTATTGGTCACAGGCCTAACCACATTCAAGAACTTGAGAAATAGATTCCACCTCTGGATGGGGAAAATGGCATGGACACATTACAGAAGGATATGTGGGATGGGAAATATTTTGGGGCCATCTTTCGAAAATACTATTTGCTACAGGGGTGTCCATCAAAGTCATCTGAAGGAATTTTTCAAATTATAGCTACCATGCTTCCAAGGTTTTTTTTTTTAATTTTGGGGGGTTTTGTGATTTTATTTTTAAGGAATCTCTACACCCAACATGGGCTCAAACTCATAACCCTGAGATCAAGAGTCACATGTTCTGCCATCTAAGCCAGCCAGGTGCCCGTACTTCCAAGTTCTAAATAGGTTATACAAGAAATTCTGATACTTATCCTTGACTAAGACCCACTGGTATAAAACAGGAAGAAAAAGCGCTCAGAAATGAAATGTAAAAGGAAGAACAACTCTGAATAGGGAGCTCCTACCGATAGACCAGAGATGAAAGAAATGAGCTTGAGGCATGGGAGCCAGAGCAGGAGAGAATTCAAGGAGGGTCCAGTCAGAAGCCCCAAATGCTACAGAGGTAGTGAAAATAAGAAGTAAGCAAAGGTTGCTGTATTTGGCTTTAAAATCTCTCTAGGCATCTCTGAACTCTATTGCAGTTAGGGTTGGAATGCCAGTTCTGAAACTTTCAAAATTAGTCTGCAGCTAGAATAGGTTCCTTTTGCAGTCAGTCTACTGCATCAAGTATAGAAAGCACATCAGGCTAGGACTTGAGAGAACTAAGTTCAGATTTTGAGTTGGCTGCATATTCATTCTGTGAACCTATACAGGTCACCCAGTCTCTCTGGGCTTCAGACTCCTTTGCTCTGAATTCTATGTTAATATTTAAATCCCCATATTCTATTCTTGTTTGCATTCAACAAATGTTTATTTTCTTGAGATATTTTTTAACAAGACTTGAAAATACTCTCTGTCTCTCTCTTTTTTAAATGTGGTATTATTTGGGACCAGAATAAGGGAAAACATCTGCTTTTCTTTTTTTTTTTTTTGACAGAAATTCTAAATATAATTTACATGAAAAAAATTACAACAGTAATACTGGGTTTCTTTCAAATGTGAAGGAAGAGAGGAGGTTTTGCAAATGAAAATGATAGAAACCACCTTAGTAGGAAAATAATCCGAAGATGGTGTTTGCTTAGAATGACTCAAAAAAGTCCCCAAGTCCTTGCCTTCACCAGGACATCCTGTTAGATAGGTAATATAAGAGAGATGATAAACTCTCTGGAGAGTGCTGTCAGATGGGTTACGATGACTGGGTTTGCTTCATGCTCCTCCATCCCCTACCAAATGAAACTAGTGAGACAGTGGTATGAGCCTAGATGTTCCTGGATCAGCAGTATCCTTCCAACCCAGCCCCCAGCAGGGCTCTCCAGGCATCTGCCTTTAGCAACACCAAGGCTAAAAGAGTTTTTTGCAGCTGGGTCTTAGTTTCATGAGGATCTTCTTTCTTTGTAGTCTGATTCTCAGTGCTACTTTGGGAAACCCTGAAGATGGGGAGCCAACTTAACTCCAATCATCAAGTAAATTACTAATCAGCCCTCCCACTTCCAAATCCAGACCTTTTTTACTTCAGCCTGGTTCCTTCCTCTATCCCCCTAGCTACCTCACTGCTCATTCCCCACTCGATGTCTTCTTGTTCATATTTTCCCTTTTTTCTCTTTTTCTTTCCTTTTCCTCTTTCTGTCTTTCCCTTTATCATATCCTAATCAGAATTCAGAGCCAGGCTAAATTCTGCCTCTCCTTGGAGCCTCACCTGCCAACTCGGCCTGTGAACCTCCCCCATACGGGCATGAGTTACCCACTAGGCAGGCTGAGTATGTGCTTACAGCATTTGTAATCAGGGGTCTCAGCCATCCTACCCCTACCCTCACCCCACCACACACACAAACAGAAACCTCAGCTTTAATGAATGTATACAGAATTTTGAAATGGGAGAACCTAAAAAAATTTATTTTAACTTTAGCATATGTAACCTTTGTGACATTTCAAGAAATAACATTTGTTATCTGTAGGGAGAGGCACAAAGGGAGTACTCTTTTCTTAATTTATACTGATCTTTCCTCTGAAATTACATTGCACTTATTGTGTTCTCCATAGACACTGGCATTTATTTGTATATTGTCACGTGTATGACCTAGTGGCTGAGCACGTGGATTCTGAAGTCAGCCTGATGTGTTGAAATATTGACTGTGACACTCACTAGTTCTGTGACTTTGGGCAAAGTATTTGTGATAGATAATCTCCAGTCATAGCTGTCATAACTCCTTCCCCCCCGCCACTCCTCCATTGAGAAGTGAAACTTGTTTCCCCTTCTCTTAAATTTTGCTGGGCCAGTTACTGGTTTGACCAACAGATCATGGGAGAAATGATATGCTAAGACTTCTGAGCCTGGGCCTTAAGAGAACTGAGAGCTTCCATTTCTTCCCTCTTGAAGGGTTCCTTCTTAAGAATGTATCTTCCATCCCAGGAGAGACAATGGAGGAGTACAGATGTCCTCTGGTGGATAGTCTCAACTGTGCTCCCAGCTGATACCCAGCACCAATTGCTAGCCATGTGAGCAAGCCATCTTGGATGTTCTAGCTCTGCCCAGCCTCCAGATGAGTGTAGTACCAGATGGCCTCATGTGGAGCAGAACTGCCCAGCTGATCCAGGCCAACTCAGAATCATGAGACATAATAAGATGGTGTTACTTCAAGCCACTAAGTTTTAAGCGGTTTATTATATTATATATATATATATATATATATATATATAAAATATATATGTTATATATATATAACATATATATTATAGAAATATATATATATAGAAATAGATAATTAAAACAGTATTTAACCTTACTTAGATTTGGTTTCTTCCTCTGTAAAATGGAATCAATAATGGTACCTATTTCATGGTATTGTTTTCAGGATCGAAGGAGATTAGTGGTAACTGCTTAGTGATATTACCATTATTATTATTATTTTTAATCATGCAAGGAAGTCTCTGTCACTGGTTATAAGAGTTCAAGAATCAGAGTGCAGGAGGTAGGGGAGGGCAGGGGGAAAAAGGAAGGTGTAGGAAATAAATGGAACTACTATTTATTGGGAACCTACTAGATTCTAGGCCCCATGCTAGGTGTTCGTATATATGCTCTCCCCCTCTCTTGACAGAAAACTTGTTAGGTGGAGGCTCAGAGAAATTGATCTACCCAGGGTATCCAACCAGGACATAATGTAAGTGGGCTTCATAGTGGACTATGGGACATTTTTTTTTTACCTTCCCATGCATTTTGGACAGAGGGGTTTCCTGAGATCTTTCAAAGTGTAATTTCTGCTTTTAATGAGAAATTACATATTCAACCTGATTCTAATCAACTCAATCAATATTCTGCCTCTGATAGGAACACTGAGGAAAACTTAATATCCTCCGAAGTCCTTCACTTCCATTAATAAATTATTACAAATCTAGCACCAAGGAATCTAGATAAATCTTTCATGAAACTAGTTATTTTAAGCTTGTATCACTTCTCAGAAAAACAACTTCCAGGCATGTAAAGTTGTACTGCCCTTTATATTTTTCCTAAAATACCACCTTTAGCTCTCTAAGAAGTGCTTCCCCATTAAGCCTGTATACATTACTGCTTGATTTGTAAATGAGAAGTTAATGTATCTTTCCTCACAGAGCCTGTTTTCTTGGTAAGGTCAGCACAATACTGATAAGAAAACCTATACTAGGCCTCTCAAACCGGGCCTCTGAAATTCTGGCTGAAAGCTCACAACAGATCTGGGTCCAATAATAAAATCCTCCTCGAATCTGGGAGCACTCAAATCACTCCTGCCTTCTCAATCTTTTAAGTGCCTCCTTCCCATGCTCCTTCTTTTCCTTTCCCCAGTTCCTTGCAAAATCTTGTTCCAAAATGTCAGTCAAGTTGCTTCACAATCACAAGACCTCCTGTTCCCCAGCCCAGGGGTCCCCATTACCATCCTGTATCCCAAGATGACCTCCAGCCACCATGACATAAGAAGACATTTCAGAGCAGCTTTATAAATGGAAAAACTCATTTGTTATTTTTTCAAGGGACCAAGAAAAGAAAATGTTATGAACAAGGAAATTGTTGGTGGGTCACTGGCTGAGACACTGAAATTTGAACACTGAACAATTAATTTGATAATATAAACAGGTTTCGTTATACAGATTTTAGGAATATGATATGAATAGTCTTGTTTTGAGTTGTAGAAAGTTCCTTGCCCTATTGCACCCCCACTCCTACCCCTTCTTACTATGACTTGGCATTCCCCCTCTTACTCTTCTACTCTGCTGGTTGTTTTCTCCATCTATGCCGGCTGTTGGGAGTGCAGATGAACTCTGCACTTGGCTTCATGTGGCTGCCTTGCCTACACTTATTCTGACATTTATTCTGGTTTCCTATTGTGTTTCTGACACACATTTTTAAGGGTTCCATTATGTTGGGCTTTTTTTCCCTACTCTCTTCAGAAAAATTGAATTTTCAAAGGAATATTGAAATTTTTTTTGTTTAATGTTTCTCTTTAGTTCTTTGTCCTGTTTCACAATTATAGCCATGTAATCCATAAGGAATCTATTAATATGTAAGAGGCTGTGAAGCTACCAGATGTGTGTGTGTGTGCATGCATGTGTGCACACATGCACGCTGTTTTTTTTCTCCTTCTCGCAGAATCTGGCTGCTGCCAACCACTGATTTAGGAATGTTTAGGGGTATATGCCAACTCAATCAAAATCATTTTGGTACTGGGAACCCAACCACAGTCTCTGTAGACCAGTGGAATTTATTGCTTGCTCCAGTATTAAGTAATAGTACAAACAACATTTTGAATAAAGAAGAGTCTGATAAGATGTGAAAGAATGTCAGGATAATTCATTTTGATCATTAAACAATGCTTGTTCTGGATTGAAATATTAAAGGCACAAATAATCTGATGGTCCATGACTTCCTTCCCTTGACCTGGTATAGGAATATGATTCATAGATTACTTCAGGATTGAGGATTCATACAAAGGCTGCTACATACACATCCCTGTTTTCATTCCACAAATATGTATCTAGTACTGATTATGGGCCAAACACTAGCCAAGGCACTGGGGCTGCAGTGGTGAACAGGATAAACACAATTCCAGGGTTGCCTGTGTGGCTCAGTTGTTAAGCGACTGCCTTCAGCTCAGTTCATGATCCCAGGGTCCTGGGATAGAGCCCCACATCGGGCTGCTTCTCCCTCTCCCTATCCCCTGGCTTGTGTTCCCTCTGTAGCTGTCTCTCTCCATCAAATAAATAAATAAAATATTTTAAAAAAATAAACACAATTCCTGCCACATGGCACTTTCTGAAGGAAGATGTCTTGGCTGCGCAGATTACTTGCTGTTAAGACATTTGAGGCATATGTATAATAAAGTGATAGTGAAGCTAGAATCCTACTGAACTATGTTCTGATCCAGGCTATACCACTCCAAGCTATTTTATCTTGAACAATTTATGTAGCCTCACTTCAGATTCTAAATTAATAGAACTTACATCATAGGGTTATTGTTGAGGGTTAAGTGAAAAAAAAAAAATCTTTGTACAGCTTTTAGCAAAGTGCCTGGTTAAGAACCAGTAATAGTTGTAGTAGTAGTAGTAGTAGTAGTAGTAGTAGTAGTAGTAGTAGATGAGAGCCACATTGGCCTTCAGCAAAGGGTAAATTTCCTCATTCTTGACACAGCAAGTTCATGGAACCAACCATCACTAGAAAGTCGCAGATCTAGCCCACCCTGGAGACTCTTCAATTTGAGGGAGAGAAAAAGAAAGTGTTGCCCAATGCTCAGATCCACATCCTTTGCTTCTAAATCTACAGTTCCTCCTACTGCTCATGGAAAGAAATGTAGCTCCTTCCTCCCCAGGAGGGTAGTTGCCATTTCCACTGTGGTGAGGATCCTTCACACTATCTGAGCCATGACATCTCAGACTCCATAAGATGCAACCCACCTCATCATTCCTGAGATCTTCCACCAGTCACTGGGCCAGTGGAAGCATACCATGCTATGGTATAGACTCTTCTCATCCACTCTACCCCTTCTGTTTCAACAGGATCCCCATCCTGCTCCACATTGAGCCTAAAACAGCAGATCTAGAACTTCCAAGGTTGCTGGAACCTTCTGGGCTCACAAGAAATCCATCTTTCTGATGGATCCTGGATTGTCTTTCCCTTTGGGACAGCCCTGATTTCAAACACTTATCTCCAAAAGAGCACTCAACAATTATCACATGGCTTCCATGTGCCATGACGCCATGATGCCCTGACAACATGATTACCATACCTAACCAGATCTCTTCCAGAATAGTCACAATGTTCTCCTGGGCACAATGAGGGCTACTCTGCCCAAGATATCATGCAGAGAAGAAAACTGCTTCCATTTTGTTCCTCTGCCCCTATGCTGCTTCAGAGGCTATGTCTCCTACCCAGCAGGAGAGAGAAGTTTGCTTGGTTTCCATCCTAGGGATCTAGGTGCAAAAAGAACCTAGGTGCAAAAAAGAACCCACTGTAGTCAATCTGCCCACTCCCTTCCCTATGAAGAGGGCAGGCACAGAAAATTTCCCCAGATCCTGCCCAGCTCATCTACCTCTAAGGGGCCTTACAATAGCTAGTGTATGGAAGGAAAACAAATTTAAATGAAATAAACTTGAACCTCCTCCTCATAATAATAGTGTTATTAACCCAATACTTACTGAGTGCCCAATTAACTACGTGGTGCCAGAGGAGAGACAAATCCTAGCCATCCTCTTGGTAGTTTAGCAAGATGCTGGCTTATCATGTCTGTACTAGCTTGAGGGAAGAACAGGCTGATGCAAGAGGCTAATCTCTAGAGGTTCTGTCTTCAAACAAGACTGTCCCCAACCAGGAAATTTCCTGTATCACACAGTATACCATATGTTCTCTGCCATCCTTATAAATCCATAGAGTAGTACAGGGCAGGGTCCTTTCCTCGGAGCCATTTCCCAAGGGCATGCAGCTGTAGTCAGTCAAGCACATATCTCTCTGTTGGATGATGGCAGCCAAAGGTAGTCATGGGTTCTGCAGCCTCTTATGTGGAAGCTTCCCCAATAAACTGTACTTTGCTTTCTGCATATCACTAGTAAGGAGTGTTTCTCTGCCACCGTGGCATGACAGCATCAAACCCCAGGAAATTAGCCAGCATGCAGGTGTGAAGTCACAAGGTCTCTGTACACAAGTAGTTAACAGTTTCATGGAAAAGAACTCAAAAGCGATAATAAATGCAGTACATTTATAGACACTTGATGTAAGAAGGGACTTTGACAAGCTGTCACTGCACCCCCACGCTAGGCAACAGATGATAATCTTAACTAAGATGCATGCTTCTGCCTACATTAGCAAAGTCCTTGGAGGGTCATTCATAAAGGGGCCCACACTGGTTCCTGGACCCTCACTTTCACTCTTCAGGGAAAAAAAAAGTCCCCATAGATGACTGTATCTAACAAGAACTTGCACTAGGAGCAAACACAAAATGAGCCTATATTCACTAATAAATATAATAATAATAATAAAGTCACTAATAAGGGAACTAATTTACTAATTTTTGTGGAGAATAAACCATCCACTCTTTATTCACATTGATTCATTTAAGAAAGTTAACAGAAAATATATATTCATATTACCCACAATATATTTATACCTAACATGAGCCATCATTCCAAATGAATGGAAACATGGCCATTAGTCCTTTGAAGTGAGATGGCAGATGTAGGGAACTACTCAGGCTGGGACTGCTGTGTTCAGATTAGGCCTTACACATGAATGCAGGGCTGGAGGCTAGAGGGCATGCTGAACTCGGGCTTATACACCTCTCTTAGTCTGTTTGTGTGGGTGTAAGCACCCAGAGGAAGTGGTGCCATACTTTTCTTTCACACATAGACACTAGCCACCCACAAAGCCTAAAGGAGTCCACTTTTCCTCATTCATCTGCCTGAAAGGGCTCCTTTTATAATTGGTATAATTTGTATGTGCTAGCAGGTGTCTCACCTTTCCCCAAAGCCTTTCACAACTTGATAGTTCCAAGGGCCAGTGGGGTACAGGGCACCTGACTACTAATAGCTTGAACCATCCATCCCCATTTGGAAATGACAATTTCATAAAGGCCTTGGATTTTTGGACTCTGGTCTTCTCCCAGTGTGTAACCAGGGAGCTTTAGAGAATAACTGGTCCTGCTCATCAAGCTTGTTTTTTTTAAATAACTGAATCTTTTTGAGATATTTGTAGATTCACATGCTGTTGTAAGAAATACAGAGAGATCACCCATCCAAGTACTAACCAGGCCCAACCCTGCTTAGCTTCCAAGATCAGACGAGATTGGGCGCATTCAGGGCAGTATGGCCTCCAAGAAACTAAGTGAAGGTTTTAGAGGGGAGGGGGTTGGGGGGATGGGTAAACCTGGTCGTAGGTATTAAGGAGGGCGTGTATTGCATGGAGCACTGGGTATGGTACATAAACACTGAATCTTGGAACACTGAAAAAACAAAATAAAATAAAATAAAAAAGAAATACAGAGAGATATACTATGTACACTTTACTAAGATTTAATTATTTGAAACAACATTTTTGTTGTTTCAAATTTGAACAGTTTTTCTTTGCCACCCATTCAGGACAACAAAGATGCCCAAAATGGGATCCCTGAGCTTCTGTGCCTTTAAGTTCTCATGATGAAGACAGACACAAAATATCTCTTTAATGAAGCTCATTGTGCAAACTGCCAAGACGGAAGTGAGCATGTTGGAGGAAGAGTCCTGGGCAGTGCCTTGGGGGATGAGTAGAAGTTTTTCAAGAGAAATGGGTATTGGAGGGGCAATCTGGGCAGAGAAAACAGCACAAGCAAAGGCTCAGAAGTATGAAATAGCCTGGTGTGTGCTGGGAGCCATTCAAGTAATTCATCATGGATTGGAACAAAAAATTCAAGGAAGGGAGTCAGAGGCATCTGGGGAACGAGAAGGGAATGTTGTGTGATCTTGGCCTCCCACATTCTGTGTGGGGGAAATGAAAAACAGATGGGAAATATGCTCCCAAACATGGCCCAAGCATGGCTCTAGGAGAAGGAGGAGAGAATCTTGTTCCTGTTTGAGGGGCCCAAAGAGCCCTCATTTCCAATGTTTGAACTATGGCCCACTTCCTTCTGTGACGTTCACCCAAGGCCAAGGGCAGGAAGTCTAGCTCATATCTTTCCTCTTCTGCACAAGGGTGGCAATTGGAATGAAACAGAGTGCCCCCTCTACCAATCTGGACTACCACATGAGGCAAGGTACCTTCACCTCTCATCTGGCATGAAGTTTACCCAGAAGTCCTGTAAGGACCCTGTGAAGGACACAGAAGGTAGTTGATGATGCTGCCGGAAAACTCAGTGGAGAGTAAACAAAGTGGGGTCTGTAGGGCAGACGACCTGAGCTGGGAATCAAATGGGAATCCCATCCATACTCCAAAGAAATAGACCACCCCTGAAAGCTGAGATGAAGCCAGTTAATCAGGACTCTAGGCGCTGACTGAGCTGAGAAACAGCAGACCTGGAGTATTCTAGCCACAGATGTCCACAGAAGGTGCCAGTAGAGCAAGGAGTAACCAGGTAAACAGGGAAATAATTTCCTCAAAGACGGTGAAAATCCAAGGAGTAGTATGCATCTGAGCTCCCACCTGCTCACCTCCACAGTCATACAATAAGCAAATGTGTGTGTTTACAGGCATTCTGGAGGAGAAGTCAAGGAAGGCATACTGAGATACTTAACTGTAAGTTTCCTTATTACTCAGCAGAATGGGGCTCCTAAGGAAGATTAGGTAGTTTACAGAAAAATAAGAAAGTCTCATTTTCTTGGAATGAATGAGTATATTGTGTGTAAACAACCCCTCTATATATGGTTTATGAAACCCCCCAGTAGGGTTTTGGGTGGAATAATTCTATTTTAATGTGGAATGACAGGGATTCTGTGCTGTTTGGTGACTTCTGAATCATGCCATACGCTCTGCAAATAATAAAATATTTTAGTATGAAGAAGAGATGAGTTACTTTCTCACCTGTCCTTGATCCAAAATGTGGCAATCCTGGTACATCCCCAGAAAATGGGGGATGTGGCTTTTATAAAAGGACAGGGGCAGTTTTGGATCTGTGAACTGGTTTGTTTTAGAACAACTTGGGAAGGTGAAAGATAAAGGAGATAAAGGAGAAAGCAATATTGTGTGTAGGTAGAATTGGAATCTGAGTAAGAGAAACTTACCTTCCTGCTCGGTGTCTCCCTTTATCCTCACACCACTACCACACCCAGTGGTACCAGATGTGTGAGGGTCTTCCTGCACCAGGAAATTCTGTGACACCAGCTGGGTGCCCTACAATTCAAATCAATTCTGACACTATCTACCTGGAGACAGCATCAGATCCCACAGGTTAATGGTTCAGTCCCACAAGACAACCTCCACCAACACCACTGTAGACGCTGACCCAAGTCCAGATTGTCACCTGTGGTCCTAACCAATAAGCTGTAGGTCAGAGGTTCCCACCATCCCCTCCTCAGGTTTGATTAATTTGCTAGAGTGGCTCACAGAACTCAGGAAAACACTTTCCTTACTGTTTGCTGGTTTATTATAAAATGATATGATAAAGGTTACAAGTGAACATTCAGACAGAAGATACACATAGAGCAAGGTACAGGAAAGGAGCATGGAGCTTCCATGCTCTCTCTGGGCATGCTACTCTCCCAGTACCTCCAAGTATTCACCAATCCAGAAGATCTCTGAACCCCCATACTTTTTTTTAACATATAATGTATTGTTTGTTTCAGGGGTACAGGTCTGTGATTCATCAGTCTTACACAATTTATAGCACCCGCCATACCACATACCCTCCCCAACGTCCATCCCAGCCACCCCACTCCTCTCCAGCAATCCTCAGTCTGTTTCCTGAGATTAAGAATCTCTTATGGTTTGTCTCCCGCTCTGTCTCCCTCATCTTGTTTCATTTTTCCCTCCTTTCCCCTATGATCCTCAGTCTTGTTTCTCAAATTCCTCATATCAGTGAGATTATATGATAATTGTGTTTCTCTGATTGACTTATTTTACTTAGCATAATACCCTCGAGTTCCATCCACATCATGGCAAATGGCAATATTTGGGGATTTTCAATGGCTGCATAGTATTCCATGGTGTGTGTGTGTGTGTGTGTGTGTGTGTGTGTGTGTGTATCCCCCACATCTTCTTTATCCATTCAGCTGTTGATGTACGTCTAGGCTGTTTCCATAGTTTAGCTATTGTGGACACTGTTGCTGTAAACATTCAGGTGCATGTGCCTCTTCGGATCACTACATTATTTTTTGCCTTTATTTTATTTTTTTTATTTCTTTTCAGTGTTCCAGAATTCATTGTTTATGCACCACACCCAATGCTCCATGCAATGTATGCCCTCCATAATACCCACCACTAGGCTCACCCAATCCCCCATCCCCCCCCAAAACCCTCAGATTGTTTCTCAGAGTCCACAGTCTCTCATGGTTCATCTCCCCTTCCAATTTCCCCGAACTCCCTTCTCCTCTCCTGCTCCCCATGACCTCCATGTTATTCCTTACGCTCCACAAATAAGTGAAACCATATGATACTTGACTCTCTCTGCTTGACTTATTTCACTCAGCATACTATCCTCCAATCCTGTCCATGTTGATACAAAAGTTGGCTATTAATGCTTTCTGATGGAGGCATAATTCACTGTATATATGGACCATATCTTCCTTATCCATTCATCTGTTGAAGAGCATCTTGATTCTTTCCACAGTTTGGCGACTGTGGCCATTGGTGCTATGAACATTGGGATAAAGATGGCCCTTCTTTTCACTACATCTGTATCTTTGGGGTAAAAACCCAGTAGTGCAATTGCAGGGTCATAGGGAAGGTCTATTTTTAATTTCTTAAGGAATCTCCACACTGTTTTCCAAAGTGGCTGCACCAACTTGCATTCCCACCAACAGTGTAAGAGGGTTCCCCTTTCTGCACATCTTCTCCAACACACGTTGTTTACTGTCTTGTTGATTTTGGCCATTCCAACTGGTGTAAGGTGGTATCTCGATGTGGTTTTAATTTGAATCTCCTGATGGCCAGTGATGATGAACATTTTTTTATGTGTCTGTTAGCCATTTGTATGTCTTCATTGAAGAAGTGTCTGTTCATGTCTTCTGCCCATTTTTTTGACATGATTATCTGTTTTGTGTGTGTTGAGTTTGAGGAGTTCTTTACAGATCCTGGATATCAGCCTTTTGTCTGTATTGTCATTTGTGAATATCTTCTCCCATTCCGTGGGTTGCTTCTTTGTTTTGTTGAAACAGTCAACAAAGAAAAGCTTTTGCTGTGCAGAAACTTTTGATCTTGATGAAGTCCCAAAAATTCATTTTCACTTTTGTTTCCTTTGCCTTTGGAGACATATCTTGAAAGAAGTTGTTGTGGCCAGTGTTGAAGAGGTTACTGCCTATGTTCTCCTCTAGGATTCTGATGGATTCCTGCCTCACGTTGAGGTCTTTTATCCATTTCGAGTTTATCTTTGTGTATGGTGTAAGGGAGTGGTTGAGTTTCATTATTCTACACATAGCTGTTTATTGAAGAGACTTGTCTTTTTTTCCACTGTATATTTTTTCCTGCTTTGTTGAAGACTATTTGACCATAGAGTTGAGGGTCCATATCTGGGCTCTCTACTCTTATCCACTGGTCTGTGTGTCTGTTTTTGTGCCAGTATCATGCTGTCTTGGTGATCACAGCTTTGTAGTAAAGCTTGAAATCAGGCAACGTGATGTCCCCAGTTTTGTTTTTCTTTTTCAACATTTCCTTAACAATTTGGGTTCCACACAAATTTTAGGATTGTTTGCTCTAGCTCTTTGAAAAATGCCAGTGGAATTTTGATCAGGATGGCATTGAAAGTATAGATTGCTCTAGGCAGTATAGACATTTTAACAATGTTTTTTCTTCTAATCCATGAGCATGGAATGGTCTTCTATCTTTTTGTGTCTTCTTCAATTTCTTTCACAAGTGTTCTGTAGTTCCTCGAGTACAGATCCTTTACCTCTTTGGTTAGGTTTATTTCCAGGTATCTTATGGTTCTTAGTGCTATAGTAAATGGAATCGATCCTCTAATTTCCCTTTTTGTATTTTCATTGTTAGTGTATAAGAAAGCAACTGATTTCTGTACCTTGATTTTATATCCTGCCACATTAATGAATTGCTGTATGAGTTCTAGTAGTTTGGGGGTGGAGTCTTCGCATGTAATCTGCGGAGAGAGAGAGTTTGACTTCTTCATTGCCAATTTGAATACCTTTTATTTCTTTTTGTTGTCTGATTGCTGTTGCTAGGACTTCTAATACTATGTTGGACAAGAGTGGTGAGAGTGGACATCCTTGTTGTGTCCCTGATCTCAAAGGGAAGGCTGTCAGCTTTTTCCCATTGAGGATGATAATCTCTGTGGGTTTTTCATAGATAGATTTTATGAAGTTGAGGAATGTTCCCTCTATCCCTATACTTTGAAGCGTTTTAATCAGGAACGGATGCTGTATCTCGTCAAATGCTTTTTCTGCATCAATTCAGAGGACCATGTTGTTCTTCTCTCTTCTCTTATTGATTTGTTCTATCACACTAATTGATTTGTGAATGTTGAACCACCCTTGCAACCCAGGGATAAATCCCACCTGGTCATGGTGGATAATCTTTTTAATGTACTGTTGGATCCTGTTAGCTAGGATCTTGTTGAGAATCTTAGCATCCATATTCACCAGGGGTATTGGTCTGAAATTCTCCTTTTTGGTGGGGTCTTTGCCTGGTTTGGGGATCAAGGTAATGCTGGCTTCATAAAGAGAGTCTGGAAGTTTTCCTTCTGCTTAATTTTTTGAAATAGCTTCAGGAGAATAGGTATTATTTCTTCTTTGAAAGTTTGGTAGAACTCCCCAGGGAATCCATCAGGTCCTGGGCTCTTGTTTTTTGGGAGGTTTTTGATCACTGTTTCAATCTCGTTGCTAGATATCGGTCTATTCAGGTTGTCTGCTTCTTCCTGATTCAGTTTTGGAAGTTTATAGTTTTCCAGGAATGCATCCATTTTGTCTAGGTTGCTTAACTTATTGGCATATAACTGTTGATAATAATTCTGATGATTGTTTCTATTTCATTGGTGTTAGTTGTGATCTCTCCCTTTTCATTCATAATTTTATTAATTTGGGTCTTCTCTCTTTTCTTTTGAATTAGTTTGGTCAATGGTTTATTGATCTTATTGGTTCTTTCAAAAAACCAGCTTCTAGTTTCATTGATGCATTCTACTGTATCTCTAGTTTCTATCTCATTTGGATCACTACATTTTGAACCTCCATACTTTTGAGATTTTTATGGAAGCCTCATCATCCAGGCATGACCAATCATTAACTCCACTTCTAGTCCCTCTCCCTTCTTCCAAGCTTGTAATCATGGCTTGGTCTTTCTGGTGACAAGCCTGCAACCAAGAGTCACCTCATAGACCAAAGACACCACTGTCACTCAGGAAATTCCAATGGATTTAGGAGCTCTGTGTCAGGAATGGGGTCAAAGACCAAATGACACAAAAGATGCTGCTACTGCTTTGACCACTTAGGGTATTGTAAGAGTTTTAGGTGTTCTTTGTCAAGAACCTGGGGCAGAGATCAATACACATTTTTTAAAAAATTATCTCATACCCTGGGCTCTGCTTTGTCTTTTCATTTTAGGACCCAGGCTGGAAGAACAGTCCCTACACGGGACATACCTGGAGAACTGGCCAAATCTTAAGATAAGACTTATACCTTCTGCCTACATGATGAATGCCATATTTACTCACATTTCATTGGCCAAAGTACATCACATAGTCACACCCAGTGAGGTAAGGACATGAAATCTTCCCATGGGAGGTACAGCTAATCACCTGACAATGGATAGGGAGGAGTGACCAGTAACTGAAAAAAAAATTATCTAGCATGATAATAAACACTGATTGTAAATAAAATAGAAAACATGGAAAAGAAGAGAATAAAAATTACCTGTAATTCCATTGTTAACACTATGATGTATTTCCTTCCATGCTATGTGTCTGTGTTTTTTATTGTTTTGACAAATTTAGGATTACATAACATATGCAAGTGTATACCTGCTTTATAAGCTGCTGGTTGATATAGAATTATATAATGAAAATTTTCCCTCATGAAAAATCAGTCTTTTAAAATATCACATTAATTCCCACACAATTTTTGTATTAGTTTGGATAGGCCAGGTTTTGTAACAATAACAAAAAATCTCAACTTTTTGCATAGCTTCAAGTCACAAAGGTTTATTTTTTCTTTTTTTTATTTTCAGTTAGCCAACATATAGTGCATCATTAGTTTTTGATGTAATGTACAACGATTCATCAGTTACGTATAACACCCAGGGCTCATCACAACCACAAAGGTTTATTTCTTATTCAAGCCACATGTCCAGTGCAATTTGACATGGCAGTTCTGCTTATCTTGATCATTCTGGAACCAAGCCAAATAGATCAGCTACCATCTCAAATGTATCTGGCTATTGTGTAAAAAGGAAAGGAGAAAATAGGAAAACATGCATTGGCTGTTAAAGCTTCTGCCCCCAAAGTTTTCACATTTTATTAGCCAAATCAAGTCACGTGGTGCAACATGTATTTTTTTTTTAAATGGACACAATATTTTGCAGACCCTCCAATCGAGAGGTTAAGTCTTATTTTTCTACCCCTTGACTCACCTTGGCCATATGAATGACTTTGGCTAATGGGACAGTAGCAAATATAATGTAAGTATAGGCTTAAAACGTCCTTGTGCTTTGAGACTTATTTCTCTTAATGCTTTTAGAACCACCCAAGCTTTACATAGAGGATGACAGATCACATGGAGAG
This sequence comes from Martes martes, assembly GCF_963455335.1. Classification (NCBI taxonomy): domain Eukaryota; kingdom Metazoa; phylum Chordata; class Mammalia; order Carnivora; family Mustelidae; genus Martes; species Martes martes. Next base: position 19,639,450 of record NC_137895.1, read on the forward strand.
AGAGAGGCCATGCTCTTCCACTGTTTCAGCTATCCCACATAGGTAAGTGAGGTAATTCTCAACCATCAAGCTCCATCCAGCCTAGACCAGGAGAACCATCCAGCCAATTCACAGTTTGAGAACTTTTTAAGCCACTTTTTAAAGTGATGTGTTATGCCAAAGGAGCTGACTTAAACATATCTATATCTAATTTCATCTGGGAGAGAATCATGATATTTTTAAAAAGTCTTATTGACCACTTCAATATGAAATCTTATGGATGTGCCATCATCTATTTAACCATTTTCTTATCATTAGAATCACATTGTTACCTAATTCATTATTTCACATTCATTATAACTAAAATTAACACTGCCATGAATATCTTTGTGTATAAATTTTTACCCAGGTTTCTGATTATTTCATCATAACATATTGGTGAGAGAAGAGTTGCTGTCAAAATTTAAACCTCTTAATAATGACCAAATTTTGAACCAAAAGGATGATACTAATTTATAAATCCAATGAATGTGCATAAGCATATCCATTTCTCTTCACTCTCATTCAGCATCTAAGTGTGAACTTTTAAAAGCATCTTTGTTAATCTAATGAAAGAAAAGTCTCATTTAAATTTTAATTTCATTGTAAATTGAGGATCACTTTGTCTTACATATATTGTTAAAAGTCAATAATTCTTATATAACATTCAGTGCACATGATAATATTTCCTTATTTTTCTGTATTAAATTAAATCCAACTTCAGTGTCCCATAGGACAAAATTGGCAGAAAACTCAACATCAGGTATTTTTTCCATTTTCTTTTCCCTCTCTTGATGGTGAGGAACCTGGAGCCCAGAATGGTCATTACAAAGGTGGTGGGGCTCTGTACTGATGCCTCATCTCCCTCCAAGCTAGGTGCAGGGGAAACTTCATGAAGGGGTGGGACCATCTGGGTTCCCACAGCTTTGAAGGTAATGTTCAGTTTTTACACTTAAACATATCTAATTCAGGTCCATCTATCTCAGAGGCATTGGAGTGGGTGCAAGTCCCCTCCTGCTCAAATCTTTAAGCACCTGTTCCTTGCCATATTCTGTCAGCACCACAAGAAGGCAGGATACAGAACTCCCATTCCCTTTATTTGGCAGAGTTATAATTTGAAAAAGCTTGTGTGGCCTGTGGGGGTGGGGAGATGATGAAGGTGGCTGGGATGACAAGAGGTTATATGTACATATTACACAATGCTTTTCCCAAAGGAATGTGTAGATATCTCAGAAAACAAACAATGTAACTGTTAGAAGCATAATATAAATGTCAAAAATATAAGAAATTACATAGAGAAGTATTGAACCGTAAGTCATCATATTTCTTCTGTAATTAAGAAAAAAGATCACAATACTTTTAGTGAGTTAGAAAAGAAATGCGAAGTCAGACTATAAACAGACTATGAACTTCATGGACTGACTTAATATTGAGGCCCTCTATATCCACATGTCCCATCCCCACTATTTTTTCATACCCTGCTCTTTGAAAAAGCTTCATTTCCACTAGATGTCATGGGACATAGTTCCTTCAGTCAATGAATTGACAACTGTTCTCATCATTTGGGGTGGTGGGGTGGACCCCAAACCTAGTCATATTTGTTTGCCTCCAAGCAGCATACAATCCTATCTATAACACATTTTCAGGTAAAGCAGCTGAGTGACAAAGCAAAGTCCTCATGAAACCCACTAACTGACCACCCACTGGGCTATGTGCTCCTATGTTATGGTGGTCAGTTGGTGCAAGGGCATTGCCTGCATCTAAGACAGATGAGGAACTTGCAAGAAAACACACAAAGACTGCTGATGCCAACAAGTTATGAGGCAACATTTGCCAGTGCAATCTGTGTGTTGTGTCTTCTATAAAAAATGTCAGCAAAGGAAAGAAATGGAAACCGTTCCCCAATGTGGGCAACCTCTCCTTGCTCACATATGCTTGAGCTGGGACAGTGGAAACAAAAGTGGATGCGGGGGTGGAGGGATGCCTGAGAAGGAAGACTGGAAAAGGGATCAGCTCTTGTACTTAGAATTTGTTGCTAGAGGGACGCCTGGGTGGCTCAGCTGGTTAAGCGGCTGCCTTCGGCTCAGGTCATGATCCCAGCGTCCTGGGATCGAGTCCCACGTCGGGCTCCTTGCTCCGCAGGGAGCCTGCTTCTCCCTCTGCCACTCTGTCTGCCTGTGCTCGCTCTCTCTCTCTCTCTCTCTCTCTCTCTGACAAATAAATAAATAAAATCTTTAAAAAAAAAAAAAAGAATTTGTTGCTAGAAAACAGAAGAGCTGTTAGATGGACACCCTCCTCCCCGCCCCATAGAGCTGTTTCAGTCCTCTAAGTCAACCCAGAGTTTTTTGATGTAGTTACTCCATCATAAAATTTCATATCTTCTTAAGATTCAACTTCAGCTAAAGACCCTGAAGAAACAATGCCTCCTTTGAAAGAACTGAAGAGTCCAGAAACTTCTAGTTTCGACCAGCTACTGTCTAAACTGACAATCTGCTCCGCAGCCTGATGGATGATAAAGCTTCATGGACTGGGAGAGAATTCCATGTCAAGAATGTCTGCTTCTGAGAGCTAGTTCTGATTGCCCTCATCCCCATTAACAAAAACAGATGTGTGCTCATGAGCAAAGTAAACATTCAAGGCTAATATATGTTCCTCTCCGCCAATCTAGTTTGGCACTTCAATATGAGCAAATAGTCCATGAAGCAGAGTGGAACTTTTCTGTAACATTGGTGTCAAGTGACGGGACTCACATCTGTGTATTAGGTTAACTGTTTGTTATATTAAATATCTATGGAAGAGACTCTGTTTCATGGGGAATGATTTGAGCTATGATTAAATCTACTGACATGGACTAGTTATTCTCTAATAATGGAATCCTGGTTCTGTTGCTTACTATCTATGTAACCTTGTGCAAGTCATTTAACTTCAGTTTCTATCTCTAAAACAGAGGTTTTAATAGCATGTATCTCCTACCCCGTCAGCACTAAGCATGAAAAATGTGAGCTCATTCTAGGATTATTCCATGACACCAGAGGAAGTAGAATCCAAGAAGGCTGGGTACCTAAACTTGTCTTCATTCATTCTTTCATCAAATATTACTGAGTACCTACAGGGTGATGATGAAAGACATAACTCAATACCATCATGGAGTTTATGGTTTCCTGGTTCATCCACCACCCTGGATGTGACCCTTCAATATCACTCAGCACCCTGAGCATGGTGCTTCTCAAGGTAATTTGAACATAAGAATTACCTGGCATTTTAAGACCGCATCCTGCTGAATATCCTAGGAAGATTCTGACTTCCTTTTCCTCACTGGCAAAATGGGAGCAAAGCAATCCCTACCACAATCTTTTTGTACATTTGGAGAGAAAGAGCTTTGGAAAGGGCTTCGGAAACCACGAAGTTACTTTCCAGTGTGTGCCATCCAGACTCTCTCTGGGGGTTCAGAGAAGCCAGCCGAGGACCACTCAGCCTGTGTTCTATCTCAGTGTCCTCTTACCCCACCTCCTCTCTCTGCACTCTCTGGAGACATGAGTCAGTAGCCATCTGCCCCCATTTTAACCTAATGAGCTAATGGAGCTCAGACTGAAACCAGCCTCAAGTCCACCACCAAGGTGGAAACCTGTATTATATTCTATGAATGCCTACTATAAGGCTTCAGAGGGCCATTCAGTGGCCATACCTGGTGGTTTTCAGGTGACAGCCCTGCCTTCCCTTCTCACCTGCTGAAATCGGAGATAAACCCAAATATTAGAGTGGTGAACAGCAGGGAACTTAAGAAGAACTTAGTAAGTTTTCCTCACCCAGCCCCTGTTCACCTCTCCAGCTTTATCTCCCCCTTCTCCTCCTCTTCCTCCATACATCCATCTAACCTCTGACTACCTCTTCCCTTTTTTCAGTAATAAAATCCTCCAGTTTTTAACTGGCCACAAAGCCATCTAGAATAATGACTACATTTTCCAGCCCCCTTGCTACTGTGATCAGTGGAAAGCAAGCAGAAATGTCAAATGGCCGCAACTGGGAACCGTCCTCCATAAAATAACTGGCATGTGTTTTGTCCCTTTTCTATCCTATCCTGTCCTCCATCCTGCTGCTTGGAATGTAAATGTAGTGGCTAAAGCTTTAGCATCTATTTTGGATGTTGGGAACAAGACTACCCATCAGGAGAATTGGAACAGAAAAGGAGACTGGAGCCCTGAACGCTGTGTGGAGCCAAGCCTGTAGTTTGGTCTTGAATTATCAACCTCTAGATTCATACATAAGAAAAAAACAAACTTCTATCTATTTTAAGCCACTGTTATATTGGGTTTCTGCTACTCACATCCAGAATGAGTCCTAACTGATAAAGTGCTCAGAGCGGGATTCTGGAATTAGACTGCCTAGGTTCTATCCCTTATGAGCTCATAGACAGAGGTAATTCACTTCACTTCCTTGCCCCAGCTGTTAAATGAGAATGCTAAAAATAGCGTCTACCTTCTAGGTAAAAATGAGCTAATACACATGAGGCTTGAAATATGTAAAGCCTGGCACGTAATAAGCATCTAGAATAAAGGCATGCCCCAAAGTAGCAAGATTGAAGGTTGTTCTTCTTTTGAATCAGGCATAGGCTTTTTTAGTGCTGCAACAATGGCAATAGTGCTTATAATATCTTTAAAAGTTTATAGAACACTTTGCAGGAATCTTTTCAACATAGCTATGAATGACATATTATTACTTGCATTCCACAAAGAAAATGAAGGTCTAGAGAAGTTCACTAACATGCAAAGATCACATCACTAAGGAGCTGTGGCAGGATTCACATCCAGGTCTCTAACTCCAAATTCCCTTCAATTTCCACAAAGCTTAAGTGCAAGTTGTTGTGTTGCTACGCATTCCTATCATGCTCTGAACGTGTGATTTTTGTGAAGGGACTCCCAGGCTCTATTTTTCTATTTGTAAAGAATCAAAACAAGTCCACAAATTCCCTGTGTAAGAAACTCTGTTTTCTGGTCCCTGACAGCTAACACAAAAAATGTTAGCCTTCGAACATACTTCGAAAAAAGGGATCCGATCAGATTTCAGCTCAACAATGGGAGTAGAGGAAAAGCCTTGATCCACCTTGATTGCAGTCGGGTTAATAGGGCCTGAGTCTGAGTGATATGTCAGGCTCACCCTAAAAGGGGCCAAAGAAGAGTCGAGCATCTGGGGCAAGGGTGAGGATCCACCACAGTGCATGTGTTTTGAATTGGAGATTCTTTGAACAGAAGCAATTTGGAAGCAGGACTGGAGGCTGCTGCTAACTGGAACATTGTAGCCATTTTCCATGTTCCCTGAGGGCAAGGCCAGTAGCTCTCATCTCTTTAGTTAGATGCTAGAAAGAATTTGCTCACTCTGATGATTGTGAAAGGCAGACACAAATGCGGCTGTAGAATATTGTTATCTGTGCAGATTTGAAAAAGTTATAGGAAAAAAAATTCTTTCACACATAGAGGATATGGACTGAGCCTCACCCTAGTACAAAATAGGAGTTGAGTGCAAACAGTAAAGGTGTAATGGTTCTGAGCAGTGAACACAGACCTGAGTACAAATCCTGACTTACAGGTTCAGTGATCTGGGCCCACCTCCTCAGCCACTTGGATCCTCTTCCTCCCCTCTCTATAAAAAGAGGATCGTACCTCTGAGACTGACTGTGAGGTTGGAAAAAATATGTCCAACAATACAGGAGTTGTTCAATAAATATTCATTTCACCCTTTTCTCATGAATTTTTCCTCTTCTGGACTTTATGATTCAGTATTTCCTGGAATTCTCAGGTACCAGAAAATTTCCAAAGACCTTAAATTGGTTAATTAGCTTCTGAGCTCTTCCCAACATCTTTCTGAGAGACGTGAGTGGTAGAGATGGGTCAGAAATCAATCAAACTGGGCTTTGCCTGCTGGTCCAGCAGCAGCAGCCTCTCACATGCCATTTCCCCCCATGCTCTCATGGGGCAAGAATGGGATTGTCACAAACCAGACGCTCCACCAAGATGCTCCACACAGCATACAGAATCAGTGTGGAATGTGGCCATTGCTTGTGCACCTTGTCGCCTGCAGAGATGAGTGCCTGAAATCTCCTAAAATGTTGGGACTGGGGTCCAACAAGAGGCCTGGGGAAGAGCAGGCATCCACCGGCTGGTACATATCACTGCATTGCCTGTAGCATCAGGTCCCCTCTCCAGTACACAAGGTACGGATGAGATGAGGTGAATGCTGAAGTCACCAAGCTCAACATTCCTCTGAGCCAGGAAGTAGAGGATTTTTATAGGTGAAAAGTGATTTCTCGGTGCTCTGTTCCTTTCTGTACGCTGTACTCCTCCTGAATCCACCAGGTTTATACTTTCTCTTGAAGAAAGCATTTCTTAGGTCTATGTAAACTTTCTTTCCTAAGTGGGGGGCTCCTTGTAGGGGCAGCACAGGGGGAAGCAGGGAGTTAACAATGAGGGAGGAGGTAGGAAAAGTGACAATATCATCTTAGAACAGGTCACTCCAATCTCTTGTGTTTGCCTGGATTAGGGAGGCCTGCCCGCCTTATTCTACTTCACAGGAAAATGACAAAAATGAGTGGGAAAAAGTTATATATCTCCATTTTGCCCCCAAGCTTCTTACAGTCTGCCGCATCATTAAAAAGTCTTACTGCATAAGCCTTAATTACACCCAAAGTTTAGAGAGAAAATATAAATTAAAAAGAACTTACATCCTAACAAAGTTTATTGTTTTCTTCACCTATATAACTTTTTATTTTAAAATGAGAGAGTTGGTAAAGGAAAGAATTCCTTTTTCAACTCAGAGGCTCCATGTTTAGTCCAATAACTTCCACTGTCAAGTATACTGCCCCCAAAATGAATACGATCAACGGGAAACAGTTGCTTTATATGATTTCTCTCTCTAAAGGTAAAGGGCACACATAGAGTCTTATCTATACTGATTCAATCCCAATATTTCCTCCAAAGGGGAGAGAGAGAGACAGAGACACAGAGAGAGAAAGACCCAAAAAGGAGAGGAATTGGCTCTCAGTAGCTTTCCATTCAGCTGGAAAAAGAATTGGGGCTGATGGCTACAACTTCACTTGGCCCTTGCGGCATTTGTGGAGGGGTGGCCGTTACTGCAATCCACTACTGCCCCCTATTGTCCGCTTCAGGAAAATCACAGGGTAGCATGAACTGCTAAACCTGAATAGGTCATCTTAACAGCTTTTCAACTTTCCCGACAAAGAAATCTCAAAAACTTGAAACCGTGATTCCACCTTTAATTCACTGAGGGCAGTTTATAGTCGAGTAATGTATTTTAGAGATTTATAGGATGTGAGGATCTTTAGAAAATATTTAGCAAGAGGTGCTTGGATGGCTCGGTCGTTAAGCATCTGCCTTTGGCTCGGGTCACGACCCCAGGGTCCTGGGATAAGGCCCCCTGTATTGGGCTCCCTGCTCAGCCGGAAGCCTGCTTCTCCCTCTCCTACTCCCTCTGCTTTTGTTCCCTCTCTCACTGTCAATCTCTGTCAAATAAATAAATAAAACCTTAAAAAAAAAAAAAGGAAAGAAAATATTTAGCCAATTGTTTTTTACTAAAGTACCTATTAGCTCTGTGATTTTAGTTAGCAGCTATTGTGTGAAACCAAAGGAGGCCAGGAAATGCTGAGTTAAATAAACATTAAGTAAAAATTAAATAAGCAGTTTCCTTCTGCTGGGCTACTCAGATCCTTTAATATGGATTATGTGTCACCCAAAGGGAAATGCAATTTCCCATTAACACTTGACAGAACAACTACTTTTTATACAAATTTCTTGTAGGGCCAATATTCTAGGAAACACACGTGGGTAGTGATAAACGAGTGTAAATGAATTACTCTACAAATTTGGAAACAGAGTCCCAGGGAGGTGCCAGTGACTGGGTGGTAGCAGAGCTCCCGTGAGGATCCACTGGGAGGCTCTCAAGCTCCCAGAGCTGCTTCTTCACCAGAGAGCCCCTCTCCTTAGAGTTGATCTTTAGCATTTCTGTTTGCATAAAGCGTGCTTATTTGTGGAATGCGGAATGGCACTGCCTTGAGCCAAGGGTACTGGGAAAGTGAAGTAGGCTTCTTTCAAGTATGCTCCAGCTCTTTGTAGAGAATTTGTTTCTGGTATTTTCAATTCAATTTCCCTATATCTCTTGTTAAGAACCTTTTGTTTTATAAAAACCCTATGTTCAAAGAATCTAAATTCAACAAATACTTATGCACACAGCTTTGTGCTAGTTGGAAAATAGAAAGAAGGGCAACATGACACACCACATTGGTTAAGAGCAAAGTTTTAGACATCAAGTTCTGGTTCTGCCGTATTTGGACTGTGTATATTTGGACAAGTTACTTATTATCTCTAAGACTCAAGATATGGGGGGCGCCTGGGTGGCTCAGTGGGTTAAGGTAGAGACCTTTGGCTCAGGTCATGATCCCAAGGTCCTGGGATGGAGCCCCGCATCGGCTCTCTGCTCAGCGGGGAGCCTGCTTCCTCCTCCTCTCTCTCTCTCTCTGCCTCTCTGCCTACTTGTGATCTCTGTCTGTCAAATAAATAAATAAAATCTTTAAAAAAAAAAAAAAGGACCCAAGATACGGAAACAATCTAATTGTCCATCAACAGATGAATGGACTAAGAAACTGTTATATATGTGTGAGTGTGTGTGTGTATGTGTATATATATATATATTTATGTTTATATATATATATACACATATATATGTATGAACATTGTCCAGTCTTTCAAAAGAAGATGTTGACATTTACAACAACATGGATGAACCCAGAAGAAATTATGCTAACTGAAATAAGCTACACATAGAAAGAAAAAAACTGAATGATGTCATTTATAAAAATATTGAATGCATAGAAGCAAAGAGTAGAATGGTGGTTACCAGGGACAAGAGGTAGAAGAAATGAGGAGCTGTTGGTGAAATGGTACAAATTTGCAGTTATATAAGATGAATAAATATAGAGACCTAATGTACAGCATGGTGACTATATTTAATAATGCTGTAGAGAATACTCTAGAAATGTGCTAAGAGAATAGATTTCAGGTACTCTCATCACAGCAATAACAAAAAATTGTAACCATGTGGGTAGAAGATATGTTAATTAGCTTGAAGGCAGTAATCATTTCACTATATGTGTGTGTACCAAATAATCATGTTATATACTGTAAATATATATAATTTTTATTTAAAAATCAATTTAATAAATACATATAAGATTTAGACTCCCCATCCATAAAACACAGATTATACTAATACCTTCACAAGATTGTGTTGAGGATTAAAGTGCCAGCACATGTAAGTATTCAAGGAATTTTTGCTGCTATTATTATTACAGTTATGATTATTGATATGGCTGTTGTTATCCCTGTCCCCAACTTAATAGCTCAGTTGAAGAAAGGAAACAGCACATCCAAAAGCTCCAAATAACAATATAAGGGAATGGATCAGAGATAGCAACTAGGTTTCATGCCACTTGCCAACCCCAGGGCCTCTATTGGCTGCCTCAGATTCTGTGTTGAAAAGAATTCTGACATTCTTGCCAGCCTTGAAGGGAAGGAGCACCAATATCTATTAGTGATATTTTTCATGGGAAAGGGAATCTTGATAGGAGGCTATCCTTGACATTCTTAAAATGAATGATAAAATGTCATGGGTGGCAGGTTAGAACAGTCACTTCTGGAGGAGACAGGATAGCTGGACTTGGGGGATGGGTTTGATATGAATGGAAGGAGATGAAGTAAGGCAGAAAGAGGTATCTGGCCCCTGAAGTTTTCTGAGAAAATGTGCTAAGAATAAAACACACATAGCCATTCGGGTGACAGTAAGTAGAACAGCCTGTCTAAAGAAGTTCTGATGCTACAGATTAACTCTACAAATATGGTAACCAGAGATACTGAGCCAGTGACCCAACATCAAATAAGCAGTCCCACTGTTCCCATAAATTTCCCTCAGACGCACTGGGACATGTGCCTAAATTTGAAGTTCAGAAAATATGGACACCAGTAAGTCTCTCATACCATCTTGTCTCATGAGCTATTCAAAGACTCCTTTCCTTTTTGCTCATGAGGACATCCTTTTGTGTTCAGTTCATGGTGGCTGTTCAAAACCCATCACTCTACGTGCACTTTACAAAGTTTTACAAATGTCTTCCATCACACACAGCTGGCATTGCAGCCCCAAGCATCTGAGATTCTCAAGCAATAGACACACAGATTAAAAAGTCATTGAAAATGAAAAATGAAGAATCAACTCACCAGAAACTGTACCTGCCATGTATACCAGGTGCCCTCTCTATACTCAGAACTATGCTACCCCTGGGGGCAGTGGTAGGAGGGCAGGGATCAAAGAGCTATCTATCAAAACCACAAATAAGAATGGGAAGTTTTGAAAAATTCCTGTTTGTAAAACCTCATAATTTGGCATAGTGAGATTTTTTTCATCCATTCTTTTTTATGGAGTGTGTCTACCACTAAGCAGGGACTTCTGTATTAGTTAAGGCTTATGTGGTTACAAGTGACAGAGAGACCTAACTCAAACTCATTTAAGCAAAGGAGAGGGTTGTTATAAGGGATAATGTGATGTCTGTGAAACCCAAAGACAGGACTGTGCCTGGGGCATGGGAACAACTGAAAGCAGCTGCTCAAAGGCATCAGGGTTCTTTTTTATTCCTCTTGTCTCTGAGCTTCCATTCACTCTCTTCATTAGTTTCATTCTTAGTTCTAGCTAGTGATCAGCTTTCAAGTGATGGAAAACATGGGAGCCAATAGCTCCCTAACAGTACATTTAATAACTTTGGTCACGAGGGGGGAAACCCCCCACTTATCTTAACATTCTTTCCAGTTCCAAGTTGAAAAATCCCAGGAAAGGAATCATTGAAACTGTTGCAGTCAGTTAAACTCCAGAGAGTCATGAAACAACATGGCAGATCCTGTTGGGGGAACCGCAAAGATGGGGATAAGGGAGAGGAAGCTTCTGGAAGAAGGGAGGTAGGTGAAATGCTGGGCAAACAAAACAAGAAATGCCTGTGAAACCTCACCTTAGTTATTTTTTCATGCCAACTCCACTTAGGTATTAATCAGTTCCATTCGTGTAATAAGCACCTGTTTCTCATTTACTAGTGTCTGATACGTGCTCGATATTGTGCTAGACTTGAGGGATGAAAAGATGACCATGATGCCTCTTAAGAGTGCTTGGCATTCAGAGATACAAAGACACATAAAATATACTTGAGGGGCGCCTGGGTGGCTCAGTGGGTTAAAGCCTCTGCCTTCGGCTCAGGTCATGATCCCAGGGTCCTGGGATCGAGCCCCACATCGGGCTCTCTGCTCAGCAGGGAGCCTGCTTCCTTCTCTCTCCCTGCCTGCCTCTCTGACTACTTGTAATCTCTGTCTATCAAATAAATAAATAAAATAAAATAAAATAAAATAATATACTTGGTTTAGGGCCTCTAGGAACTTACTAAATAACCAGGGAGAGAAGACTGTGTATTTGGAGAATAACCAAATGTCAAGCTGTGTTCTATGGATGATGAGACTAAAAGAAGGTAAGTGAGGTCGGTGAGGCCTGGAACATTCAAGGAAACAGCTTGAAGAGGGTGATACTTCGGCAGAGTCCGTAAAGGGTGAGGAAGTTTTTGTTTATGACCCCATGTGTTTCAAGTGCAGGATTTTCACAACATCACACTAAGTGAGGCCTTCTGCTCATGGCTCTCTGCATCTGGAGGCCTTCTGGAATGCAGCCGTCAGCCAGTGGTCCTGTTCCTCTCTGAGACAGAGCTACCACCCACGGCTCTTCTGATAGCCTTGTTTTTTATTGCCATGGCTCATTGGATCAAAGCCTCTGAGTTTGATGCAAGTTCAGAATAATTCAAGGATTAACTCATCTCTCTGTGCTTGGGGAGCTACACAAGCAACATCTGGTACAGCCTGCAGAGGGATTCTTCACCCAAGGAGTTTCAAATTTCAACATGTGAGCTATCCTGCTGAATAACATCATCAACGGGAAACAGCACTCAGAGACCTCATCTCGTAACCAGAGCTCTGTGTAACACCCCGCGGTCATGTTTTGCACACAATTATAATAAATGGTGCAAATTGTAACAGGTTTTTTATCATCTTCTTTCTTGCCAAAGGGACTGAATTCCACATTGATGGAGTTGAAATTCCCTTGTGGGTTTCCTCTGGGACCATTTCATAGCCTATCCTAGCACCATTAATAACACCCTTCCTGTGCACGGACAAAACAATAGTCTCCCATTTTAATGTTGTCATTGAGAATCTCTTGGTCATTCCTTTTGTCAAATCCCATCTGTCACCTCCCTGTCTTCTCAGGATCCCTAGAAAGTCCTTGGTAAATCCTGATTTACCTTACCTCTTAGGAAATCCTGATTTGGTAAATTCCTGGTTGTGCCCTCTGTATCTCATGGGTTAGTCCCACAGCTCCTGGAGTTCTCTTCAATATTTTACCATGTTCTTAAAGGTGAAACACTATAAATGACTAAGAGTTGGGTGTTATGTGCCAGGGATGTATTATTACGGAGGCACTATTATCATTACCCGTGACTCACCAGAAAGAAAAATGAGGCTCAGATTTCAAGTGAATTGCCCAAGTACAAGGTATGAACCCATATCTGTCTCATTTCAAAGACTGTTCTTTCTAAGGGGTAAGTATAGGGACCCAAGCTTATGGTGATGGGAGTCTCACATGGGAATCCCTACTTCTAAGTTGGGGAAGGAGACAGAAAGAAGAAAACACAGAGTATGGCTCAGAATTCAAAGGAGAATTTTGAGACATGGTGAATTGTGTCTAAAGCCAGAATGGGTTGGTGAATATCGAGACCACTGGCATGAAAAAGGTTATTGGCAAATATTTCCAAGAAAAATGTCAGTAGAGTAATGGACCTGGAAGAGGTTAGGTAGTAGGTGGATGAAACAGGCTGCAAACGAAAGGAAAGAGCCAGTAGACAGGTCATGGTATAAAGTGAAGGGCTGGTCAGTATCTACTAAACTTGAAACTCTGGGGGTGGAGCCCCGGAATTATTTTAACAAATGTTCTAGGTGTTCCTGATATACACTCGAGTTTCTGACCCACTGCTACTTCAGAGTTTCTCACCCTTGGCTGCACATTGGAACCACCTGGAATAATGATGCTTCTGCCTCATTTCCAGACAATGGGGTTTGATAACACTCTCCAGGCAATTCTGATGTGCTGCCAGAATTGGAAACCACTGCCACCATCAAAGAGAGAGGAAAGGAGTAATTCTAGCTGCAATGCAGAGTTCTGGCTATCCCTGGCATTGTACTAAGAATATGCTTTTCAAGGTTGAATGGGCATAAAGATAATCCAACAAGCTCCCAGTGCTTTACAGGCATTGCTCTAATGAATCCTCATGACAAGTCCATGAGGCAGCTATCATTAATCCTATCTTATAAATGAAGACTTTGAGTTCCCAAGAAGTTACCTGATTTGCCTGCAATGTCATGGCAAAAATATGGCAAAGCTGGGACTTGAAAATTAAGTCTTCTTTGACTCAAAGTACTCACTTTTTAAAAATTGTGGTGAAACATACATGACATAAAAATTGCCACTTTCTGGGGTGCCTGGGTGGCTCATTGGGTTAGGCCTCTGTCTTCGGCTCACGTCATGATCCCAGGGTCCTGGGATCAAGGCACACGTCGGGGTCTCTGCTTGGTGGGGAGTCTGCTTCCCCCTCTCTCTGCCAGCCTCTCTGCCTACTTGTGATCTCTCTCTCTCTCTGTCAAATAAATAAATAAAAATCTTTAAAAAATAAAAAAATTTGCCACTTTCACCATTTGTAAGTGTACAATTCAGTGGCATTAAGTATATCACAATGTTGTACCACTTATCACTACTATCCATTTCCAGAACTTTTCAACATTTCAAACAGAAACTCTGTACCTGGGATGCCCGGGTGGCTCAGCAGGTTAAGCCTCTGCTTTCAGCTCAGGACATGATCTCAGGGTCCTGGGATTGAGCCCCACATTGGTCTCTCTGCTCAGCAGGGAGCCTGCTTCCCCCTCTCTCTGCCTGACTCTCTGCCTACTTGTGATCTCTCCCTCTCTGTCAAATAAATAAACAAAATCTTAGAAAAAGAAAGAAAGAAAGAAAGAAAGAAAGAAACTCTGTACCCATTAAACAGTAACTCCCCATTCTCCTCTCTCTCCAGCTCCCTACTAACCTCTATTCTGCTGTCTCTGTGACTCAAATCATTTCTTCTAAATCATTATGTTTCTAGATGGGCTCAAAGAAGAAATGGAGGTGCTGAAATTGATTGTTTTTTTTCCCTTGAATAAGGGTATCTCTGAGTTAGCTGAGGCTCCCACCTGCAACCTATGTTCCCCAAATTCTGAACAACTTATAATTCCCACCAAACAGCATATTCCCTCTTGTCTCTCTGTGTCACAGCACAGGAGAATCTCTCCACTGTGCGCCTTTTCCCACCTTGCCTTTATTTAGCAAACTGTCTCCTGCTCCAAGTCCCCCTCCAGGCATGACTGTCCCTGGGAATCTGACCCAGGTGTTTCCACGGGTCCCACAGACCAGGCTTTGTAAATTGGAGTGCATCCCAATCACTTTGGCATTCTGTTAAAATGCAGATTTGGATTTAGTGGGTTTAGGAAGGGCCCTAAGATTCTGCATTTCTGTCAAACTTCTGGGTGATGCTCATGCTACTGGTCCCCAAACTGCACTTAGAATAATGAGATCAGAGAGTGCAGTACTTCACCATAACATGTTTTACTGTAATATTCCCTTAGTTGTTTCACCATTCCACTGTAAATACCTTGAGAAGAGAAACCCATTTTATTTATTGTTATATTCCAAAGGCTAGCACTGTGCCAACTCAGTGTAACTCTCAATAAGTGTTGACAAATGAATAAATAAATGAGTTCACAGGCTGGAAAAATAAAAAGGAGCCAGATCTATAAAGAGCCTCATAGACCATCTAAGGAATTTGAAGTTTATCCTTAAGTTGGGGAACCACTGAAGGATTTTAAGAGGGGGATATATCAAATGTATATGTGCAATGTGTTTTAAATTATCAAGACTGAAATCAAGGAAATAGTGAGCTACTGCACTAGTCCAAGTAAATGATTATGAAGGCCTGCACTAAAGTAACAATGGTAGAAATGGAGAGAAGGAAGATGATTCAAGACCCGAGAAATGGGTTGACCACACATTCCCATTTGCTTCAGACAGATCCAATTTATTCTAAGTGAAATTACTAATAGTATCCCTTTTGTCTCCCAAAGTACCCTGGTTTGGGTGAACTGTCTGTTCACCCTGTACGTAGGAGATAAAGTTAATAGAACATGAAGTAGGGTAAGGAGCAGAGTGAGAAGCCCAGGGTATGGTTCACAAATTTCTGCCCTTAGTGACTGAGTGGATGTTATCACCATTTATCACACTGAGCAGTCCAGGAAGAGAAGCAGTGGAGAACTTTCTCCTTAAAATAAAAATAGTTCGTCATATAGTGAGTCATTGAAAAATGTTAAGTAAATTGCAGTAATAGCAGGACAAAAATTACAAAGAAGACAGACAAATGGCTGAAATGTGGGGGATACTGATCAAAGGTATCACCAAATTGAGAACATCCTTCCTTTCTGAAGCTCTGAATTGTTAGTCTCAGAACAATTTAATAGAAAACCTGCCCCAATCTTCCAATCAAACCTACTACAGATGGAAAGTCAAAATGGTCAATTAATTTTGGGTTTTGTTTCTCCCCATTTTCTTCCCTGCAAGTCATAGCTGTGTCTGCTCCCAATAGCCAATGGAGCTTTAGGATTTGCTGGATCACATTTGACCACGGTCATTTAGACAGTCAAAACAATGATATACCACACAAAGACCTAACTGAGTGAGAAGAACACATTCCCTGGTTTGGCCTGAGCCAAAGTTCAGTGAACATGAAAACATTCTACCTCATTTTATATGCCACATGACCCAACATCCTTACTAACCTCTATTCACACTTGCCAACACCTCAGCTTTTTTTTCCCTCTCCCCTAACATGTCAACAACTAGTTAATTATTTAATAAACCTCAGAACATACCTTTGCTGCTCCTCTTGGCCAGAGAAGTCTGGAATTTTCCTAGTTTCTATTTCAAGGTGGCTCTTACTTGAGGGTTCCAAGTGCAGTCAAGCGGAAGAATAAATTCACCCACTAGAGCCTTTTGAGGGAACTTTCAAACAAAACTGTGGCTTTTCAAGTATTAAGAGGAAATGACAGACTGAACTAAGCTCAGTATTCACTTTAATACCTGTGTTAAAGGTTATGTTAGCAGCTGTCAAATCGCTGGCCCTTTCTAAATACATCACTCTTCGCCTTAAATCAGATATCTTGGGTGGTACCTGGAACTTGCTACTCTGGGCTGACCCTGAGCAAAAGGATTGTTCAAGGAGGTAAAATTTGTCTTCCAGGCATTCCTCTCAGAGGTGCTAATGTCAGCCTGATGGGCAAGAGACATGGAACCCAGGACCCCAAGTCCTGAGACCGTTACTGCTTCCTGCTACTGTTAGAGACTCATGGAACTCTATCCCATGCTGGAATATGACACCAAACCCAATGAATTCCCTCTGGTGTTTTCCCAGCCTGGGGGCAGCCTCTGGACCTCATCCTGACTTCCCCCTTGGGGAGTAGAAAGCAGGTATTCCCAAATAGAAGACAACCCTAAGTCTGTATTATTGCACCAACCAGAAGCAAAAGATGAGTTGAAAATCCTAAGAAAACACACCTCAGAGCCACCAGAACCTTAATCACACTGAAAGCCCTCCGCTTAAGCTCCCCTCTCCAAAGGAGTCCTTGGCCATATCTGTACTCTTCCTCAGGGATTGTGAATGCATGCAGAAGAGTTCACTGCATCAAGAACTAATTATGTACTATACAGAGGCTAACTGAACACAATTTAAAAAAAAAAAAAAAAAGGAAGAAGAGGAGTTCATTTCACACTCCCGTGAAAAATTGGGTGGCATACAAGTCCCCTTCTATTATGTTTCTACTTCTGATTCCCATGACCTACCCCTTCCCTCCCAAGTCTTAAAGGCAGAGTTCAACTAGGATCCACCCTTTTGAAGCAACACAGACATTTCACACATTCTTCTAAACCAGCCAGTTTAGAGACTTGACTGCTTAGGGCATCGTATTATATGACTGGAAAAGCCGACAAATTCATTCATAATCACATGATAATGGTTGACAATCACATTGTCCTGATGGAAAAGGTTGACTGCAGGAGATACAGCCCTGGGGTGGGTCCTAATACCATCACTTGCTACCTGGTGACAACCTGACTGTGATAATTTCCTCAGTGGTAAACTGGGGCTCACTGTGGTGAAATTCCCTTCTCTCAGTGTCTTCTATACGGTTAGATGCTCAACCAGTGTTAACAGAATCTGAGTGATAATGCAGGCAGATAGAGAAATGCCCTTGGTGGTTAAGTAAGAGTCCTAGTACCTGGTACTGAAAACAATTATGCTACCTCTCTATAGGTAATTCTAAGTAAGATTTTCTCTTTCAAAATGACAAATGGACCTTTAGGACAGTGAAACCACATGACATTATACATTTGTTCAAATTCATTTAATACATACCATACCCCCAAGAGTGAACCCTAATATAATCCATGGACTACGGGTGGTAATGATGTGTTAGTATGGGCCCATCAATTGCAACGAAAACCCCACTCTGGGTGGGGGACAGGGAGTGGGGGACACTGCTTGTCGAGGGGAGCTCTATACTAAACTGCTCTAGAAGGCAAAGTTTATAAATTTTTAAAATGCCATAAAAGGGGACGCCTGGGCTCAGTGGGTTAAAGCCTCTGCCTTCGGCTCAGGTCATGATCTCAGGGTCCTGGGATCGAGTCCCGCATCCGGCTCTCTGCTCAGCAGGGAGCCTGCTTCTCCTCTCTCTCTGCCCATCTCTCTGCCTACTTGTGATCTCTCTCTCTGTCAAATAAATAAATAAAAATCTTTAAAATGCCCAAAAAAGTACATTTAAGCAAAATTAAAACCTTTTACTTCTAAATAAGTTTTTTAAGTTTCTCAAAGCAGGAGTTCCCCTCACCCCCTGCCGTGGCTCCTGCATTGCTGGTATCCCCCACTCACTGGGTCATTCCGTAGTGATCAACAAGCTACAAGGTCAGGGAGGACCAAAGGATCTGTGAATTCCCCCTGGTGTTCTGTCATAGGTCAGTTGGCCGGAAAGGGGCAAGAGGATATTGAGATTGAGAATTGAAGTCTATAAAAGCAAAATGTTCCCAGAAGAAAGTGTAAGTGAAGTAGTAGCCCTTCTAAGAGACACCAAAAAGAGAAAGCGGCTAGGAAAGGAACAAGATTAGAAGAGACAGTGACAAAAGCGCAAAATCACAGTGAAAAACCCAAGTGAGATGGAGACAATTTGACCATTAAAAGGAGAAGAGAAGGAGCCAGAAGGGAGAAGGGACAAGACAATGGAGTTCTGCTGTACACAGAGAGGGGAGCAAAGAGCCTTGCGCCCCCTGCCCTCGGTGCTTAGGTAAAAAGGGCGGGAATAGGGGCATCTGGGTGGCTCAGTCGGTTGAGCGTCTACCTTCAGCTCAGGTCATGATACTCGATCCCATGTCCTGGGATCCAGTCCCGCCTCGGGCTCCCTGGTCAGTGGAGAGTCTGCTTCTACCTCCACCTTTCCCCCCTGCTCATGATCTTTCTCTGTCACTCTCTCATTCTCTCAAATAAATAAAATCTTTTTTAAAAGGTGGGGGACAAAGAAGGAGAATGTTTGTAGAACAGTGACACAGTCAGCCTGCCTCTGTCCCACACCATCTACCAGAGAATGCACATCTGTGCCTATCGGTAAATGAATGACTCACAAAGAAAAGGTGAATTTATTTTTTAAATTTATTTTTTTAAAGATTTTATTTGTCAGAGAGAGGGAGAAAGAGAGAAAGAGAAAGCACAAACAGGGGGAGCGGCAGGGAGAGGTTCTGCCAGCAAGGTTCTGAAGGCAAAATGACAGTATTTGTCAAATTTCAGATACAGTTCCTGTCCGTCCCAGCCATTCCTGCTTATAGGAATTTTTCCCACCGATTTCCTTGTGCGTGTGTGAAATGATGTATATAAAAGGTCATTCATGAGCAATTGTAGCAGTTTGGAAACCACACAATTGTTTATCAGATAGGGGACTTGTTAAATAAACAATGACACAGTGCACAGTGGAATACTATACAGATGTAACAGAACAAACAAAAAAATGAGGAAGCTCTCTATATATTGATAAGGAAGCATCTCCAAGACATGTTGCTTAGTCAAAAGAAGGCTCAAAGATGTCAGTATGGTATGTGACATTTGGGGGTAGAAGTTAAAAGGGAAAGATTTTTAAATGTGTTTCTGCTTGTATTTTTATAAAAAGTGGGTATCTGCAAAAAGAGATGTGTATTGAGTAAATGTGGATAAAGGAAGAATACAAAGGCTTTTCCCAGAGTTCCTTTTTATATTGTTTTGATTTTTGAATCCCATGAATACTATTACTGATTCAAAAATTTTAAAATAAGAACAAATGATTCCAAAAGTAAGGGCTGTGAGCTGGAGAGCTGAATCCCTACTTATCTAGAAATTACCTTTCCATCCCAGTGTGGTGAGGCAGATTACTGCATTGCTGTATTTGTCTATCAGAGGAACTCTTGGGTGATCCTATCAGTCAGGGCTCTGATGGATATGCATCAGAAATCCTCATCAAGTTTATGGAAGTTAAAAAGACACGCTGTCAACTCACGTAACTGAGGAGTCCAGACGTGGAGTAGGATTTGGCAACAGTGGGGCACAGAGCACTGCTCTTTGCTGAGGGACTGCCGAAGCTGGGGCTTACTAGGCCTCTCATGGCACCCCGGCTCAAACCACAAAACAGATTGTTGGTACCTCGTTCAGCATTTTCTAAGCATCGGTTTTGGAAGTTGCAGCCACTCCCAATATGAGTCTGGCATCCTGCTGCCCTTCATTTTAGAAGATGGGTCTCTTGGGGGTGACCAAGGAGAGTCAAGAAGCTTCTCCTCCAGGGCTTAAGGCTGTGGTTGCTCTCTTATGCAACAGACAGGACGCAAACGCATGACATTCTGGCCTTGAGAATGCCAGGCATTTAGAGCCAGACCAAGAATATGTGTGTGGGGAGACGGCTGGGCTTACTGGCCTGCCAGAATCAGGGAGTGGGAGAGAATGGGATACCACTTATCTCCCTCCCACTCCTCCTTCCTCATTCCAGGGCCCAAACACCAGTGTGTCTCCAACTGAGTAAAAAAATGGGAACATGGGACGATGCCACATGCAAGGGATGTTAGGAAACCCAAACACGGCACAACACTGATGTGCTTAATTTGGTTTATGAAATGCAATTTCTGTGGAATTCTCTGTTAGTGAAGAAAGAAAAGAAAAAGAAAAAAGAGAAGGAAAGAGAGAGAGAGAAAAGAAAGGAAAAAAGAAAAAAACGAAAAGGGAAGGAAGGACGAAAGGGAGGGAGGGAGGGAAGGAAGGAAGGAAGAAAAAACCCACTTGATTCGCAATCGGGAAAACACGAGTCCCTGGCCCGGACTCCGTTGCCAGGCGGCAGCAGAACCTCTGGCACGTCCCTGAGCTGCTCTCTCCATTTCCTCATCTGAAACATGTCATGGATAACTGCCCGACCAACCACACGGGGTTAAATAAAAACACAAGCTGGGAAAAGTGGAACTTCGAAGGTAACTGAAGGCATGTTTATTACCTAAATGGTTTACATTACTTCTTTTAACCTGAAAAGGTTGTCAGCAAGTATCATTTGATTTACCCTGAAGCAAGTGAACTTGCCTTCCCTGGAGGGCCGGCAAGGGGTGGGGGGTTGGTTATCTACTCTCCTGTGTCTGTCCCAGATCCATTTCCCATTCTTTTCTTCTGAGAAACAACTTCACCCACCACCAGCCCGGCATTTCAGACACCGCTGGCCCCTCCCTGGTCCAAAGGGGGACACGTGACACAGGGCTGACTAAGAGCCTCAGACCTCCCTGAGCCTGGGCATGTGACCCAAGCCAGCCAATCAGAGACAATGAGCTTCAACTCACGGGCCTTTGTGCGAACTCTGCAGAGGTCCCCTCTTTCCACGGGACAGGTTGTCGCCCTTGGGCTTCTAGAAGCCATCTCTCGCCCATCTGGGGGAAACCTGCCTGCGAATGATGCCAACAGAGAGAGAAAGTAGAGCTAGGAGAAGGAGAGAATAAGTGAAGTTCTGGTACCACTTTTGGATGCAGTCATCCCTGAAGGCAGCTCCACCCCTGGACTTGAGTCAATAGATGCCCCTTTCTTCTTTGACACTTTAAGTTGGATTTCTGGCGCCTTCACCTCTAAGAGTCTAGACTGATGCAAACTTCTGACCCTAATGTTTGAGTCTCTACACAAACATGAACCACTGCACCCACATGCAAAACTACAAGAATGAAGAAAACATAAGATTTACGCTCTATCTTGATGGGGTCCAAGCGGAGCTAGAATTGTTTCCTGGATATATAGACTTCATAGTAGTACCTAGTCGACATGTTGTAATTGAACTGAGACACAAATTACTAAAATAAAGAAATACTTCATTTTATTTTACTCTTCAGCCATGAGGTCCAAGGAAATGCAAGCTCATGGAAATTAGAAATAATAACGAAATGTGGATAAGACCAGCTTTAGAGATTTCATGGAATCAGCAAAATGTGATTGTCTGCAGTGATTTTTGGTGCTCTCAGTTTGCCAAGCCAGGTGTACCATTTTGTCTAGCCCGTCTAAGAATTTCGGTGGTAACTGTCCAGGTTGAGGAGAGTTGTCACAGAGTGGTGAAGCCCAAACAACTGAAATGTTCACAGTACCCAAAGCAAAGCAAGTCAGCATTACTGGGTGATACAGACTATTATTCATTTATCACTTAACTAGTGAACAGTGTACCCGTGTAAATCTCATTTTACAGCACTACAAATATCCCTAGTCCTGCCTTCCTTTGTTCACTGATTCGTTCATTCATTCAATGATATTGATTAAGCACCTAGTAGGGATGGACCGGGAGGTGCCCTGGTAAACGCTGGAGTTACAAAGTTAAAGATTAAGGCCCATACTCTGCCCTCAAGGAGCTCCGAATCTATCTCACAGAGGGATAAGGAAATGAAGAATAACAATGCATCTTGAGAAGCACGGGTCGGGAAAGTCTGCTCGAAGTGAGTCCCAAGCGTGGATCCATTCTCCTTCAGGTTCCTTAGCATAGCTAAGTGACACTTCTCCCCCATCTTCAGAATAAGGAACGCTTGACATCGTTTCAATCAGTCCTTCATTTCCGGTGTTACCGTGGGAAGCCACAGCATTACAAGCTGCAACAAACTCAGACATGGTTATGGGGTTCTCACTGCTGAACACACAGGGGACACAGCTGGTCGTTGCAGAGCTGGCTGACTGCTTCGTTCACTCGAGACCGTCACTGAGGAGCCACGATGTGCTCACCACTCTCAGAGTCCCTCCCGGCCTGTCTAGGTAGGCTGCTCTGCCCGTGGCATTCATCCTCAAGGTCTGGACCTACTTGGCCGGATGCAGATTTGTGGTCTGGAGGGTCTTCGAAGGAAGGCCTTCTCTTCGGCTTTCAAATCTAAGCCTTAACACGTCAAGGCCCACTTCTTGCTCTGGAACCATTAGCTTTGCCTTTGTCATGTGCGCTTCGGGTAAGAAGGTGGAGTCTGTAGGTCTTGCTTAACAAAGGACGGACTCCCGTCTCATACAGTGCGCAAACATCCAGCCACCCACATTGAAAGAAGGAGCAAAGAGCCTGCACCCTGCACCCTCTCTCCTCTGTGTCAGACCTGTGTTCTCTTCCACAGGCTTAGTGGCAAGAAATGAACTTGGGACGTGAGTTTCAGCTCCTGAGTCAGACTGCATGTATAGCATTTTATGCCGGTAACAATAAAGGGTGGTTTTACAAATGGTCTTTTTAATGCTTTTCACAGATTGGCTTTTGTGGAGGTTTAGTATTAACCAAAGTTCTCCTTCCCATAATCCTACCTTCCATAAATGGTCCCTGAGATACTTTCCCTCCTTGGCTTATCCAGCAAAGGCAACAATCTGGAATCCAGTGAGGTTTTCCTTGTCAGGGGCTCGCCTCCATTTATTGTTGTTCTAAGGCTTTTCTAATCTGGCTTGATGAATTCATCCCACCTGGAAATGGGCCCACTATAGAATGCCACTTAGGTCAGCAGCAAGGGGGAAAGGCTGTGGCACTGTGAGCAGGGAGGCCCATGGGGGACGGAATTTAAAAACTGAGGTCTTCTGTGTTTACTTAGAGTCAATGTGCATAGAGAGAGTAAGGCCGTTTGATAGAAGCACTTTGCTTAGTTCACTTAAAAATCAGAGTATCCTCGTTAGTGTTCATTTGTCAACTAAATCTTTATGATCATTATCAATCAAACTTCATAAATGCTGTCATGATATAAAATTAGACCGTTCATTCTCTAAAAATAAAATTTAAAAATGAATATGCCCTGATTTTACTTGTTAGTGAATTCCTCATTGAGTGTATTCCCACAAATCACTTACACACAAAGAAAACGCAAAACAGAATCTGTGCAAAAATAAGAGCTCTCCATTTTCTGTAACACCTTCTCTTTTCCGTAATGAATTTGTTCATGTAAAAAAAGTGTCTACTTGGAAAATTATAAAAACATTGCTACAATGTCATAAATGCTCTACATTCTCTAGGAAAACATACCTTTGGAAATAGTACAACTATTGGGAATTCTTAAAGAAATTCAAGTCGTGGACGTGCCGCAGATACTTTCCACTCAGGGCAACATGGAAACCCTGTCTGTCCTCCCTACCACTTCCAGAAATTGTCTGCGACTCTCACTGAGTGAGGTATCATTCTTCTTTCTTCAAACATCATCATTGATTTCTGTGGATATTCTTAGGGTGACACTCTATTAAAAACAGAAGAAAAAGATTTCAAAGAAGGTTTTATAGGCAAACAATGAATCTTGGAATACCGCATCAAAAACTAATGATGTTGGGCGCCTGGGTGGCTCAGTGGGTTAAAGCCTCTGCCTTTGGCTCGGGTCATGATCCCAGGGTCCTGGGATCAAGCCCCGAATCGGGCTCTTTGATCCGTGGGGAGCCTGATTCCCTACCTCCGTCTCTGCCTGCCTTTCTGCCTAATTGTGATCTCTGTCTGTCAAATAAATAAATAAAAAATCTTAAAAAAAAAAAAAAAACTAATGATGTACTATATGGCGACTAACATAACACAATTTAAAAAAGGAGAAGAAGGTAAACCGGTGCCAGCAACAGAGTCCCCACACCCTTCAGATGTGCCCTCACTATGGTTTCAGCAGAATTTGAATTGGGTCTGAAAGAATGTTCTTGGTTTTCTATATCCTTTTTTGCTAAGAGTTCATTTGTTTCAAAACGTACGATTTTCTTTGTTGTCAAACCTTATAAGGTTCCACATCCTCTCTGCCTTGGGAACATTTTTCAACAACAAACTTTGTTTGTTTTCAACAATAAACTTCGTTCATTCAAAGGACGTATTTCCTATTATTTGGAACTAATAAATGAGGCCACCTCAGAAAGCTAATAACCGGGATATATGACTGTGAGTATCCATCCAGGGGGCAGAGAACATATGAAAGTTTCATCGTTTGGGAGAGCAGTTAGAGATGCTTTTCTTAGGGAATAAACTAATGTTCTATGGCATGCTCCTAACCCTAATGGTCAGCTATTTATAACATATGAACTGATAAATACCTACCTGGAAATCGTGGATGAATGTTAGGAAGTAGAAAATGAAACCAAAGGCCACTGTCCATTCGCAGATTGCACTCACTACGTGATATATATAATCCTAAA
This sequence comes from Martes martes, assembly GCF_963455335.1. Classification (NCBI taxonomy): domain Eukaryota; kingdom Metazoa; phylum Chordata; class Mammalia; order Carnivora; family Mustelidae; genus Martes; species Martes martes. The sequence goes on from NC_137895.1 coordinate 19,664,366, forward strand.
AGCAACAATAAAGAAACAGAATTTAGCCAAAATACACTGTATTCCCTGTAATGGAGGTACTGAAACAAGAAGTTGGTCAGAACAGAGAGGAAAGTCGTTGGGTGAGCATAAATCAACCCCTTGAGAAAACACAGGGAGCAAGGCCAGGTGGAGGAACACGAGGGCACCTGCCCAGTGAGAACATGAACGTAATTCTCCAAAACGTTCCTGAGGCTCTCTTACACTCTGGCTTTAAGACTAAGTCGATACACTTCAAAAAGGCAGAATAAGGGCCACAAAATGGCTGAGATGGGGACGCAAATTTGGACTCAAGAGAAGAAAAAATTTTCTATTCAAGGCGTGGACTTGCTCTCCCCCTGCTAGGAATCCCAAAGTTGAAATGCATGCTTAGAAAACATCAAGTCAAAAAACAAAACAAAACAAAACAAAAAACAAAACAACAACAACAACAACAACAACAACAACAAAAAACATCAAGTCAGCTTCTGGGGCCTGAGTGTTCGCACCCAGAGAAGAGTGGCTGTCCCCACTGGCTGTTGTGTTTCTCTGTTACTACAGAAAATGTCGTATCTGAACGCTGCTCTGCTTACAGCCACAGAGCAGAGGCTAAGGAGACATCGACATGGCATCTGCTTACTGGGGGCAAAGATGAGGGAATGCAGAGCAAGAGCGGAAGGCTTTAATGGCAGATTCCTCCTACGGGGGCCAGAGAATTAATAAAAATAAACGGACTGACAGTTGCCGAAAAAGAGGAAGAATGGCAAACCCAGTCATCAGTTCAGTTTCATTTTTACCAAACGGGAAAATATGACCCTGGTGTTGCTTTGAGACATTAAAAAAAAAGTCTGTGCGTGTGCGTGTGTGTGTGTGTGTGTGTGTGTGCTGTGAACTCTCCTGATTTTTAAAGGCAGTAAATTACTTCAAAGGCATTTTTAAACACCATCCAAAGGTCGCCTGGGTGGCTCCGTCGGTGAAGTGTCTGACTCTTGATCTCAGCTCAGGTCTTGATCTCAGGGTTGAGAGTTCAAGCCCCAGTGGTGAGTTCCACGTGTGGAACATACTTAACTATAATAAAATAAAACTGTCTGAGTCCAAACTGCATGTCTGCGTTCTGACTTGAGCCCACCTGCCAGATTAGGCCTGTGGACTGTCGTCAGTTCTCTGATTTCAAACAGTGACCTATTTTCTTCCTACTTCACTTTTTGCTCTGCTATAGGTTACATGCATGAATATGCAAATATGCTGGGTTGCTGGTTGGTTCCATGGTGACGAGTGCTTTCTCTGATCCAGTTTTCGTCCATGAACATTTCACTGTGGTGCATCAAACTCTCACAGACACCGCTCCTCGCTCTCCTCCTGCACATCCATATCCATCCCGGCCCTCATCCAACGCACACTGGGGAGAACCCCATCAGCCTATGCTGGGGGTAGAGAACCGAGGCCCCTACCTCCTTTTGGTGACCTTACCAGGAGATACATCTCATCCTTTATCGCCCTTGGACAGTGAAGATGGCTTGTAAAAACGGAAACAGAATTGGGGGAGGATTTCTTTAGCATATTAAATGAAAGCACACTGAACTAGGAGTACAGATTCCTCTGCTACACTTGTGGCAACGCAGGCAAAACTCTGATCTCCTTGCTATGTGAAATGAGACAATGATATTAAAATTCTCACCATCGCTACCAAGTAAGTTAATGCACAGGAATGTGCCACACAAGCTCCCAAGCACGCCACAGAAGTCTAGGGCAGTACCTAAGCCGTTGTTCCATTTAGTGAATTAATGTAAAGGGTTTTGTGTGCATTCACTGATACTGAGAACAGAAAAATACAAGAGCGGCATGGTGATTTATGGAGCGAGCAGAAAATGAGATACTTTTCACATTTTTAAGGTAGAAAATGAAATGAAAAACAATTTTTAATCGGCTGGGGCATATACTCAAGGAATCCTTTCCAGCCCCTGGTTGGTTTGATTTGTGGGGGAAGATCTCCCTCCAGTGGCTGAACTGGTAAAGTACACCCAAAGCCGCCCTGCTGTGAAGTCTTGCTTTCAGAAAGGACTTTTTTTTTTTTCCCCACTTTATTTTATTTTCAGTGTTCCAAAATTCATTGTTTATGCACCACACCCAGTGCTCCATGCAATACGTGCCCTCCTTAATACCCACCACCAGGCTCACCCAAACCCCCATCCCCGTCCCCTCCAAAACCCTCAGTTTGTTTCTCAGAGTCCACAGTCTCTCATGGTTTGTCTTCTCCGATTTTTAAAAAAACCTCTGCCTGGATCATTCTCTCACTCACCATCTTCAGTCTCTTCAGAGTCTGTCTGTCTCTCTCTCTCTCTTTAAAGATTTTGTTGTTTTACTTGAAACAGAGAGAACATGAGCATGAGCAGGGGCGAGGAGGCAGAGAGAGAATCAAACTCCCCGCTGAGCAGGGAGCCCAATGCAGGGCTGGATCCCAGGACACTGAGATCACGACCTGAGCTGAAGACAGGCGCTCCACCAACTGAGTCACCCAGGCACCCCCTCTCCGTAGTCTTCTGCAGGCTTCCATCACATGCCAGAATCCTGCTGTGAAAAATCCCCTGATCCCACTGGACCTCTCGCCACCATGTTATATCTCCTCTTCCTCTCACCTCCAAACATTCACTGATAGCTGAATGAACGAACCACCCCCTCACCATTTCTTAACCCTCCTGCAATTGTCTTCTAAAGCCAACACACTACTGAAACTGCTTTCTGAAAAACATCAGTAACACCCCAGCCCCTTGAAAAACCAACTGGTGTTCTCCCACCAACTCTCCTCTCCTGGGCAACATTCCTTTCCCATATGGTATTTGGAAGCGCCACCACTGGGCATACCTCATGGCATGAGTCCATCTCAATTCCAAACATTCAGTTCCAGGAGTTCTGACATTAGGGCTGAAATTACCAGTCACTCTACCCCGTGCCCTGATGATTCCCAGTCCCCCCACTGGTCTAGTTCCACAAGCAACTGGGCCATTCTCCTTCATGTTTCACTATAGCCTTGGAGTCAACAATTCTAAAACCAAACCTGCCCACCTTCATTTATTCCTGTTTGGGACCCTGTTTCTATTTGCTCATGGGGACAGATTCTTGGCTTCCCCCAAGATAAAATTTGGAAGTCCTCTTTGATTCATGTCCTTCCATTCTCGTGTCTGTCACTTGCCAGCACCCATTAAATATTTCTCCTTCTTACTTCCACCCTAGGCTAATCTTTTTTTTTTTTACTCATTCTTCTTAAAGTATTCTATTTTAATTTCTGTACAGTTAACATACAGTGTAATATTAGTTTATGTATAGTTAACATACAGTGTGTATGTATGTATGTATGTATGTACGTATAACTGTATGTATAGTTAACATACGCTGTAATATTAGTTTCAGGTGTACAATCCAGTGATTCAACACTTGCATACATCACCCTCATCACAGCAAGTGCACGCCTTCATCCCCTTTACCTGTTTCACCCACCCCCTCTCTCACCGCCCCGTCTGGTAACCATCAGTTTGTTCTCTATATAATTACAAGTCTATTTCTTGGTTTGTCTCTCTCTCTTTCTCACTTTTTTCTTTGTCCATTTGTTTTGTTTCTTAAATTCCATATATATATATATGAAATCATACATTTTTTGTCTTTCTCTGACTTATTCGCTTAGCATTATACTCACGAGCTCCAACCATGTTGTTGCAAATGGCAAGATTTCATTCATTTTATGGCTGAATAATATTCCATTGTATATATATATATATATATATATACCACCTCTTTAACCATTCGTCTACTGATGGACACTTGCACAGCTTCCATCATTTGGCTATTGTAAATAACGCTGCAATAAACATAGGGGTGCATGTATCTCTTTGAACTAATGTTTTTGTATTTGGGGGGTAAATACCCAGTACTGTGATTACTGGATCGTATGCTAGTTCTATTTTTAACTTTTTGAAGAACCTCCATACTGTTTTCCACAGTGGCTGCACCAGTTTGTATTCCCACCAACAGTGCACAAGGGTCCCATTTCTCCACATCCTCACCAACACTTGTTTCTTGTGTTGTTGATTTTAGCCATTCTGACAGGTGTGAGGTGCTATCTCATTGTGGTTTTGATCTGCATTTCCCTGATGATAAGTGATGTTGAACCCCCTAGGAGAATCTTGATTTGAAATCTAAACTAGAAAACTGCCTTCTCTCTGCCACCCTAACTCCAGGCTCTCTCCTCAGCCCTTTATCCCAGCATTGCTGCTGACTAATAGCTACCTGCTAATATTCTTTCAATACTTGCCTGTTCGAAGCCTTCAAAAGCTTATCCTGGTCACCCACGTCAAGTAGGATCCTCTCTGCCTACCTCTTAAAACTTTGCACAAACTCCCTGCCCACGAAGATAGACCTGACCACGTTTATTCTCCGGTTCATTCTGAAACAAAGTGTCCTCTGTGCTGGAGCAGGTCTCATCCTTTCTGCTTAACACTCACTGCTTCCTCGGACCTCCATACACCTTAATTCACATCGACCCCCTTCCATTAAGTGTCCGACCTCTTTTGATGAGGAAATTCAATTAGGAACTCAAAATTTTGAAAATAATTTTGAGAATAATCCCCAGGAACCAGGTTCAACAATCATATTGAAGATGAGTTAAATTTTACCTTTTCTTTTGGATTCCACTCCAGCTTTGTTATAGAAATTAGTGAAGCACAGGCAATCACTAAAAAAAGGGCAATTGTTAAGGAAGCTCCAAAAAACAAAAGCAAAAACAAAAACCCAGGTCCTTTAATGTTAAGACTATTCTTCTAATCATCATCACAGTGTTAAAATGTTAATACCAACATTTCTGCAATCAGACCAGTTACATCGGCTTTTCATAATCTCAAACCTTAAGTTCAATTGTGACAGCATTTAAATTATAATATGGACATACAGTCATTCCTTAGCAATACCTTTTCAGCTATGTATAGCCAAATTTTCATCTGTGGCTACATTTTGCTCCACTGTGCTTGTTAAATTTGGTCCAAATGACAGATGCGGGGTGGGGGGGGTGCCCGGGTGGCTCAACTGTTAAGTGTATGCCTTCGGCTAGGTTCCTGGGATCAAGCCCCGCATCAGGCTCTTGCTTGTCGGGAAGCCTGCTTCTCCCTCTCCCACTCCCCCTGTTTGTGTTCCCTCTCTTGCTGTGTCTCTCTCTCTCGAATAAATAAATAAAATCTTAATTTAAAAAAGAACAAAAACAAAAAACAAAATGACAGATGGGTACTTTTTGAGGACTTTTCTCCTAAAATACTCTTTTCCCTAAACAAAAGTTTTGGGAAAAAAAAATACTCTTGCCCTAAGAATCCTATCTTCAAGGCAACAGCTTTAGGGAAAAATTAACATTTCAAAGTACCAAAGCATCACAAACTGCCAAGGTTCTTCTACAAAAGCAAACTATAGATTGAAACTACTGTCTTTAAAAAACAGACTTATCCCATCAAGTCATTGGGTTTAAGCCAGAGTCCTTCCTTCCCAGCCCATAATTTACAAATCAAAGAGCTACACCCTACCTCTGACCTTAGGTGGTACCCAGAGAGGCCAAACAGTGCCAGGGACTGAGGCTATAAAGCCTCCGTGTGCTGTCTGCACAGACATTCTGATGGAGGTTATAAAGGCAAAAGAGAAAGCTAGAGATGAGATGCTTTTAAAATGCTTTTGCAAACAGTTACGAATTCAAAGCTTTGAGTCAATGCCAAGTTTAGAACTTCCTCTGAATTCAGAGTCAGCACCTCCTCTCCCTGCCCTCCCTACCCCCCAATATTTTGCAATTCTTAACACTTCTCAGTTTCTCAAAATAAAAGATTCTCTGGTCATGTCATTACCATATTTCTGTTTCTAATAGTTTAAAATCCTCTTAATTCTTTGTTCTTGAGTCCAGTCTTCAGCATCAGGTACCGTGCTGGTGGGGAGGGCACGACGACGACTCAGAGGGAAAATCGTGACTTCAGAGTGGGAATGGGCTTTGAGAGAGGCTTCATTGAGTTGAGCCTAATGTAAGCTGAGGTTTGAGGAGCTCTCTAGAGCAGTGTCCCCCCAGAAATTAATGCCAGCCATGTGAGTAATGTAAAATATTCTACTATAGGCAGACAGCTTCTCCTCTGCTGCTCTACCCACTTCTCCCTTGGGGTGTATTCAATAAAGTTCTAAATCCTAAAAAAAAAAATTCTACTATAGTAGTTACACTAAAGAAAATCTAAAAAGAACCAGATGAGGGGTTCCTGGCTGGCACAGTCGGTAGAACGTGTGACTTGATCTCAGAGTTGTCAGGTTAGGCCACATGTTAGGTGTAGAGATTACTTAAAAATAAAATCTTGGGGCACCTGGGTGGCTCAGTGGGTTAAAGCCTCTGCCTTCCGCTCAGGTCATGATCTCAGGGTCCTGGGATAGAGCCCTGCATCAGCCCCTCTGCTCGGCGGGGAGCCTGTCCCCCCCCACCCCCCACCCCCCACCCCCCGCCTGTCTCTGCCTACTTGTGATCTCTCTCTCTGTGTCAAATAAATAAATTTTTTTAAATCTTTTTTTTTTAGATTTTTACTTATTATTTATTTGACAGACAGAGATCACAAGCAGGCAGAGAGACAGGCAGAGAGAGAGGAGGAAGCAGGATCCCTGCTGAGCAGAGAGCCCCATGCGGGGCTCCATCCCAGCACCCTGAGATCATGGCCTGAGCTGAAGGCAGAGGCTTTAACCCACTGAGCCACCCAGGGGCCCCTAAAAAAAAATCTTTAAAAAAAAAATAAAATAAAATCTTGAGGCACCTGGGTGGCTCAGTTGGTTAAACGGCTGCCTTCAGCTCAGGTCATGATCTCAGGGTCCTGAGATCAAGCCCCGCATCAGGCTGCTTGCTCAGCAGGAAACCTGTTTCTCCCCTGCCTGCGCATTCCCCCTGCTTGTGCTTGCTCTCTGTCTCTCTCACTCAGGCCATCAAATAAATAAATAAAATATGTAAATAAATAAATAAATAAAATCTTAAAAATAAATAGAAATAAATGAAATTAATTTTAACAATATATCTTATCTAAAAGACTCTTAATCTCAAGAAATAAACTGAGGTTTGCTGGGGGTTGGGGGCGTAGGGATAGGGTGGCTGAGTTATGGACACTGGGGAGGGTATGTGCTATGGTGAGTGCTGTGAATTGTGTAAGACTGATGATTCACAGACCTGTACCCCTGGGGCAAATAATTCATTATGGGTTAATAAAAAAAAAAAAGAAAAAAGAGAGGAGGAAAGAAAGAGAATATATCTTATTTAACCCAATATATCAAAAATATGATCATTTCAACATGCACTAATATAAAGAATTAGTAATGAGATGGTCTACATTCATTCTCCTTTTCTTATTACATCTTTGAAATCGGTGTGGTTTTTATGCTTAACTGCCCATCTCTGTGTGGACCAGCCACATTTCAGGCGTTCAGTAGCCTCATGTGGCTGGTGGCTACTGTATTGGACAACTCAGCTCTAGAAAGCAAGGTGGAGGAGGATAATCCAGCCAGGTAGAAGAGAATGGGCCAAGGCAGAGAACAGGAAATGGTCAAGTCCAGGGGAGAACATGTTAGAATAAGGTCAGAAAAATAGGCTGCCTCATGGGGTGCCTGGGTGGCTCAGTCGGTTCAGCGTCCAACTCTGGGTTTCAGCTCAGGTCATGAGCTCAGGGTCATGAGGTCAAGTCTCACATGGGGCTCCAAGCACAGTGAGGGGTCCGCTTTAGATTCTCTCTCTCTCTAAAATAGGTAAATCAATAAAATCTTTTAAAAAAAATACTCAATAGGCAGGCTCAGACTATGTGTCTCAAGCAAAGAAACCCCGGCTTTACGCTGATAGTGATTTTGTGAAGGCTTGTGAAAGCTTTGGAAGCCAGGTGCAAGATGCATAGCCTCACAGGGAAGGCTTAGAAGCAGGATCCTAGCCTCATCTGTGCTTCAGTTTCTTCATGAGTTAAGTGATGATGTTTCATAGAACTATGGCAGTAAGAAGAGACAAAGGCATTTTAAAGATATTTTGAAATCTTGGGACACCTGGGTGGCTCAGTTGGTTAAGCCGCTGCCTTCGGCTCAGGTCATGATCCCAGGGTCCTGGGATCGAGTCCCGCATCGGGCTCCTTGCTCGTCAGGGAACCTGCTCCTCTCGCTGCCTCTGCCTGCCTCTCGGCCTGCTTGTGTGTACTCTCTCTCTCTCTCTGGAAAATAAATAAAATCTTTAAAAAAAAAAAAAGATATTTTGAAATCTTTGTAAAGAGACATAAATACCACACTAATGCTTAGGACAAAAGACCTTTCCATGTGGTTGAATTCATTTGAGTTAATTTATTTATTTTTTATTTTTTTAGATTTATTTATTTATTTATTTGACAGAGAAACAGCAAGAGAGGGAACACAGGAGGAGTGGGAGAGGGAGAGGCAGGTCTGCTGAGCAGGTAGCCTGATGTGGGGCTCGATCCCAGGATTCTGGGATCATGACCTGAGTCGAAGGGGCCCCTTCAGTTAATTTAATACAGGGACATGACCTATTTCTGTTTGGGGATGCTATCCTTTGGTGTGGCTCCTAAGAACCATCTAGAAATGGGAACTATTTGTATGTGAAACTCCGAGGCCTAAAATGCTTATTCTCGCTAAAAATTCTCTCTGATTTTAACATCTAGAGATGTGCCTCTCAAGTTGGAAGCAAGAAAAGGTTTCCTACACCAAGAAACTGGCTTTAACAGTTCAAACAATGATACTATAAATTTTGCAACTAACACAAGCTAAAAGTTTTAAGTAGATATATTTGGAGAGAAACATGAATGTCTTCAAACCATAAAGAAGGAAATTGCAAATGAACTATCTTTGTAAGGAGCGCATATTTGTTTAAATTTCTCAACAGTAGGATTTGCTTCCTCTGCACTTAGAAATTTTCTAACTAAAAATTTCCTTCCCCAAGACAAAAAAAACAAAAAAAACAAAAAAAAAAACCCACAACCATTCTTAGACTTCACATTTTGTATAGCTTCTGTTTTAAAAGAGAAACACAAAACTTACTATTTGGAAGCACATGTGCATTTTCACTCAAGCTTGCCCACTTCATACCACAACCCAATCCAGACTAACAAAGTTGCTGCTAATAAAATAGTTGCTATTTTCCTACAGTCTGACAGGAATCACCATCTTTTGATGGCTCTGCAGTTTTTCTCTGATAGGACTGTAGATGGTATTGCGAAAGATGGGGAATTTTCCACATCTTGAAGACACAGCTTTTTTTTCCCCTGTTAAATACCTCTAGAAAGAAAGAAAGAAAGATCAAGCTTTCATTTCCTTTAAACAAAAATGCCCTAGCCAAAAAATTGATATTTTATTTTCACATTGTTGAATTAGAAGACGGAATGAGATTTCATTTTCAAACTGGAATCAGTGATAACAAGAGAAGCCTAAATGTATTTCAAATGACTTAGAAATAAATGATAGAGCTTTTTAAAACCTCTTAACACAGACGAGTAAATTGAACTATCTAATGAATCGCCAAGCATACAGATGAGGGCAGAGTACTGGCTCTTGGGACTTCACAGGGCGGTTACTTTAAGTACAATATCAATATTTGGTGTCTTTGACCAAGCACTACAAAGAAAAATAAATATTTCCACATGGCTTATGAAACTATCCCTGTTGGAAAGAAAGTAAACAGACTAAAGTGTTGCGATAAGTTTCCGTTCTTCTTGCACACACATTCCCCCCAAAGATTGTTTTGATCTAACCAGACAATGTTGAGGTATTTCCTTAACAATGTATACTTTTCTCCCAATTGGTCTTCTGAAGCATGTGGACACCTGCCTGTTAACCTTTGCTTTTTTTTTTCATGCTCTTCTGGGGGAGTAGGAGAAAGGTCAAGCCTGTGAAGACACTGACAAATATGCAAAGGATACTGGGGACCACAGCTGCACAGGAAATGGCAGAGATGGCCAACCGCACGTGGCACGTGGACAGGCTGTTCCACTGGGGACATGATTTGTAAGAGATGATGGACTGCAGGAGCGTGTAGACCACACCGCAGACAAAAGCCAAAAGGGCGCCGCCATCGTGGACCACGGGGACAGCTAACTCCTGGAGAGAGAGTCACAAACAGCTGTTACTCTGCGTGAGTCTGCACGCAGCAAGACCCACGCCCCCACCCACGCTGGGCTACTCAACGCCACAGTCATCACAGATGCACCCACCTTTCCTTGGAAAATGTGGTTGCCTGCAGAAGACTACCAAGAGAAATGCCTTCCAGACCCTAAAGTAAATGCTCTTAGTTGTTTCACAGCAAATGTGGGCACACTGGACAGGGACAGAGCGATGTCTGCCTCAGAGGTGGGAGAACTGAGTATCATGGGCTTTGGAGTCTGGCAGAACTGGACAAAAAATTTCCACTCTGCTACTGGGCTCTGTAACCCCAGTTTATAACCTCAATTTCTGTACCTGTAAAATGGGCATAATAATTTCTGCCTTGCAGTTTTGTACTGAAGATTGTATGATGAATTTCATTTGAAAGTATACAACTGGTTCCATGAATACACCAAGTGTGGCTTAGAGTTTTCAGGCTCCCTGCTCTTCAATAATCTCTTTGTCTTCCCCCAGGCACCCCACATGCACACACAATTCTAAGTAAACACACTGCCCTTGCCATGCAAAGGCAGATTCAAGTCAAGGCCCTGCTCCCCCATCCTAAGCAGTCTAAGCCATTTCAACCAGAAGGCACCCCTACACCATGTCTAGGCTCAGAATCTGGTATTGCTCACAACTATGCTCGTGATGGACCATTGAAAGAGCTCACTTTAGGCTCCTTCCAAATGTGCAATGGGCACCTACCTTCTGGTGTAACAGTGATATTGGACTGAACAATGGAGTCTCTGCCTGAACTTGAAAATGTGAGCTTTGCAAGGGGACAAGTTAAAGTATTGTCCAAGAGACGCTGGTTTGGGCCCCAGACCCTTACTGAACCCAACTCACTATCCACACCCTGTCCCTCCCAGATTTTCTTTGACCTGAGCCACCCAGGCTTGCCCAGAACCAAGGTGTTCTCCATCTGCTCACAAATATCAAATTTTTAATGTCCACATGGAAAGGAAGATTAAAAAAAAAAAACTTTCAAACTTCTTTTTTTTTTTTGTAAGATTTTACTTACTTATCTGACAGAGAGAGAGAAAAGAGAGCACAAACAGGGGGAGCAGCAGGCAGAGGGAGAAGCAGGCTCCCCACTGAGCAAGGAGCCTGAGGCAGGGCTTAATACCAGGACCATGGATCATGACCTGAGCTGAAGGCAGACACTTAACTGATTGAGCCACCCAGCTTGATCCCAGGACCCTGGGTCAAACTTCTTTTCTCTCTTTTTTAATGATTTTACTTATTTTATTTATTTGACAGAGAGAGACAGAGTGAGAGAGGGAAATAAGCCGGGGAAGTGGGAGAGGGAGAAGCAGGCCTCCCGCCAAGCAGGGAGCCCGATGCGGGGCTCAATCCCAGAACCCTGAGATCACAGGGGTTGTGGGTTATTGTTAAGCTGTCAAACTTATTTTCTAAGGAAACTTATTTCTGGAATCAAACCTCGCAACAGTGGGGAAAATCCAGTGCTTGATTTATGTTATAATAAAATAAGGCTGTATTAACGTTCTACAACATGGAATATCAATTGCTCACTTATGAGGTAGAGATTCTGTATTCCTAGGATACTTAACATGGGCATTTAGATTTAGGAAAATTATATATGAGAAATAAAATACATTCTATGCCCTTTAAAATATTTGTATATCTTTAAGTACTTAAGGAGTTTAAAAAAAAACTGAACTGTACACTTAAAAATGGTTAAGATGGCCAATTTATTAAAAAGATATTATTTATTTATTTGAGAGAGAGAGCGAGACAGAGTAAGCCTGAGGGTGGGCGGGAAAAGGGTAAGAAGCAGGATCCCTGCTGAGCAGGGAGGCCCACACAAGGCTCGATCCCAGGACCCTGAGCCAAAGGCAGATGCTTAACCAACTGAGCCCCCAGGCACCCCTCAGATGGTCAATTTTATGTTATATATGTACTTTACTACAATGAAAAATAGCAATAATTCAAAGGAAATGAAATCACTATCTCAAAAGGACAACTGCACCCCCATGTTCACTACAGCATTATTTACAATAGGTAAGACATAGAAACAAACTGAGTTTCTGTCAAAGGATGACCAGATAATGAAACTGTGAAACACACACACAGATTATTATTCACCTATGAAAAAGAAAAAAAATCTTGCCATTTGTACAACATAGGTGGATGCTGAGGGCATTATGCTAAGTGAAATGAGTCAGACAGAGAAAGGCAAACACTGTATGATCTCACTTAGATGTGGAATCTTAAAAGAAAATGAAAAACTGAACTTATTGATACAGAAAACAGATCAGTGGTTGTCAGAGGTGAGACTGAGCTTCCAGATATAAGGTCTGAGGATGTCACATAGAGTGTGGTGACCACAGTTAACAATGCCATATTTTACATTTGAAACTTGGTAAGAGAGTAAATCTTAAAAGTTGTCATCACAAGAAAAAAAAAACAAAACGGTAACTATGTGAGGTGATGTACATTAATGAGCTTATTGTGATCATTTTGCAATATCTACATGTATCAAATCACTATGTTACATACCTTAGACTAACACAAGTTTATATGTCAAAGACACCTCAGTAAAATGGGGGAAAATAATATTAAGCCAACAGCATTAAACCAAATATAAAACCAATATTAAACCAATAAAATAAAAGAATGAAAACACCAATCTTTTTCCCCCCCTTTGAATGTTAGGTACATTTGGGCAAGGGAAAAGGAACAAAAGGCAAGGCATCCTCTGCTAATAAGTCATTTTCAGGAATAACGTTCTGAGATTCTCGATGCTTTACACAGGCTATTTTTTTTATGCTAAGTAAGTTAACATCCTGAATTTATATACTCTGTTTCCTCCAATTGCACAATCAGGGAATTTGCTTCCTCAACCCCCTCTGATCCAACATATCCTTTAGTATCTCCATCTGCAAATTCATGGCCCCCACATTAACCCTGACATTATTGGATCAGAAGTTTCTTGAGTCAGCAGGAGTTGTATTTGGCTGTGCTTTTCCCCTGTACATGCCCTCTCATCATAGATGTCTTTTCGAAGGGAAATGATTCTTAGATAAGACATGAAATTTGGATAGAGGATAAAAATGAAAACCCAGCACCCTTTTTGGAACCTTTTTTCAAAAGTCTCTTGTTAATTTAAAAGATAGTAAAAAGAAACCTAGAGTACTGCAAGGGTTAAACCGTAGAAAACTTCTTGAAGGAAAATAAAGCATTCAGAAAGGTTGGTGGCGACACACCAAAAAGTAGCCATCCCACCCAACCAGCTCAGGACAGACAGCTCCTGGAACATCTGATGAGTGCAATTTGGTCCTACTCAAGAACCACCTCCGCCCCCCCAACCCCTCTCACCCCTTTCCCCCACTCCCCTCTCGCCCCTCCCCACCCCAAGACAGCCAGAGCTCTCTTGCCTGCACACATCCAATTCCTGGGAAAGGAACAGCTCAGAGTTGGTTTGCTCAGGGCATGTTGAAAAGGAATTACAGGTTATCAAACAAGGAAGTTGTAAAGATTTATTTATGGGAACAATGACAAGGCAAACACCGCTCTCAGGAAAGTTTAAGATCCTATTTCTGGTTTTTGTTAAGATGTAATCACTTCATAGAAACCTTAAAGAGAACCACAAGTTTGATGAATCTGACTTCCAAGTGTTCTTTATAACGTCTGCCCTTTCTGGTTTAAAAGCTGACAGCTGTTCTGCTCATCCCGTGAGTTATTTGGAGAATAGGATATCATATACCATATACTCTTACCCACTGAATAATTCATATCCACCACTACTAACGATTATATCATTCCACATCTTCCCCTTGCCTCTCCAATTCCATTTTCCTTCCCGTCATGCTTTACGGTACTAGAACTGTGAATTGTGTACTTGATTTTTTTCTTTCAGAGGTTTCCCCATTCTGGCATTGAAATTAACTCTTTCCCACAGGTTCTAGACAGATGGCTTCGATTCAAAGTCCACTTCTGCCTTTCTGTGCTCATACAATCTTGGGCAAGTATGAAGCCCTCTGGGCTTCCATTTCTCCACTGGCAAATGAGGAAAATACCATCACCTGACTTCTAAGGTCATTATTGGAATGATAGAAGTTAGAGCATTGAATGTTTTCATAAATTCTGCCCCACAGGAAATGTTCAATAAATTGGTTGTCATGAAAAACCAAATGCGTGCAATCATAAAATACGGAGTCTCCGGCATGTGACCGATGTCACCTGCACCATGTGTTACAGCCTTTGTCTTATTTCACCATAAAGGGACAGTGAGGGTAGGAAAGTGAAATGGAGCCAGAAGCAAATCTATTCTCACAGTGCCCTCCCTGAAGCCCTGTACACTTGCTCCCGGGAGACTACAAACTGCCTCTCCCCTTTCTACCTTTCCGTGTTAACAAGGAAACCGTAATTGTGGATTTATAACATTCAAAAATTAAAACTCATGGGACGCCTGGGTGGCTCAGTTGGTTAAGCGTGGGACTCTTGATTTGGGCCCAGGTCATGATCTCAGGGTCGTGGGATTGAGCCTTGCATGGAGCCTGCTTGAGATTTTCTCTCTCCCTCTCCCTCTGCACCCCCACCCACCCCGCACCCAATCTCTCTCCCTGAAGAAAAGAAAAGAAAAAAGAAAACTCGTTAGCCCAGAGACCCAAGAGACCGTGCCTGCCCTGTGGGTGGTCCTGGAGAAATGGTGCAGTATAAGGGAGGGTGTCTGCCACCCCACCCCACACAACACGTCGCGGAGTTTCCCAGAGCCCTGTACTATGTCCCCTATAGACAGATGGCAGACCCCCAGAAAAGGTGATTCTATGAGGGCACATGTGCAGGTGGGACAGACCCTTCTGACAGTGACTCTCCTGACTTCATGCAGGAGGCTTCAGACAGGCAGGGCACTAGCAGCTGAATGGAAAGCAGATGATACCGGTGGAGGCCCGAGGTTATTACCCTCGTGGATCAATACCAAGCGCAGTGCCGAGCGGCGGCTTCAGCAGGCGCCCCTATGCTCTAGCGGCTGGCTGGCGGCCAAGGCGGACACCTTTTCGTGAAAATAAGCAACACATAAGATCAGCCTGCTTCTGGTGGGGAAAAAAGTTACAGGGGTCCTCCTGGGCTGAACCAAAAGTCCTCCTCCTGGAACTCCCTTTGTGCTACCACAAAGAAACAACAGTGGCAGAAAGAGAGGCGCCTCGTGGCTCAGCTGGTCAAGTCCGCCTTCCGCTCAGGTCAGAATGTCAGGGTCCTGGCATCGAGTCCCCCGTGAGCTCCTTGCTCAGCAGGGAGACGGCTTCTCCCTCTGCTCCTCCCCACTGCTTGTGTGTTCTCTCTCTCTCTCTCTGACAAATAAATAAATAAAATATTTAAAAAACAAACAAATAAACAAAAACAAATAAACAAACAAAAAACATAGCGGTAGAGAGAGCAAGACCAGCGCAGTGTTAGCCTGTAATGGTGACGGCCACGGTGGCTGTGACGTATGGCAGTTAGTGATGGTTACTGTGCATCAGCTCCTGGAATCCTCACAATAGCCCTAGGAGGGAAGGACCATTATAACTAGTACAAATGTGAAATGCAATAAATATTTTTAAAATATTGAATAATCTCTCCAAAAACAAAACAATTCCCATGCCTTCCTGAAAGAGACCTCGGGATGAACAGGTGTCCACTAGTTAGAATAAAATACGAGTTAGAATAAAACAAGCACAGTAAGTAAAACCGCACAGTAAGAATGTATCAGGCAGATTCCGCAGGAGTCACCGTATAAGCTAATTTGCTCCACTGGGGCCGTATTTTGTCTCTGTAATGAATGAGCTGAGTAACCCTGAGTAAACGATTTCACCCCCATTACCTATATCCTCACCTGCCAAAGGAAGAGATCAGATGCCGTCTTGGGAGTTGGTAAACGCACATGCTCATACACACAAATATTTTCACACTCTTTTTTTTTTTTTTTAAGAATTTTATTTATTTATCTGAGAGAGAGAGAGAGAGCGCGCGTGCTCAAGCAGGGGGAGGAGCAGAGGGAGAGGGACAAAGAGACTGAGCTGAGCATGGAGCCCAGTGCAGGCTCAGTCTCAGGACTCTGAGATTCTGAGCTGAAATCGAGAGTCAGAGGCTCAACCGACTGAGCCACCCAGGTGCCCCAAATATTTTCACACTTTCCATGAAACAATGACTGAAGTCGCTCTCCCAACCCATCAACCATGTTAATAAACATGGAGCAATGCAGAGCCCAGAACATGGAGCAAAAGACACTTTCTCATAACCATGCAAACACGCAGCCCACTCTCCCAGTAAGCACTGACTTACAAATGAGAAAGATTTGTTTCTAAGAAGCAAACCATCCCAACTTTTTTTTAATAAATGCATCAACTACTTGATACTGACACAAGTATTCCTCTTGCGTTCTTGCTTCTCTCCTCCAGACACACATACTCCATCATCCCCAAGAGCACAAACAACCTCAGGACATACCTGGAAATTGGCTACAATGCCCATTCCAATACATCCCACCAATCCAAGAACTAGTGACACCAAGTTAAAAACAGGTGTGCTGAAATAGCTGGTTTGGTTTTGCTTCTCTACTATTTTATATCTTGTGTACATTGTGGCTGCCCCTGAAAAAGAAAGGGACTTGGATGAATTTTTATTATTTGGACTTTTAGAACGAAAACACAGGGAAAGTTTTGCTTTGCTTTTTTAAAGTCTGTATTTCAATTTCCTAACTGCCAAAGTCTCCCACTCACCCACCCAGTCCTTCCTCACCCCTTCTTACTCTCTCCTCAGTATGATGGAAACAAACACGTACACACACACACACTCCAACTTGCCCTTTTATCCTTTTCACATAAATGCTACCGTGCATGTATTCTGTGACTTGCCTTTTTTCACATAAAGGAAATCACCATGGAGATATTACCATGTCAGTACAAATAAGTCTACCTCATTGTTTTTAGGGGTCTCTTCATGGTATATATTTCATCATTTCCCTAATATTGGACTTCTACACTGTCTCTATGTTTTTCCTATTACAAACAATGCTCAATGATGAGTACACAAGTCCTTGGCACGCTTTCAGAATGCTTCTGGAAGACAAATTCCTAGAAGTAATATTACTGGAGCAAAAACTATGCACAATTAAAATGCCAAGAAGTATCTACAAATTGTTCCAACACTGTATTGTAGCATTTATACTCTCACAGCAGAGTTTGAAAGCAATTGCTGCATGCCCTTGCCTCTTTAATTATTGCTAATCCAATGAATGAGAAATGGCAACCTGTTGGTTTAATTTTCATTTCTCTGGTCATTAGTGAGATTGAGCAACTTTCAGTATGTCTGCTGGTGATCTGCATTTCTTCTTCTGAAAACTGCATTTAAATTTTTTCTGATTTCTCTCTTGAGTTTGTCTATTCTTTTTTAATTTGCAGTTGTTTACACATAATGCACATTTGTCTATTGTCTGCTAGAAATATTACAAATTTTCTTCTGGTGCATCTTCAACTTTGTTTTTGCAGGTTTCATCATTTAGAAGTTTTCAATTTTTTTATCTACTAAATCTGTCAACTCCTTACTGTTGAGCTTCTGGGTTTTGTGTGAGTTTATCCCTCTGCCCCTCCTCCCACACATGTGCCTGAACGCTCACACACACACTCTCTCTAATAAATAAATAAATCTTTAAAAAAAATTATACACCCCCACAGCGAACCCTAATGTAAACTGTGGACTTTGGGTGATGACGACATGTCAGTGTGGGCTCATCAGCTGTAACAAATGTACAACTCTGGTGGGGGATGATGATAGTTGCGGGGGGACACTGGGTAGGGGGCAGGGCATATATGAGAGATCTCTACCTTTTGATCAGTTTTGCTGTGAACATAAAACTGTTCTGAAAAATAAAATCTGCTAAAAAAATAACAAAAAATTATATACAAACTGTAAACAACACATTTCGCTTCACTTGAGACTATGCATTTTTCATTTATTTATAATAATTATTGTGTACTTACCAAGAAATGCAGAGAAGTTTATCATAAATCCAAAAATCCCACTCTCTGGAGGTGTTGTTCCTGTATCACTGGCAAAGAGAAATGTCCAAATTATTAAAAGGGAATTCTGTTCAGACCCCTGGGAGGCACATATCTGGCAATTTTAATATGATGGTTCTTCTGGGTGTTTAGCCACTCTGAATTCCAAAGACTTGGTCTGATTTTGCTCTAACGTATTTTCATTTTGGCTCTGAATAATCTTAAACTCATTTTTCTACCATGAGAAATCACATTTAAATCTTTCCATTGCAAAAAGCTAGGAAATATTTAAAGTGAATGATTGTGGTGTTTCTCAAATGATAGAGCCCGATAAACTTGATGTGTTTATTCTCATTAAGAATTCAGTGTGATGGGGCACCTGGGTGGCTCAGTCGACTCATAAGCGTCTGCCTTCGGCTCTGGTCATGATCCCAGAGTCCTGGGATCCAGCCCTGCATTGGGCTCCCTGATTGGGGAAGCCTGCTTCTCCCTCTCCCACTCCCTTGCTTGTGTTCGCTCTCTCACTGTGTCCCTCTCTGTCAAATAAATAAATAAAATCTTAAAAGAAAGAAAAAGAATTGAATGTGACTATTTTGTGGGGTGGGGGAGTCTAAAATCAAGTTTGAAAAAGCAACTATTTGGATTTTAAGTATACATAGACACATAATTTAATTTTTTAAATTATTTGATTTATCCACAAGAGTTTCCACTGCTGACAATAGGATGGTAGGAAGCTGAGCAATACCGTTGATGCCTGGTAGAACTTTATGGAAGCAATAGGGTATTCAAGGATATATTAACTGTGATAAAGTATTTTAACAAGGAATAGTTTCTACAAGACATGTTTCTGTTGCAGTTAATCAATTCATTAGTTAAATGAGTTGGGAAAAAATTGATTAAATGAGAAAGTAGTGATTGATGTGTTCTGTTTTCTACTCATTCATACCAAGGTTTACATTTTTACATAATCACACTGCTCCCATAAAGCAATAGTTTTTTTTTGTTTGTTTGTTTGTTTTTTTCATAAAGCAATAGCTTAAAGCTGATGGCCAAAGAGTTCTCAACATGAAACAATTCATACCCATCTTAAGTGTTTCCCCATTTTAAAACAGCTCTGAAATTTAAGTATTGAAACACTGATCATGTTGAAGAGGCACACTTCAAATGATCTCGGGAATTCCATGAGAAGCCCATTGTGCAGAACACAGCAGGATTCTTGGTTTTATGTACACTTAATATTTGTAGAGCATAAAGAGGTTAAGGCTCCCCCTTATAGCAAACACTTCTATTCCTATTCCAGTCAGTGGCATTTGCACTTGTAAGAATCTGAAGGGCTTCGAATTTCATGTTATCATTTCTCCTACAAATAACCATTTTTCTCCCCAAAGAAGTGTTGAAGAGGAAAAGGCTGCACAATGTGTGGGATGTCTTTCTGAACACAATGTGGGTAAGAGGAGGGGACAGGAACCAGTCACGGAGAAAGGCAGAGACAGCTTTTACCCTCAGGAGGAATTTTGCCCAAAGATTAAATCTCACATAGAAATCAAGCCTTCCGTTCTTGGCCTCGGGATATAAAAAGGCAGCTTCCAGGTGAGTCATGGAAGAGTACTTGTGATCACAGGCCCGAGAGCACCTGCCACACGCCAGGGAGATTGTTTGCTTATTTGTGGATTAAGGAAGGAAATGGAAGGGTGAGGATATTTATGGGAATGGGAATAGGTAAGTAGTTGGAGGGAAGAAGATGCCCTGACAGAAAATAAGTTGACCAGACTCTGTAACTATCTGCCCATGGATAGCAAAGCAGGACATATGTCAAGGGCCCAGATGTACAGTCCCATGACATAAACATGTGATCTGCAAGCTCAGAATTTCAGGGGCGTGCTTTATTCTTCTTTATCTGTACATTTAAAACCATACAGGGTGCCTGGTTCCCTCAGGCTGGTAAGCATCTGACTTCCACTCAGGTCATGGTCTCAGGGTCCAGGATCTAGACTCAGTTCAGGTTCCCCTGCTCAGCGGGGAGTCTGCTTGTCCTTCTCCCTCTACCCCCCCCCCCCCCGCTAATGCTGTCTGTCTCCCTCTCCCTCTCTCTCTCTCAAATAAATAAATAAAACATAACATAAAACATAAAACATAACAATAATAAAAAATAAAAATAAAATAAAACCATGCAGGCAGAATCAAAAGTACTTTGTAAATAGCCATTCCATATGTATTTGTTGAATGACTCGGAACTAGCAATTTAAAAAAAAATCAAACCTAGTAATATCACTTATTGAGCATTTACTACATACCAGACACTGTTAGGTGGTTACCGTACATCATTTCATTTTACTCACACAACCTTGAGGTCTTATTGCAACCCCATTTTAATAAGGAAGGGAGTGGTATTAGAGAGGTTACATAATTTGTTCAAGGTCATGGGGTTATTAAAGAGATGAATCAACAGACCCAAAATGGAGTTTCTTAAGCTAAGCTGCAAGTCACCAAACTGAGACTTAATGACAGTTTCAGCTCTCCTGGAAATGGAACCTTTAACCAGTCATTCAGGAATCACCTGATCAGCATTAGTTATGTAATCTGTCTGATAGAACCCCTGCCCTCTGTAGGGAAAGTAAGCTTGCAGTAATCAGTTGACTTTTTGCTGAGTACAACTTCCTTGTCCCTGCTCCCTTCTGCCTATAAAAGTCTTTCATTTTGTACAGTTCCTCAGAGCTCCTTTCTGTCTGTTAGACTGGATGCTGCCCAATTCATGAATCCATGAATAAAGCCAATAAAAATGTTATTTAAAAAGTTAAATTTTGTTGTTAACATACTCCAGATATCAGACTCCCTGGCCTCCCTGCCTCTGGTGCGCTCTAAAGAAGGCAAGGAACAGAGCAGTTGGAATGACTGTGGGTAGGGGCAGAGAATGAACACTGATGGGATGCTAAATCTTTAACAACTAGCTCTGGAGGGAGCCTGATTGGTAGCACAGGCCAATTTCCATGGTGTAAATGCGCCCAGCATGTCAAAGTTCAAGCTGCCAACATGTAGGTCGCTGAACATTGAATTGGGAAGAAATGTCTATTTTTATTTATAAATAGGAAACTAGGGGCACCTGGGTGGCTCAGTGGGTTAAAGCCTCTGCCTTCAGCTCAGGTCAAGATCCCAGGGTCCTGGGATCAAGCCCCACATCAGGCTCTCTGCTCAGCAGGGAGCCTGCTTCCCTCTCTCTCTCTCTCTCTGCCTGCCTCTCTGCCTACTTGTGATCTCTCTCTGTCAAATAAATAAATAAAATCTTAAAAAAAAAAAGAATTGTTGAGTCACTATACTGTACACCTGAAATTAGTATGACACTGTATGCTAATTATACTTTAAAAAAAAAAAAAGAATAGCAGTGGTTGCCCATTATCATCAATAAAAATGAAAAGGCTCTTTTACCTTAAAATGTTATTTTAATTCTTTCAGTCTCTGAGCTAATATGTTACATCATTAATAAATATCACATCACATCTTCTGCCTGACATTGGATTCCAGATGAGCACAACACCCAGGAGGTACCAAGAGAAGCTGTGGATAGACTCTTTTTATTTTTATTTTTTTAAGCTCAAACTAAATGATCTCATTGCGCAAAGGCAGAGGTAGTAGTATTTGGTTGGCATAGCTATACTTGGGTGCTTATTCAGGAAACTGGAGAATGAGTAAGAGGTGAAACCAATTGCTTCCCAGCCTTGCAAAAGAGTCTCCTCACCCAACTCCCACCACATGATTCTGTACCATACGGCTTAAGCAACATGGTTCTGGCCCCGCTACCTCCTCACTTGCCTCCTCATAAATAACACACTTCTTGGAAACTGCAACAGAGATAGAAAGTAATTTTTCATTTGCATGTGTCTCAGAAGCTGTTGAGGCTGTTGTTCATAGACAGTTGTTTCTAGGGTTGGATTGTGTCTAGGAAATCAAATTACATCTGTATTTCCTGCATTTACATCTCTACAAATTAAGTTCACCATGGAAAATTCCAAGTTGTCTAACATCCTTCTCCATACTCATTTATGATTTTACACCAGTGCATAATCATTTGATGCTCAAAGGAATGAAAACAATGCAAAGAAGACCTACATGATAATATAAGCTTGATGGAATGCTGTTCTCTAAATCACTAGATACAAGTAATTCCATCATTCCAAAGCCTGGAGTCATGGCTTATGGGGGAGGGTGGGTCTGACAAGCTGACAGTATGCAAAATTATCTGCTTGCCCAGACTGAGGTTTTTTAGATTGTCCTAAAATTCTGGACCCATTGCTTGGAAAAATTAATCAGGACTTAGAACCTGAAGACACTGAATGCACCAAAACAAAGGAGACTGTTATTTCCTTTATCTTCACAATATTTACATATAATAAACTGAAGGGAAGAAATATGATAATAAAAAGTCATTATACTTTATTAGATACTTTTAATTAGGGCTAAGTTTTTGGCAGCTCCATTTGCTGATGACTATCCTGAAGTGGGAGGCACCATATATATAGCTATATCAACCTTTTTTAAAGCTAAAAAGAATTTCCTACTCATAAGTGCAAACAACTCACTCCATTCTCACCCCACCCATATGCAAATTGCCCCCCTTTCTATCAGTACAAGTTCCCTCTTTGTTCACAAAAAGAAAAAAAAAATTGGCGGGAGTGACAGGTTGGTGGACAGAGTAAGAGAGAGAATCTCAAGTAGCCTCCACACCCAGCAGGGAGCCCGACGCCAGGGTAGATCCCACAACCCTGAGGCCATGACCCAAGCCAAAATCAAGAGTCAGGTGCTTAACTGACTGAGCCACCCAGGTGTCCCACAACTTTTTTTCTTAATTGTTAAGTGTTGGAAACTGTGCCAGGTGATGGGGACACAAAGACAAAAAGACAACTCACTAGGCTTCAAGAAGCTTAATATCTAACACAAAATTCAAGGATCTGTTGACTCAATACATAGTTACTGACTGCCTTCAATACAACCTAGGCATGGCGAATGTAGTGACAGGTAACACAGAAAAAGCCCCTCCTTCATGGACCTTCTCATCTGTGGAGGACAATATAAAAAAAGAGTCCAGGATGACGAATGCTGTGAAGAAAAGGTAAGTTGGATACAGGACTCAGAGAAGGGTGAGCCACCTACTTGAGACAGGGTACTCTGGGAAGTGGACTTGAACAGACATCTGGATGAGGAGGAATATTTGGGCCAGGAAATTTACAAGCAGAGGAACAGCAAAGTCAAAGGCCTCAAGGTGGCAATGTATCAGAGGAACGGCAAGGAAGCGGGTGTGGCCGGCGAGGAGAGAGAGAGAGAGAGAGAGAGAAAGTCTGTGTGTGTGTGTGTGCACGCACATATGCACACAGATGGGGAGAGGAGTTCGGGGAGCCCCGGGGTCATGGTGAGGTCTCTGAATGTCATTCTGAGATGATAGGAAGCCGCTGAGGGCTAAGCATTGGGAAGTGATACGAAGTTGATTGATGTTTTTACAGAATGTTGTGAAAAGGCTGTAGAAAGGCAAGCGTGGACCAACGAGAGACCGTTAGGAAGCTATTTCAGTAGTTTGTCAAGAGATGACAGCGGCTGGGGCCATGGTGGTAATGAAGCCGGAGGTGATAAGAGGGCAGATTTAGAAAGTTTTCTGAGAGGGGTCTCTAGAAAACCAACCCCACTTGGATTATGGCTGCTAATATTACAAAAGAAATTTTATAATTAACATTTCCTCAGCTCTTACGCTCAGCCAGGCACATCTTACTTGGTCTTCACAACTTTGTAAGGCAAGTACTTAGTATCTTCATCCTAAAGATGAGGAAATGGAGTCGTAGAAAAGTAATTCGCTCAAGGCCACAGGGATAGTATATGGGAAAGCCAACACATCTAGTGTTGTCTGATTTCAATGGACACAACTTAGAAACTCTTCCCTGCTGTGCTATTTTACATTTCTTTTTATGAAAACATATTATTTCCATGTGAGTTTGAAGTGCTACGTAACTACAGCCAGGTTTGCATCTGGAACCATAGTAAGATGTCCTTGGCAAGAACTGTGTCTATAACACAGATACCTGAGGGACTGAAATGCAATTACTGTCAGGTAAGGAGGACTGTTGAGTAGAGCACTCTTTTTTTTTTTTTAAGTTGAAATTAAGACCTTATATTTAAAAACTATCAGTCCTGCAACAGTCAGACTTTTGAGCAATATTCTGTCTTTTTAGAAGTAGGAATAACTGAAGAAAAACGTTCCCAATTTTATTTTTCTTGAAAAAAATTTTTTATGTAATCCAATGACAATGGAAAATTTAAACAGAGGAGAAATTACACATATTTATAGTTGACTCAGAAACCAAATAACACTGCATCCATCACCTCAATTAATTTTTGAGCTGTGCAAGTTTGGGATCTTCAATTTTCTTATTATGCATTTCTTAGGATTAACTAATTTGGATACTTTTTTTTTTGAAGAAAATGTGAAGCCCTAAATTTTCATTTCAAGGATGATACTTTTCTAGCTAAAAGCTTTTGACAGCAAAGCCCACCTTTTCATCCTTATGATACAGTGGTTTAGAGATACTATGAAGTAATAATCAACCCATTGTAAAGACTGAGGTGTCATTAACGTCATGTCAGAATATGTAACTTTATACACACAGACCCCATTATCTGTTATTTATTATCCTGAACCCCACAGTTTTTTGGTTGTTTGTTTTCTTTAATTTTAGGTAGTTAACATACACTGCAATATTACTGTCTTCTGGAGTAGAATTCAGTGATTCATCACTTACATACAACTCTCAGTGCTCATCAGAACAAGTGCCCTCCTTATACCCATCCCCCATCCAGCCCCTCTCCCCCCTACCTCCCACCATGAACCCTCAGTTTGTTCTCTAGCATTAAGAGTTTCTTATGGTGGGACATTGTCATGATATGGGGGTAAATGATGAAATGCAGGCATCAACACTGTATGCGACATGGTGTTAATAGTATAAAAAATGTTTATCAAAATGCTCACATATAAACTTACATATACCTTACACGAGGTGATAGGTATTATATGAGGGATGAGGTATTATATGGATTATATGAGCAGGGCACTTTGTACCCCTGCTCATATATATTAGATATAATTGAGTGATTGTATGTAAATAGAGTCCAAAACTATGTAAATCAAGCCAATAATACTGGATATAGTTCTAGAAAGTTGAGATTTGAGATATGTATTTTCTTTTTCTGTATTTCTGACCTTCTCTCTATGATTATTACATTTTTATTTTAAAATTGTAAAATATACCTTCACAAGTTATTGTTACTGGAAAACTGCATATTTGTAACAAAACAAACAAGTGAAAAAGTATGATCCAAATAGATAAAGGGATCGAGAGATAGAAAGTTCCAGTTACAAAATAATTAAGTCACAGAGATGAAAAGTACAGCACAGGGGAAAAAAAAAAAGTACAGCACAGGTAATAGAGTCAATAATATTGTAATAATGTTTGGTGACAGATGATGACTCCACTTACCTGATGAACATGGGAGTAATAAGCAGAATTATTGAATGACTATATTATACAGCTGAAACTAACATAACACCTCAATAAATAAATAAATAAATTTAAAATAATATGTAGCAGTGAACCCAATTTTATAAAAACATATATGTAAATACAAACATGGAAATGTATTAGTATATAAACATGTAAAATTTGTATGAACATGTAAAGAAATAAGAAATTCCTAGGATTCCTAGGATGTTGGGTTCATGTTTACCATTTATTTCTACAATATAGTTCTTCATTTTCTAAAAAAAAAAAAAGTTTCTTATGGCTTGTTCCCTTCTCTCCTTTTTTTCTTTTCCCCTTCCCGTATATTCATCTGCTTTCTTTCTTAAATGCTACATATGAGTGAGATCATATGGTATATTTGTCTTTCTCTGACTGCCTTATTTCACTTGGCATAATAGACTCCAGCTCCATCCATGTCATTGCAAATGGCAAGATTTCATTCTTTTTGATGGCTGAATAATTTTCCATTGTGTATATATACTGCATCTTCTTTATCCATTCATCAGTCGATGCACATTCAGGCTGCTTCCATAGTTTGGCTATTGTTGATAATGCTGCTATAAATATCTGGACCCCACTATTATGGTTGAAATGGAAGCAAAAATCACAGTTGCCTGAAATGCAATGTAGTTAGTAATCAAAAAAGTTGGTTAAAGCAGAAGTCATCAAAAATTATGTGGATACAAAGAAAAATTATGTGGCTACATCCACCAACAAGCAAATAAATGTATGCACATTCATTTGCCTACCTGTTGACGGGGCCAAAGCGGTTATGTGAGTACCAGTCCACTGTGTGTCTCCCTGGTATATAAACCACATCTACTTTGAATGATCTCATTTCTAGTTTTGGGTTCTTTAAAGTGGAAGGGAATCTTAAAGATATTTTTGAAGCAATCTGAGAGCAGAATCCTTCTAGCTTTTTTAATTGCTTTTTGTTAGTCTTTACATTTGTCATAAACACTGCAATTTTTGACAACTGTCTCTTTTGAATCTTCTCAAAGCATTCAACAGAGTTTTCTTTAAAATTACAATTCTTTTTTTGCATTCACAGACCCACAGTTTATGTACAGTGAGTTAAGTCACGTAATTACAATTAAAAAAAAATACAACTGGGATAAACACATTTGGGAACAAACACAGCTGACACTGGATAAGCATACAAAGAAAGAGGTGAGAGAAGACAGCAAGCAGCCCAGAGTGGCCAGTGCTGGGAGAGGCTGTCAGGGACCATGGGCTTCAGTCAGTGTATTTTTAAGAGAATGAAGTTAGCAGTTAACCCAGCAAATTGATTGAGGTTGGTTAAGAAAACTTCTACTATAGGGGCACCTGGCTGGCTCAGTGGATAGAGCATGAAACTCTTGATCTTGGGGTTGTGAATTCAAGTCCCATTTGGGGCATAAAGATTACTTAAAAAATAAAATTAAAAAGAAAACTTGTACTATAATCACAAATAAACTGATTACTTACGTCTTTTCCTACTTAAGCCTAGCATCTATACAGACAAAGGTGGACTGGTCCTTTGATAATACAAATGCTTACAGAGAACTTCTGTTTTTGCACCAGGGTGTGAATGAGTTCTAAGTGAGTTCACACGATAATTCCTGAGAGATGTGATATCACTAACCCATAGAAAAGCAGAGAGAAATCAAGTAACATGCCCAAGGTCCTACAGCGAGGGCACTCGGTGGAGTTGTATTCTAATCAAAATTACCTGCTCCAAAGTTGTTCCTTTATTCACCATGATGGATAATCAAAGGATGTAAATACCCAACAATATAAGTCAAATGGACTACACAGTGAGGCTGCAGTTCTCATAAAACATGCAGAATTTCATGAAGCCGACAGGTGGTGTTGGAGAACAGCTGGAATGGCAGCCCAAGTTAATGAACAGTGAGCCCTGGCAGAATCGGTTAACAACTGAAGGGAACCTGACAAGATTAACAAAACACCTAACGACAGCAGGCCCATCAGGCATAAACTGTCTTAGCATTCAACCAATATTCACCAAGCAACTACTACATGTCTGGCACTGTCATAAATGCAAGGGATGCAGCAGTGAACAAACCCTAAATCTTTACCCTCATGAAACTTACATTCTGTGTGAGAAACAGACAATAATCAAGATCAATATCCTTATACACAGATTAAGAATGATCATTGGGAAAAGTGAAGTCATAAAATATTTCTGCAAAAATGAGCCTCTTCGTATCTCCCTTCACAAGACAAATGTGAAATCAAGGACTTCACACAATCGTAAAACTGTCTTGGAAAGTTCCTTCCCTTAAAAAATCCACACCTGAATGATTTTAAGATTTTTGTTTATCATAAG
This sequence comes from Martes martes, assembly GCF_963455335.1. Classification (NCBI taxonomy): domain Eukaryota; kingdom Metazoa; phylum Chordata; class Mammalia; order Carnivora; family Mustelidae; genus Martes; species Martes martes. The sequence goes on from NC_137895.1 coordinate 19,692,415, forward strand.
AATTTTGTCTTTTCATTTTGCTTTTCATTACAAGATGTGTTCATTATAATGAATTTTGTTCAAGGTTGGAACTAGCACTTAATTTTGATCCTAACCTAAATTTTATGCTTGTTTACCAAATGAAAGATAAAATAATTTCCCTCATTTTTACATCCACTTCTGGAGTTAAAGACCCAGCCTCTTTTACTTTGTTTACTACGTCATTTTGGTCTCCATTTTAAGGTGCCTTAATTCTAGGTGACCCAGTTTTTTGTCACCAACCACTGAGCAGGTTTGTGGTCATGAGGAGGAACAATGGGAGTGGCCAAAGATCACAATCTACCCAGCAAACAGTATTTGCACAAATAATGAGAGTAGGTTAATAAAAAGCAACCAGGATGCAGAACTGACAAAACTTTAAAAATAAAAGGCCACTGAATATACTGGAAGCACGAGACATAGGCCAAAGAAGATCTAAAAGGGATTGGCTTATCAGCTGGGAGGAGTTGATAAGTAAAGCTAATTCAAGATAGCCTCAGAGATTTGGTCACAGAGGGACTATAAGAAACTGTAACAAATTAAGTATGATTATACTCAAGAATGTGGGTGTGGCCTTGTAAAAATTAAAATAATCCTTTCAGGTTGACTTTTACTTGTCATTCATTTTGAAAACCTCACGGGCATTAAAGGTTTCCTAATACAGAAACATTGCACTATGCTATTCCAGTTTGTTAAATCTAGTGACTGCTTGAATCGCATATCTCTAATTTAATTTTTGATAGGAAGTCAGTCAATATGCTACAGGATAACAATGTTATCCTGAAGAAGATATGTCATGAGGAAGCTGAGTTTGAATGTCACATTGGAAAGAGGTCCTCCCAGGATTATGGTTCTTATAAAACGCAATGGCTCTTATTTAAAGTGTTCACATTTGGGAGGCACCTGGGTGGCTCAGTTGGTTAAGTGGCTGACTCTTGATTTTGGCTCAAGTCACAATCACAGGTCCTAGGACTGAGTGCCGAGGAGGGCTCCCCGCTCAGCAGGGAGTCGGCTTGGGGATTCTCTCTCCCTGTGCCCCTCCCCACCATTTCCACGTGAGTGCTCTCACTCTCTCCCAAATAAATAAATCTTTAAAAAATAAAGTGTTCAACGTTGTTAAAAAAAAAACACCAATAAAGGGTTTAACATTAAGAAATGTCAGAATATCAGATTGGTTGAACAAGGTCATCACATAAAAGGGAAGCATCCTGAATACATCCAAATCACTGATCAGTGACCAATGATCTTATCAAGCCTTCCCTCAAAGGATGTGGCCCTAGGGGGAAAAATAACTATATTGGAAATGAGTGCCCAAGAAATATTAATTCAACAAATATTGAAAGCCCTCATGGATCTTACATTCCAGTGAAGGAAGACAGATAAAGTGTGTAATTTGTTAGAAGATGCTATGGTAAGTAATTAGAATAATTAGACTAGATACGGGGCATCAAGAGCGCTTGCTAGCAGTTTTTTTTTTTTTTTTAAGATTTTATTTATTTATTTGACAGAGAGAGAGATCACAAGTAGGCAGAGAGGCAGGCAGAGAGAGAGGGGGAAGCAGGCTCCCTGCTGAGCAGAGAGCCCGATGTGGGGCTTGATCCCAGGACCCTGAGATCATGACCTGAGCCGAAGGCAGAGGCTTAACTCACTGAGCCACCCAGGTGCCCCTCGCCAGCAGTTTTAAATAGGGCAACAGGCCTCACCAGTATCTGAACAGAGGAGGTGGTCAGGGAGAAAGCCTGACAATTTCTGGAGGAAGAGCATTCAGGCAGAGGAACAGCCAGGGCAGAGGTCATGAGGAGGTAGCGTTTCTGATTCTGACAGGCTCAAGACACAGGAAGGAGGCCAGTGCAGTCAGAGGAAAGTGGAGGGAGTGGTGGTAAGGGAGAAGGGGAGGCCATGACAACAGACATGAGTTATAGGAGATAAGGTCAAATATTTCTGGGGCCAAACGGATAAATCTGGCGTTACTCCCATCACTTCCCGGTATCTTGTTCTTAATCTAAATCTTGCCTTTGCTTCAGTGACTTGGTTTTCTAGGCGGGGCGGAGACAATGGAATCCTCCAGCTCCTCAAGTAGGCAGAGAGAGCAAACAACCTAAAAGTCCCCAGCACATGTGGAAAAGCCAAACATGTGTTGTTTATAGGCTGCTGGCCTGTGGCAAGGAGGTGACAATCTCCAGCCTTTTTCTCCTTAACTTCTACTTTTCCTAAAGGCTTCCTTTCCTTGTTAAATTTAATACCTATTCTTTGGACTCTCTGTGATTTGAGCATCTCACCAGTGGTTCATCTCAGCTCATTTCCCCATTTCTGAGTGTCTTCCATTTCAAGTTCGTCCTGTGGTGCTATTAATCACAACTATATCAGACCTCTCCACAAAAATTCAAGCCCTCCTGCCTCTGACACTTTCCACCCTTTCCCGCCACCAATGAGTATCAAATATTATGTGTTCCTGACCTTTAGATCTGGGACAGCTATTATTTTCTCAATAAAAAGCATTGTAGGGAAAGAAACTTCTCCCTTTTATACAAATCTAAGAGGATCTATTAGCTTCAGAATCAAAAGAAGGGAGACAACGCCATGTCAGACTGAGGTGAGCCACTAGAAACCCAAGTCCTGGTTTCGGCAGGGCACAAGGTCTGATGGGAAAGTCTCCGGGATGCCTGGAACAACTCTTGAGTGGGCAAAACCAACACCGCCATTAACTGGTTCTCTGCATTCTTCGCACTGCTCTCTTCCTTGCTTCAAACTCTAGTCTCTTCTTGCCTTATCTTCCTTTCCCCTTCCCTGCCCACAAACTACAGAACATTGCTCACCACACAGCATGGCTGCAGGACGGAGAAGCCCTACAATTTCTATAATCATAAAGTGGTAACAAAACCTTGGTTGTCACCAACTTTATTATTTCCTCACCAACCAGTGCAGTTCACAGCACTTGGATAAGGATGGATGGTTCTGCTGGTTCTAATGGTTAAGGAACGCTCGTTGCCATGGGGCTAGTCACTGAGCTGGAAGCCATTTGAAAAGGACTGAGACGTCCTGGCACCGATGAAGTGACCCCTCAGGAATGGTGAGGCCAAAACTTATGAAAAAAGAAATGGTGTAATGACAACGCAAGATATGTCATAAGTTACTGACAATTTGAGGGCTCTGACTTTGCGGGCGCTGTACCCAAACGGATCCTGGGAAGCTCCCTCCAGAAGAGCTTAAGCCTAACTCCCAAAGACCTGGAGGTGACATGGTGTTCCTTTTGGGTTGGACGGATCTGGGTATGAATTCTGCTTCCACCATTCCTATCTGTGACATCAGTGTCACACTGATGAAATTTCAACGACTGCTCATACTTAGTTTCCTTGCAAGAGAAATAAGCCGGACATCCATCACGAGGATGTTGGGAAGTGGAAGCGAAGTATGTGAGCGGTTTTAGCATACACCAGGATCTGCCTCTTACACACTCAAAAAATGGCATCCATCAGGCCCCATTCTTGTTTCAGTACCGCCCAAGAAGCATCTTCCAAGGATTCTGTCCCACGGTCCGTCTGAAGTTCTATTGTCTATCCTGAGCCCCTCCCGACGGCACTGGGTTCAGCGTTCAATGTCCAGGGTGAAGTCAGAACCGCTCTCGGCTCTGCACCCGACGCCTCCCTACGGGTCCTGGCGGCCGGGAGAGCGCTCCCCTCGTCGTCAGATGTGACTCTCCCTGCAAGACGCCCCCGCCGGGTCTAGGCCCTTCCCTCCCCGCGGGCAGCTCTGCCCCCAGGCTCCTCTGCCGGGCCGGGCCTCACCTGATGTAGGGGAGGAAGGGGTTGACGTGCCCGGAGAGCACCGCGACCACGTAGGAGATGATGAAGGCGGCGGACGACCAGGTCACCAGGAGGAAGGGCACGAAGGCCATTCCCCTCAGGAAGCACAGCATCGCGGGGCCGCCGAGAGGGCGCTACGCTCTGCGGGGCCGGGCGCGGGACGCGGGGCGCGGGAGTCGCACACGTGCTGGCCCGCAGGCGGCGGCCGGACCAGAGGCTCCGCGACGGCTGGGCAGGCCCGGCCCCGGACCAAAGGAAGCGCAGAGAGCGGAGCGAGGCGGCGGGCGGCGAGGCAGGCGGGCTGGCTGGCGGCCGTGGGTGGGTGGGGCGCGGGCCGCCCGGGCTTGTTGCGAAACCAGTGAAGTCACAAAGCGGCGGGCCCGCGGGCTTGGAGGCGCGCGGCGACCTCCCCGCGGACGCGAAGTGGGAGCGGCGGGGACGCGGCGCCTGGCTCCTTTCGCTTTTGGTTCGGACTCGGCAGGGGTCTGCACGGGCGGGCGGGGGTGCCCGGGGGCCGTCCCAGCCTGCCCGGCCGCCCCGGCTCTTGCGCAACTCCGGAGAAACGAACGGCCCCTCCCGGGCCCTCCTTCCCTGGGGGTTTCCGGGGTATGGGGCCTCGAACCCCGGGGGGCTTCCCTTCCGTGGTCCCACCGGCTGCCCGTCGCGGGTTGAGAGTGTGGCCACGGCGTGGCGACATCCAGCCCATCCCGCTGCTGCTGCACGGATCCGGACAGAAGTGTATGGTGACGTTCGCCAACTCATGGGGCACGGACGGGGCACCCACCTCGATGGTGCCCAGGAGAAAACCTACTGTGTGTAGGAGCCGGTGGGAGTCGAGATGGGACTGAGTTGCAGCCCAGCCTAGTGGCCCTTTGTGCCTCATAGTTCTGCTTTTCACTAGAGCAGACCTCGAGTTATTTCCTAGAAATTAGATTTCCCTTTCTCCTCTCAGGGATGAGGGTTCGCCCATGCTGGGAACTGTGACGTAAGATGAGTAACGGTAACCTCATACATTTCAAACACAGCAAAAAGGATTTGTGTTCTGGAGGCGCTTTTGAGTATGGCGATTTTGAGGGATGGGTTATAGATTCTGAGCCCAAGGTATGTGTTGGAAGTCACTGAGTCATTAAAAAGTGAAAGTGTTGGCAAGCGGGGTGGGGCGGGGGCAGTGCTCAGGAAAAGGATCAAGGAAGTTTTCCTGACAGATGATATTTGAGATTTCAAAAGTAAATGATTGCTAACCAGGCAAAGAAAGGGGAGGCAAGTATTCCAGGCCAAGGAAAAAGCAGGAGAAAATGCACAGACCCTGGAGTTGCTTGGTTTCTGGAACAAGAAAAATCACGCAAGTGTAAGGCAGAGAATAGAGAGGTGGGCAAAGAGGGCATCCAACAGGAGCCCTGGTAATTTTTTTCAGTTCACTTTTTTTTTTTAATTTTTTTTTTTGGTAGTGAGGAAATCATAGGAATATGGACAGATATGTATTTCAAATAGATCATTATGACTGGGGGTGGGGGTGGGGGTGGCAACTGACCTCCATAGGGAATACAACAGAGGCTTTATATTAAGGGTTTTAAAAAATGAGAAGAGCTGTCATCCATGGTGATCCACCTTACATCTGTACGGTGGTTTCTGCGTTCCGAAAACCACTCTTTTCCCTGGTCTTCCTTCCCTTTCCCTATGCCCTTCCTGATTTTTTCCTTCTACTGATTCATCTGTTTTTAAAAACCCTCCCAAGCAGAGAAATTATAACATCGAATGGAGCTCACCTGATCATCATATCCTTTTGTTGCTTATGTAATTCCCTTAAGCAACCCAACTGGCTAATAACTGTTAACACCAACACAATAAAAGTTGTCTGGCTATAATAGTAATAGGTATTTCATTGTTTAAAATAAGTTTGTACACATGTATGTATTTAAAATAGTTCTATAGGGTGGCTGGGTGGCTCAGTCATTAAACATCTGTCTTGGGCTCAGGTCGTGATCTCAGGGTCCTGGGATTGAGCCTCATCTCGGGCCCCATATCTGGCTGTCTGCTCGGAGGGAAGCCTGCTTCTTCCTCTTCCATTCCCCCTGCCTGTGTTCCCTCTCTCGCTGTATCTCCCTCTGTCAAATAAATAAATAATTTTTTAAAAAACTAAAATAGTTCTATAAGTGTAACTAACCATGTATACTACATATGGGGTGAAGCAGCACTGAGAAGCATAATGCTTTCCCTCCTAAAAGCCTTCCATACCATAGATCACATCATGTCCTCTCTGTGGAACAGTAAGGTGCATGATGGTAAGAAAAGCAAAAGTCCTAGAAAACAACCTTACCGGTGAAGGAAACCTGAATATGTCACTTCAAAATATGCCTCTTTGACATAGAATTATGTTGTGCTTCTCCCCTTGAATTAGTTCTGATTTTCTCTCTGTCAAAGCCACACTGACTCAACGTAAGGGTCTGGTTGGGCTGCCATTTTGAAGATGAGGCATTCTTCCTTGGTGCCCACCATTTACTTAAAGGCAGTATGCTTCCTAATCCAAATAAACTTCATGCCAGTGCTTAGGTATCATCTCCTTTTTATGGCTGAGGAAATAAGGTTCATAAATGAATAAATGAAGATGCAGAGTTTGAATCCAGGTCTATGTGATTCAAAAGCCTGTAACCCTAACTGTTGTGAGGAACTTTCTCACTCTTTGGATTCCAGAACTCCAGAATTTCAGAAGGAAGGGCCTTAAAATACATGCAGTTATCTTTTATTTTTATATATGTATTTATGAATACATTAGGATATGAAAAATTTCCAAAAATTGAACAATATTATCTAAAAATAAAAACAATAGAGAAGCATCTGTAATTCTCTGCCTACAAGTCAGTTTTCTCAATTCCCTAATTTCCATTTGAATCTTACTCATAGAAATATTCAAAACCAAATTGTGATTACAAATTTGTAGCTTTATTATTTTTTAAAAGATTTTTGAAATATATTCAAGAGAGAGAAGGAGTATAGGACAAGCAGAGCTTGGGGCCTGACTCAGAGCCCTATCCCAGGATCCCAAAATCATGACCTGAAACAAAATCAGGAGTTAGACACTTAACCCACTGAGCCACCTAGGCACCCCTCTTTATTATTTTATGTATTAAATATCTAGCCCATGTTGTTACAATCTTTGAGTTACTGCTTTTCATTACCCTATATTCATCCATTGAATTAATAAACTATAATTTACCTCACTGCCCCCAGTGCTGAACAGTTACGTTAGTCCAGATACTGCCCTATTTTAAGTAAAGTTCTACTAACATCTCAGTTGTTTATGTGTTTTCTTTTTCCTTTAGGTAAATTTCCATGAGTGGGATTGCTGTGCCAAAGGGCAATATGGACATTTTATTTTTTTTAAGATTTTATTTATTTATTTGACAGAGAGATCACAAGTAGGCAGAGCAGCAGGCGGGGTGGGGGGGAGCAGGCTCCCTGCTGAGCAGAGAGCCCAATGTGGGGCTCGAACCCAGGTCCCTGAGATCATGACCTGAACTGAAGGCAGAGGCTTAACCCACTGAGCCACCCAGGCGCCCCCAATATGAACATTTTAAATTCTATAAACATCCTAAATTATTTGGAAGTATTGTATCAGTTTCATTGCTTCTAATAACCTGTTTCAGTCACCTCTATATATTTTTTAAGGTATTTATTTGTTTGTTTATTTATTAATAATCTCTAGGCCCAATGTGGGGCTTGAACTCGTGACCCCAAGATCAAGAGTCACATGCTCTACCAACTGAGCCAGCCAGATGCCCCTCTGTGTATTTTTAATGTTCTATAAAAGCTATGAAAATACTACTTGAGATTTTAGCATACTTCCTTTTAAAGTTATCAATCCCTTATTTCACTGTGATAGAGACCACTAGCTACCCAGGGCAGCATCCATTTTTTCTTTTCTCCTTAGTAATAAACCCTCACTTTGAAATGGACACCTTCTGCCCTACACGAAGGGATTAGATTTCTCAGCTTCCCTTGCAGCCAGGGGTGGCCATGTGACTCGATTCTGTCCTGTGGTATGTTAAAAAAGTGTTATGTGATATAAGAAGGGTGTTTATAAAGGAAGCTGACTTGCAACATAATGGGATGGCTGGACTCCAGCAGCCATCATGGAGTATGCAGTCATGGACCTTGAGGAGAGGTCTGTGAAAACAGTGGAGCAGAAGATGGGTGCCACAGTCGCCTGACATTCTGGAGCTGCGGAGGTGTGACCCTGGAAGGTCTAGCTCTGGGCTGCTTTTATGTGAAAGAGAAATAAACTTCCATCTTACTTAATCACTATTACTTGGGGAGTTTTCTCTTACAGGTAGCCACAACTAATACTTCCTATATTGGTTATCACATCCCCTTTATGATGTCTCTAAATCTTGGGTACCCAGTTGTTTGATGGACCATATTCCTAGAAAACGGAGTATAAATTCATTTTTCTATTCACCACCTTCGGAATACTGGAATGAATCCTCTTGTAAATTACCCCACAATGTATCGCTTTTGTAAACCTGGATTTGCATATGCTAAATTTGCTTAAGAGGCTTGCTTATTTCTTCTACCAGGTAATGATAATTTACGAACTCAAACTGCAGTCTTTCTGTTTCCCTCTTAAAGTGTGATTTTACATCCCTGGAGTTCTTAAGGCACTATAGTATGTTGTCCTGGTTGAATATTAGATATATTTTTTGTAAAGTTATTTTTAGAAATTATTTTAGGTCTTGAATGATATCGGCTTTCTCCAGTGAGTATTTTGTTTACTTCTTGCCCGCACCAGGGAAACTTCCTACTCAGCATTATCTGAACCCCATCTTAGGGCTTGAGGTTTTCTATCCACCCAGATACCTTGAAGCCAGACTTGCAGTATGTGTGAGGGCTGGTTGTTACTTGTTCACCCTTCCTTCGGCCCCACAACCCTCCAAGACTCATTGTCCTGACCATAACCTATAAGGTAGTTAAAAGCCCTGCTCTGTGACCTCTCCTGACTTAACAAAAGTCCCTAAACAAACACAATCCCAGAACTGGGCTCCCTCCTCTTGATTTCTATTTTTTGGGGGGATCTTGGCCCCAAAACCCCTAATTTGGTTAAATCTTTGATGCTTTTAAGAAGATGTTTTTATACTTCCCAACGTTTTTCATTTGTCTGAATTTCCTAGTCCATCATTATTTGAAGCAGAAGCTGGAACACCACATTAAGGCCATTTATCTTACTAGGAATATGCTGTATTTCTTGTGAAAGCAACTTTTAAAAAAATACACAGTTCAGCAGTTTGGTCACGTCATTGTTCAGCTCTTTAATACTAGATTAAAGAGTATAAAAATTAGCACTGGTAATTCCATTTCTCTCATCACATCTTTGCTTACTGTATATATTTTTATCCACAGGCAGTTAAAAACTTGAATTATTTCTCCATCCTAAAAGTTGCAGTATCCCCTCTCCTTGAATGTGGACTGAACTTAGTGATGTGCTTTTGAAGCCTTGGAGTATGGAAGGGAAATAAAGTATCTCTACAGAGGAGAAATCTGGCAGACACCACGTTAATTAGATGATCAAGGTTAATATCACCATAATAAATTGATACTTTATATATTCATAAAATAAGATACAATAATAGGATATGATGAGAAGGTACATCACCTGTGTGGTGTTTCCCCCCAAAACCCATACCTGCAGTGTGGTCTAATCATAAGAAAATGAATTAAAGGCCAATCTATAAAATACCTGATTAGTATCTTCAAAGTGTCAAGGTTATGAAAAATAATAAAAGATTGAAAAACTGTTGACACATTAGAGAGGACAAAGGAGACGTGATGACTAAATGCAATATGGTATCCCAAACTGGATCCTGGAACAAAAAACCTCAGTGGAAACCTAGTGGAAAAATGTGATGTCTGGACAAAGCCTGTAGCTTAACTTATGCTAACGCAAGATATTACCATTAGGGACAACTAGGGCATGTATCTCCAATTCCATGACATCTTTGCACCTTTTCTCTAAGTCAAATTATTCCAAAATAAATTTGCTTTTTAAAGTTAGAGTAATTTAGGGTGCCTGGGTGGCTCAGTTGGTTAAGCGACTGTCTTCGGCTCAGGTCATGATCCTGGAGTCCTGGGATCGAATCCCACATTGGGCAGGGAGTCTGCTTCTCCCTCTGACCTCTTCCCTCTCATGCCCTCTCTCTCTCTCTCTCTCATTCTCTCTCTCTCAAACAAATAAAATCTTTTTAAAAAAATTAATAAAGTTAGAGTAATTTGGACTGCCTGCATGGTTCAGTCAGTTAAGCACCTGCCTTCGGCTCAGGTCACGATCCCAGGGTCCTGGGATCAAGTCCTGCATAGGGGGCTCCTTGATCAGCAGGGAGTCTGCTTCTCCCTCAGGCTGCTCCTCCCCCTGCCTGTGCTCACTCGCTTGCTCGCTCTCTTGCTCTCTCTGACAAATAAATACATATAATCTTTTAAAAAGAAATAAATGATATTATTGAAACAAAACACACGTTGTGGCAGAAATGATTAGATATTCACCTAGAATAAAAGTTCCTGCTTCTTTTTCATTGTGAGCTCTGCTGGGAAGGAATTTCCCAGACAGGGACTTCATTTCCTCCTGGTGGGATCATACTAGTTTTTGCCAGTGGAAGATGTGAATCACTCTCCAGTGCAGGTGGTGAAAAAGCCAGTATGTCTTCTCTATTTTCTCTCCTCCCCCATCAGCTGGCTGGATGCCAGTGCCCATGATGACCTTGGAAGCCACATGTTATGAATGGAGACCATCAACCTAGGTTCCTGAATACCTTTGTGAAACAATGCACTCCACCCAACCTCTCCCTCCACCACCACCATTAAGAAACTCTCCTTTGGGTCTTTATATAGATGAGAAACAAACCTTTATGATTTCTGGATCTTTCTGCTACAGCAGTTCACATTACCTTAACTAGTATGTAGATCTACTTCACTTGAATCTCTTGCCTTCCCTAACTAAATCAGGTTGACATTACATGTTATTTCTAGATTCACAGAGAGACTCAGTCAGAGATTAACAAACATTGGTATGAACAACAAACACAAGAGAAAAGTGAATAAAGATTATTGCAATTCAATACATTTAGAATTAAAATAGTATATTTTTCAGTAAATGGCAGGGTCACAGGGATCTTTCCACCCAAGTGGCATGTCACCATTCTTCTTCCAAGAGTCCTTTGAAAAAGTCAAGTAAATGTTATCATTCACTCAGATAAAAAGAAAAAGAGGTAGTACTAATATGTACTACCTCTTTTAAAAGCACTGTATGTAAGTTCTCTCCTTTCTATGATCAAGAAGAAATTTAAAATACGCTCTTGGGGGAAGGGTTAAGTAGAATCCCTTCCCTGTATTCCTGCTTCTGGCAAAGGGACGTTGTCACCATGGAGATGTCATGATACAGGGTGTTGGTCATTGTATGAATGGCCCACCCTGTGTATGTGTGTATCTTTTTTTTTTTTTTTTTTTTAGTATTTATTTGACAGAGATCACTAGTAGGCAGAGAGAGAACAGGAAGCAGGCTCCCTGCCGAGCAGAGAACCCGATGCGGGGCTCGATCCCAGGACCTTGAGATCATGACCTGAGCGGAAGGCAGAGGCTTTAACCCAGTGAGCCACCCAGGCGCCCCTATGTGTGTGTGTCTTTATTATGGCAGGGACCCCTGAGTGGTGAATGGATTTGGGGCCTTGTTCCCGGGTGTGGAAAGCAGTTACCTCTCTGTATACAAAGGCAGGAAATTTCAACATGTTCTCAACACAACCGAGATTACAAAGTGAGCTAGATTTTTCTGGTGCTTAAACTATACTCACTTGTACATAATTATCCCTTAAAGATATATTGTTCATTTTCTTTTTAGATTGTTCATCTGGCAAAGTTCCTTCAGGGTATTCTCCTAAAATGTAAATTCTACAAGGACAGGACTTCCTGCTTTTTTCACTGCTATATTCCCAGGCCTGCAGCAGTGTTTGACACAGGTAGCTTAATGAATATCTGATGAATGTATTCACCTCAGCAATGACCTGCTTCTGGAAGTCTTCCCTAGTATTCCCGATGTCTGACCTCTGTGTCACTCTTGTACATCCCAAAGCATCCTGGGCTACCTCTATTATATATTCTATTTTGTGTTCACAATTTTAACTTGTCAGCTTACCCATTAGACTCTCAACTTTATGAGCAGGAAATAAATCTCCCATACTGGCATCTCCCATGCCAAGCACCGGCACAAAATAAATGGTTAATAAATGTTTATTGAAAAAATATGCCGATAAATGCTTTCTACTAGTTTAATAATATTACCTAGAGAATCTTTTCTTTATACAATGGTACAGACCAACAGTGTACTCGCATCTCTTAAGAAGCCTATTAATCCCATATTACTGAGTACAGAAGTCAAAGATGACAGCAAAGGTTTAGAAATTTTTGTTACTCGATGGGAAAGAAACCAGAACCCTTTGTGGGAGTGATACCTGTTAGTGAAGATAAACTGATCAGGACAAGTTACTACACATTTGGGCAATGTTACCAGATACTTCTTCAGTTTCGTACTATTTTCTGGCAGATGTTTTTATGCTACCAGAGATAAAGAAAAGAGAACACATTTGAGAAATTTGGGAATTTCCATTTTGACCATGAGAGTGAGAATTTCTTGTAAATTTTAAGAGATTGTTTTTTTCCCCTTCCCCTTACGATACTTTCTAAATGAACTTGCAAATATAGGAACTCATATGATCTGGTTTTCTCAGTTTAACTAATCTTAAATCTCTATTTGTGGCAACAGTCCTATGTAGGGGTTTATTATGAGGTGCACTTCATACTCTAGTGACCATTATCTATGGAAAAACTGAGGTCTGATGTTCATGTTTACAATGATCTCATGAATTCATTTCTCTACACAGTAAAGATATTACAGAAGGGTGGGGAAGGTTTTGTCAGCTGTTCTTCTCTTGACAGTCTAGCATAAATTCGACAAGATTTGAAAAAGGCTAGAATAATGACAGAAACATCAGGACAGCAGGCAATTATTTGCCTCCCTGTCTTTAAAAAAAGTAATTTTCTTGGAGAATTTTTAATAATTATTTTACTTACTAATTATGTCTTATGGAAGAACAAACCATCCAAGAGTTGTGCTTAATTCATTCAACAAACATGAATTGAAGATGTACAGTTTGTCAGCTGTTGTGCTTTGGGATGAAGGATAAAGAGAACACTCTGTGCCTGAAGTCCGAGTCACACAGTTCAAATGAACTTGGTTTGCTTAGGGGATGAAAAGAGGTCCACTGTGACTGGAACACATGAAGCTAAGGCTGGGTATATTGTGGTGATGACATTGTGAAAGGCCTTCCATCGATACGCTGAGGAGTTTGGACACAACCTGGAAGCAACCTTTGGGGAGAGGGTGGAAGTTCATAAGTAGGGTGGTATTATTATCGGATTTGTTTTCTCTGGTGAAAACTCCAGCAGGCTTTGGGTGTATGGACCAAAGATAGCACTGGGGATTAATGACAGGTAGGTCTTTCAAAGAAATGCAAAAAAACAAATGTAAGGCAGTAGATTGTGGATGGAGAAAAGCAAGGTGATGGACAATTGGATGAATGGAATAAGCAAGAAGAACTGAAGATGAGGTGGATTTAGTTTCCTGCTGGAGAGGCTCAGGACATATTAATCATTAATTGAGCCAGGGGACACAAAGAGTACAGAGGATTATGAGTTCAGTTTTAGATATACAACAGTTTAATGAATAAGATGCTTGTAGGAGACCTAGGTGAAGACAACTGATGTGTAGTTGGAAATTGAGTTGGGAGGCATCAGTGGATGGTGGGTGGGATACCACCAAAACATGGGAGATCAAGGGAGTATATATTGCAGTGAAATCCAACACAAGAAGAGGAGAGATTGGTTTGGGCAGATAACGATTGACAATTTTTATTTTAAAAATTTCATTATGGTACAAATAAAAGTTGGACTGCATTGGACTAAAGAGTAAAAACAGTAATTTCAGACTTCTATTCCAAGATGGTAGGTTGAGAATTACACAAATACAAAAGGAGGACATGCTCATATTTATGGGTTAAGATAGAATCCTATCCAAGGAAGAACTTGAAGACTTTCTAGTACATTCATGAATCACTTAATAAGGCTAATTAGTCTTCAGATTTACTCAAGTGAATTTTTGTTCTTTAACAAGAGGGAAACCATGGTTTGCAGTGAAGAGATAAACCAAATGCAAAGGAGGCCTAGCTTCTTGTTTTGAAAGGAGAAAACATCACTCAACCACTCACTGGGTGGCTCAGTGGGTTAAGCCTCTGCCTTCAGCTCAGGTCATGATCCCAGGATCCTGGGATCGAGCCCCACATCAGGCTTTCTGCTCGGAGGGGAGCCTGCTTCCCCCCCACTCTCTCTCTGCCTGCCTCTCTGCCTACTTGTGATCTCTCTCTCTGTGTCAAGTAAATAAATAAAATCTTTTAAAAAACAAAAACAAAGTGCCCCCCAGGCCTGCTCAGAGTGACTGCAAGGATGGGACAATAGTTGAAGACACAGAAGTAGCCTCCCTGGAGGGCTCGGATGGAGCCAAATCTCCCTTCCCTCACACACTTCCAGGAGGAGTGGAAGGTAATTGAGTGGTAACATGCCATGCCTTGGGGTCACCGTGAGTAAGGAGGCGGAGGAGCCAGAAGTGACTTGGCAGCCTCTACCACTGGTCTGACAGAGGTAATGTCCGAGTTCTCTTTAAGTTAGGGCCAAGGGGCCAAGTCAGCATTTGTGGACCACTGGGTCCCAGTACAGCCAGTAGTGCAGGCCAACAGTCTTAATTCTGCACGTCCCAGCAGTACGTGTCCCCAGGGTTCCCAGTGACAGGTATTTCTGGGACATCAATACTGAGTTGAGGAGTGTCCCTGAGGTCCAAAAAGGTTTCAAAGCTACAGAAAGATCTATTTTTTGATATAAGGACTCCCTCTTCCCACCAGAAATGTACATGGCTTCTCCTGTGGAACCCAGACACCTTGAAAAGTAAGAGGGAAAAGGAGGATGAAATGGCTTTGATGGGGAGTTACAGATTAGATTATCAAATATTTACCCAGCAAGAGACAGTTTTAACTAGCACAGACTAAGATCTTTTACTTGGCAAGTTTAACTCTGATGGCATCCCATTTTACTGCTTCCCCTCTCCCTCCAGCCAAGTGGGGTGGAGATTAGTGAGAATATAAATACAAAGGACCTACTATTATCAGTTGTCGTTTTGAAATTTTTAATCTCATAATTCTATGAACTTTATGTGAATTATCTCATTTAATCCTCACAATACCCTTATAAAACATAGTTATACCTGTTTCATAGATGAGAAAACAAGGCTTAGAGATAGTAAGAGGGGACCAGTTATCAAATCCACACTGATTGATTCCAGAGACTGTTCTCTTGAGCACTCAGTTTTCTTTTTTCCCCTACCAGTCAAATAAAACATTTAATCAAAGAAGTTTCACTAATCAATTGATTAGTTGAGGTTATATATACCAACCGAAACCTTTATATCTAGGAAATCCCAACCATCATTCATTCATACACCAAATATTTTTTGAGGGCTTACTTTGTGTCAATCCCTGTGCTTACTGCTAGATGCATACTGGTCAAGAAACTGCATTTGATAAAATTGGGGTGGTCACCCAAGAGGAAGTCAGGATCTCTTGCCCAGTTCTTGAGCCTGAGTCAGTTTTCAGAACTACCATCAGTTGACAGGGAGTTCTGACTCTCCCTATTCATCTACCTCTCTCCCCACTCATGCTCTCTCTCCCACAAATAAATAAAATCTTTAAAAAAAACCCAGCCCCCCTACCCAAAAAATAGGTATGGCACACATTAACATATATGACTTGCAAAAATTTTTTCTTAGAATCTAGATTTCTTTGATGATATGTAACATATGTCAAAATAAGGTTTTTATTGGTTTTAGATTTCCTTGAGGAGACCAACTTGGTGACAAGTTGATTATGTTGAGCCCAATAGAAGAAAACAGTTTATAAGCATTATTCTTCATAAGGGAATAGCTGACACAATATCAAGAGTGGTTTGGGTGGTAGATGTGCATAAAATATCAAGATAACTAATTATTTTTTAATTTTTTAAAAGATTTTCTTTACTTGACAGTGTGTGTGAACACAAGCAGGAGGAGCGGCAAGCAGACTTCCCGCTGAGCAGGGAGCCCAAGGTGGGGTTCGATCCCAGCACACTGGGATCATGACCTGAGCTGAAGGCGGACACTTAACCGAGACACCCAGGTGCCCCTAATGCTTTAAAGAAGAACCATGAATACGTAAAGGAACATGCCATGTTTTTGTGTGGGAATACTAAATGCCTTAGAGATGTCACAGTCAGCACTTGGAACTGCAGAACATCAAAAAAGAAGGAAAGAACTTAAAAGCAGCCAAAGAAAAAAGGTGGATGACCTAAAATTAACTACTGATTTCTCAACAGCAACAGTGAAAACTAGATGAATGTGGAATGATAGATACAGAGTCTTCACAGAAAACTATCTTTTGAGAATGATGGGAAACTGAAGATGTTTCAGGTAAACAAAAACTGAGAATGTTTATCACCAAGAGACTTTATCACCAAGGCAACACCGAAAGACTACATTGTAGGAAGAATAATTATTACAGAAGAAAGATCTGAAATTCAAAAAAGAGTGGAGAAGACGGAAGCTGTATAACATGTATATAACTCAAAACAAAAAAAGTCTGTATAACTAGAAAAAAATATCGTGTGCAGGAATTGGAAGATTCACTAGTATCAAGATCTTAATCTCTCCAAAAGGACCTAAGGATTTAATGTAATCTGAACCAAAATCCCAATAGCCTTTTTTTTTTAAAGAAATCGACAAGTTGATAAAATTTATGGAAAATCAAAAGATCTAAGTAGTCAAAACGTTTTTTAAAAGAAAAAAAGAAGACTCAAATTTCAAGATTTTGTATAAAGTTATAGTAATCAAGGTAGATTGGTATCAGTGTCAGGAAAGACATGAAGTTTGATGGAATAGAAGAGAGAATCCAGAAATAGACCCACAAATAAAGGTCAGTTGATTTTTGAAAAGGTGTCAGTTCAATGAACAAAGCAAAGTCTTTTCTGCAAAATGTGTTGTAATGATATGCCAAAAAAAAAAAAAAAAGAAAAAGAAAAGAAAGAAAAAATTACTTGGCTTCACACCATATACAAAATTAACTAAAAATTAGCATAGACTTAAATATAAGAGCTAAAACCAAAAAAATGTCTAGAAGTCTAGATGAAAAATATTTATGATTTTGGAAGGGACCAAGGGCTCTTAATCTGGGTGATTTTGGTGCCAGGGAACACTTGGCAATGTTTGGATATATTTTTGGTAATTACAACTTTGGATGGGAAGTTGCTACTAGCATCTAATGAGTGGAGGTTAGGAATATTACTAAACATTGTACAATGCACCTCTCACACACTACAGAATTATCCATCACAAAATGTTAATAGTGCTGAGGTTGAGAAACCCCAGGGTAGGCAAATGGATAGACACAAAAATATGAACCGCAAAAGGAAAAAATTTGATAATTTGTGTTTTACCAAAACCTTTTTCTTTTTGTAAGAAAGGAAGAGACAAGCCATCCCCTAGAAGGTAGTATTTGTAAAACACATGTATGTGAACTGAAATGTTCACAAACTGATGAATGGAGAAGCAAACTGCGGTACAACCACAAAATGGAAAGCTACTCAACAATAAACATGACATAACGACTGAGAGATGAAACAACATGAATGTACCTTAAAAGCACAAAAAGACACAAAAAGCTATTTACCACATGAGTCCATTTATATGACATCCTAGAAAAGGTAAAACTATAGGTACCAAAAAAAAATGGCCGCAGGCTGGAGGTAAAGGCAGGAACTGACTTCAAAGGGGCATTGGAATATCCTCCACCATGATTGTGCTGATAGTTACACAAATTTATACTTTATCAAATTCATTTGACTGTACATTTTTGAAGGGTGAGTTTTATTGTGTGTAAATTATACCTCAATAGGCCTGACCAAAAATAAAAAGAAAAAAAAGAAAGAAGAGAGAAGAAAGGAAAAACATCCTTACCATTGGCTTAATTCAAAAGCATAATACATATTAAAGTTACAGGCTAAAATTAAGTGATCGCAGGGACTTTGGAAGTCTATGAAAATGCTATGTTCATATATATTTTGTAGTCTAGGCACCGGAAGGGAGAGATTTGCTCCATCTCTATAGTAATAACAGAAGTATAAATTAAAACACCAGTGAGGTTTTCCAGATGCACCAATTTCCACCTCAGGGCTTTTGCACCTGCTGCCTAAAATAGCCTTTCCCCAGATTTTGACCAGGCTGCCCCTCACTTTGTTCACATCTGTGCTTAAAAGTCACCTCCCTGCTGACCCTTCCTGATGATGCTAACCCCCTAATGCCTTCATTCTCTATTTCCTTATTATGATTTGTTTTTCTTCATCATATTCATCACCACCTAACACTATATTGTATATTAACCTGCCTATTTTTTTTAATTGCCTGCCTGCCCTTAGTGATTACATGCCCAAAAGGGAAAGAATTGTGTCTTGATTGCTCCTGGAGTATCTTTGTGGCCTAGCATGGTGATTGGAACATTATAGGCTCTCAATGTGTATTTGTTAAATAATCAAATACATGAATAAACAAAAAATGATTTTATATAGTTTTCTTTGCACCAGATGTATAAAACTTTAAAAAGAGTATTGTGAGAGATATAAGAAATCTGATACCCTCATATTTTGTTGGAAGAGTACTGATTGGTGTAGCATTTTTTTGAGGGTAGCTAGTCAATATCTATTAAAATGTGCATATCTTTTGACTCAGCAAGTCTACTTCTGGAGTGTTTTGGGCAGAAATATTTATACAGATGCATAAAAATTTAAGAATGAAGTTATTTCCTGTGTCATTGGATATAACAGTGAAAAAATTATTTTGAAAGTAAGGGAGTCACAAAGTACATTTCATTAAATTACTTCTGTGGAATACTATGCATCTGTAAAAAAGAATAGAGTCAATCATATTCTATTAACATGGTGATAACACAGAAGAGAGGCAGTTGATAAAAGGTCAGTTTTGGACTCTGGATTTTTACCCCAGCTCTGTCATTTCCAGGCTTCGTGATCCTGGGCAAGATACCTAATTTCTCTATGTCTCATCTTATCTGCAAAGTGAAGATTATAATTGTTCTTACTTTACAGGGTTCAACTAGTTAATATATTTAGAATACTTAGAACAATGTCAAGAATATAGTAGACACAACAAATACTAGATTTTATTGTTACAATAATTATTTTGTTATGAGGTTGTTATATATTGTTATAATATTGTTATACTACTAATTATTATTATGACTATGACATTGGAAAGAGTTTCAAAATCTCTATTGGAGTAATTTCCATGATTCAGGAGCTGCATTTGTTTTGTTCATCAGTATAGCCCCAGTGCCTAGGAAAGTATCTGGTACATAGTAAACTCTCAATGAAAAATGTTGACTTGTTGAATGAATGATGATAGATTTATAAAGCAAGCTATAGATCAACATGCATAAGAGGTTTTTAAAAGACAATTTACTAATGTTAACATAGTGTGTCAACCAAACTTCAATAAAAAAAGATAAAAGGCGATTTAATGGTGAAGTATTTAGGGATGATGTGTACTATCTCCTCAACTTATTTTGAAGTACATTAAAAAAAAAAAAGATGAGAGGGTGTCCCTGGGTGGCTCAGTCATTAAGCATCTGCCTTTGGCTTAGGTCATGATCCCGGGGTCCTGGGATGGAGCCCCATGTCAGGCTCCCTGCTGGTGGGCAGCCTGCTTCTCACTTTCCCACTCCCTTTGCTTGTGTTCCCTCTCTCACTGTCTCATTCTCTCTGTAAAATAATTAATAAATAAAAATCTTTAAAAAAAAAGATATGTGGAAAAACAATGAAGGTAACATGTTAATAGGTGGTAGGTACATGAGTGTTTTACTGTACAATTTTTTCAGCTTTTATGTTGAATGAAAAAAGGTGGTATGTGTGTGTGTGTTTAGATTTAGTATGGAAGAGATCTTTAGGTTTTCTAAGCAGGAATGCTACTGATATTTCAAGTGGAAAAATGCTTTACCTAACTCCTAGGCATTCCGGAGTTGTTAGCATCTGAGCACTCTGTCCCCAAGGGCCACAGAGTTTCCTAATCACGATGACAACCACAAATGTCCTCACATATTTCCAAATGCCTAAATGTTGACAACCAGAATCCACATCATGACTACTTTTTTGCAATTTCATTTAAGAGAGGGACGGAGTAAGAGGTGCAAGGTAGGAAATATTTTTTGTACTGTAATTTTAATCAAACATGCTTAAACTTAAAAAATAAATTAAATCTGCAAAAAATAATTGTCAGGAAGAATATATATCATTATGTTAACAGTGACGACTCCTTGGGAGTAGCAACAGGACCTGGAAGGGAATGAAGTCTTTAACTTTTTACTATATACACTTTCCTTGTTTTTATTTTTATAAGCTGACTTATTCTGGAACAATAAAATGTAAAGGTCAATTTGAAAAAGAAGAAAGCTAGTTGAAACATGTACTGAGGGGGCGCCTAGGTGGCTCAGTGGGTTAAGCCTCTGCCTTTGGCTCAGTCATGACTGGGTCCTGGGATCCAGGCCCGCATGGGGTGGGGGGGGGGTATCTACTCAGTGGGGAGTCTGCTTCCCCCCCCCCGCCTGCCTATCTGCCTACCTGTGATCTCTGTCTGTCAAATAAATAAATAAAAAATAATAATAATAATAAAACCATGTACTGAGGAAAAGAACACGAAGAGCTGTATGAGATTTTGTCTTCTTTGGCCTCTTCTATACTAAGAATATAACACTTTCTTTTTTTTAAATTTCTATAAAATTTTATTTTATTAACATATAATGTATTATTTGCTTCAGGGGTACAGGTCTGTGAATCATCAGTCTTACACAATTCACAGCACTCACCATAGCACATACCCTCCCCAAAGTCCATCAACCATCCACCCAACCACCCTGTCCCTCCCCATCAACCCCCAGCAAACTTCAGTTTGTTTCTTGTGATTATGAGTCTCTTATGGTTTGTCTCCCTCCCCGGTCCTATCTTGTTTCATTTGAATATAACACTTTCATAAGAAAACTGAACTTTAGTTAAAACAAAAAGAATGTTAAAATTCATAGAAAAATGCATGATCATAAATATTTGTGAAGCAGACACTTTGGGTTCTTAACCACATTTGTTAGAAATTATCTGTACAGGGCATCTGGGTGGCTCAGCTGATTAAGCCTCTGCCTTTGGCTCAGGTCATGATCCCAGGGTCCTGGGATCGAGACCCACACTGGGCTCCCTGCTCCGCAGGGAGCCTGCTTCTCCCTCTGCCTGCTGCTCTGCCTGTTTGTGCTCTCTCTCTCTCACAAATAAATAAAATCTTCAAAAAAATAAAATAAAATAACTTCTGAAAAAAAAGAAAAGAAATTATCTGTATAGACAGTAATTCATTGGTAATTTTTCACCAGAAAGAGAACAGTTAGGCTAATAGGTTATGTTCTTATCACACTCTTATTATGATCATTGAAATCTCAGTGATATGCTTGCTGGAATTGGGCCATTTTGGAAATTATCATTGTGGATGCTGCCACTTAGTGGTGAAATGTGTTGGCTATTTATTGTCAAAATCTGTAATTTGGACAAGGGATTTAGACAAATTTTAAGATCATGTCTGAATCATTTATTCATTTTATGAACCACCTGAGTCTCTTACTTAATAGAACACAGATAAGCACAGATAAGATCTGAAGAAGTATCAAGAACAGACCCTGCCCTTAAAGTGCTTATCATCCGTTCAGGACACAAATACATACTTGAGAATTTCAATACAATCATGATGCAATATTGAGTACCATAAAACCATGAAGTCTCACATTTATAGAAGATCTTAACAGTGGTCTGGTCCAACCCAATGAGATGATTAATGCCAAATAAGGGATAGAGAATTTATGAGCAGAAAAGATCATTGACTGAGGATTGTAGTGTTTTCTGAGGTTCCAGCCTGAGAGACCAGGAGAGTAATGGTACCCTTGACAGAGGCACAGAAGTTTAGGTTGCCTATTCTCCATTTGCTCCCAGATTCATTCCCATACCCTTTGGTGACCCCATAGATGGATTTATCCAGCCTCTGCTAACCTCTGGCTTCAATCAATGGGAGGCACCGGTATGAGATTGAGGGGTGGAAACAAATTAAATTTGGGGTATTTCTTTTCTGCTCCCTCACTGCCTGGCTGCATCCCTTCTCACAGTGGCTGCATTTCTTATCAATCTACTATTATATCTCCTCTCAGACAGCAACCACCCCCCACACACACACACAGCTCTAGCTCTCACAGATTCTGATAAGTCTATTTCCTTAAAGACATTGTTAAATATTTCATTTCCTTTTAGACATTTCCTTTAAAATATTATATAATCTCGTATGGAATAAAATGTAGAAGGAGAAGAGCAGAGCACATAGGTCTAGTCAATGGATTAGACCACTTAGAGAGGGCAGGAGGAGGACTATTACCCAAAAAAGAGAGTTATCAAAGAAGAATCGGGAAAGTATTCTGTCCTGAACACCAAAGTAAGACAACATTTCAAAATGGGGTTAATGGGGGCTCCTGACTGGCTTAGTCAGTTAAGCATCTGACTCTGGTTTCAGCTCAGGTCATGATCTCATGCATCGGTGGGATCGAACCCTGCATCAGGCTCTGCACTCAGTAGGGAGTCTGCTTATAAGATTCTCTCCCCCTATTCCTGCACCTCCCCCATAAATATATCTTTAAAAAAAAGAGAAAGGTTTAACGAAGACTCTATCAAATACTGTAGTAGTGTCAAGGAGGGGACAAATTTTAAAACACTACTGGATCTGTTAGGACTCATTATCTCAGTGGAATTTCATTATTTCAGAGGGCAGTTTTAATAAGGAAGAATAGCAATTAGGTTGTTAAAGGTTAAAGAAGGAACTCAATTTAAAAATAGGCAAAGGGAGGGCACCTGAATGGCTCAGTTGGTAGAGCATGTGACTCTTGATCTGAGGTTTATGAGTTTGAGACCCATATTGGGCAGGAGAGCTTCCTTAAATAAATAGATAGATAGATAGATAGACAGACAGATAAATAAATAATGGGCAAAGGGCTTAAATAGAAATTTCACCAAAAAGGGGTGCCTGGCTGACTCAGCTGGCAGTGTGTACAACTCTTGATCTCGGGATCATGAGTTCGAGCCCAACAGTGCGCACAGAGTTTATGTAAAAATTAAAATTCACCAAACATAAAATACAAATGGCTAATAACAATGGGAAAAGATGCTAACATCATTGGTCATCAGGGAAATGCAAAGAAATGCAAATCAAAACTGCACTGAGTGATTATAATTAAAATGACAAGACAATGCCAAGTGTTGGAAAGGATGAGAAGAAACTGGAAACTTCCTGCTTTGCTGGTGGGAATGTAAAATGGTACAGCCACTTCGGAAAATGGCTTGGCATTTTCTTAAAAAGTTAACTACACTGACCATATGACCTAGTAATTCCATTTCTCCATATTTACCTAAGAGAAATGAAAACATAGGTCCACTCAAAGACCTGTATGTGATTGACTGTTCATAGCAGTATTACATATGATAGTCCCAAACTAAAAACCATTTAAACATCCATCAACCAGTGAATGGATAAACAAAATGTGGTAGGCATACAATGGACTACTACCTCTCAGCAGTGAAAATGAATGAACCACTGCTACATGCTACAACACGAACGTCTAAACATCATGCTCAGTGACAGAAGCGAGACACAAGGACTAGATATCACCGATACTGTATGATTCCATTCCATTTTCTAGAAATGTCTAGAAAAGACAAATTCAGAGAGATGAATAGCAGATTGGTGGCTACTAAGGGTTGAAGGTGGGTGTGCGAATTAACTGCAAATGGGTACAAGAAATGGAAATATTCTAAATTTTTTTTGAAAGATTTTATTCATTTATTTGACAGAGAGAGTGAGAGATCCCAAGCAATGGGGAGCAGCAGAGGAATAGGGAGAAGCGGGGACTTGATCCCAGGACCCCGAGATCATGACCTGAGCTGAAGGCAGACGCTTAACGGACTGAGATACCCAGGCGTCCCAGAAATATTCTAAATTCATCCCAGAAATATTCTAAATTCTGTGTTATGGTGATGGTTAAATCACCCTACAAACTTACTAAAATCATTGTTGGACCTGTGGTATGTAAATTATTTTATGGTATGTAAATGTTTATGGTATGTAAATTATACATTGATCAATTTGGTTTCTTTAACAAGTTAAATAGGAAAGATTCAAGGAAATTGAGGAAAAAGAAATAAGGCAGTGAATAGAAATAGAAACAAAAACATTATTCCATGATTGCTCAACAGACACAGAGGCTTTGACCATCACTTTTTGTTTGAGATAAATCTATCTTAATATGAAAGCATGTTTCTAGTTTAACTAGAAGAAAATTCTCAAATTAAGTAGCAGCGAATCTGCACATTGTGTAGTGAAAAGAAAGCTACAAGAATGATTTTACCTGTAGAAACTAGATCAGGAGAACATGAGATGGAAAATGTAGGTAAAACTAATCTTACCTTATTTGATTTGCAATTTTAGTGCCAATGCCGTAAAC
This sequence comes from Martes martes, assembly GCF_963455335.1. Lineage (NCBI taxonomy): Eukaryota > Metazoa > Chordata > Mammalia > Carnivora > Mustelidae > Martes > Martes martes. The sequence continues at coordinate 19,716,983 of NC_137895.1, forward strand.
ATTTTACGGATTTATTTATTTTAAAGTAGGCTCCCCTTCCAACATGGGGCTCTAACTCACAACCTCAAGATCAAGAGTTGCATGCTCTACCGACTGAGCCAGCTAGGTATCCCTAATGCCATTCCTTTAAATTAAGAACTCAGGGGCGCCTGGGTGGCTCAGTTGGTTAAGTGTCTGCCTTTGGCTCAGGTCATGATCCCAGGGTCTTGGGGTCAAGTCCAGAATCAGGCTCCCTGCTCAGCAGGGAGTCTGCTTCTCCCTCTGCCTTTCCTCCCACTCGTTCTCTCAATCTCTCTCTCTCTCTCTAATAAATAAATAAAATCAGAAGGAAATAAAGAAAGAAGAAAACTATAAACCAGTGAGAAAAATCATGGAGATCAGAAAATCCCAAAGGCATGAAGATCAGGAAATTGATCACCCATCAACTGTTAGGAAAGCTGAACAAAGAGATTTTAGGTTGAAATGTGGGAAGAATGCCCCAAACCTCAGCCCAGCTGAGCTGCCAAGGAGGCTGCCAACTTTGCCACAGTCAGGAAGAACAGGGACAGAACTTTTTTTGCAGATGCGGGAAGTCACTTCCAGCTGTTCTGGCTTCAGGACCACACCACATCTCATTCATCTCTTTAATAAATACAGGTACCCTTTGCCCTGCCTCTCTCCCCCCTGTCCCTCCCAGAGTAAAACCTTCTGTGAATTCATTTGATCAGGATGATCTAAATCACATCTGGAACCCTGCTTTCATGGATGTGCCAGATATCAATTGTTGCTTCTCAGTTCTAAATTCACCTCTCATCACCAACTCTCTGATAGCTGACTGGACTCAGGCTTTCCCTTTTGTTAAAGGAGAGGAGAAGGGAGTTGGGGGAAATCCGAGGGGGAGACGAACCATGAGAGACTGTGGACTCTAAAAAACAATCTGAGGGTTTTGGAGGGGCAGGGGGTGGGAGGTTGGGTGAGCCTGGTAGTGGGTATTATGGAGGGCATGTATTGCACGGAGCACTAGGTGTGGTGCATAAACAACGAATTCTGGAACGCTGAAAAGAAATTAAAAAAATAAATAAAAACTAAAAAAAAAAAAAAAAAAACCCTAAAAAAAAAAAAAGGTAATGATGATGTCAATATTGGCCAGCAGAGGGCGATAGAGAGATTTTGCAGGATGAATAGGGCTCTCTGTTTTTCTTCCACCTGCTGCATGGTGGGTTAGCCTATGAATACGAGAAGACATCAGTGATGTTCTGCCCAGTTGAGCACGCCCAGAGAGCAAAGATTCTGCCTAGGCCCAGGATGGAGCCACCTTATCGTGGTTTTCCTGGTGTGCACACTGTGTCCAAGCCCACACCCACAATGGAGCCCCAGATCCCAATGTGCAGCTGCATTCCATGCCAACATTTATGGAATGCAGTAACATTAGTACTTAAAGGGAAGTTTGTAGTTTTGAAACATTAATAAAGAACAATAAAGACTGAAAAAAAATTGAGCTAAGTATTAAAGTCGAGAAATTATTTCAAGACCAACAGAGCAAATTCAGAGAACAAGAGGAAAGGAAATTACAAAGATAAAGGCATAAATCAATAAAACAGAAAACCAGAGAAAAATTGGATGAGCCGAAGAGTAAGTGAAAAAAAAATTAGGAAAAAACTGAGAAAATACAAAGACGTAATACATAAGATGAAGCAAACAGAAAGTAAATCACGGTAAACATTAACAGAGATTTTAAAACCTAGATGATTTGAGTACATTTCTGGAAATCTCCCATACCAAAATTATCCAGGTCCAAATAGTTTTCAAAGTGAGTTCTAGCTCAAAATTTAATTTTGTTCCCCATAACATTCTAGTTTCCTTCAATTCAATTTATCAAAACTTTAAGCTCTGTGAGGGGCTTAAACTCACCACCCTGGGATCAAGAGTCACATGCTCTACTGACTGAGTCAGACAGGCACACCTAATTCATCAAAACTTTAATAGTTGCCAACTCTATACTTGGTACTTTTATCAGTAAGTACAAAATATATTGACTCATATGATAATTTTTTTTCTTTTTTTTAAGATTTTATTTGGGAGAGAGAGAGAGAGCATGAGAGGAGAGAGGTCAGAGGGAGAAGCAGACTCCCTGCCAAGCAGGGAGCCCGATGTGGGACTGGATGTGGGACTCGATCCCGGGACTCCAGGATCATGACCTGAGCCAAAGGCAGTCGCTTAACCAACTGAGCCACCCAGGCACCCCTCATATGATAAATTTTTATCACTTGGCTAAAATCAGCAAGGCACAATGCTATGGGTGTGATATAGTTATAAACAAGATAGGAAAGTCTCTTACCTCTCTGATGCCTATATTCTGTGGCTGAAACATACAAAAAAAAAACCCACAAGTAAATATCAAATAAATAGAATAAAGTATGAGAAATTATATTTGTTTTATATAGATGATGTATTTTAATTCACAAAAAATAAACAGTGGGCCATGTTATGTTTTGGCTCTTGAAATTCTATCAGAAACAATTAAATTTCTTAATCATTTTGTTATATTCTCTGTTTTTCAAAAAATTAAAAACTGTCCTGAATTTTTCTTTTAGAATAAAGAAAGAAAGGGATAAATTTCCTTACAACAGGTCTATGTTTTACGAACATACACCATGCGTGTATCCTCAAAGGAGGAAGGGGACAAAAATCAAAACATGTTTCCTGGCAAGAAGCAAGTTTTTCAAGTCTGAAGCTTAAAAGTAAAATGATTTCACAAAGTGAACATTTAATCTTTTTTACCTTGAATAAGGGAAGGACTTAGCTAAATACAGATTTATCAGGAGTTATTTTAACTTGACTTAATCTGCTAGTTAAAGCTCTTTGTTTGGGTTCAATATTCTTATCAGCTCAACATAAGGCCTTCCAAGTACACCATCTTTATATACAACGTGGATGTTTTGTAGGCCCAAGGCAAAAGTTTCCACTCTGTTCTGTGCATGACCATTTCCTTTTATTGTTCATTTTTCATCAAGCCCAAGCCAAAGGAGACTCAAGCAAGGATGGTTGATGTTTTAGGGCCCAATATGTAAAAGCATTCTCCTTGTCTTGAGTTTTGAACCAAATGAGAAAGTTGTGTAAGAATCAGACAGCTAGAGGGACACCTGGGTGGCTTGGTAGGTTAAGCTTCTGCCTTCAGCTCAGGTCATGATCCCAGGGTCCTGGGATGGAGTCCCACATCTGGCTCCCTCCTCAGTGGGGAGTCTGCTTCTTCCTCTCCCTCTCCACTCGTGGCATGCAGGCGCTCTCTCTATCTCTCTTGCTGTCTCTCAAATAAATAAAATCTTAAAAAAAATAAAAGAATCAGACAGCTAGAGATCAAGGTGTTAGCTTTAGTACTGAAAGTGTTAGCCTTAGTACTTAACAAAGGTAATTGGACAATGTTGTTTTACGTCAGTGGACAAGGGAGCAACCAATATTTCATCCCTGAATGAGACAGAGTTTCTAGGTCCTTGCTCAGGCCCTGGCGCAGATACTCCCATGCTTGGCAGAGAGTGGATCAGAACTCTTGTCTCTTGCAGATCAGTTCAATTCCCTTGCAACCTCACTGTCAGGTACATTCCTCCTTTCCTGGGGTGGGGGGAGGGAAGGGAGACCAGGAGTATCAATAAAATGTTGGGGGGGGGGCAGAGCGTGTCTTGAAATGAAAGACAGTTATTGAAAACACCTTGAAACATAAGCTCTCTGGTTTTACTCTATCATATGATACTGTCCAAAACCCCTTTTCTGAAAAATGCACTGAAGACACACCACAGTTTAATCTTTGTCTCAAGTGAACAATTAGCATTTCTGATGATCTCTTGTAGCATTCTAACTGATTTTGATAAGATTCTGCCCATTCCAGGATTTATCCCTTAGGAGCAAGGCACTTAGAAGTACACAGGGATACGGAGAAGAGAGAATAAATCTCGCGTAACCAATCTTACCTTGTTTTTAATCTTGCCAAAATCCAAACTATTAGTCAACAGTCTGTCACTCTAATTTGTGCATTTCATACTCAAGTGCCAAGTAGGTAGTATCATTGAGGCAGCTAACATAACCGGATAACTCAGGCTAATATCTTTATTTCTACACATACACAAAACCTCCTCCCCCTTTTATTTGAATCATGTGGCTCTCTCTACCTTCTGTTTACCACTTTTGATAAATATGTGTGTGCAAAGAAATCTTTCCCACGTGTAAAATAAGCTGTAGTGAAAGGCTACAATAAAGGTCACTGGATTCTGAGCCTCAGGGCTGGGGAAATGAAAGAGAGACATGGACCGTGGTGAGCACATGCTCCGAAAAAAGAAGGCAGGCAGTCCCTACTTAGCCACAGCTGATCACTGTCATGCAAAATGGTGTCCAGAGTGTGGCCAGATTTGTTCATTTATTCAAAATAAACTAGAAATTACAATTAAGGTTTGTCAGTGAAATCTCACAATTTTAAAACACTTTTAAAAACTTGAAGGTCAAATAAAACTTACCTGCATGCCATAGGTTGATCATGCGTGATGTGATTAAATTTCTCTTTCTTATGCCCTAGCAAAAGATTGGCTAGTTTTTTGTTGGTGGTGATGGTTTTTTTGTTTTTTTTTTTTTAAACTCAGAGAGGCTTTTATGATGTTTGAAGTTTTCATCTTACTGTTAAAAAAAAAAATACTGGGTAAAGAACATACTGAAAAGAAAAAATGAGGGCACCTCAGTGACTCAGTCTATTAAGCACTGACTCTTGGTTTAGGCTCTGGTCAAGATCTCAGGGTCGTAAGACTGAGCCCCCTGTCAGGTTCCTGGCTCAGGGCAGAGTCTGCTGGAGACTCTCTCTCTCTCTCTCTCTCTCTCCATCTGCTCTGCCCACTGCTGTCTCTCTCTCGAATCAAATCAATAAATAAAATATTTTTTTAAAAAAAGAAAAAAATAGCTTTCTTGATTTTATGATGGATCTTGTGGTAGAAAATTAGAAAAGTGCACCAGTGAAAAGAACATAGTGATGATTTATTATTTTGGGAATGAGGTGATCCATTTATGCAAACTTTCTGGTTTACCAGAGCCTAAGATATTAAACCCCATTTTCCCCTATTATCGGTAATTGTTCCATTTTGGAAGTATATTTAAAATATGTATTGCATGCCCACTCTTCCTCTGGTGTTCCCAGTCTGGAGGACCAGCACTCAGCGGTCCCTACCACAATCAATCTACCAAGATTACAGGATTTTTTTCCTCCATTGGTGCCCACAGTTCTTGGTCACTCTGCTTCACAAAATGAAGAGGTAGACTGAACAGAGTGGTGGGCAGCAAAGCAAGGTTTATTGAGCAATAGTAAAGTGATAGTACAAAGTTCCCAAAGAGGGAGGTGATCCAAAAGGATTGCCCCTGGAGTTCTTAAATCTAGCAGGTTTTATGGGCTTTGTTGGCGGGCTGCTTTAATCTGATTAACCCTCCCTGTGCCTTTTATCCAATCAGGTTTTTCTCACCTATCTATCTCTTGGGAAACTGGAAAGGGCTTCTTCCAGGGTGGTGTAAAATCATTTTAAAGGTGGTTTCAGGGGCGCCTGGGTGGCTCAGCGGGTTAAGCCTCTGCCTTTGGCTCGGGTAGTGATCCCAGGGTCCTGGGATCGAGCCCTGCATCGGGCTCTCTGCTCAGCGGGGAGCCTGCTCCCTTCTCTCTCTCTGCCTACTTGTGATCTCTGTCTGTCAAATAAATAAATAAAATCTTAAAAAAAAAAAAAAGGTGGTTTCATCTTAGGGGCGGGGGCTTGTCCCTTCCTGCCTGCCGACTATCCTTCATCACCAAATCCTGGCAGTTTCATTTACTAAATACACCTGGGATTCATTACCTTGTTATTGTTTTGACCTTCCTCCAAGCCACTAGTTCCCCTTGCTTGGACGCTCCTGTAGTTTCCCACCTAGGGTTGCCAGACTTGGCAACTAAGAATACAGGGTGCCCAGTTACTTTGAATTTCAGATAAACAATAAATAGTTTTTTAGTATAAGTCAGTCCCAGACTGACTTTTAACTTTTAGTTAAAAAATTATTCATTGTTAATCTGAAATCAAAGTTAACTAGGTGTTCTGTATTTTATCTGACAGGTCTACTCCCACTGGTATCACTTCAACTCCTTGGGTCACCTCCAATATATTTTCCACACCACATTTAATGATTCTTAAAATTCCCACCTAATCATGTCACTTTTTGGTTTTTATTAAAATTTCTTGTTATCTTTAAGATTAAGTCTTCATTTTGATATTTTAAAATTTATTTTATTTTTTTAAAGATTTTATTTATTTATTTGCCAGAGAGAGAGAGAGAGCACCCACACATGCAAGCAGGGGGAGGAAGCAGCAAGCAGAGGGAGAAGCAGGCTCCCCATTGAGCAAGGAGCCAGACACAGGACTCAATCCCAGGACCCTAGGATCATGACCTGAGCTGAAGGCAGAGGCATAACTGACCGAACCACCCAAGCATCCCAAGTCCTTGTTTTTGTTTTTATTTTTTTTTATTTTAAAGATTTTATTTATTTATTTGACACAGAGAGAGAGAGAGCACAAGCAGGGGGAGCAGCAGGCAGAGGGAGAGGGAGAAGCAGGCTCTCCGCCAAGCAAGGAGCTTGATGCGGGACTCGATCCCAGGACTGTGGGATCATGATCCAAGTAGAAAGCACACATTTAACCTACTGGGCCACCCCAGGCGTCCTTTAAATGATTTTATTTTTAAGTAAGCTCTACACCCACTGTGGGGCTCAAACTCACAACCTTGAGATCAAGAGTCGCATACTTTTATGACAGCCAGCTGCGTGTCCCAAGTCCTTTGTTCTTAATATAGCCCTCAAGTCCCTGCCAAACTTTCCGACTCCATCTCATTGCACCTCCATCCTCTCCAGCTTTAGACTAGACCCTTCAACATGCTCATCCTGCCTGGGATTGCACGTCCCTTCCCACCCTCCTATCTTCAGTCCTCAAGTCTTGGTGTCAGCTCCTCCAGGAAGCCTTCCCTGATCTTCTAGGCTAAGTTAGCTCCCCTCACAATACTAACTTAATACATGTTTGTCCTTCTAGAGTATAAATTCCAGGAATCTCTACTAGGTGCACTTAGGGGCTGGTAAAATGTCTAGCACAGAGCTTTCGTTGATAAATGATGAATAAATAAGCACTAAACATTTCTTGAAATTTTCTCAAAGATTGGGTTCATCACTCTACCACCCATTATCCTACTGTACTGGAGATACTGGTGCCTCTATTATATGTCTCTGTTCTTGCCTCTATTTACATTATTGGCCCCAAGATGGTTATATTTTTTTAATCAGTTTGACTTCTTTTTTAAAAATGTATTTTTTTCTCTCATTTTTCCTTAATATCATCTGTTAAAGTCACTTCTTCCTTGGGAGAAGAACAAGAAATGAACTCTTAATTTTTTTTCTTTCCCTCATCTGCCAGGAACTGAGGCCCCAGACAACAAAATTTGTCAGAATTATATTTATTAGATTTTGAGAGGACTGAGAGGTTTGTTTAAAAGCAAAACTCATGGATTTCGGGTTCCTGGCAGTCTTTTTGTTTCCTTGTTTTTTCTGGCTTTTTTAGGTTGCCAGATAAAATATTTTGAGATAAATGAGATGCCGTTGTGTATTTTTTTCCCACTGTTCAGAAGCTGATAGTTTAAAATCATTTCCACAAATTTCATATTGCTAGATTAATCTTCTGGAAGATATTTAATCAGATGATTCTCATGGTGAGAAGCCTCATTGCTTATTAGAACAAAGCTAAATATTCTTAACTTTTCTTATTTTGTAATTTTTTCTTAACTATTTAACTTTTATTTCTTTTCTTAATGTAAAATATCCCAGGCACTTACTGCTTTCATGCATTATCCTATTTAACTCCCTAATATCTCTTTAAGGTAGCTACTTGACATATATCATTTTATACCCACATTTATTTTACTCAACGACACTGGCTCAGGAGGGAGAGAGCAAACAAGAGTGAGTTCTCCAGAAAAAAGGGCTTCAACAAAACTTCTGACACCCTTGAAGCTCTCTGGTTGGAGCATAAAGAGGCAGAAGAAAAAAAAAAAGCAAACAACAAAGCAAACTTTCTCAGACGCATAGTTTCTAGGTAGGGCCAGGACTAGGGACCAGGGTTAGCAGAGTGAGGCACTTGCCTTGGGTGCAAAATTTAAGGGAAAATCCAAAACTCACTAAACAAGACGAATCATATTTTAATGCGATTTTTTAAAAAGTTCAAAATTAATATAAAATATCCACCAAGAACAAAATATCAAAATCTTAAACAAAGAATCTTTCTTGACCTTGCACTTGCAGGACAACTCATTTCCCCTTACCCTCAGCCTTGTTTTGGAGCCAAATTATACTGTTCAAATCTCAATTCTGTCACTTACTGATTGAGTGATATTAGACAGTTATTTAACTTCACTGTGCCTCAATTTCTTTATCTGTAGAATGGGGATAGTAACACTATGTCCCTCATAAGGTTGTTTTGAGGATTAGCTGAATCCCTGCCTACAGCAGATTCTAAGTAAATGCTGGCCATCATTATTGTGGAAACAAACACTGTAATTGAGTCCTGTTGAATGCTAGATGGTTTTATATCTGTTACCGTGCTTGAAAAGCCCTCAGAACTGTTTCACACAACTGCCATAATGCGTCATGTATGTAGAGCATGTAATCAGCTTTTCCTAAAGAAGGATCAAAAGAATTGACTAAAAAGTGTAAATGTCTTACCTTGGATTGATCTGTTCATTTCATCTGGCCATCTAATTAAGGGCATATTTTGAGTATTTCCTTAAGCTGCTTCTGAAGGTAATTCTAAAGATGCTATATGGTGAGATAGGCTATGTGTACCTATGGTGAGATAGGCTATGTGTACTGTTTTCCAGGGTGACTAGATCAAGGCAAAAATCATAGGAACTAGAGTCTATTGGGAGAAAATGAAAATCTCTCCCAAATAAGAGGCACCGAGGGGAGGCCGTTCTGGAAATCACCTGGTGCCAAAGTAGAATTGACCAACGCTGCCTTGGTTCCCCTCCTATACTTGGTACTATTTCTGTCTTAACTTTGTTTGTACTTAGTGTTTTGTGTGTTTATCTCCCCAGCCAGACTCTCTGGTAACAGCTGCCAGGTCTAGTTCATTTTTAAATACTCAACACCAAGCACTTGCCAGGCACAGGACACTCACCACACATTCATTGGCTACAGGAATGAATTGAATTTGGGTTTGGGCACTTTTAGCCTAAAGGTTTTCTCTTTCAAACAACCTAGTTAAAGAGGCAGAGGGTAAAGGAGCCTCCTAGAGCATCCCCTCTTGGCGCTGTAAAAAAATGATTTACCACAATTTTTCATTTACTGTAAATGCATAAACAGTTTTGTGCACACAAGTTCTCATAACGCCGTCTGTGGCACAGCGACCTTCCAGGGTCCGGTGCGCTCTCAGTGCGCCCCCAACTGTGCAGATTCCGGCCGAAGCGAGAGGCCGCCGCGCACGCGCGGATGGGAAGGGCACGCGCCTGCCCTCCTCTCCTCCTCCCCTCCGCCCGCCAGGTGGCGCTGGCTGCCCCGCTGCCACCGTCGCCGCCGACTCTCACAGGGCCCAACCGGGGCGGCGCCCGCCGCCTCGCGGGCCGCGGGTCCGCCTCCGCCGCGCCGAGGGCGTGGGCTCCCGGCTCCCGGAAGCGGTGACCGCGGCGCGGAGCCGAGCGGGCGTCGATCCTCGGAGCAGCAATGCTTGGCGGCCGCCTCTTGTGACCTGAGCGCGGCGACCGGGCAGGAGCCGCTGAATGGCGGCTCGCTGAGGCGTGGCGGCTGTGGCTGCTCGGGGCGTGCCGTGGCTCGGCGCGGCGGCGGCCTGATGCTGCTTAAGCTCTTACAGAGACAGACCTATACCTGTCTATCCCACAGGTATGGGCTCTACGTCTGTTTCGTGGGCGTCGTGGTCACCATCGTCTCTGCCTTCCAGTTCGGAGAGGTGAGTAGCGGTGCGGGTGCCCCGGCCGGGGCGCCCTGGACCGGTACGACTCCGCGGCGCCCCGAGCCCCTGCCCACTAGAGCCCCGCGGCGCTCGGAGCCCAGGCGTGCTTGTCCCTTCCCTCCCCATCCTCGCTGCAGCTGCGGGGACAAGTCCCAGAGCCTGCCTTTCCCCCCCTCCGGAGGCTCCTAGAACTCAGATCTCCCGAGCTCTGGTTTCACATCTGGGATCCAGATCTCGTCCTCCCGACGGTTTGAGGGGTAGGCGCTGGTTCAGCCAGTTCCCGTTGCCTCCAGGTGTTTTCTTCCGGCTCCCCAAGTCGTTTGGTTTTCTCTTTCAGGCCTGTCCTCCTCCACGAAGTCGCCACCCAGAACCCAGAGTCGGTGTCTTTTCCCATTCCTAAATTCTCCAAAATTCTCATTTCTTGCCCCTCTTACGGGTTTTTTTTTTTTTTCGTCTCTGTTGTCACCCTCCTGATCTCGCTTTTGACAAAGGCACTTTGTCTTCATAATCTGGTTTCTTTCCGGAATTCGAAACTTTCTCCAAGGGGTGTATGTTTCTTTGTACGTGAATTTGAAGTGAGGACAGGGTACTGGCTCCAAATTTAAAGACTTACTTGTAAAAGGGATTTTTTTTTTTTTTTCACTTCTGCTCTGTTACTGGGAACAACACCAGTTATCCTGTAGAGGCTCTCCTGGTAGATGTGTACACACGGATGTGAGAGATGTGTTGGCAGCTGCAGACATTCTTCCTATCTCGGGATCAGCTGAGGCTAGGGCCCCTTCATCTAACTAGGAAGTCTTGTCTTGGACTCCAGCACCCAACCTCTTGGGACCCAGTACAAGCCTTTCGGTCATGGGTTATGCTAATAATTTAGACTCCGGATCACACAAGGCCAGCCTTTCTTGCTCTGCTCTTAGTTTTGGTTAGACTCTCTAAACTCTTTAGAGGGTCCACACAACAGGTTTGGGGAGGTGGAGACACCCAGGCTTAATAGATTTTTATGCCTCGCTGGATAATAGACTAAACATTTTCTTGAATGAAATAACCCTTTGTTTTAGGTTGGGTAGTTATTACATTATTGACAGTCTTATATGGTATTTATCATAAACAAGTTTACAGAGGCTGGGTAGGTCAGAACTGGAAGAGTACATGTATAAGATTTTAGAGAACACATTTAAAATAAGTAGCAACTTGGAGAAAAGTTATACTTTGAAATTGTTAGACGTCTATTTCCTTGTTTTAATATTTCCTTTTTTTTTTTTTTTTGGTAGGAGGTTGCAGAAGGTTTTAAAATTAAGAGAATGGTTTTTAGAAATGCCACAGTATACATTTGCAGCACAGTATCTGTGCTGCATTATAAACTTCATAGGAGAGGGTGTTGTCTGTTTAACTACTGTAATCCTGACCCAAGCACTGTTCCAGGTACTCCAGCATAGGCAGTCTAAATATTTGTTTAATGAGTGAATGAATTAATTGTGTGGCATGCTTTCCAAGTGTACACTTCTAATAGTTCTCATTCTAGGGGCAAATGAAAATAAGTCTTATAAGTCGGGGTGAGGAAGTGCCCCAGACATGTAAGTGTAGAATATGTACCTAATATTATACCACAGCTCTTCTTTGTTTCATATACTGCGGTTTAATACAGGGAATGTATCTGTGCACAGTTAAGTGTCTTATTCTTGGTGGAAGATTTTTTTTGTCCCTGAGTAATTTTAAGTTAGCTGTTTACTAACATCTTTGCAGGGTGAAGGTGACTTAAAGCCAATCAGTTGCTAGAATTTTTCATTTTATATATTCCATGTCTGGTTGGTTATTTACCGAAAGAAAGACATCTGTCAGCTTTGAAATGGGCCACAAATATTGAAGTTTGGAACATACAAAAGAAATAATAGGTGACGAATGTCAACACGTGACTTGGGAGGTGGAGACAGCTGGCTCAGTGCTGCTAATATATTGCCTGTAGTACAATTTCTTTCTTTCTTTCTTCTTTTTCTTTTAAGTAGGCTGCACACTCAACGTGGGGCTTGAACTGATGACCTGGAGATCTGAGAGTTGTGCAGTCTATTTACTAAGGCAGCCAGGCACCTGCCGTAGTACAATTTCTGCAGCACAATGAAAAAAAAGGAGCCGTGGGATTGGGCAGATCAGGGTTTGAATGCTTGTGCCGGTATTAGTAATAACAGCTAATATATAGGGCTTACCAGATACTAGGCACTCTCTTAACTGCATTACATATATTAACTCATGTAATCTTCACGACAGCACCCCTATAATGTAGGTACTATTATTATACCCATTTTATAGGTGATGAAATTGAAGCACTTGCCCAGATTAATCCAGCTAGTTACTAGCAGAGGGGGGCTTTCAACCAAGGCACTGTATAGTTCCAGAGCTGTACTGCTCTTAAGCACACATCTTCATGGTTTCTCACACAGTCTGGGCTGTCTTTTGTATGATCTTGGAAAAGATACTTAACCTTTTGAACCCCAGCTTCCTTATCTTTGAAACTGAGATAGGATTAAATAAAACCTCTTCTGCAAGGCACCATTCAAGTTTCCTGGCACGTATAACAGACTTTCATTAAATGGTAGAGTAGGTGCTGCTACTGTATTATCATCAACTATTTTATGCCCTTGTCCTTATTTTGAAATAAACCCTTGAAGTAGAATACTCCCACCATACAGTTAATGTTACCAACTTGTTAATAACTTCACTAATTGCAGTGAATAAAAGAAAGGACTAAGAAGGGCCTTGTTAACTGTGAATTCATTAGTATTTTCCCCCCTCTCAGTATAAGTGGTATGGGCTGCTACCTTTTGATAAGCCCTTTGTATACTCATCCAAATTTTGAGGAAGAAAAATAAAACTGAGGGAGGGAAGTATTAACACATAGCATTTTTAAAAATTTCCCTTTAAGCTGATGGGGTAGTTTCTGGAAAGCTCTTCTTTGGAACTCTGGTCAAACAAAAGCAGAGCTCGTTCCAAACCCACAGGGAGAGCCCTCAGGGTGGGTACTAATAGCTACTGAAGTATACCGCCTTGGGGTGAGGGTAGGAGATAGGAAGTTATCTAATATAAACTAGTTAATTGGACAAATCCTGTGGCCCCTGGGAGCCTCAGTTCCCACACCTGCAGATGAGAGCACTAGATTACTATGCTCCTAAAATCAATTTTAGCTCTGAAACTTCTGCTTTTAAATATTTGTCCTCTGTTGGTTGATTTTTTTTTTTTTTTAAAGATTTCACTTATTTATTTGACACAGAGAGTGAGATCACAAGTAGGCAGAGAGGCAGGCAGAGAGAAAGGGGGAAGCAGGCTCCCTGCCAAGCAGAGAGCCTGACTCGGGGATCGATCCCAGGACCCTGAGACCATGACCCGAGTCGAAGGCAGAGGCCCAACTCTCTGAGCCACCCGGGCACCCCCCCCCCTTTTTTTTTTTAGGATTGGTTGATATTATATAGACTTTTTCTTTTTAAGATTTTATTTATTTATTTGACAGAGAGAGATCACAAGTAGGCAGAGAGGCAGGCAGAGAGGACTGCGTCCGCAGTCTCCCTGCTGAGCAGAGAGCCCTATGTGGCACTGCATCCCAGGACCCTGAGATCATGACCTGAGCTGAAGGCAGAGGCTTAACCCACTGAGCCACCCAGGTGCCCGATATTATATAGACTTTAAAACGTGTGTTTTTGAAGTAAAATTTTATTACTTAAGGGCCATCATTATTTAGTTGAACCACTTGTGTACAAATCCACAATCCCTTCTCTGAAAATTCTACTGAATTAACTTTATCATCAAACATGAATATCTGTTACAGTGAAACATAGGAGTATTCTCACTCAGTTAGGAAATGAAGACTATAAATAATTTCCAATCAGTTGTAGGCCAGGTTTTGCCACCAAATGAGTTCAGGTGGTCAGGTTTTGTTGCCAAATAAAATACAAAGAGGTCTTCAGTGTTGAGAACTTTCTGGATTTCAGGATTGTGAATAGAAGATTGTAAATCACTGCTGGGTGTATATGTGTGTAGCGGCACGTATGGAAACAAGTATGCCAAAGTTAACTTCCACGAGGAAGCAGATTTAGGAAGAATCTACCCATATTGGGTAGTAACTTTCCCCGGACTCCCTACTCCCTTTTGGTTGCCTGCCTTCTGCCATTTTGGATTAATGAGATGTTTTTGTTCAGTGAAAAGAAAAGTTGAAAACTGGATCCAGCCAAAGTCATGATCAGCCTTGGTGACCAGTTTCTCATCCTGGCTCAATTGGAAGAAAGAAATTAGTTACTATGTTTGAATTTGATTAGTTCTTTCATTAAACATATATATTTTGAGTGTGTTCTTTGTCAAAGGCAACAAATAGGTAGAGTCCAAGGGACCTGGTCTGAGAATTGTGAGACAGCTTCTGGCCTGGTTCAAGTTCCAACATAAACTGTGACCTTCAGTGCTTTCCATGCTGTGTTAGTATTCCCAGCTGCCTCCTGGTTTGTGGCGCAGCCACTCTTATCTGTTATCTCGTGTAGATTTCTTTTGGGGTGAGGAAAGCTTTCTTTATTAAAAATAATGTTTTAAAAAGTCGAGATTTCTAAGACCCCCCATTTTAGCTTTAATGTTCTGTGAATATACATTTATTGTTTCATATGAGAAAGCATGAACTATAATGTAATGTTGTTTGCACTAGAGAGAAAATGCCAGTGGCCACACAGAGCCTTTTTAAATGGTCTCTTTCTTTTGTGGGGTTTGGGAAAGATACACAGCCCTGCTAACTGTCAAATCAAAGCAGGGACCTGGTCTTAGTCTTTCCTGAATTCTTAGCACCTAGGAAGTGCTTGGTACCCAGTTGGTGCCAGATAAATACTTGGTATGGATGGGTAAATGCATGAGTTAATTGGGGTGATCTTAATAAACATCCCTTCAAGCTCATTTCCATAAAAAATTAAGATTTCTATGCTGATGCAGACCCATCTTTAGCTACCTTTGATTTCTCAGACACCATTGGTCTGATTGTACTTTGTATGGTGAAAAAAGTGTTAGTGGATATACAATTTATAGCTCATTTTTGGCCATCTTTGTCTAGTTGAGGTGAGGCCATACTATATATATGACTACCAATACGAGGAATAAGTAATTGAATGAATGGGTACACAGTAATTGCTTAGAAAATCAGAGGGAAAGAAAATTATGGATTGAGGCATCCTAGAAGAAGTTGAGATTTTTATAAAGGAGGCAGGAACTTTGCCTTTGAGCTGTTAGCAGTTCAAAGTTGCTGGTGGTGGGACACCTGGGTGGCTCAGTTGGTTGGGCGGCTGCCTTCGGCTCAGGTCGTGATCCGGCATCCTGGGATCGAGTCCCACATCGGGCTCCTTGCTCCGCGGGGAGGCTGCTTCTCCCTCTGCCACTCTGCCTGTGCTCGCTCTCTCTCTCTCTCTCTGACAAATAAATAAAAATAAAATCTTAAAAAAAAAAAAAGTTGCTGGTGGTATTAGCAGTACTTCGTTACAATTAACAGAATCCAGCTCAGACCTGCCTTAAGAAAAATGTAGTTTTTTGACTCATGTAGTTGAAAAACAGGGTGAAACTTCTCACAGGGTTGAATAGAGGTGTTCAGATGATGTCATCAGGAATCTCCTTTTGTCCTTATTCTCCAGCTCTGTTGGTTTAGTACTCAGGTTAGTACTCAGTGCCCATATGGGAGGAGATTGCTGCCAGCAACTCCAGCTTCTCGTCTGTCAGTCGAGTAACTCTAGCAAAAAGAGTTTCTTTCTCGTTAGTGCCAGCTAGGCCCAGGGTGGCCTACCCAGCCACGGAATGAGTGTCCTTGCTCTGCCCTCATTAACTGCCTGGACCATCCCCAGAGCTAGGGTTGTGAGTGGTGCTGTCATTCTCAAGCATTTGAACTGAAGGGGTTCCCCAGAGGGAAATCACGAGGCTGTTATCAAGAGAGGGGCCAGAGCAACAGATGGCCTAGACACAGCCTTCGGCCAAAACCCATTTCCTTTCCTGGGCCTTACTGTTGACATTGTCACTGTGATAGCTCTTAGTCCCCTACCTTCTAAAAGATGTAAAAGTTACTTCCATTTTGATTAATTTTTCTGTCTGTGAAATTGTATTCTTAGTTGGGTGTATTTTTTTTTTTAAGTTGGCTGTGTTACTACACAGTTCTTGTGCCTTTACATATTTCAGCAATGATTCATTTGAATATGGTGAATTGATAGTTACATTTTTAGCAATGAGGTATTGTTAACTTTGTTAATGAAATTTAGCGTGTTGTGTGATAAATAAAACTTAACCTTTTTGCAGCACCTGCACACCAGTGTGTTTGAATATTCTCACTCCCTCTTTCTTCACAGAGACTGCCCTCTCTGTTCTCCTTGCCCATTCACTGTTCTCTCTCAGTCTTGAATGTTGACATTCCCTAGGCTTTGCTCTTTGGCCATCTTCTCTTATAGGGGATGTCATATTTCAGACCCCCATCCAGACATTTGTCTGACTTCCCTATCCCCAGCTGCTTTGATGAACTAAGATCTAATTCCACACTTCTGCCTGTCTGCAGTGCAGACCTTACCACTCTGCCTCTCTGACAGACAGTGTTCATTCATCACAGTGCTCTTTCTTCACTGCACCCAGACCTAGCTTCAGAGTATTTTAACAGTGTGGGATTCCTCTAGCTCCTGAGAGCTCTCCCAGAAAGTAGAGAAAGAACTTCACCCAAGACCTCAGCAAACCTTTCTGGGAATTGGATCATAGAGCCGTTCCTAAAAACATGCCCTGAAAGGAGGAAGAAGTTGCTTTTTGACCACTCTGATCCATTCCTGAACTTAGGGCCTGTCTCGTGAACATTTGTGTTATGTGGGTACAGAGTTCTATTAGGAAAGAATAGGTAAGTGGTACTGGGTAGGTCATGGCTATAATAAGTGTCGTGTTCAGTAAGCACAACTTGTGGGATGTGTAGCAGTTGTTGTATTAAATAAGCACAACTGATGTGTAGCAAGTGTCTTTCTCTCCCACTAGCCCTTTAATATCAATTTGTAGGGTTAGTTCTACCTCTGCCTCTGAGTGAAAACTCAGGTGGGCTTAAGCCTTTTCTTGTCACTCCTAAGTAATAAAAAGTCTTTTTTTTTTTTTTTTTGAGATTTTATTTATGTATTTGTCGGAGAGAGAAAGAGCACGCATGCAGACAAGCAGGAGGAGCAGCCGGCAGAGTGAGGAAGGAACCCACTGAGCAGGGAGCCCGATGTGGGCCTCTGTCTTAGGACCCTGGGATCATGACCTGAGCTGAAGGCACACGCTTAACTGACTGAGCAACCCAGGTGTCCTGGTAGTAAAAAGTCTTGTAGTCACTTTAAATTTTAGAACACAATGTCATTTCAGCCACTGCAAGCCTGTTGAATTTGAAGCCTCTTAACCTTCCCAGCTCAGGCCTGCCGTAGGCAGAAAGCCTGCAGTTGAGGAAGGAAGGTTGGGCACAGAGGGCTGCTTTTCTCTTTATTCATCTGATGCTTCTCCTCCTCCTCCATAGCCTGTTTCTGGCCCTTTCTAGGGGCCAGCATCCTAGGAGGTTGGAGCACCTAGAAGAAGGAAGGGAAGTGAGGGCAGGAAAGTCCTTCCAATATGAGTGCTGGAGCTCTCTGGAATTTGCAGGTGTCAAAGCTGGTTCTCTCTTGAGTGCTTTCAAAGGGCCTCCTTCAGAGACTATACTCTGAGAGCCTTGGCTTGCTTTTAACCCTGATGAGAGCAAATGCCTCTTGATTTAGGCTGGTTGCTTGCTCCTTCCTTGGTCCCTAGGAGTATGATGATACCATGAGAATCTCATTTCAGTCTCTTTGCTTTTCTTTTGGGGGGCCCTGGACCTGATCTAAGATGACCCTCCTTAGGTATTCTCTTGTGCATGGCACACATCTGGTGCATGGAAGACCAATCTGCTTTGCTTTGTAAGAAAGTTTATCTTTTTCTTCTAATCTTCTAAGTTCTTGGCTGGGGCACCTGTAACAAAAGACAGATTGATAAGAGAAAAAGCATACATGTTTATTTGATATAAGTGTTACATGATGTGGGAGCCTAGGAAATAAAGACTCCAAAAAGTAGTTAAACCTGAGTATTTTTATTGAAGGTTTGATGAAGAGTGGAGTTTGGGAAAATTGTGATAGAATAAAAACGAGAATGAGCTAAGTGTAGTTAGCTGGGGAAACACAAGGCCTGTTCATTAAGATTCCTTTTGTCAGTACTTGTCCTTTGGAGATAAGGATGCTCCTTTCTTCCTGGTATAGAGGGGGCACCTCTCACAGACAGTCTGATGACCTGCCTTGGGGGAAGGTCAGAAAATTCTTACTGCACCTGCTGTTTCTCAGATTTCTTCAGCTTGAAATATTCAGTAAGCCCCTTAAGGTGCTGTATTTTGGGGTGGCATATCCTGAACCCTGTCAGCTCAGAGTGGGGGAACGTGGGCTGATTCCAGCATAGCAGCGACCTCTCCTTTGTCCTCAGAGCAGTGGTTAGCCAGCCCACCCTTCTGTTTCTTGGGTGTGAGACAGTTGTGGCATCCACCCACCTGCATGGTCCTGTTGTGGGCTGTCTTGGTAGTCCCACTGAGCCTTTTTTCCTGGCTTGAGGAGAATGGAAAGAGATTTCCACCTCTCCCCTTTAGACGAAATCGAGTGGATTTGCAGAATGCCAGCAGCTTCCTAAACCTTTCTACCATGATTTGGATGAGCTTTCAACCATTTCCTGAGGAAACTTTGCCTCTTGTTTCAACTCTTCACTTTGGAATGTGACATCTGGTCTTTTAGTGCCTTACAAGAAATTTACTTCTACATGCATGTTTTCTCGGTGCAGTTAATTGAGTTTTGCCCATGAGACGAAACCTATTTGCCATTTCTGTACTCAGCATCATGAGCACAAAGACACTGCTTCTCTTATCTTGGGGTCCCTGCACCCAGCAGAACACCAGAATCATTCTTCTGACAGCACATTCTTTGTTTGAGCACAGTGCCAGGCCTCTGGGCATAGAGCAGAGAGCAAAGTAGGCTGTTCTGCAGAGGAGGAGTTTATATTCTGGTTGTACAGTCAGACATTAAGTGCTTCTTCATGATAGTCATGAGCTACAAAGAAGGAGAGGGTGTTGTGGGAGAGACCAGCAGTGTCCTTTCTGGTGCCTGGGTCGGGAGAGGCTTTCTTGATGTAACTGGAGCTCAACTTTGAAGGGTCAGAATTGCCAAGGCAGAGGACAGAGCAGGGCAAGTGTGCTCTCTAGGCCATTGCTTCAGGGCATATGTGCTCTCTAGGCCATTGCTTCTCAACCAGGGGCGATTTTGCCCCCAGAGGCTTTTGGCAATGTCTACAGATGGGGTACAGGGTGGGGTTGGTGCTACTGGCATTCAGGGCTGGAGGCCAGAGATTCTGCTAAACATCCTACAATACACAGTACAGGCCCCACAGTAAAGATTATCCAGCCCCAAATATCAGTAGTGTTCAGATTCTGGAACCAGCGTGAAGGTCTTGAAGTTGGGGTACATTTGAGAAGGTGAACACAGGCCCATGTGGCTGGATGCTGGAGAGCAAGAGAAAGTGAGGGTCTAGGGGACACTAGTGCAGTTGGTGGTACTCACTTCCCAGCACTTGATAGATTAGGTGTTCAGGATTTGGGTGTTTGTCCTGAGAACAATGGAATGCCATTCAAGGTTCTTAGGTACTGTCTTTTTTAGTGAGAGGACACCAGGGATGATGAACTTTCTGTAGCGCACAGGACAGCCCCTTAACAATGTTTACAGGTATTAAATGCCAATAGTGCCAAAGTGAAAAAACCTGAATTAGAGGGAGAGCAGGAATGGCTGCAGGCCCTTAATTAGGAGCCTTGGACTAGGCTGGTAGAAGGGTATGTTAAGAGAAATGGATAGATTTGAGAGATTTAGGCGGCAAAATCATGGGTCTTTATGTTCCATTATGTGCCAGATACTCCGCTGACATCTTGGGAGACAAAAGCGAGCAAGATAGACGAGTTTGTTTGCTCTGCCAGATGCTAACTATAGATGTTAAGTGAATGAATAGGTACTTTGTTGAATGATCGCTTCTCGGCCTTTTGGCTAAGATCAAGGGTAGGTGCTTTGTTGAATGAATAATTATAAAAAATTATTTTTAATCATTGGTTGTGATTGAGCCTTAGTGAGGAAAATGGTTTATAAATTCTAAATACATGCCATGTGTCCCGTCCCAGGACCGTTCCGTTGGCCAAAATGCTCAATGAAGAGAACAGCAGGAGACCAACCTTCTGGTCTGGTGCCCAGGGTCACAATTGAAGAGTACATTAATCTTTCCTTAGATTAATTAATCTTTCCTTAGAGACAGAGCTGAAAGGTTTGCAATGATTTCTTTACCCGAGTGTGCTTTATTATGGTTGATATGAAAACAGAGGCAGTAAGTGCATTAATTTAACACAGGCTGTGCTGTAGTGTATGTTATTCTAGTTCCTTCTAAAATATAACAAGTGTAGCTGTAATAAGTTTTGCATATTCACCATATATCTCGTAGTAATCTTACTGTCCTTTAGATTGATTGTTCCAGTCTTGTGATCCACATGCAATATCTTTAGCAGGTGATTAGTCAGCCTGTGTGTGATTCATACTTGCACTAAATTAAGCAGGGGAAAAAAGTGATCTTTGAAAAATGTTACAGACTAAGTCACACTTGTGCAGGGAGAGCCATTTGCATTCTACCATCAGACTAAAAACCGTATTGCCCACTTTAAAATTGCTTCCTAAAATTGTTTCTCCTTTAGGTTCTAGTTTATCTCCCCCACTCCATACCAATATACCTTCTATTCCCCCTTCACTACCTCATTCTATTACCATCATTTCTTTTTTTTTTTTAAGATTTTATTTATTTGGGAGAGAGAGAGAGAAAGAGAGCAAGCACAGAGGGAGAGTGAGAGGGAGAAGCAGGCTCCCTGCTGAGCAGAGAGCCCGACTCGGGGTGAGGGGGGCTCAATCCCAGAACCCTGAGATCTTGACTTGACCTGAGCTGAAGGCAGATGCTCAATCAACTGAGCCACCCAGGTGCCCCCATTAGCTTCATTTCTGTCTCTGATTAATTCCAATCTGGATAAAACTTCATTACCAAATTTGCAGAAGCTGTTCATTCAGCAGATTTACAGAGGTGCTTACTCTGGGCCAGGTACTCTGCTGCCTAGCAGAGACACAAAAATAGTTCAGTTTCTTCCTGCTCTCTAGGAGCTCACTCTAGACAGGGAGATGGGCAAGCAAATAAGGAAAACGCATTGTGGTAAATTAAGTTGAAGGACAGGCATGGGTGTTTCTCAGCCATTAGGAGTGACATTTGAACTTGATCTTGAAGGAGATAGAATAGGTGGCCCCATGGAAGGAAGGGAAACCTCTCCCCCATTAACACCACTTTTCAATAGGGAAAGATGCCATAGGTGTAAAGGCATGGGTCTAAGAGGCATTATTACTTTTCAGGAACAAAAGTAGTTCTGAAGGGCTGCAGCACACTGAGGACGGAAGCTGGAGAGGCACCTGGTAGCCAATTTAGGACTTGGCTGTTGAATGATATGAAAGAAATTTGGATTCATCCTGAGGAAAATAGAGGCCATTCAGATGATTACTATTTTGGGACCTTTATAGAAAAAAATTTTGCCAATCCCTTGGCTTAAAATTACATTTATTCTGGGGCACCTGGGTGGCTCAGTCAGTTAAGTGTCTGCCTTCCGTTCAAGTCATAATCCCAGGTTCCTAGGATTGAGCCTTGCATTGAACTAGCTTCTTCCTCTCCCTCTGCCCCCTGCCCTTGCTTATGCTGTCTCTCTCTTTTTCAAATAAATAAATAAAATCTTTTTAAAAATGACATTTATTCCCTTGATGTGCAAGACACATGGGATCTGGCTCATCTGGGTGGGATTTGGTTGGCTCTGCTACACCTGTCTTTCATCCTGCTGGGACCAGTGGGCCAGCCTACACATGTTCTTTTTTTTTTTAATAAACTTTTTTTTTTAAGATTTTATTTATTTATTTCACAGATAGAGATCACAAGTAGGCAGAGAGGCAGGCATAGAGACAGGGCGGTGGGGGAGGAAGCAGGCTCCCTGCTGAGCAGAGAGCCCGATACGGTGCCTGATCCCAGGACCCCGAGATCATGACCTGAGCTGAAGGCAGAGGCTTAACAATGGGTTAACACTGAGTCCCCCAGGCGCCCCCAGCCAACACACGTTCTTCTCAAGACAGTGGTGAAGGCACAGAAAATCAGGTAGATACTTGTAAACCTACCTGAGGTTTAGATTTAGAACTGGTGTATTCACAGTCTTTTTACTCCCTGAACCATCAAATTTGTTTCTGCTTTAGGAGCTTTGCGTTATCAGTCCTATCGGCCTGGAGACGGCTGCCTCCAAGACCGTCATGTAATGAGCTCCTTGTCTTATAGGCCTCAGCTCAGTATCACCTTTTTAGATGGGTTTTCCCCACCACCCAACCTAAAGTAGTCTCGTTTAGCAAGCCATTCCTTATTATAGTCCCCTTCTTCTTCTTTTCTTAATAGTACTTAGTCTGAAAATGTGTGTGTATGCATATATTTAATGTCTTCTCCCTCTCCACCAAAATGTAAGCTCTGGCAACAGGATTTCTGTCTTATCCAGCCTTTCTGTCTTACTCACCACTGTATCCTTAGCCCCTAGAATAGAGCCTGGCACTAAGAAGTTGAGTGCAGACATAATTTGTCCTAGTATCTAAATATAGAAAGGTCACCTGCAGTGATCAGTTTCTAAATTCAACCTTAGTAGAAAATAGATAGGTTTAGTTGATAGACATATATAATTATATTAGGGTTCTTCAGAGAAACAGAATCAGTAGGATGTGTATCTGTATGTGTATGGAAATAGATTTATTACATAGAACTGGCTCACCTGATTATGGAGGCTGACAGGTCTCCAAGGTCTGCATTTAGCAAGGCTAGAGACCTAGGAGAGCCAGTAGACTTAGATTAATTCTAATCTAAGTCTAAAGGCCTGAAACTCAGAAAAGCTTAGTATAGTCCCTGTCTTAAAATTGGCAGACTTGAGAGCCAGGAAAAGCTGTTATTTCAGTTCAGATCCAAAGGGAGGAAAGATGATGTTCCAGCTCAAGGCAGTCAGGTCAGAAGCAGTTCTCTCTCACTCAGCCTTTTTATTTTACTTAGGTCTTCAACTGAGGCACTGAGGCTCATCCACAATAGGAGAACAAATGCTTTACTCAGTCTACTAATTCAAATGTTAATTTATCCAGAAACACCCTCAGTGACACATCCAAAGTGATGTTTGATCAAATATCTGGACACCCCCCTGGCTTAGTCAAATTGACACATAAAATTAACCATCATGAAAATGTAATAGGTTTTATTTTATAGCAGCTTTAAGTTTATGGAAAAAATTGCATGGGAAGTGCAGAGATTTTGCATATACCTCCTCTCTCCCAGCATACTTTCCCCTATTTTTAACATTTTGCTTCAGTGTGGTACATTTTTTTTTTTAAAGATTTTTTATTTATTTATATGACAGACAGAGATCACAAGCAGGCAGAGAGGCAGGCAGAGAGAGAGGGGGAAGCAGGCTCCCTGCTGAGCAGAGAGCCCAATGCGGGGCTCGATTCCAGGACCCTGAGATCATGACCTGAGCCAAAGACAGAGGCTTAACGCACTGAGCCACCCAGGCGTCCCAGTGTGGTACATTTTTATAATTGATGAACCAATATCGATAAATTTTTATTAACTAAGAATATATTGAACATTAGGATCCATTTTTTGTACTATACAGTTCTATGAATTTTGACAAATGCATGTTGTTAGTTATATCATGTATCTGCCATTACAGTATCACACAGAATATGAATTTTGACAAATGCATATTGTTAGTTATATCATGTATCTGCCATTACAGTATCATTGCCCTGATAATACCCTTGTCCTGCACTATGCCTAGTCCTTCCTTCCCTCCCCACTGGCAATGGATGATTTGGGGTATTTTATTTGATTTTTTAATTAAGTAGTTTCCATGGCCAGTGTGGAGCCCAATGTGGGGCTTGAACTCATGACCCTGAGATCAAGACCTCAGCTAAGAACCGGACACTTAGCTGACTGAGGCACCCAGGTGCCTTTGACTTTTTTTTTTTTAAACTATGTATATAGTTATGTCTTTTCCAAATTGTCATATAGTTCGTTGCTGGTATTTAGGAAAGCAGTTGACTTGTGTATTACTTTTGTGTGCTACAACCTTGTATCCTGCAACTGCTTGTTTATTAGTTTCAGGAGTTTTGTTTTGTTTTGTTTTTTGGGTTTTTTTTTTGGTCAGTTCTGTGAAGTTTCTACATAATCGTGTCATCTGTCAACAAAGATAGTTTTATTTCTTCCTTCCCAATCTGTATAGCTTTTATTTCCTTTTTTTGTGTTATCACATTAATTCGGACTTCAATGTGTAGCAGTAGTGAGAGATGGTATCTTTGCCTTGTTCCTGAGATTAGTGGGAAAGCTTTGAGTTTCTCACCATCAAGCATAATGTTAACTGTAGGTTTTTTGTAAATACTATTTTTAAGTTGAGGAAGTTTCCTTCTATTCCTAGTTTACTGACAGTTTTTTTTTTTTTAATCAAAAATGGGTGTTGGAATTTGTCAAATGCTTTTTTTAATACACATATTATATAAGAATTTTTTTTTTAAGATTTTATTTATTTGACAGAGAGAGAGGGGTCACAAGTAGGAGAGAGGCAGGCGGAGAGAGAGGGGGAAGCAGGCTCCCTGCCGAGCAGAGAGCCCGATGTGGGGCTTGATCCCAGGACCCTGAGACCATGACCTGAGCCGAAGGCAGGGGCTTAACCCACTGAGCCACCCAGGCGCCCCTTATGCACCTATTATAATCATATGATTTTGTGTGTGCCTATTGATGCGATGGATTACATTAACTGATTTTGGAATGTTGAACCAGGATTCAGAAATTCATATCTAGAAAATATCCCACTTTGCTCTGGTGTATGATTCTTTCTATACATTGTTAGGTTTGATTTGATAACATTTTATTGAGGATTTTTACATCTCTGTTCACGAGAAATATTGTTTGTAATACTTTTCTTCATAGAATGAATTAGAAAGTTTGTTTTTGGGGCACCTGGGTGGCTCAGTGGGTTAAAGCCTCTGCCTTCGGCTCAGGTCATGATCCCAGGGTCCTGGGATCGAGCCCCACATCCGGCTCTCTGCTCAGTGGGGAGCCTGCTTCCCTTCCTCTCTCTGCCTGCCTCTCTGCCTTCTTGTGATCTCTGTCAAATAAATAAATAAAATCTTAAAAAAAAAAAAGTTTGTTTTCTGGAAGAGATTGTAGAGAATTGGTATTATTTCTTACATAAATATTTGGTAGAAATCATTAGTGAACCCACCTGGGGCTGGTGCTTTCTGTTTGGAATGTAATTAATTATTGAGCCAAATTCTTTAATAGGTATATGCCTATTCAGGTTATCCGTTTCTTGTTTGAGCTTTGGTAGGTTGTATCTGTCAAGGATTGGTCCATTTTATTTAAGCTGTAAATCTGTAGTCTTAGAGTTGTTCATAATGTTCCTTTATTACTCTTTTGGGAAGAATGTTGTAGTGACTTACTCCTCTTTTGAGTTACTGTTGTAAAACACAAATAACATAAAATTTATCATTTTAACAATTTTTAAGTGTACAACTCAGTGGCATTAATTACATTTTCATTGTTGTGCAACCATTACCACTATCTGTTTCCAAAACTTTTTTCATCACCCTAAGCAGAAACTCTGTAGCCATTAAGCAATAACCCCATTCACCCCATGGGACCTGGTAACCTCTGTCTGTACAGATTTGCCCATTCTGAGTATTTTATATCATGGGCATTTCATATAATACTTCTTTACTTGTTCTGGCAGTTTCTGCTTGTTTTTCAGTGCTTCTGAGGCGGGTGGGGGGATGAGAGATTGGAGTTGCTTACTCTGCCATTTGATGACATCTTGCTTCAGACTGATAAGTTTTGATAATTGCTTTTTTCACATAATATTTTATCAAACACTTTATCCTTTGATATTCTGCATGCTCCACAAAGGAAGATACTTTGTTTTGGCCATTGCTGAATCCTCAGAGTCTAGAATGGTACCACATAATATTTATTGAGTTACTGAATTAAGTAACTAATTTTTAATAATTATTTGAAAATAAGATTTAAAAAAATTTCCATTTATTTGATGAGAGAGAGAGAGGGAGAGAGCAAGCGCACAAGCAGGGGGAGAGGCAGGGAGAGGGAGAGGAAGAAGCAGGCTCCCTGCTGATCGAGGAGCCTGGTGGATGTGGGACTTAATCCCAGAACCCTGGGATCATGACCTGAGCCTAAGAAACACACTTAACCGACTGAGCCACCTAGGTTCCCTGAAAATAAGAATTTTTTTTAATTGCTTCATAATATTTGTTTGACTGTACTTTATTTTTCTTTTTATATATATATATATATATTTAAGATTTTATTTATTTACTTGATAGAGAATGAGATAATCACAAGTAGGCAGAGAGGCAGGCGGGGTTGGGGGGGGCAGGCCCCCTGCCAAGCAGAGAGCCTGCCGCAGGGCTTGATCCCAGGACCCTGAGATCATGACCCGAGCTGAAGGCAGAGGCTTAACCCACTGAGCCACCCAGGTGCCCCTGTACTTTATTTTTCTGATTACCTATTGTTTAATTATTAGATACTATTTTCAGGTTTTATTTTTATAACTAATAATGGGCGTTATCATATTTACGCAGGTCTTTGGGTACATCTGTGATGATTTCCTTGGCATGTATAAATCAGAAGTAGAGTTAGCCAGAACAAAAGACATTTTGTTTGGTCCTTTGATACATAAAGCTAACTGCCTTTCAGGAAAGGGGAGATTTTTTTAAAAATGGCTTTGCAGCTATTTAAAAATCTGTAACATACTTTTCAACTAATTTATGATTTTTATGCACTTGTGACTCATAAAAAAGAGATCTCTTCTTGGTGTATTTAAAAAAATGTTTTCATCTAGCAAATAGTATGAGATAAAATTTGTTGATAGCAGTGAGTGCAGTATCACAAGCAGATAATTTGTAAAACTATCTCATTTCACTAAACTTTTTTATTTAAATTAAATTTTTATTTAATTAAATTTACCAAAATAAAATAAAAAAAGAAACCTTCATTTGACTAGTTTTTGTTCCTGGTTTAATAGTTACGGTGGAAATAGCAGGTTCAACTACACTTTCATTCATATTTTGGTTATATTTTTCACATGATATATTGTAATTATTTGTCTCATATTTGTCTTCCCAGCAAACTCTGAGCCCTTTGAGAGGCTAAATAAGGTCAGTGTGTTTTCATAGTCTTAATATCTTATATTTTCTATTGTACTTTGTGGTTGTCAGAGTATACGGATATATATTTGCTCACTTGCTTTTTTTTTTTTAACAGCCCCTTGTAAGATAAGGTATTACTTAAATTTTACATTTGGCACTTATGTTTAAGTGACTTGTCTAAAATTACAAAACTGGGGCTTCCTTGTATGACTCTTGCTTAACTTTAAGGATTGGATAACCATAACATGATCCAGTGGAAGTTTGTGCAGTGATGAAAGTATTCTGTAATTCTGAACTGTCCCAAACAGTAGCCACTAACCCTATGAGTGCTTGAAATGTGGCTGGTGTGACTAAGGTACTGAGTTTTTAATTTAATTTTATTTAGTCTTTTTTTTTTTTAAATTTAATATTTTATTTATTTATTTAACAGAGAGAGAGACACAACAAGAGAGGGAACACAAGCAGGGGGAGTGGAAGAGGGAGAAGCAGGCCCTCTGCTGAGCAGGGAGCCTGTTGGGGGGCTCTGTCCCAGGACTCTGGCAGACGCTTACATGACTGAGCCACCCAGGCACCCCTATTTAGTCTTAATTTAGACAACCATAGTGGCTAGGGTATACCATTTTGTACAGTGCAGGTCTAAACCCATAGGTAAAGAAACTTTACCATGACATTGTAGCAGAGATTCAGACATTGGCTTGCAGAGTAGAGCACTGGATTTAAAGTCCATCCTATACAATTCTGTGATTCTATAAACTCTGACCAGTAAAACTCTGACCAGAGTTATGTAAACGTTAGCCAATAAAACAAGTAAATCTATGTATACCCAAAGAGTCCGCTTGAATACATTTTGAAAATATCTTTGGTAGGCTTTTTCTTTTTTTTTTTACTTTTACTTTTATTTAAGGGTGGTTACAGGAGTTTTTTTTTTTGTTTTTTTCCCCCCCTTTCGAAATAATTTTTTTTTACAATGAACTGTCAAAGGTTTAACGTTTTTAATTCTACTTTTTAGTATGATTTCCTTCATTATTTTGCTCCCACCCCCACTATCCCTGTGACAAACAATCCTCTCCATTTCTCTGCTCCTTTATTTCCTTAAAAATCTCAGTTTTGTGTCCTGGGAAAAGGAGAGAGATTTTATTAAGCTATCATGATTAACCCTGTCCTTGACTATTATTTTTCCCGTGAGTTATCTCTTTCATTCTGTACTTATTTGAAAGCTGAACAGTAAATATCCTTAATCATTTTATGCTAGTAAATAGTCCTTAACAGGGGTATCAGCTCCTTGAGGACAGAAGCCTGATTTCCATTTTGTGCTCTTTAAAATGCTCAGCAAATACACGATGTGTGTCTAATTCTCTGAAGGATTCAAAGCAGGTAGGAATGGTCTAGGAAAGTGTTTTTGAGTTTAATTAATGTTTGAATAAATAGTGGTCATGCATCTTGCATTTGGATCATTTCCTTTATGTGAAATGGGAGAAATCAACCCAGTTTTAATAACCATTCAACTCCTAATATGAAATGGGTTAATTACTTATTTTAGTCACTTTGCTAAATGCTATAGACTGAATGGTTGTGTCCTCTCAAAATTTATATGTTGAACCTTATCTCCAATGTGACAGTGTTAGCAGCTGGGGCCTTAGGAGGGGATTAGGTCATGAGGTTGAAAATTAGTGCCCTTATAAAGAGACCCCAGAGAGCTCCCTTACCCTCCTGCCATGTAAGATGACACAAGGAGAAGGCAGTCTGAAACAGAAAGTAGGCTCTCAGCAGACACCCAGTCTGCTGGTACCTTGATCTTGGTCTTCCAGTCTCCAGAATTGTGAGAAATACATTCCTATTGTTTACAAGCTACCAGTCTCTGATGCTTTGTCATAGCAGCCTGGATGATGATGAAGATCTTCATCATCATTGACTTCCTGATTGGTATCAAGAAGAGGAGAGTTAATAGAAAAGATAAAGCTTAGAATATCTTTAAGATATCTTGGTCTCTCTTGTAATGCCTCTTAATGAAAAATTTTGTTTTCAGAAACTGTGAAGAACATGTTGTAATCTAAGACTATTTTAAACTTCTTTTTTGGAGGGAATATTATAAACTTCGAGTTATTATCACACACTAGTTATTATCACACACTATCATTATTAGTGTGTGAAAAGTGTGTGAAAAGCTCTGTCATTGCTACTTAGGGTTCTTACTGTGAGGTTGGAAATTTTTATAGTACCCTGTGAAACAGTACAGGGTACCAATGTCACATCTCTCTTTTTTTTTTATCTGATTTTTTTTTTTTTTCTTTAAAGTAGGCTCAACACCTAGCATGGAGCCCACTGTGGAGCCCTGAACTCAAAACCTTTAGATCAAGAGTCAGTCACTTAACTGACTGAGCTACCCACACATCCTGCATGTCTCATTTTTACACTTGGAAAATTGAAAAAGGGACATTTGCTTTTACAGAGAGTTTTATATCCTTGTGTGCTTAGCCTGCTCTTGTCTCTTTATTAACTCTAGCCTTTAGCTTTTACCTTGAGTATCCTGGAATGAATCCAAAAGCAGAAAGTCCTGGAGAGAAACCATTTCGTGTCAGCTGTTCCAGAATGTTTGCCTTGTGAAACTAGTAGCCATATTTATTCATTCTAGAAGGTTTATTGGTTTTGTGCTAGGCACTGTGCAGGGTTCTGGGAATAAAAATTAGAGATCAAGTTTTTGGCTTTGAGTTGCTCACAGAGGTTTAGACAGATACTTAAACAGGTAAAGATACTGCAGGATGAACACCTGAACAGCTTGCATGGAAGTATTGCTGTACAGCCCTGTATGATCTGCACATCATATTTATTCATCAGAATAATTATGTGACATACATGGCATTCCTACCTTCATTCTACGAGGGAAGAAGTTGAGAATCAACAAATGCCCTAGGTCATTTATTGATAAGCGTCAGATTGAAACTCATGTCTTCTGATTGTAAATCTTATGATCATTGCACTGTACACCAGTTCTCTTCTGGATAATTACCTTCCTCTCTTCCTTAAGCGGGGAATTCCTCTGTTACAAAGGATTATGAGGCTTGTGTCTCATTAACTGTTATTCTTACACAGGCGTGCATTTGAACTTGTTCTAGGATTGTAAAAATCTTCAGCCAATGCATGTACAAGTTTTATAACTTTAAAAAGTTTATCATCCACCGTTTTTAGTATTTGTGTGCACGAGCCAGTTAAAGAAAGGACTATTAGACATTCTAAAAATACTGGGGGCAAAACAAATTTATTATGGACTATGGTCATTTATAAACATGCCAGGGAAAGAGATCTGGGTCATTGAATTAAGGATGATAAACATAATCAGTTTTGGTATTGGTTGAATGACCACATTTATAAATGTATGTTTGACAAAGCTGGCTCTGTGTAAGCAAGCATCAGAGGAGCTCAGCCTGGATGAAGCTAAACAGCAACATGAGCTCTGGAGTTAGGTCGATTCACATCTCAGCCCCATTACACACTGCTGTGTGGCCTGGGGTTTCTCTTTGGGCAATGACCCATTGCAGTGTCTGCCTCACAGCTAGTACCTTGTTGCAGGGATTCAGTGGGGAGGAGAGGAGCACCTGGCATGATGGTGCTTGGTGAATGTGGGAATGTGCCCCTTCTCCTCTGTGATCAACACTTTAAGACTGACTGGCTGCAATTTGTAAAAAAAAAAAAAAAAAAAAAAAAACAGAAAAAAGAAAAAAGACAAAAAAAAGACCAAAAATTGATCTTGAATGCTTTAAATGCCGTGATTATTAAAATGGAGTCGTAAAAGTGATAGATATTTTAAACTAGTAGAATAAACTATCTTTAGATGATTTTTTTTTCTTTAGATGATTTTTATATATTTGTCAGAGAGAGCACAAGCAGAGGGAGAAGCAGGCTTCCTGCCAAGCAAGGAGCCTGATGTGGGACTCGATCCCAGGATCCTGAGATCATGACCTGAGCTGAAGGCAGACACTTAATCAACTGAGCCACCCAGGGATCCCTAGGTGATTTTTATAATTGTTAATAATATATTGCTTATGTGGTATTTCATAGTTCATACAGTATTTTAGTAAATAGTATTCTAGTTCATTGTGTCTTAAGTTTTACCAACAAACCACTTTTAATAAATGGCAGAAAAAAGTAAATACTCTGAAAAGAATGGCATAGAGAGGTGTGTGTGGAGGGGGTGGGAGGGATAGCGCAAAATGGCAAGTAGGAAATTTTTTTTTTTTAAAGATTTTATTTATTTATTTATTTGACAGAGATCACAAGTAGGCAGAGAGAGAGGAAGGGGGAAGCAGGCTCCCTGCTGAGCAGAGAGCCCGATGCCGATGCCGGGCTCGATCCCAGGACCCTGGGATTATGACCTGAGCTGAAGGCAGAGGCTTTAACCCACTGAGCCACCCAGGTGCCCCAAAGAATAGTGTAGAGAGGTGTGTGTGGAGGGGGTGGGAGGGATAGCGCAAAATGGCAAGTAGGAAATTTTTTAAAGGCCAGCGTTTTGTCTATAAAAATCACATCAGTTTTCTGGTTTTCTCCATGAAAATGTTGCAGTACTATCAATGTAATATTTTAAATGTTTTGCCATTATAAATGATGGTTCAGGAAGATATGCTTTGTTTACTCCTGTCTTAGACTTTTTTTTTATGCATGTCAAGGGAGAATCACTGTCCTACTGGAGCAACACAACAGACTGATGAAATACATTTTGTTCTTAGTTCATAGTTGAGGAAATTGAGTACCCACAGTTACACAGCTACTAAATAGAAGAATTGGGAGGTTCTCCCCTTGGAGGTGTCCCATGTCCCAAGTCTCTAAACCGGGTCTTTTTTTTTTTTTTTTTAAGAGTTTATTTATTTGGAGAAGATCAAGTGCTTACATGAGCAGGGGGAGGGGCAGAAGGAGAGGGAGGAGCAGATTCCCCACTGAGCAGGGAGCCCAGAGGATGCAGCCTCAATCCTAGTGCCCTGGGATCATGTCTAAGCCAAACGCAGATGCTTAGCCAACTGAGCCACCCAGGTGCCCCATTCCCAAATCCAGTCTCTTAATGCTACTCCTGCTGTAACCAGAGAATACTTAATAACAAGAAGATGGTATATAATGAATAGTGCTGGGTATGAGTTGATGATAAGTAGAATTGTAAGAAGTTCTGTATCCTCAAGCAGTTTATAACTTAATTGGTCTGACAGGATGCTTCCATGAGGGGGAAAGTAAGTAATGATAAAAAAGCTAAGGGATGCAAGGCAAGAAATGTTAGAGGGCTGTGAGTAATTGATTTCCAAATAAGCAGTAGAGATGAAAGTTAAGTTCTGAGGAGGAAGCGTTTGGACTGGGCTGAAGAATATGGAAAGGCTTTGTGGACGGAAAGGGACTTGATTTTATAGGAGGTAGTATTTCTTTAACCTTTTTCTTCTGGTCTTTTGTTTATTGCTAACAATGGCTGAAAACAATATCTCATTGCAAGCTTAGGTCTATTTTGGCTTTTTTGTTGTTTGAAAGTTATTTATATTTATATAGTTTACCCCAGAATAATTTCATAATGGCTCATTCAAATTTCTAGTCTTTCCTATGCTATCCTTGATAGTGTAAGAAAATGATCTGGCACTTGTGCTCAGATGATTTTTCATTTCATTTACAAGGCTCCTTTTTGATCCCCCGTATATAGCACATTACTTATTTACTTAAAGAGTTTAGCAAGATTTCCCTAATAGGGTACAGCTGACAGTTGGGATTAAGCAGAAAGGGCAAATGGTTGTGAAGGAAGAAGATCATGTTTCATTGTTGATGGGTTAAGGACCAGGGATAAGAGACCCAGAGGAGTCTGAAGACAGGAGGAGAAGAGACATGGTGTCCCAATGCAGTTGACATGTGGGTTCAGGGAAGAAACTGTGCCAGTCATGGTGCCAGCTGCACAGCCCTGCACCTCCTTCTGTCATATACTCTTAGGGGTGGAAGGGATTTCAAGGAAATTTGGTCAGACCCCGTTCATAAAATGTAAAACAGATGTAGAAACAGTCTAAACAGACTAGAGAACTTACATAAGGTCTCATAAAAGTGACAGAGCTGGGATGAAACGCTGTGTCTCCTGAATCATAACCAAGCATTCCTACTACCTTCTCTGAAGTGTGCAAAACTCTTGGCTGATAGGAGAGGAGAACATTCCTAAATGTGATAGATAAGGACCCTTTGCTGCTGTTATTCTTTCTAATACACGAAAGTGGTTTAGAGATGGTGAGATTAATTTATCTGATGAAGGACAGCACATTGTGTCAACATACAGTACATTGGCATTTCTCAGCCATTTGTGAAGTATGCCCTCTCTGATATTATCTTCCCATCTTCTGGATAGCACTATGAGCCAAGAACAATGATACTGAACTTTATTTATCGTGGTTTGTTTTATAAAAATAATGTACTAGTTGTCCTTTTGCAGCTACATAGGGATATTGATGGAGAATCACTTCTGTTTTGAATTCAGTAAGTTGATCCAAGTCAATACAATATGTTATTAAGATAGATGTACTTTATTTAGCAAAGATGGTATTTTATAGCTGTATGTCTGCCATTGGGTTTGGTGTTATGCATGATACTACCATAGAGCTCATTTCCCTGTTCTTTTGGAATTTCCAGTCCAGTTGGGAGGCCAGTCGTATGCACACACAGCCTCAAATCTACCACGACTAAAATGGTAATCCCACCAGTGCTCATCCCCACTACACCTGTTCCTCCTATGTCATTAAGTGGCCCCACTGTCTCTTCAGTCACTCATATTAGAAATACCAGAAACCTAGCATCACCTCCCTTCTCTTCCCCTTCTTCACTCCCTCATCCAGTCTGGTAGCAGATCCCTCTAACACACCCTCGGTACCCCAGCTGAACTGTCAGCAGACTTCTGTTCATCCTTTAAGACTACTAACATTGCTTCTTGAGGAAAATCTTTAAGTGTCTTCCAAGATGAGGTGCTCCTTCTTCAGTGCAGTTGTTGGCAGTAAACTTCTCTGTTAATCATTGGCTGTACAGTTTCTTCAAGTCAAGGAACTTCCTTTATTTCTCTTTAAAAATCCAGTACAAGGTACATTAGACCCTCAGTTTTTAAATCAGTACATTGAATGATGGGAGGATTATTAGTTGAATTTGGGGTGTTTATAAAACATTCCAGTGAAGTAAGGTTGTCAGGATAGACAGAGTTCAGATATTGAAAACCTGAATGCTGTGCAAAGAAAAGAGCAGTTATAGCTGGACACATGGGTCCACACGGCCTCCCCTGTAGCCACATGTCATCACGTGACTGCATTCTGGCCATTGAAAACAGAAGTGGTAGTTGCCCCTTCCAAGAAGTTTCCTTAATGGAGGGGCATATCATTCCCTAGCTCACCTTTCTGCTGGCTGGAATGAAATCTAAATGATGGGGGTTCCCATGGTCATCTGAATGTACCTGGGCCATGCATCCTATGGTTTGCACAGTAGGAAGCTAGAAGTAGTCTTGGCAGGAAGGAGGGCATTCCAGGAAGAGGAATGGCATGAAAGGACACATTTGAAAGTCAGATAGAAAAAGATGACCTGGCAAAGGAGATTGAAAAGGAGTCACCAGAGTGATGGGAGGGAAGCTAGGGAAGTGGTTCAGTAAAGAGGAACTGGGTAGCTGCTACCCAGTTGAGTAAGAGAGAGATGGGGAACATGTCACTGGATTCCACAACATGGAGGCCTTGGTAAGACCCCAGACATGGTAAGGGCAGAAGTGGTTTTGGAATAGCTGAAGGGTAAATAGAGCATAGAAGAAGACTCTAAGAGAGTCAGTTATCATATGGTTTCACTTATTTGTGGAGCATAACAAACAACATGGAGGACATGGGGAGGTGGAGAGAAGAAGGGAGTTGAGGGAAATTGGAAAGGGAGGTGAACCATGAGAGACTATGGACTCTGAAAAACAACCTGAGGGTTTTGAAGGGGGGGGTGGGAGGTTGGGGGAGCCAGGTGGTGGGTATTAAGGAGGGCATGTATTGCATGGAGCACTGGGTGTGGTGCAAAAACAATGAATACTGTTAGGCTGAAAAGAAATTATAAAAAAAAAAGAAGAAGGAGACTCTAAAGAAATTTGCCCTTGAAAGAGAGAATTTCAAATAGAAGGAACAACTGGCAGAGAGTGTGGAGTGAAGGGAAGGTTTTCCTGAGAGTACTGTAATAGGCTGATGAAAATAGTCCTATTGTGAGGAAATGAGAGAACAGACAAGGTCTTGAGACAGGAGGTTGAGATCCAGAGCAAATGGACAGAGATGGGGTGTTTGTGGAAGGACACTTCACCTCTGGTGAAGTGAATGAAGAAGAATATGGGGCATATGTGTGGGTGGGTTTACAGATTTGGGGTGCAAACATGAGGGAGCTCCTATCTGGAACTTTCCATTCTCTCCTTTATTTAGCAAGGTCATCAGCTGAAACTTCATAGACAGTAAGGCCGTCACTCCAGTATCTTGTCAATCTCTTCCTTATAGCTTTGTTCTGTGCTGTGAGGAGAGTCTCCAAAGGTTTGGATGGACCATGTAGCTGCCTGAAATCCTATAATGCCTCTGCTTCCCATGGTACATAGGGCACAATAGTCAAGACACAGTTTCCCTTCTCAGCCCCATTCTCTCCACTTACTAGCTGTGCTCCCACCAAAGCCAGCAGCACTGTTGCCCTGAAACCACTCACCCTTGCTGCTTCTCAGCCTTTGAACATGCTCTTGCAGCTCTGTCCCTTTCTCCCTACCTTGTGAACTCATTCTGTAAGACCTCGTTCTCATATTGGGTCCTTTTAAATTTCTTTTTTTTTTTTTAAAGATTTTATTTTATTTATTTGACAGAGATCACAAGTAGGCAGGCAGAGAGAGAGGAGGAAGCAGGCTCCCTGCGGAGCAGAGAGCCTGATGCGGGGCTCGATCCCAGGACCCTGAGATCATGACATGAGCTGAAGGCAGAGGCTTAACCCACTGAGCCACCCAGGCGCCCCCCCTTTTAAATTTCTTTGCCCCTCCTCCCACAGGCCATTAACTATAGCTTTTATTTCTGTATCTGTGTAATTATCCTTCTGTTGTAGTTTTTACATCTGGACTGAGCACAGTGTATGGTATATATATGGTAGGCAGTGGGTGAATGGATGAATTTTGGTTTCTTTTCCTGTTCCTTTAGTGATTCTTAATGAAATTAAAATGAAATGAAAGTTCTATACTCTTAGTATTTGGTGCAGGGTAAACATTTTTTTCTTCTTTTTTTTTTTTTTTTTCCTTTTTTTCCTAGGTGGTTCTGGAATGGAGCCGGGATCAATACCACGTTTTGTTTGATTCCTACAGAGACAATATTGCTGGAAAGTCCTTTCAGAATCGGTAAGAAGAGATCAGTTTCGGAGAGCAGCTTATTTGGACTTTAAGTGATGAGTCATGAGATCACCCTTGTTTTAAATATAAGAGTTGAAGTTGAAGGGATTTTTCCAAGTGTAGATAAGATTTAACCTATTCAAGACCTCTCCTATCTGAAGGAATCCTCAAATTTTATGACTGAAAAATCTGATTCCCAAAGAATAATCCTGCCTTGCAGAGTTTGTTACATGATCTCATTTATCATTGCCCCAGTTCTGTGAGGTAAAGGTAATTCCATCCCCCTGCAGGATGAGGAACCCGAGTGGCTACCCTGGCCAGTATTATTCTTTTCCAAGTCCTGGCCTGTATTCTTCTGTTGACATCTTCTGTTGACTCTGTTAACCTGGGCCAGTCCCATGGAAGCCACCAGACTGACCCCTCACCCAGCCCTGTGATCACCACATCTTGCTGCTTCACTGTGAGGAGCAGCAAATAACCTCATAGGTTGGGTCTTTTTCTCTTTAAGGCCAAGAGGCTTCTTGGTGCAGCCGCTCTTAGATGCTACCTTCAACCTTTCTTTCCTTGGAGATTTTTCTCCTCCCTCAAAAGACAGACCTCAGAGTGGAATCAATCTTTTCTCACATCCTCCTTTTCTTCCTGCAGCTAAAATGAACCGCAGTCTCCTTTTTGTTTTAATTATTACTTACATTGTTTTATATAATAAAAGCAGTTTATGTCAGTGGTTAAAGCAGTTCAAATAATACAGAAAAATAAAGTTATGCCTCTATCTGTTCCATTTTTAATTTGTCCTGATCTAGAGGAAGCATTATTAATGAATTTTGGTTGTAGATTCTTTGGGTAATCATCATTCTAACTTTAAAAAATAAACGGAGTTCTCTCCTTTTTTATTTACTCATTTTATGCAGTACTTATTGACTCTTTTCCATTCTAACAGTGCACAGTGAATCATTACAGGGCAAGGAGCCATAGGTGACCAGAACAAATATGGGGCAGCTCACAAGGGTAGTTAACCCCACGAAAATCTAAATGTCAGAATCCTCCTCGATCCTGACTGTCCATTTCCCCCTGAGGATAGTTCTCATAAATCTTTCCCTGTGCTCTCACTGAACCAGAAAACCTAATGAAACTACAAGTGACTACCGTTGGTATCAGTTGGCACACCTTGACAGTTTCCTGAGAACCTCTAGACTACATCACCAGTTGCTCTGGAGCCCTTGCCCCCTGCTTGGAAGCACTTCCTTGTCCCTCTCTTCACTTTTTATGAGTGCCTTGTGGTTTCTGTCGAATAAGCGGGTTTTTAAGTTACTGTGCTAATTGGGTGTATGTACTGTTACAGTTATGAATATCTTAGGGAGGAAGGGCTAAGGGATTTTTTGATTGATGTTAAGCTTTACTCTTTGCTTCGTGCCTTATGTGTGAATGACATCCCAGACTTTGCTCCTTTAACAAAGAACGAGTCTTTGAGTCTTCCTCTGTTTTAGCCACTGAGATATTACTCTGCAGGAAAGAATTGTGTAGTCCAGTGGGGAGAATGGCATGTTAAGCAAATAATTCGTGAAGTAGGGAAACTCTAGGCTTTTCTCTTAGGATCTCTCTCTCTCTCTCTCTCTCTTTTTTTTTTAAAGATTTTATTTATTCACTTGAGAGAGAGAGCATGAGCAGGGGGCAAGGCAAAGGGACTTGAGAGAGAGAGCATGAGCAGGGGTTGAGGCAAAGGGAGAGGGAGAAACAGATTCCCCACTGAGTAAGGGAGTCTGATGGGAGGCTTAATTCCAGGACCCAGAGATCATGACCTCAGCCAAGGGCAGACACTTAACCATTTGAGCCACCAGTCAACCCTTTTAACAGCTCTTAAAAACAGTTTTCAAAGACAGTAGGGATCTGCAAAATCAAAACTATTTTTTATAACAATACCAACGTGTTATTTGCCTTTTTTTACTGTGTTGACATTTGCACTGATCGTGTAAAAGCATTGATGGGTAAAACTGCCACACCTTAGCATGAGTCACTGTATTCTTCACTACCCCACGTTTACATGGGTAGGATAAAAGCTAGCTTCACTTAAAAGTGTTCATGATGAAGCAGTAAAAGTTACTAATTTGATTATATCTTGACCCTTTGACCACATATCTTTTTAATGTTCTTTGTAATGAAATGCACCTGACTGTGTGGTGATTATCTTGAGGAAAATCCCTGTGTGATTGTTTGAGTTGCAACCGTTCTGTTTCATGGAACACCATTGTCATAACTTGAAAGGACAGATGGCAGTATTATTACTCAGACTTGGTCATTTGGCAGATGTTTCTTGACAGTGAACGAAGCAATTCTGTCTCTTGAAGGAAGAGTAATGGTATTTGTTGCCAGTGATAAAATTTGAGCTTTCGGGTGAAAATAAGAATTTGGGAAATCTTGTTTCTACTATTGTGGGCTTAACAGCTTCACAGTATCATAAAAGACTTATCTCTTTAGATCGGTGGCATTGTCCAAAAAAATCACATTTGTTAATATTGTAGAAAAAAAATGAAAGAAATACGGCACCATTTGGCAGATCTGCATTAACTCAGTAAGCTCTTATTTCCCAGATAACCAATACATTGTTATAGGATTATTGTTACAGAGGTTACAGAATCTTGCATGGGTAAAAAAGCCATTCAAAGTGCAAGAAGGACCAATGGATTTCAGTGGAAAAGCACAAAAATTCATTAATGTAGCTTCATATTCTACACTGCCACTAATTTTTAAGCAACTACCAGTTACTTTGGTGTAGGACCAGAGAGGAAAACCCACTATTACCTGAAAAAGATATTACTACTTTTTTGAAGATTTTATTTATTTGAGAAAGAGAGAGTGAGCAGGTGGAAAGGGCAGAGGGAGAGGGAGAAGCAGGCTCCCTGCTGAGCAGGGAGCCCCACGCAGGGCCTGATCCCAGGACCTTGGGATCATGACCTGAGCCAAAGGCAGATGGATGCTTAACAAACTGAGCTTCCCAAGGGGCCCCCACAAAAAGGCTAAAATACAACTTTTCTTTCCAACTAAATATCTGTATGAGCCTGGGTTTTCATTATATAGTTCAACCAAAACAACACATGGGAATAGATTGAACATGGAAGATCTGAGGTGCTCGCTCTCTTCTACTAAGTCATTAAAGAGATTGGCAGAAATGTAGAACAGTGCTTCTCTTCTCACTAAATTTTTTTGTTGTTTTGGAAAATATTGTTATTTTCATTTAAAAAGTTGTTCATGGGGTGCCTGGGTGGTTCAGCCCTTAAGCGTCTGCCTTTGACTCAGGTCATGATCTCAGAGTCCTGGGATCTAGTCCCATGTCAGACTCTCTACTCAGTGGGTAGTCTGCTTCTCTCTCTTGTCCTCTCTGCTCTCCCTCTCTCTCTCAAATAAATAAATAAAATCTTTTAAAAAAGTTAATCATGTTAACATGTGAGGAGGTTTTTGTTTTAAAATGAATATTATAGGGACGCCTGGGTGGCTCAGTTAGTTAAGCAACTGCCTTCGGCTCTGGTCATGATCCTGGAGTCCCGGGATGAGTCCCATATCAGGCTCCCTGCTCGGCAGGGAGTCTGCTTCTCCCTCTGACCCTCCCACTTCTCATGCTCATTCTCTCTCTCAAATAAATAAAAAAAATCTTTTTTAAAAAATGAATATTTTTAACATGTTTTATTTTCAAATATGGCAAATATGAATAGTTACAACCTATAAACAAAAGCCTTTTGCGTTCTTAATAATTATTAAGTGTGAAATGAATAATTATTAAGTGTTCTTTAACATAGGAGTTCCCAAAACTTTAGTGTGCAGCAGAATCCCATGGAAGACTTCAGAAAATGCATTCCAGCCCCTACCCCACCTCCCCGCCCCCTGCTGGGTTTCTGAGTCTGGAGGTCTCAGAGGGGCCCACAGAATTTTCATTTTAACAAGTTCACTGGTGACACTGAAGCTGCTGGTCTGGTGACTACACTTTGAGAACAATTCATTCATGGATTCTTAATGAAATACAGTTTTCCTACTTTGTTTTCATTATAGCCAGTTTTCCTAAGAAAAGCTCAAAATGGATTGTCTTTTTTTAATCAAATATTTATCAAGCACCTACTCAACCTATTGTGCCTTATGCTGTGCTCATGCTGATGATGCACACTTGCAGAAATCCCTGTCCTGAAGGAGCTTCAAAACTTTAGAAATTCACATATGGAGGTCAGCAGTTTTAATCAAACATTCTTGTTCTCTTTCTGAAAAATTTTGTGTATGTGTGTTAAATATTTCTCCTCCTAATTTTAGACTGCATTAAAATATAGTTTGATTTTTATATAGGGATATTTCAAAATTACCCAATTTTGAAGATGACAAGTAAATGCATCATATATAACATCACGTGTTCTGATATATATATATATATATATATATATTTTTTTTTTTAAGATTTTGTTGATTTATTTATTTGACAGATCACAAGTAGGCAGAGAGGCAGGCAGAGAGAGAGGGAAGCAGGCTCCCCGCAGAGCAGAGAGCCCGATGCAGGACTCGATCCCAGAACCCCTGAGATCATGACCTGAGCCAAAGGCAGGGGCCCAACCCACTGAGCCACCCAGGCGCACAGTTCTGATATATTTTTAAAATACCATAATATTTATAGGAAACTTTCATTATTTTGCTAGTTTCTCTGCAAGTCTTTTTAATGTTATTAGAAATGTTTAAAACAAAGTTCTATTCTGTATGTCATTAAGAAGTGAATATGTAAATTATTGCTACTAATTTTGTGAGGCATTAAGTCAGTCTGGGACTAGTCTAGTCATCTCTAAAATGTAGGTATTAGATTAATTAAGTGTAAAATCTTTTCCAACTCTGGATCTAAGGTACCATTTAGGTTTTCTTATCTATTTTATAAAATGTAGAAGTAAGGGGCTACATTCATAGTGTCCTTTATATGTCATAGTGCCTGTATACTCACTTAAACTAAATTGATTAAAATAAAAGCTGTATTACTGTCACTGTGGCTTTGGTTCTGAGTCATAGGTGACTTATTTAGTCTTCAGCTCTAAGATAAAGGCTTTCTTTTCATCTGGAAACTAAGATACAGTGGTCTCGTGGTTAGAAAGAAAGACTCAAAATCACTGTGGCTATGTCTAATAGTAGAAAAACAACTGACTCACTGACTTTGGGCAGATCACACGATCTCCTAGTTTGTTAGTTTAACACCAGAGAATTAAATTGATCGTATAATACAAGCTTACTAGAGCTAGTACATAAAACCATTATATACTTAATATTTTCCCCATTTGAACATGTATGGATATTTCCTCATTCTATTAAAAAATTTCTAATAGTAGGTAATTGCTTGTACAGGATAGCTTTGGAATGTGCAATCCTTTTTTTTTTTTTTTAAATCTTCGGGAAAAAACCTTAATAAATATGTCATCAAAGTAGTTTTTTCAGATTAATTTTTGGTCTAAGCTATTGGAAGTGAGATGACCTTGGATAATTTATGTGTGGGCAATGCAAGACATTTCTTTTTAATGGAAAAGACTGATCTATATGTTGAGGGAATGAACTTAGAGTTAATTTAGCCAACAAGTATATGTTAAATCCCACTCATGTACCAGACCCTATTCCTAGGCATCTTGTGATGACCAAGAGGAACTCGTTTACCCTTATATAGAATTGGCACTTTAGTGGGGAAGCTTTTTTTTTTTTTTTTTAACTTAAGCATGTGAACTACAACTTGTATATAAATAAATAGTTATCATTATGGATTTCTGGACCGGCAGCATTGCTGTACCTGGGAACTTGTTAGAAATGCAAGTTCTGGGGCCCCACGCCAGACCTAATGGGTCAGAAACTCTGGGTTGGAGCCTAACAATCTGTTTTACAAGCCCTAAGGTGATTCTGATGCCTGCTAATGTTTGAGAACCATTGGTATAATAACTGCATAAAAGACCTAGCTGAGAAAGCTTTCACTTACTGTTACGGTGAGGAGAGAGAACCTAAAGGTATAGGAAAGAGAGGAAGGTTTTTGTTTTTGTTTTTTTTTTTTAATTTAATTTGATTTAATTGTGTGTGTGTGTGTGTGTGTGTGTGTGTTCCAAAATTCATTGTTTAGAGGAAGAGAGGAAGTTATTAATGCAACAGGGCAAGAATGTATGGTACCACATCTGCTCTAGAGATAGTCTTATCTAGTGGAAGATAGACATGCATAAAAACTAGTACAACATACCCTGCTAAGGATTCCTTAGAGTACAGAGTATAATAGAAGCTGCATGGTAAGCAGTACATTCTCTTTGTGGGAGGTGAGGGAAGAGGGCGATTGGGGAAGGAGGAAGTGGTTCAACAAAGCATGAAAAAAAGGATATTTTAGGCAGAGGGAGAGGCATGTTCAAAGGCACAAAACCTTGCAAGTCTTACTTTATTGGGGTAAGCGACCAGAGTGTCTAAAGCACAAGGTGTAGACTATGACATGGTTTAGATGTTATTCTGTAGACAGTGGTAAACATTGTCAGGAGGGTTGGTAAATGTTCAGTTTTCACATATAGCTGAGTATTAGGTGATTCCTCCTTTTTCCCATGAAGCTCTGGGTCCCTGGTTCTCCTTTGACCTTCATCTTCTCTTCTGCTCCTCCCTTTTCTCCCCTTGTCTCTGCCACTCTGGCCTATAGCCCCTTGAACATGCCAGTTAGGTACCTACTAAAGAGCATTTACACGTGGTGTTCCCATTCTCTGAACCTTTCGTCCCCCAGTTATCCACATGGCTTGCTCTCTCACTTCCTTCACATCTTTGCTGAAATGCCACTTGCCTATGAGTCATGATGAACTCCTGTATCATAGGTCCAAAATAGACCTGAAAGATGGGGGAGTTTTGGTTAGGTTGGTAAAAGAAAGGGAAAGAGAGCTTTCAGCAGGGGTAAAACCTGAACAGAACACTAACACGAGACCTAGGTGAGATAGTCAAGAATTAGATGCCTGCCTAACTGCTTATTTTGAGGAAAAGATAATAAGAAACTTAAGTCGGGCAATTTCAGGAAGGTCTGTGCTAGTGTCTCATATATATCATTGACTCATTTAACAATTACTGAGCTGCTGTGTGTGCTGAGCACTTTTCTAATCGGTTGAGTACTTTAGGGAACAAAACAGAAAGCTTCCTGCCTTCTTGGAGCTTACATTCTGGAGGAAGGACACACACAGTTACCAGTGTAGGTAACAAGTTAATTATTTAATATGTTAGAAAGGTGGTCAGTGCTATGAAGACAAGAAAAAGCAGGACAGGGGAAGGAGAGGGCTGGGCTGGGAGGGGCTGGACTTGGGGCAGCAGGAAATAAGGAGTGCTGCAGCATAAAACAGGGCTGGGAAAATAGAACTGGGTCATTGTTAGGGAATGTTGGATAATTCCCTTTTTGGTAATTTTGTTTAGCTTCTAATTTCTTTTCTGTTTGGCTACATTTGTATCACAGCACCCTTGTTTGCTAAACTGAGCATGTAGGAGTGCAAACTGAGTTTCCAAGACCTCCTGAAAATCTTAAAGTGGAGTGATGGCAGCCTCTTTACAGGGTGGTTGTGAGGAGTAAATGGTGCAGAACTGCATAAAGATCTGCATGCATCTTGCAGAGAAAGTTCTCAACAAATAGTCTTCTAGCACCAGTTTGAAACATGCAATTTTGTGATATGGTTGGCTGGTTTGATTACCTTTTCATTGTTCTGAGGTTTTCTTCAATAACCTTTGAGTTTAAACCCTTTTATACTCTTATTCCCAAATGTATTGGAAAAATGCATGTAAGCTGCAAGACCTGTGGGTTTGCCCTAGGCTCTGTCTGCCGATGCCGATCGATGTGGTTTATACCTGGGTGAATGGCACAGATCTTGAACTACTGAAGGAACTACAGCAAGTCAGAGAACAGATGGAGGAGGAGCAGAAAGCAATGAGGTAAAACTGATTCTTTAAAAACAAAACACACACTGTTCTGAGTACAAGTAACAGTGCATTTCAGAAGGAAAGGGTGATGTTCACAATACTGTCCAAACAAAAATCTGATAAAATTGCTAGCCCATCTCAAATTCGTGCCATTAGAAGATGTTGTCAGTTATGTATCCGACCCTTGTTTCTTGGTGCCCAAGGAGAACTCAGCCACTTTAGTGACATCCTGGCCTCACTTTGTAAGATGGCCATTTTATGGCTGTGCCACTCTAGTGATGCCTTGTTCTCCTTGAGCCCTAAAGGGGAAGGAGCCTCCCAAGAAAGCCCTGGACTTCCTGCTTACTCAGGCTGAGTCCCAGGTGTGATATCTTCATGAAATAAGGTGTTTGTTATTCAACGTAACTAC
Source organism: Martes martes (assembly GCF_963455335.1). Lineage (NCBI taxonomy): Eukaryota > Metazoa > Chordata > Mammalia > Carnivora > Mustelidae > Martes > Martes martes. The sequence goes on from NC_137895.1 coordinate 19,761,956, forward strand.
ATGGTAAGAGCTCTTAATTCCCTGGGAAAGGTACAGTGCCCTTGAATGGAGAGCCTTTAGAGCTAGGGATCTGGCTGATGTAACTTCCTTTCTGATTCCTTAGCAGTATTTGTTGAGAATTTCTCCATTCATTTTTTTGTAAATGTTAATGGGTGCTCTCCAGTTGCAGGTAATTGGCCAAGTTATACTGCAACAAATTGTCTCTTTCTCTTCGCGTTAGAGAATATTACACCTTCCCAGTGCATGAAAATGACTTTGGCAACCTGATTTTAGTAGTAAAATGTAGAAGCTTGTATGTCAGCTTTTTCAGTTACTGTGGGAGGTATGTGATGATAGTAACTTGAGCATATTTAATTGAAACTTAAAATTTTATGTATCTTAAATGTTGTAAGCATTATATTTCTTAACCTACTGGTTAGTTCCAGGGGAGTAACCAAGAAAATTAGTGTTGTCAGTAACCTCTTGTTCACATTTAGGGCAAGTACTAACCCATGCGTATGTAATGAAATATATTTGCTTTCATTAGAGAAATCCTTGGGAAGAACACAACGGAACCAACTAAGAAGAGGTAAGCGTTTTGATTCTCCTCTCAGGAATAGAAGTTGAAATGTTGAAATAAAACTTTGAGGTTCTCACTTGTTTTTGTTGAATACACAGTATTTTATATTTATTGTCCCTCTTCAATCCCTCATCTGCTAGTTTTTGACCCCCAAATTAAGTGCCTCCATTAGATGGAAAATCTAGCAGTGCCAAAGGCATAGTTGATTGAGAACTCTTATCCAGGTTGTACCTAATCAAAGCTTTATCGTTTCTGATAGATTAGGTTTCTGGATGTTAAGGTTTTTCTTCTCTGTCGTTTTCATTAATCTCTCTGGGTTTTCTGTTCTCTTGGTACACTTAAAGTATGACTTACACCCAGTGTTTTCATTTCTAGAATTTATATCCATCATTCAGTTGTATGTTCATAATTTATTTCCTTGAAAAAGCTGTCATAGTTCTGTGTCTTATATGTAAGGACTTGGGAAGGGGATTTAGCCCAATGCCAAGAATCATAATGTGGCTATTGTGATTTAAATCATAACTGATTCTGATAGCCCTAAAAACAAGATTGCTTCACTGACCAGCAGAAATCTCTGCTAGGGGCCCCTGGGTGGCTCAGAGGATTAAAGTCTCTGCCTTCGGCTCAGGTCATGATCCCAAGGTCCTGGGATCAAGCCCCGCATCGGGCTCTCTCCTTGGCGGGGAGCCTGCTTCCTCCTCTCTCTCTCTGTCTGCCTCTCTGCCTACTTGTGATCTCTCTCTGTTGAAAAAATTAAAAAAAATCTTTAAAAAAAAAAAAAAGAAATCTCTAACTGCACTCCCCCCATTTAATTGTTAGACTTACAAGAGTTATTTTATAGAAATGAGCCTGAGGAATTTAGAGATCTTGAAGTGCCCTCTGAATCATTTCTTTATGTTATGTATATTCATTTATAAATATAGTACTGTTAATACTACTGTTAATAGTTTTCAATACTAATATAAATATACTAATGTTAATACCACTGTTAATATTTTTAATTTTTAAAATACCATTATTTTTAAAATAAATACATTTTTAAAGTAGTCAAAGTAATAATGCCACATTACAGAAAGGTTGAGAGGACAGCAGTGAAAAAATTAGGCTCGTATAATTCTATGGTCCTCATTCAACTGTGATCATTTTATTATTCCCTTTTCATGCATGTGTTTATAGTTGTAATTTATAATCTTTTTTATAATTTATAATCCATGTACAATTTTGTATCATTTTAAAATTTTATATAATCTATACATCTCTGTTGATAAATTATCTTCGTGCTTCTTCTCAGTTGTAATAGTTAATAATATTCCATAAAATAACTGTACTGTAATTTACTAAATGTTGGGCACTTCTGTATTTCACTCTTATAAATATTTTGTGATCTTATATTTGGGTCTGTCACATTTTCTGTGTGTGTGTGTGTGTGTGTGTGTGTGTGTTTTCCCTGTTTTGTTTCTCTTCTTCTACTTGGACTAGATTCCTGGAAGTAAACTACTGAGGAAGAAGCATATGTATAAATTTTTATGGGTCTGAATAAGGACACATGCAAATGCTATAAAATTAATTCTCCAGAGAGGAAATGGGAAATACCCACCTGCAGTGACACCAGCAGTGTTTAAGAGGAATAGGTGTACTGTACTTGCACTAACAGAGTCCCTTTTTTTGAGGGATGCTAATTTAGTAAACAAAATGTGATACCTCATTGTTTTCTTTTGCATTTCTTTAAATATTACTCGGGTTGGACAGTTTTACATATTAGCTAGTCACAGCTCCCACTTTGTGAGTTCCCCAGCTGTGTTTTGTCCATTGTTTATTTAGGTATTATGTATATTCTAGGTATTCCTTACATTTAGATAGAAATATCTCAAATATTTATCTTAGAACCTTGTCTCATTGGCTTTTATTTACATTAGTGTCATGTCTTTCCAGTGTATTTGTTAATTGGTAAATTGTATCTGGTAGGCTGACGCTCTGTGAACAGAATTTATCTACTTCCTAATCTGCCTAATGATAGACTTCATTGGAATTATGAAAAATATTTAAAATGGTAGTGAAATGCTTAATTTCTTGTGTACCTTTGAGTTAGTAAATTTTGGTGCCAATTATATTAATAGGAGTTTGAAAGCACTTTCTAAAGCTCTAAAGCTGCCCTTGTTTAAAGTAATTTTATATCATACTTGCTATCTTTATATTCTCGACAAGATTCGTATTTATTAAATATGATTTTTATAGGATATAGAAAAATATCTAGAAAATTTAATGTACAAACAAGCTTTTCAATGTTGATTAATTTTTCAAGAATGTTTTTGAGCATGTTGGTGTCTGTTTCCAGTGAGAAGCAGTTGGAGTGTTTGCTGACACATTGCATCAAGGTGCCAATGCTTGTCCTGGATCCAGCTCTGCCGGCCAACATCACATTGAAGGAACTGCCATCTCTTTATCCGTCTTTTCATTCTGCCAGTGACATAGTCAATGTTGCAAAACCAAAAAACCCTTCCACTAATGTCTCAGTTGTTGTTTTCGACAATGCTAAGAATGGTAAGATCTCCTATGGGTATTTTAAAATCATGTCATCATTGATTGTTTGAATAACAAAATTCTAAATGGAACAGACATGATTCAGTTTTTAAAGAAGTACTTGATAAACTAAAAACATAAAACGAGAAGCAAAAGAGCTGCCACTGTATTTCAGCCCTAACTTCAGAAAGGGATTGCGTATATCTTACTCCCTGTAATACACTCGCCTTTCTGTGTTGTGGTCAGGACCTTAAATTTGATACTTCCATTTATCTTATTCGCTTGGCTCTGAGTTATTGTGGAGGCTTATTACTATTACTATTTTTTACCATATAACTCTTCAGCAAGGTTGTTTTCTCCAGTTTGAACAGAGCATACTGGAAGATTCTTATTTTACATTCTGAATTATCTGATTATACAGTTGATTTGGTCAGATAAGAGAACTGAAATTGTAATTTCTGGCATAGAATAATACACACATCTAGAGATCCTGTCCTCCCACTTGGCCACTGAGCTGGTGAGCTGCATGCCTGTGTCTCCTCTGGTCTGTTGTCTCTCATGCTTCTGTACTGAGCCTCTCTCCTTGGAGGCTACATGTGTTTCACCTGTATAAAATGAAAACGGTCATGTCCCTTTTACAGCATTGAGTCCTGTTCTTAAGTTCCCATTCTTTCTGTCATACTCCCAGCTTAAATCTTTGGAAATATCTTTGATGTGTTCTTCCTTTTTACCTCCATCACTAATAATTTATCTCACCCTATTACTTGCTTTTGTTTTTCACAAATGATTCTTTCCTTTACTTATCTCGCTTTGTCTACACCAGATTGAATTCCTTCACATAGGCTCCGGTGATAGCTGCCTAGCTGCTCTGCCTACCTGTAAAGTTTCTCTCCGATCTCCCCAGCACGCAATCTGAATAAATCAGAAATCTCTGATTTTATTGGTTTGCCTCCTTTTTGAAGACAATAATACAGTAGTATGTATTTGTTTTCTACGTGGATACAGATTCCTCCTCCTGGTGTTCAGGACTCAGCCTTGATTCTGCACTTAGTTCCTCGTGTCCCTGCCCTCCTGCATCTTCTTGAGGCTGCCCGTGTCTTCACATGTGTGGTGCTGCTCTCCTGGTCCTCTTCCTCTCCCAGCCTGCCTCCTGTTCTTTCCAGCCCCACCTCTGTCTCCATGAAGATCCTTGACAGTACATTCGCAATGATTCTATTTATTTTTACTTTTCTGTCTCCCTGTAGTACTTGTAACGTGACTCACAACTTAGGTTTCTGCGTGTGTGTGTTTTTAAGATTTACTTATTTTTTAGAAGGAGCAGGCAGAGAGAGAATATGCAAGCAGACTCCATGCTGAGTGCAGAGCCCGATGTGGGGCTCCATCTCAGGAGCCTGAGATCATGACCTGAGGCAAAATCAAGAGTCAGATGCTTAACTGACTGTGCCAGCCAGGTGCGCCAAAACACAGGAGTTTATGGTGTCCTCATCTAATTTCTTAATCGAGCACAGAGACCTTATTACTCACCAATTTGTGTCCTGAACAGTATCTAACATCATGCTTTCTTTCTGACACTTAAGTTATTTGTAATTTGAAAGAAAATTGTAACCTTTCTAAGTGCAGATATCGTCACCTTTACACTGTAGATTTGTTTCTGAATTATTTTGTATAAATAACATTTTTGTATTTGAGTTATAGTTAAATATATAGGAAAAGTAAAGGGATAACCTTCGACAAATTATAGCAAATTATCTTGATTTCTTGTTTTGCTAAATTTAGCTTTGTTTTTTTAAATTAGTTAAGGTACTTTGATGATGTTTTACCTGAAGAGAAGAAAGAATGACATTATGTTAAGAATTATAACTCAGTTACAACATCTATGGAGAGAATCTTGGATTTTTCCTCTGCTAATTCTATAACATAGTAAAGACAAGTCTTTAAGTCTAAAGACTTAAGTAAAGACTTAAGAGGTTGTGAATTTTGATATAAATAAATTTTATATTAAACTATAGTCTTCTAAGCACTGTTTTTGAATTCCTACTTGGGCTTCTATTTGACTGCCCTACTTATTCATTTGTTCAGTAAAGATTTGTGGAGCTACTGCTCTGTTTGGGTTGTTGTTCCAGGTAACAGGGAAATAGCAGAGAACAAAAGACACATCTCTGCCATCAGGGAGCTTATACTTCTAGTGGACTGCAGACTCTCTCTTTATCCTCCTCAGTTATCTAGATCAGGGATTGCCAGATTCTTTCTTAAAGGACCAGAGAATACATATTTTAAGGCTTTGTGGATCAAGAGGCAACATGGAGGAGATTATGTAGATATTTTGTATAAGCATTTAACGTTTAGCCATTTTAAAATGTCAAAACTGTTCTTAGCTTGGGGCCATACTAAAACAGGCAGTGGCTAAATTTTGGCCATAGAATGCCAACCCCTGATATAGATAAAAAATTTGTATCCACATTTGATGTTCTATTTATCTCATTTAACCCTTTTCAAGTTCATCATCAAGAGCTGTTGCCTTTTTTCTCTTTCTGAAATGTGTCGTTTCTGCCCCTCTGATTCTGTGCCACTGTACTTGTCGTTTAGGCTCTGTTGAGTAGACAGGACTTCAGCAGTTGCACAGTCTAGTCCTGCAGCCTGGGCCTGGATTGCTCAGCAGAGTGGTTTTTCCCGTCAAGCTTATCCCCTTTGATCTATAGGAAATGAATTTTCTCCTGTGATAATTCATTTTACCTTTGGACTACATTGACCTTTACAAGTGCTTCCTTACAGCTTTCTCACACTAGTTAAATTGTACCCGTTGGGATCTTCCAGAACTAATGTAATCTCTTTCCCATGTGACATTTCTTTTCATTCCTATTCTTTTAGCTATCTCTTAGGGGCTTATCTGTGTCCTAGTTTATTCTTCCCAGAGTGAGCTTTGGTTTTGTTTGCTCTTATTTATTTTTTTTATTTTTATAGATTTATTTATTTTAGAGAGAGTGAGCATGGAGGTGGGGCAGAAGGAGAGAGAGAGAAAGAGAGAGTCTCAAGCAGACTCCACACCAAGCAAGGAGCCTGATGCGGGGGTCCATGTCATGACCCTGAGATCATAACCTGCGCTGAAACCAAGAGTCAGAAGCTCATCCGACTGTACCACCCAGGCGCCCCACGGTTTCTGTTACTTTTAAAGTGTATCAGCTGGAATAGAACATTTTTTTCAGGTGGTTCATTTGCAGAGAGAGCAGGACTATTCGTTACTTTTTGAGTGTATACCATGTGCCAAGTACTGTTCTCAGAGCTGAATTCAGGTGCAGCAGTGAAGAAATGGACAAAAATCTTTGCCTGCATTGAGTTTACATCTCAACAGAGGGAGACAGACAATAAATACAGAATACAAGTAAATTATGTTTGCAGAAGACAAGTGGTATAGAGAAAAATCGAGCAGGGGAAATTGGGTGATAAAGGCAGACTTATCAAGAAGGTGACTTCTGAGTGAAAATTTCAAGAATATGAGAGGGCCAGCAACATGAATATATGGACAAGGAGTGATTCAGTTAAGTGGCTGAGCCAGTGCAAAGACCCTGAGGCAGGGGTGTGTCTGGCTATTTCAAGAAGAGTAGAGAGGCCTCTGTGGCTGGAATAGAGTGAATAAGGGAAAGGACAAAAGAAGAGCCTAGAGAAGTAATGGGAAAACTGGTGGGATTGGCCCTGGCAGCCATGACAAGGACTTTGGCTTTAACTCAGAATGTGATGAGCAGGGGCGCCTGGGTGTCTCAGTCTAGGTTAAGTGTCTGCCTGCGGCTCAGGTCATGACCCCAGGGTTCTGGGATTGAGCCTCATGTAGGGCTCCCTGCTCAGCAGTCTGCTTCTCTCTCCCCCTCTGCTACTCCTCCTGCGTGTGTGCTCATTCTCTTTCTGTCAAATAAATAAAATCTTAAAAAAAAAAAAATGCAATGAGCAGTTATTGTAGGGTTTTGAGTATAGGAGTGATGTGATTTAACTCATGTTCCAAAAGGATCAGTCTGGCTGCTGTGGTGGGAATAAACTGAGGAGGGGCAAAGGTTGTAACAATTCAGGCAAGGGGGAGGGTGGCTTGGATCAGAGTAGTGGTGAGGAGAGGTTGGATTCTGGACGTTTTGAAGGTCAGCCCAACAGGATTTATTCATGGGTTGGTGTTGGGGAATACCACTTTTCTTATCCTAAGTACTCCTGTTCAAAAGCACAGAATTACAGTGGAAATTCAGTATGGCCATAGTACATTGTTGACATACTGAACTCGCCCTGGACTTAAAACTCCTAAGTCTTTTTAAAAAAACTTAATATAGGGGTGTCTGGTTGGCTCAGTTGGTAGAGCATGTAAGTCTTGATCCTAAAGTTGTGGGTTCAAGACCCATGATAAGCAAGGAGACCTACTTAAAAGACAAAAGAAAAAGAAAGGAAAAAAGAAACAATACATGCTAATGCTCAAATACTTGTTAATTTATGCTTAGATAGTTGGTTTTTGGTGCCAAGTTAAAGGTCTTTGTTTGTAGGAGGTTTCATTTTGCTAGGTTTGACTTGTTGCTCCAAATAGTAAGAACTTTGGGGAACTCCTAGTACATTATTCAGAACAATTACTTCTCTGTCTGCTTAGTGTAAATCCACACATTCTTCAAGCATGTCTTCTGTGTCTTCTAAAACTTTGATGGATCATTAAACAAGACAGAACCTATGGCAGACCTCTAAATCCTCTCTTTACGTTGACAGTAGTTTTATAATTTCATTCTTTAGTCAGAATTGGTTATACTCCACCAAACTTGAGATCTAGGCTAAGTCGCTGTTATATCCATAAAGATGACATGAGATGTCATTAGTTACCTTTGTTGAGATTATTTACAAATAGCTACACCACATCCATTAGAATGCTCTGATCGACCAGTGCAGAACCTCCCATGTCAGTGGGGGGTTGGGGGAGCTAGGGAGGTACATAGCTGACAAATTTATTCATAATGAACACCTACTCTTAATGTTCAGTACTTCCCTTAAAGATTAACAGTATACTGCAAAAGCTTTCATTTTTTCATTGCTCACCAATTTTGTTTTTTACAATACATCTGAGACTCTTGCCCAGAACTGACAGCCATCTTGCCAGGCTGGACCCTGCTTTCTTTCTTTTTTTTTTTTTTAAAGATTTTATTTATTTATTTGTCGGAGAGAGTGAGCACAGGCAGACAGAGAGGCAGGCAGAGGCAGAGGGAGAAGCAGGCTCCCTGCTGAGCAAGGAGCCCGATATGGGACTCGATCCCACCTGAGCCAAAGGCAGCTGCTTAACCAACTGAGCCACCCAGGCGTCCCCTGGACCCTGCTTTCTATGCCCATTTTGCAGATTATAGTCCTCTGACCTCTCTTCTGTTTTCTAAGATCTGGGATCTCCAAATGTCAGGATCAGGTTGCTGATTTTATTTGTCCCTCTCACTTTAGAACTCTCTCCCAGTTGGGCTGTGTCATTGGCCCTCTCCACCCTTAACTTAATCTGCTCTATTCAGCCTTACCTGATGAATTTTAGGAATTCACTGTGACAGTTGGGGAACCCTAGGATTTACAGTGGCTCCCCGCTGTTAATTTAGATGCCTTTGGCCTAGCTGTCAAGAGCCCCCTTCTGGTTACCCTTCTTGTACTCACCACTCCCAAATGTTTTATTCTAGCCAGTTTTTTAAAAAAATTAAATATGTTTGCTCTGACATCTGTGATTCTGTCAATCTATCATTTTCATGTTTCTGCTGCCTGTATGAACTTCCTCTTCAGTACCGCAGAATTTAACATTTAATTGTGCACTGGTATTATATCATTCCCCTTTTGTTGAATGGGTTAAATTTGTCTCCGCCAACTACCTGTTTTTGAGACCATGTATTTTACTGCTATAACAGCTCTCAAAATACTTTGTAGTGTTTTTGGCAGGTATCATAATTAAGTATTCATTAAAAACATGCTTGCTTATTGTATTCTTTATTGTAGTTGAAGATGCCCAGAGTGGAATATTTAAAGGAAACAGCAGACACACAGTTTGGAGGGGCTATTTGGTATGTTATTTTAAATTAATTGTATTTATGCAGTAGACTAGAATAAAAGTATAAGTAGTAAAGCTGTTTTACCTTGAGAGGCTTTTTAATGTATACTTTTTCTCTGAGCCTGGCTTACAAGTATTAATGAATGCTGATTTAAGTAATCTTAATATTCTGATTTTGAAGCTGTTAAGTTTTCACCAGCCTTATGATATGGAAAGTGAGTTGTATTTTCCCCCGTTCTTATTTTAGACCACAGATAAAGAAGTCCCTGGGTTAGTGCTAATGCAAGATTTGGCTTTTCTGAGTGGATTTCCACTGACATTCAAGGAAACAAATCAACTAAAAACAAAATTGCCAGAAAATCTTTCTTCTAAAATAAAACTGGTAAGAGCATAGGAAACAGAGCAATGAGTATAACACATTTCATTTAATGCATGACTCTTCTTGTGGTCCATTTCGTTATAGTAGAGCTGACAGTCATAAGCACAGAGGGTCTCTTCTGCCACAGGGTTGTCATGAAGATGGCTCTTTCTTTACAGAAGATCCTTACTCTTTACTTTTTATTTGGGCAAAACTTTAAGAGTCTTGGTTTGTTGGTTTCCCAGACAGAAACATGATTCATTTGTTTAACAATGCAACCTTTGTATTTATTAAGAGCCTTCACTCATAAAGGGAGTATGCTTCAGATATTTGGAATGGTTGATAATGTGAAACCTTTATTCATAAATAGCTAATTGAGCCACTAATGTATTTGGGGATTTATACCTATTAACTCTTCACGCTTTGATGCCATTAGTTAGAGTTGACTTTGGAGGCTGCCCCTGAGACATGCCTTTTCCTTAACATTTATTGTTTTTAGACCCACTGGCCCTATTGTATGGGTGTTCTTTCCTTCTAACCTTATGTCAAGATACCTGTAGTTCTGTCAGAAACATTGCAGATTATAAAACGTGAATACTTTTCTTCTAGAACAGAAGGCATAAAGTTCTGGGCTCAGAATTTTTTAGGGTCTGGTTTTCTTCATTAAAGAACAAGGAAACATTCTTTAAATTCTGCCACATTGATCAGGTTCCTGACTCTTACTTCCTTCTATTGGTGTCATTTAACAATTTGGAGGTGAAAGGATGGAGATGGCGAGGCAGTGGTAATGGAGAGCAGTGTTTGGAGAGTTCTTAGTTCCTGTCTTGACCATGTTTTTTAGTGCCCTGCCCCATTCACAACGTTCCCTTTAACTTGTTTCTTTCCATAAATGTTTCACTATTTTGTTTGTTTGTTTGTTTTAAAGATTTTATTTATTTATTTGACAGACAGAGATCACAAGTAGGCAGAGAGGCAGGAAGAGAGAGAGGGGGAAGCAGGCTCCCTGCCGAGCAGAGAGCCCGATGCAGGGCTTGATCCCAGGACCCCGGGATCATGACCTGAGCCCAAGGCAGAGGCTTTAACGCACTGAGCCACCCAGGTGCCCCTGTTTCCCTGTTTTAAGATACACTGTGTGACCTTTATAAATGTGATGGTAATATGAATGACATTTCTTTTTTTTCATAGTTTCCTAAGTTTTTTTTATGGTACTTGGAAATATAGTAGTGTGCAGCTAGATTAGGGTTGAATTATTTCTTTTCTTCAGTTATTTTAAAATAGATATTATATTCCTCCTTCCTCTAAGGAAGAGGAATTGAAAAAATTTGACATATAAAACTGAATTTAAGGTGTACAAGATGTTACTTTAAATACACTTATGTATTTAAATATGTATTGCAATATGATTGCCATTGTAGCAATATTTATCACATTACATAATTATAATACAGTATTACCTATATTCATTATTCTATGCATTAGATCTCTCTGGCTTACTTAAGTACTCATTGCAAAGTTTGTGTTTTTAAAACATCAGTCTTATTCCCCTACCACCATCCCTGTAGTAAATACCATTTTACTTTATGTTTATTATGTTTGACATTTTTGGATTCCACATATAAGTGATATACAGCATTTGTCTTTCTGTATCTGATTTATCTAACATAACATGATGTGCTAAGCATAAGATCCATCTATGTTGTAGCAAATGGCTGAATATTATTCTATTGTATATATATACTACATCTTTTTTATCTGTTTATCTGTCGATGGGCATTTAGGTTGCTACCAACCATATCTTGGCTATTGAGAATAACGCTGTAGTAAACATGGGAGTGCAGATATTGCTTTGAAATGCTGTTTTCATTTCCTTTGGGTATATACCCAGAAGTGGAATTGCTGGATTGTATGGTAGATTTATTTGTAATTTTCTGAGGAAACTCCATATTGTTTTCCTTAGTGGTTGGACCAATTTACATCCTCACCAGTATTGTACAAGGGTTCTATTTTCTCCACAGCCAATGTTTATTTAGCTTCTTAGCTTCCAAGCTATTTGTTCTAGAATTATGGACATATGTGTCTGTACCATGTTAGCTGAAATTCCTTATGCAGAAAGGACAATATTGTTTTTTTCTTAAAGATTTTTATTTATTTATTTGTCAGAGAATGCACAAGCAGGGGGAGCAGCAGGCAGAGGGAGAAGAAGGCCCCCCACTGAGCAGGGAGCCCGATGCGGGACTCCATCCCAGGACCCTGGGATCATGACCCCAGCCGAAGGCAGCTGCTTAACCGACTGAGCCACCCAGGCATCCCAAGAGTGACATTCTTGAATCTATTTATATGATTGCAACTGTAATATGTTTTTAAAGGAAAGAAGGTTCATGACGTATCTCTATTCCCCAGTCAAGTTTGACTTTTCTTTGCCTGCTGCAGCTGCTCCCCAGTGTTGATTGCTGACACACACACAGGTGTGTGCTGCCAAAGAATGCTAATCCAAGTAGTTGTTGACCCTTCAGCAAACTGTTGCTGGGTGGTATGGAGTGTGGTGTGTGCAGATAGAGGTAGGGTGGGGTAATAACTTGATTTGGATGAGGAGTACCAACAGGCTCTGCGCACAGTGATACCCCCTTGTACTGTTCGTTCACTGTCCAGAGATTTATTTGGATTCCCAGACTTGTCTTTGTGGAGGCTAGCACCTCCTCAGAGGGTCAAGCTAATTATCCATAACATTCATTGCAGGTCATTTTCATGATGCCAACACCTGCAATGAACTTCAGGGATTAGAAATTCTGGTTTGGGGAGATAAGAGAGAAAATGAGAAAGGGGAAGAGTAGAAGGGGAGTGGATCAGCATTTAAAGCTAATTCTTCAAGTGACTGTCTTTCTGTAGGTTCCTCTTCCTGGTTTTATTATGAATACCTTGAGAAAGAAGTTTCCTGTCACTGGATTCCCAGTCCATTTAGAGTATGAGCTTTTAGTAAATGTCTGCTTTGTGCCAGGGACTGTGTTAAGGATCACTGAGTGAATAAAGCACTTAAATAATTTTGGGGCACGATCACTTCCAAGTAAGTGTTTATACGAAGTATTGTAAGCATACCTGGGTTTTAGGTGTACTGGTGCAAGGAAGGCTTTGCAGAATACAAGACATTTTAGCTGGGCCCTGAACACAGAAGCCATTCTCCCAGCAGAGAAGGGAGTGGGAAAGACCATTCCTACAAGAGGGAACAGCCTGAGCAAAGGGCTGGAGGTTTGCAAGTCAGTGGTTTCCAGAAAACCAAGGCAGCTATTTTTGGAAGACAGCAACCAGGCAGGGATTTTGCTGGTGCTGAGATTGGGAAAAGAGATTGAAGCCAGATTGAGAAAGATCTGATAAGGAGCCTAACTTTATCCTAAAGGCAGGGGGCATCCTTAGGAGGAGCACTTGATCTGTTTCTAAGGAACATAGTAGGTGAAGGTATGGTGGTAGAGAATAAGCAAGATGAGCCTGGGCAGAAAACCAGTTCAGCCACTGCAGCCATAGCCCAGCAAGATGTTCAGGTTCAACAACTGTCCTGGCAGTGGTGCCAGTAATAAGAATGGTTCTAAAAACATCTGGGAGAAACACTCAGCATGACCCTGTGACTTATTAGCTGTTGGGGAGAGGGAAGGAAAAATGAAAGGGGAAGTGGATGTTAGTAGTGAAGATGGAAGTGATGGCTTTAACCACATTCCTAGCCTCAGTAGGAGAAGCAAATTTTTTGGGAAGGAAACTGAGAGCTCGGTTTGGAGTGTGTTGTTAGAGGTGCTTTGTGGCATGTGGGAGGAAGGGGTTATTAGACACTGGACTTTAGGACCTGAATGGGCTAGACTGTCTTGCCCTCCCAGGGTTCTTCAGGAGGCCTTGGCCTAGGCCTGTGGCCTCCACCCAGTGCTCAGTTCTGCCCTGGAGGTCCTGCCTGGGTACGAGCAACCCAGGATGGATATTGCTTGTTCACCTGTGTACCCCTAATGATTACCACATGGCTTTGCACTTAGAATCACGTTTTGGAGGCAGTATGTGTGCATGTCAAGTATTCAAGTAGCAAAGTAAGATAGATGAGTTAACAAGGAGAGTAGTACAGACCTCCAAAGTTGGCATTTAGAGGCAGGTAAGGTCTGTGTAGATCAGAGACATGGGGGAGGTTTCCAAAGAGAAAGAGGCTGCACGGATCCTTGAAGGCTGACCAGGGTGTTTACTTTGGCAGGAAGGACAGTGCTGGTGGGATGGGAGCAGGATATTGTCCTACCTGAACTTTGTTACCTCAAACTTCAGTTCAGGGCACATTCAAGGTAACAGGTAATTGTAATAACTGTATTAATGCCCCTTTTAGTGACATGCCTGAAACTGTGTTACACACCTGCTCTTTTATTTTTTTTAATTTTTTTTTAAAGATTTTATTTATTTGACATACAGAGATCACAAGTAGGCAGAGAGGCAGGCAGAGAGAGAGAGGAAGAGAAGCAGGCTCCCCGCTGAGCAGAGTGCCCAATGCAGGGCTCCATCCCAGGACCCTGGGATCATGACCTGAGCCGAAAGCAGAGGCTTTAACCCACTGAGCCACCCAGGCGCCCCACACCTGCTCTTTTAAAGTATGGTACCCTTTGTTTTGGTTTTATTTCTAAAACAGATACTTCCCGTAGATTAAAGCAACTCTGGAACTAACTTAAGTTTTAGAAAACTCTTGAGTTGTCAAGTTAGTGGAATGAGTTTATTTTCACCTGTATTAGAGGCATGTTTTTTTCCCCTAACGTTATGCTACCATGTATAGGTGTATCCATCCATTATTCTAGATAATGCTCTAGTAACACATACCCTGAAATCTCTGGCTTAAAAGTAGCAGACCTTTACTTCTCAGTCATCTTGCCTGTTGTAGGCCTGCAGTAGGTGGGTGTAGTTTTTCTCTTTGATAAACTTATAATATAAAGAATTTAGATAAACTTAATAATTTCATGTAAGAAATTGTATGGAAGCAGCTGCGCAAGCTAATCCAGCTTTCAGCATTTACTACACCCACTTTTCCTTACCACCGCCTCTCTTCCTGCAGATGTCCATGATTAGGGTGCCACCTAGTGGCTAGCGGAGGATACTTCTCCCCGCCACTCACAACTTGGTGGATTACGGTGGCAGAAAAGGTTTTTCAACATAGAAATATTCCCTTAAGCTCTTTAGTGTTCATGGCTCTAGTCAGGAAAATGTCTGTGAAATTTCAAAGTATTTGTATAGAAGAGATTAATATAAGGGTATCTGCTCAATAAAATTTAAATTTGAGTATTAAAGTACTACATTTATTAAAAATTTAGTGATTTTTATGTTTCACGGAGACCTCAGAGGTGCTGTGGGAGCCACTATGGGAGGGAAGGATGGAGCAGGGGAAGGCTGGGGCAGGCAGTGAGACTCAGTAGATAGATAGAAGAATATTTGCCCTGCCTCCCACCTGTCCCCCACATACTGAGGCAGGATAACAGCAGTGAGAGCTGACCTTCAGTGAGTGCTCAGTATATGCCAGGTGCTGTCAGGGTGAAAGAAAGTAATCAGTCAGGAAGACAGTACACACCTTTGCATGTATGCACCCAAACATGCACATGTAGTTTGGGATAAGGGGAAAAATATAAATGAAATTTCAACTTGAACTTCTCGTTTTTGGCATCATAAACTCAGGAAACTTGGAAAGATGAGCTAAATTTAGTCAGGTAGCATATACGAGAGCTCAGAATGAGCTCATAATAATTTGCATTTGCTCTGCAATTAATTAATTAATTAAGAAACTGGCCCTGTTAGGAGAGTCAGTTCAGCAGAAGGGGTTCTCACCCCCACCTTTTTAAGCTACGAAAGCCTCTTTTCGTAGGAAATTGAATGATACAGAGTTAGAACATGAAACAGATCTGGTAGTGGTAGAAAGCCTATTTGTAAAACATGATGTTTGTAGTCATCTTAGACTGATGACTTCTTTGAAAGCTCTGCACCAGAAGGTACTTTTCCTATGGAGACTGTTCAAGCATCCCTGTCAGAGATGTTCCTCTTAGACGTGGCTCACAAAAGTTGTTTGGAGACTGTGCTTGCAGGCTTGCTTCTACCAATCCCAGCAATGTTAGATTGCAGGGTTTCCTCCAGTATAAGCAGACTGGTAATATTCTAGAACAGAGGTCACAGCTGGTGACCAGTTGTGTTTTGTTTGAAAGCAGGACAATCGAAAACATTTGAGCCAGCATTGAAAATGGGGAGATTTCATAGAACACTTGGGGATTCTGGCCTCTTAGGAGATCTCACTGCACTTGTCAATATTGAGTATTGGCTGTGGCTTTTGGGTTGGGCCTGAAATGTCCCATGTGCCAGAACTCCACCACTCCCTCTGTTTTACATTACCTGGGTTCTTCCACTCATTTGGGAAGTGTGTCTGGCCTGTTTACATCTTCTTTTGGTGATCATAAGCTTGCTAGTTCATAATCTATATAGAGAGCTAGAATTAAACTTTAAACATACATAATATAGATTTAAATATGTATTATACATTATATACATTTAAAGATTAAAAATCAAACTAGGAATTTAGAGGTGTCTCTTTTTTGAGGCTCAGTTTTTCTACATGTAACCCTTTTGTTATTTTACAGTTACAGTTATATTCAGAGGCCAGTGTAGCACTTCTAAAACTGAATAACCCAAAAGAGTTCCAAGAACTGAATAAGCAGACTAAGAAGAACATGACCATTGATGGAAAAGAACTGACTATAAGTCCTGCATATTTATTATGGGACCTGAGTGCCATTAGCCAGGTAAGGGAAGCAGAGATTCTTTCTAAACCCTAATCAAGGGTTTAGATTTATGGATTTATAAGTCATTATATTTGAAGAAGGAAGAGGACTTACAGAGAGATGAGTTGATTGGAACTTTTCTAATTTTCTAGTCATTGCCATTGGTTAATATTAACTGAAGTGACCTAGAATCAGATCCAAGAACCTTCTCTTTAAAAAAGTACAAAAGAAGTGTTGGGTATTTTTGTTGTTTTAAGTTTGCTGAGTGTTTTGCATTTTTTGTGATGTTCAAATGTAGGACTCAGTCTTTAGAAATCTTCCAGAGCACCCTGAGAGCAGATCGGGCAGAGGGGACAGCCGGGAGGAAAGGTGTGACTTAAGTGGGATTTTACATCTTCATGTGTAAAATGTTCTTTTCAGTCTAAGCAAGATGAAGATGTTTCTGCCAGCCGTTTTGAAGATAACGAAGAACTGAGATATTCACTGCGATCCATCGAGAGGCATGCTCCGTGGGTTCGGAATATTTTCATTGTCACCAATGGACAGATTCCATCTTGGCTGAACCTTGATAATCCTCGAGTGACAATAGTCACACACCAGGTCCATGACTTTCCATGTCATCACAAGGCTGTGGTTTCCTTTTCTGTCCTTCACCTATCCCTAATTTTATTCCCTTTTCCCTCATCCTTCCCACCTCCATCCCCTTTGACTGTTCTGCTTATCTCCCTTCCTTCCTTCCAAAAATGAAAACAAAATGAAATAATTCTCATCCACCCTCTTTTTCTCTTGCCTTTGTTGTTTGCTTAAAAGGATGTTTTTCGAAACTTGAGCCACTTGCCTACCTTTAGTTCACCTGCTATTGAAAGTCACATTCATCGCATCGAAGGGCTGTCCCAGAAGTTTATTTATCTGAACGATGATGTCATGTTTGGGAAGGATGTCTGGCCAGATGATTTTTATAGTCACTCCAAAGGTCAGAAGGTGAGTGCCTAAGAGGAAGGGATGCCTAGCTTAGAAGTCATTTAGAAGTTATAAACAGATCAGGAAAACAGTATACATACTACTCTATATACAGTTTGGGTCAAATAAGCATTTTTGAGTGCTAAACTCAGGAGAGTTAACAATTAGGGAGGACAAAAAGTGCTCCTTAGTAGTTTTTTGCTTCACTACATTGTCAGACACCCAGAACGCACCTCCTATATTTTCTACTACAGCAATAGCAGAGAAAGCAAAACCACTATGAAATACAAAATCATCATTAGAACATCAGCAAAGTGGCCAAGATAAAAAGTGAGTTCAATTTTCTGCTTACAGACATAGATGTAATTTCATGTAGGGCAGCAGTCTCCCTTGACATTGAGAGGCATGATTGAGAAGTCGTTATGAGCACAGACAGAGGGGCCAATAATTGAGGATGGTCCTGGGCAATGATTATGTGTGTTTCCTGTCTGCATACTGGGGAAACTAGGAATACCCCTGTGGCCCTGTTAGGATTTAGTGAAAAGTTGGAGAATTACCACCATAAACTTTTAAGTTACAGAATCCTGCAACTGGAAATGCTAATTGCACAAAACTACTTTTCTTCTTGCTGTTTATGCCACCCCAGTGTGCTCATTCTCTCCGTCCCTGTTCAGTTGCCTCCTCTGTGTTTGTAGGGCTGCCAGGGTGAGTTATGGCTTGGCAGGAGAGACAGACAAAATCAGTAACTACGGACAGTGATTTCGATGCCGGCAGGTGTGCCCTCAGTGGGAAGGCATAGCAGCCCAGGAGTTTGAAATCAGGCAGGGCTAGATTCCCATCTGAATTGAAGTGAACTTTGAAGAACAAATAAGAGTTAACTAGATGAAGAAAGGCATTCCAAATAGATGGAGCATGCAGAGGCATGGAGTGTATTTTTTAAATTAATTTATTTAAAAAAGTTACCATATACCATGTCACTCATTTTAAAAGGCGAGTTCACAACTTAGAACATAATTTATCGCAGGACCTACACACAGAGATAAGGGTATTGAGAGTTCATCTGACAAGATCATGGGTAAATACATTTAGGAATTACATTTAGGAATTAGAAATACATTTAGGAATTAATGACAGTTGTCACAGAAGAGCAGTGAATGTGTGATATACTTTCTACCTGCTTTGGCACGCATTGGTACTTACCTTTAAGTCTGATGTGTTGCTTTTTTTTATTTCAAAATAGATTATAAACCAATCCATGAGTTGAGTCCTCATCTGCTTTCCTTGAGTCATGAAAAAGAGCAAATGTGCTCAGTAAGAGTCATCAACATAGCAGGACTCTGTAAACTGCTGTAGCAAACAATGTAAAATACACCATGGGAATGCGGGTGGCCAGCCCAGGGAGAATCGTAACCTTTACTGGAGGCTCAGTTTCTTTCCTTTTTTTTTTTTAAAGGAATCCTAACTTGAAATTAAAAAGCGTCTATATTATTTTCTTTCTGGCTCTGTTGTAGGTTTATTTGACATGGCCTGTGCCAAATTGTGCTGAGGGCTGCCCGGGTTCCTGGATTAAAGATGGCTATTGTGACAAGGCTTGCAATAATTCAGCCTGTGACTGGGATGGTGGTGACTGCTCTGGTAATGATGTGCTCACATGTAATTTTATTCATGTTTACCAACTTTTTTTCGTTCGTATCATCACTGAATAGGTACAGTGAGTTAAACATTCTTCCTGTATGAAAACAATACATAGAGTAATCCATAGATTCTGGAGGTAATAACTAACATCCCCATGTGGCTCGGTTTTTTCATATTCTCCCTTGTTGAGGGCATATTCCCAGGCTGGCCCTGCACTTGAAAATGCCTTTTATTATTTGAAATTAAAAAATCAGGAATATCTTTAATTATGTGAACTCAAGAGCAAGAATCAAACTAGTTCTTCTAGGAGCTCAAGGCTGGTGGCTTTCAGCAGCAGCTTTCTGTCAGTGATCTCTTCAGCATCTCCTCTCTCTTACATGGTTATATCTGTATTTGTTTATAATAGCATGTTTTTTATTCATTGCCTTTCAGTTTATCAAGCATTTAAGTTTATAATGAATTTTCTTTTATCCACTTGAATTTCTCAGTCACTTAAGAAGGAGACAGTATGTGCACAGATATTATCATCCCTATATTCCATATACAGAAACAGATTTGAAAAAGGAAGTATTAGAAGAAACAAAGCTTTAAGTTATGTTCTGTCTGATGCACTTTTGAAAAATGTAAGCAGCCTGCCTCAGTGAGAGAACACAGACATGCCAGGAAGATCGTGCAGTCCAGAGACTTCAGCCCCTAACAGAACATTAACGTTTGATGATGAGGCTGGCACCCCATATTAGACATGTTTTGGCAGTTCTGACAGTCCAACTTCAGAATAATCTCTTCCTGTTTCTCTGCTCCTCCACACACACCTCCACATGCCCCTGTAGGCAAGTTTGTACTTTAAGGTTGCACAGCATAGCAAGATTCTGTCTTCCTCCTCCCCCTACAGGTAACAATGGTGGGAGTCGCTATGCTGCAGGAGGCGGGGGTACCGGCAGTATTGGAATTGGACAGCCCTGGCAGTTTGGCGGAGGACTAAATAGTGTCTCTTACTGTAATCAAGGATGTGCGAATTCCTGGCTTGCTGATAAGTTCTGTGACCAAGCTTGCAATGTCTTGTCTTGTGGGTTTGATGCTGGCGACTGTGGGCAAGGTATATTTAATCACGTAAAAAGATACTGAGAGTAAGGGGATCAAAATCCTTGATAAGTAAAGGGAGGTTTGTATTGTTGTTACTTAAAGTAGTTATTCTCTATGAATCCGTTGCCCATCATTACATCCAAACCAGGTGTAAGTGAAAAGAGAGGACACAGATCTTTAAAAAACAGTAGACATTAGAGCTGCATCTTTGCCTGTTATTGCTCCAGTCTGACTTACTTTGTACAAGGCAGATACACCTTCATTGAAAATATATGGCAAAGGTTTGATTTAGAAACAATAGAAAGAGACCAGTAATACACTAAGTAAGAATGGTTTGAACTCTGGATCTTGTTGATAGCTTTTCCCTGGAGGTCATTTTGGCAGAAGGTTGTATTTTTTCAAATGGATACAAAGATGAGAGTTGATCAGTGGAATTTACCCTATCTCTTTAGTCAGTTAGACTCAGCATTCCACGTTGATAATAGTGATTGCTTCAGATAATAAAATGAGCCCCATACCAACAGCTCTTGTGTTAAAATGTTTGATTATTCCGAAGTCAATGTAAAGTCATTCTTAGAAAGTGAAAATCCAAAACCTAAGAATTAAAGGAAAAGGAGGTGGAAATGCCTCATTTTTAAAGTCATGTTTGTGTTTTTTCCTCTAGATCATTTTCATGAATTGTATAAAGTAACTCTTCTCCCAAACCAGACTCACTATGTTATTCCAAAAGGTGAATGCCTGCCTTATTTCAGCTTTGCAGAAATAGCCAAAAGAGGAATTGAAGGTGCCTATAGTGACAACCCAATAATTCGACATGCTTCTATTGCCAATAAGTGGAAAACCATCCACCTCATAATGCACAGTGGAATGAATGCGACCACAATACATTTTAATCTCACATTTCAAAATACAAATGACGAAGAGTTCAAAATCCAGATAACAGTAGAGGTTGACACAAGAGAGGAACCCAAAGTGAATTCTACAACCCAGAAGTCTTACCAAAATTTGATTAGCCCCACAGCACTTCTTCCAGAGGCGGAAATACTGTTTGAGGATATTCCTGAAGAGAAACGCTTTCCAAAGTTCAAAAGACATGATGTTAACACAACAGGAAGATTCCAGGTGGAAGTGGAAATTCCCTTGGTAAATATTTCTCTCCTTCCCAAAGAGGCCCAATTGAGTCTCAATAACTTGGATTTGCAGCTAGAACGTGGAGACATCACTGTGAAAGGATACAACCGGTCCAAGTCAGCATTGCTGAGATCATTTCTGAGGAACTCACCAGGTGCTGAAGTAAAAATAAATCAAGCTTTAATAACAGATGAAAGAAATGACAGTGTAGAGGCGCCACTGGAAAAACAGGTTCACAAAAGCATCTTAACGAAAAGCTTGGGAACATCTGAAAGATTACAGAGGTCGACTTTTTCATCAGTGACAATGAAAGTGAATGGTCACTACCAGAGTCAGAATCCACCCCTGGACTTAGAAATCGAAGAAAAATTTAAATCTGAAATTCTGATCCAAAAAGGAAGAGGTGGAAGTGTATCAACAGAAAAACTCTCATCTCAGATTGTTCCACTGGAAAAGCAGATTACAAAAGAAAAGAAAATCACAGGGAAAGAACAAGAGAAAAACAGAATGGAGGAAAATGCAAACAACTACATAGATGTTAATGAAATACTACCTGGAAGAAAACTGCAGCATTATACAGACAGTTACCTGGGCTTTTTGCCATGGGAGAAAAAAAAGTATTTCCAGGATCTTCTTGACGTAAGTTACATCCAGCTTTCGTCTTTCCCATGCTCAGAAAAATAAATAACCTTGTAAGGGGTAATTATATAATAATAGGTACTGTTTATTCAGGACTTCCTGTGTCAATCACTGAACTAAACGCTTTTTCTTACATGCTTTTATTGCCCCAATACCCCTAACAATAAAAATACCTTATAAGGTTATCTACTAGTATGATCCTCATGTCACAGTTTAGCAAACAGCTTAAGCTAATGAGAATGAGTAACAGAGTAAGCCAGGGGCATGCCCTGAGTAAGTAGTAGAATAGGGATGGTATCTTCATTTGACATGTGATTTCAAAAAATGCTTCTGCATATGCTGTGTGAGTCAGATCTGATTATTTTTCCAATTTTATTGATTAAAAAAAAAACCCAGGGTGCAAATAAATTAATTAGCTTCCAGTGCGAGCCAAGCCTCAGGGTTCAAGTGCTTACTCTCCTGTACCATGGTCTCCATGGTGCCATTGTGTCATCTGTACATCTGCCAAGTGCTGTCACTGTGTTCACTGCAGGGGAACACAAGACTATTAGAACACAGCTAGGAGGACAGATTTGTGGGTAAATAATTGTACTGACGTGATAGTTGTCTCCTGAGGTTGGGCAAGGAGTCCAAAAGGAAAATTTCTTAACTTTGTCTAGAGATATTGGAGAAGGAAGGCATCCATGAGGAACTATCCTCCTGAACTATCTGTGAGGATAGGAACTATCTGTGAGGATAGAAAAACCACAGGGTTTTTCTTGGTCTGTCAACTATGTAGGAATTGACAGACCAAGAAAAACCCTGTGGTCGAGGCTGGATCATGAACAGAGCACAGCCATGAGTAGGTGTCAGGCTGGGAAAAAAGGCTGAAGAGGGGAACTTAAATCTCAATTCTCTTTGGAGAGTATCTTATCCCTGATACAGTAGTCATTTACTAATTGAGTGAAGGACTACAAAGTTCTTACCTGTGATAATATCCCTTTCATTACTTACTTTAAATTAAAAAATATTATAGACTAGTGGCAAAAATTGCAAGCAATCCAAAAAATATACAGTAAAAAAGGGAAAGATATTCCTCCTTCCTTCCTTTATCTTCTTACTTGAAATAATCACTAGGAATAGTTTGGTGGGTATTTTTCTAGTATTTTTATATAGATATGCAAATATACAAACTATATTAATATGTGTTTTGCAGCAGTGAAATAGCACTACACATACTGCTCTGTGGTTGCCTCTTGATCTAGTAGTATGTGAGCAAACCCATGCTAGTGTCACTGTGTTTTTTAAGAGCTGTTTGTTTTGCAATTACAAGTAGTGTTGCAGTAGATATTCTTGTACGTATAGCTTATTCTTGAGGAAGTTTTTACTTATGTAGGTAGAATTGCTAGGTTAAAGTTAAATTTTTTTTACTGTGTCCTTCTAGAATGCCATAGCACTTCATACTGGCACAGTGTACAAAAGTGCTAGTTTCTCCACAGGCTAACCAACAACAGCATCAATCTATATTTTTTCACCAGATTGAGAAGCAAAAATATTTCATCTTCGCAAAGTGTATTCATATACTCTCTTAATATTCTTTGCTCATTCACTTAGTTTTGCCTCTTACTGGTTTTGATTTTGACAGGGTTCCATCTTTATATTTTATAATATTAACACTATTATATGGTGAAACAATCCTTTTTTTGGTCCTTCTGTTCAGAACTCAAGTGCTTACTGCTTAGATGTCACCAGTAGAAATAACTTGATATTGAAAGTGCTGTCAAATCGATCAATTAATTAATTAATTTTTATTTTTAAAGTAGGCTTCAATGTGAGGCCTGAACTTAAAACCTGAGATCAAGACCTGAGCCAAGATCAAGAGTCAGATGTTCAATCAACTGACCAGACGCCCCTGTCAAACTTACTTTCAAATAAATTTTTTAAATATTGCACTGAATTGGCTATGAAATTTCATGCTTGGTGACTAGTCCTTGAAAAATACCCTATAAATAGATCTCCTTCGCCCAACTGTTTTTCACAGACCAGTGCTGGTGATACTTTCACTGAAATCGAGTTTAGTCCTACTCTTAGGATCCTTAAAGTGATCTGTTAGTGCTCATTTCATTTGTCACAGTTAGTGGCTAGGTATATAAAATAGTACTTATCTCTTGTTAACAAAGTACACTTGTGCAGTAAACATAATGCTGTGTTACATGGAATTCTCTTTTCAGGAAGAAGAGTCATTGAAGACACAACTGGCATACTACACTGATAGCAAACACACTGGAAGGCAGTTGAAAGATACATTTGCAGATTCCCTTCGATACGTAAATAAAATTCTAAACAGCAAGTTTGGATTCACATCTCGGAAAGTCCCTGCACACATGCCTCACATGATTGACCGAATCGTTATGCAAGAACTTCAAGATATGTAAGTCTTGCTTATTGTTTGAGTTGCTTGCACGTGCTCAGAGTTAAGTCTGCTTAAAATGGACATCTTTGCTGTGCTTGATGTATGGCTCTTAACACTTGACAACTGGTATGTTGAAGGTATCAGCAAAAGAAGTGGGAAAGAAGAAGATTCTAACTCCACAAATGTTGGAATATATTTGAATATAGATTAATGTCTATATATACTTTAAGTATCCAGAGCTCACTGTATGTTATGTTTGGACAGGTTCCCTGAAGAATTTGACAAGACGTCATTTCACAAAGTGCGCCATTCTGAGGATATGCAGTTTGCCTTTTCATATTTTTATTATCTCATGAGTGCTGTTCAGCCACTGAATATATCTCAGGTTTTTGATGAAGTTGATACAGACCAGTCTGGTGTCTTATCTGACAGAGAAATCCGAACACTGGCTACCAGAATTCACGACCTGCCTTTAAGTTTGCAGGTGTGTTTTGTTTTTTCTCTCCTGAACCTTCTCTTTCACATATTTTGTTGTAGTGCAAGTAAGAGTAATTTTTAATATTTAATGGAGGTATTCACAACTAGTCCATTTTTAGAGCCAGAATTAAAGCCAAATTTGAGGTTCATATTTTATGAGATTACATTTTAAGGCTTGAAGTAGGTGTTCAGCTATTATATTATCTGGAGAAGAGCCAGACCATCCCTGCGTATAAGATTCTCGTGACAGGTTCGTTCAGGAGCTTCAGGTGTGGCCCACTGGAGCTGTGTCTCAGCCAGGCCTGGGTTGTTGCACAGTCCCCTTGGTCACAGCATCCTGTAGTCCTGGGAGTAGGAGACTTGTTAGTGGGGAGTGCCAAGATGAATCTGACTGCAGGACCTCCCATCTGGGGCTCCCCCTGACTAAAAAGTGCCTCATAAGCCAGTATGTTCTACTTTGAGATGAAGATGAAATATTTGTGTTTGTATTAAGAGTCATGTAATCAAACTCCCCTTGAAGATAGCATTTAAAGAAATTTTGGAGTCTTTCACATAATTTTTATTTTTAAAACCACAGTTATTACTTGTACATATAAGGTTTATCCTTTTATTTTGCTTTATTAGGATTTAACAGGTCTGGAACACATGCTAATAAATTGCTCAAAAATGCTCCCTGTTAATATCACTCTGCTCAACAGTGTTCCACCAACTCAGGAAGCATACTATGATCCCAATTTGGTAAGTGGCATGGGTTCCTTTGTGTAAAAAGGAAGTATATCCTTATCAAGTATTATCTATACCAGTTTTGTATAGCATTTCAAACACACAAAGTAGACTCTCTATCTTTGGTAGACAGTAGAAGTTCAGATAATCCGGAATCATTTATATATTTTCTTTCTCCTATCTAGTGGATGTTAAACTAATATTGAGATTAGTTGCTAATATTCTATAATCAGACATCTGTTCATTAAGGATAGCAAAGGAAAGCCAATGGAATACTTCAGAGAGTTTTGCTGGTGTTTACTCTCACTCAAGGCTTCTGTTTCCCCCACCTGTACTTTCATTTCTGTCCTTCACTGTCTTTTCTCCTCCCCTTTTCTAGCTTTCTCTTATAAAATTTGTGTTCCTAGTAAGACTTTAAAGTTACCAGGCCCCTGCATTTACACAGAACTTGCAGAAATGTGTTCCTCCCTAAGGAAGGTGATTTACACATAGAAAACAGTTATTATTCTTGTCCTGTTAGAGACATGATGAAAGATTATTGAGATTTAGTTTGCTTTTGAAATGAGTACATTTTCTTTCATTAGCAGAGTATTTTAGTATTTGCTAGCTTTCTGGCATGAGATTTAGAATCAGCAAATACCCTTTTAAGAATTAAGTAAAGGCTGCTTGCTAATGTTAATAAGTTAGGCTTGAGCTTCATACAAATAAACTACTTGGAGCAAGAATACTAACAGCATTAGTTAGCATTACTCGAACGAACTCTTAGCAAGGTGTTGGCTTCATAACTGTAATTAACTGTGATTATACCTAGGATAAAGTATTTCCTAATTAGGTTAAGAATGACAAGTTAGCTTATGAGTATGACATAGACCAGTTCATTACAATTTATGTTAGAAATTCATTCTACCAGTAACTTACAAGACTATTTTAACAGTGTATAGCAATGTGTGATTAAAATAAAAATTTATTTACAAAAACAGGCAATTAGCCTGCAGGCTATACCATGCCAATTTAACTTTTTCAAATACTGCATTAAAGTATTTGTCTTGATTACAGAGTCTTTGGTCCCTCCTTAAATTTTGCCCTGAGGTTAGTGCTTCACCTCTATCCCACCCTGGTCTTGGCCTGATGCAATGTTTGTATTTTCTCATAGCCACCAGTCACTAAGAGTCTAGTAACCAACTGTAAACCAGTAACTGATAAAATCCACAAAGCATATAAGGACAAAAACAAATATAGGTAAGTTGTACATACGTTTTCTCTGTTTAGTTTAAGAATAATTGTAGGAGTCTGGCATTTTCATAATTTTACAATTGTTTATCTCCTAAGCCTTCTTTTAAAATTTATATGAGCTGGTTTTGTTTAGTAATACCAAAAGAGTAAGTCATTCTCAGGATATTGACTATTAAAGTTTTATAAAATACTTTTCTTATTTAAATTCTGTTTTTATTTCCACGTAAATATTTACACTCTTTAAAATATGTTTTGATAATTAGGTTTGAAATCATGGGAGAAGAAGAAATTGCTTTTAAAATGATCCGTACCAATGTTTCTCATGTGGTTGGCCAGTTGGATGATATAAGAAAAAACCCCAGGTACTTTTTTCTTAACCAGTAAACTTTACTTTTTTGAGTACTTTTAGGTTCATGGCAAAATTGAACAGAAAATACAGAGAATTCCCATAACTTTAAATAATGATCTTTTTTCTTTTTTTAAATTTTTTATTAACATATAATCTATTATTTGCCCCAGGATTGCAGGTCTGTGAATCATCAGGCTTAACACATTTCACAGCACTCAACAGAGCACATACCCTCCCCAATGTCCATAACCCTCTAAAAAAAAAAAATGTATTTGAGGAGAGAGCATGTATGCGCAAGCCAATGGGGGAGGGGAGAGGCAGAGGGAGAAGCAGACTCCCTGCTGCTCATGAAGCCTGATGTGGGGCTCAAGCTCAGGGCCCTAGGATCATGACCTGAACTAAAGGCTGACGCTTAACCAACTGAGCCACCCAAAAAATGATCTTTAATTATGCAAATAGACATGATAAAAAGTGACTCGAGAGAAGGAAGTGGCTTATTTTGTTTGGAGCAGATGGAATGCAGAGCAGGCAGAGGGAGCCAAGCAAGGAGCCCAATGTGGAACTCTGTCCCAGGACTCTGGGATCATAACCTGAGCTGAAAGCAGAAGCTTAACTGACTGAGCCACCCAGCCATCCCAACGATTATGATTAGTAATCACTCAGCTTGTAGCTCTCTGTACCTGTTATTCCCTCTGACTGGAATGCCCTGCTCTAATTTTTTAAAATATCTTAAAGAAAAACAATTTCAGTCCTTGCTTTTTGCTTCCCCCATTTTGTTGATGTGCCCTCCCGGTCATTTTGTTATATATAAGAATACCACGTGAGAATTTGTAGTTTTCACTTGTACCTTATACCTTTATGTCTTTGTGCCAGTTTGAAAGTTTTGGGCTAAGAAAATTCATAGACCTTTATGGTACTTAAACGGACAGGGATTTATTAAAAGGACATGTGGTAAGCCAGGCTTAGTACCTGCCAGGCCCTTGTGATCTTGAACAGATCTTATTTTTAATTCTTGTTTTACTTTTTTAGGTGCTCATTTTTAAGTCAGGAATGGAAAATCAGTGTTCTTACTGACTGAAGCTTTAAGGACAGGTTTGCCCCCATTAATGAGGAGTCTGGACTAGGCAGAATCCAGGCTTTGCTTTTCCCTCAGGCCTTTTCCTCTCTGTTGCCCTCCTGTTTTTGTTGGCTTCATCTTCAAGCTGGAGATAGGGGAGCCACAGCAATTCTAGATGTCCCTACAGATGGAGCTATGCTCTGAGACAAAGGGATTGCCACTTTATATGTAGGGTATTCTGTCCCCCATTCATTCATTCATTCATTTTTTTTTTTTTTTTTTTAGATTTGATTTATTTGAGAGAGCAGAGAGAGTGCATGTGGGAGGGAGGGGTGCACAGAGGGACAAGTATACTCCCCACTGAGCACGGACACCCCCAACCCTATGAGGGGCTCCATCCCATGACCCTGAGATTGTGACCTGAGCAGAAATCAAGAGTCAGACACTTAACCAACTGAGTCACCCAGGCGCCCCAGACCCCCATTCTTACATCAGTCACTGTGAAAAGGATTCACATACACAGGAGCTGTCTCTGGGATGGAGTGGGCTTGCCTCTCATTGAGTCAGCTCATGGGGAGAGAAATACTGAGCAAAATGCAAACTCCTTTTAGAAGAAAGGGGATGATGTTTGCTAGGCACCCAGCAGGGTCTAATTTAGTTGTTGTCCACACTTAGCCTTTGTCTCATGCATATACTTTCTTTAATTTCTCCCAACATTACGAAAAATTTTGGAGATAAAGGAAAATGGAAAAAAATACTACAATAAATCCCACAAATATTTAACCCAGATTTAAAAATGTCAGTGTTTTATTATACTTACTTGATCTATCTATACACACACAGACACACACACAAAACAGGTTTTGTTTTTATTTTGTTGTTGCTGTTTGCTGAACCATTTGAAAGTTAGTTTCAGGCATCCATGCATTTTACCCATAATTATTCTAGTACATATCTTCTAAAACAAAATCATTCTCCTTTATACTAAAGACAGTTAACACATAACTAACACACAATCTGATAACACTAAGTAATACCATCTAATAGATAATCCATATTCATATTTCCCTAGTTGCATCCAAATGCCCTGTATAGCTATTTTTTTTAAAATGCAGGATCTAGTCAAGGCTTATGCATTATATTTGGTTGATATCTCTTTAGTATCCTTTAATTTGAAACAGTCCCCAAGAGAGTAGATAGGATAATGAATTTTCACCCACCACTCATCTTCAAAAAGAAGTGATTGTTAGAAGTTCTTCTTTCATCTACACACATCCACTCCTTTACTACCACTTCCTGATTATTTGTATGTAAACCTCAGACATTGTTTCATTTTCTCTCTAGATATTTACAATATTATTTCTCTATAACAGCTCTTTCAAAATAACCACCATATCATTATTTTATTCCTTAATATGATAACCATCTGGTCAATATACATATTTCCCTAGTTGTCTTTTCTAAGCATTTATGTTTTTTATTGGTTTGAAGTGTTATCAAGTAAATTCACTGCAGTTAAGTCTATCGGTTTTCCCTCAATCTCTCTTTTTTAACCATACAATTTTGTATGTGTATATGAAGAAATCCCTATACTTTGGACTACTTTGATTGTATCTCATGTTCCCACTTTTTCTTATAAATTGGTAGTTGGATCTGAGGGTTTTACTAGATTTAAGTTTGGTGAGGGTTTTTTGTGGTTTTTTGGTCTGTTTTAAATTTTAGCACATGTACTTCAAAAGTGGTGTCATCCCTGCCTGCTGTTTTAATGGGCCTCAGTTTAGTGAATTTGCCTTGAAGGGAACTTGAAACAGTAGGGAAGCATGACAGTAAGGTGCCAGAACTCTAGTACCTTAGTTGGAGAGATATTAAGAAAAAGTCATCAAACTCATAGGATCTAGAGCTGTAAGGCACCATCTTTATCTTAATTATCTATATCACTATTCTTAGTAATATAACCATAATATAACTTGGTTTTAGGTGTTCACCAATTTCTTCCCTGGCTGCCAACAAAATGCTCTAATCAGTAAACTGTATTTATTAAACACTTAATTGGGGACATGTTAAACAGAAAGCATTAATTTATTCCAACAACTAGAAGCACTTTTAAGATTATTTTCTCTAGTTCTCTTTGTTTTACAGATGAAGAAAATCCAAAGAAAAATTTTATAGAACATTCTTCCCCCCAGAGAATCGTATCAGCACATATAACAACTTGGAACATGAGTCCATTTAAAATATATTTGGAATCTACATTTCTTGTTTTATTGTGTCAAGATCATTCTCATGATAACCAATAACCCTGAATCTCTGTTTTTCTAGGAAGTTTGTTTGCCTGAATGACAACATAGACCATAATCATAAAGATGCCCAGACAGTGAAAGCTGTTCTCAGGGACTTCTATGAATCCATGTTCCCCATACCATCCCAGTTCGAGCTGCCAAGGGAGTATCGAAACCGTTTCCTTCATATGCATGAGCTACAGGAGTGGTAAGGTCTCATGCTCGTGTGTGTGTGTGTGTGTGTGTGTGTGTATGTGTGTGTGTATGTGTTTATAAGTGATGAAATTCCTTTAATGTACTATTTGATCTATAATTACTTTGTAAAAATACACTTAAAAGATTTTATTGAGCTTACTGGCCAAGCACATCTGCTGAGTATCATTCACTGCCATCAGAATAGCTACCTTGTTTCTTGAGAATCTGCTATATGGCAGGAGAACATGGTAATAGAAGCTGCATGATTTGCTCAAGGTAAAGTAGCTGCTAAGTGGTAAGTCCTGCCTGATTCCCAGCCTTCCATATGTTCCACTGTAATCCAAAGATGCTTTATAATGTTTCCTTCATGTCTTATTTTACTACTGTTTACCCCATGCCAGGTGCTGGGAATACATAGATGAAAGGAGTATGGTACCAGGTTTTGAGGCCCTTAGTCCTTGCAGGGAGACAGGCTTCAGGCAGATAGTTGTGGTATCAAGTGCTCTGACAGGGTTCAGTGCTACTGGAGTATGAATGAGGGAGCAGCCAGTTCTCTTAGGGGAAGGCACCATTTGGACTTGGTTTTGAATTATGAAAAGGACTTTCCCAAGTAGAAGAGACATTCCTGGTAGAAGAAATGGCATGTACAAGGCATAGGGTTGTAAAAGAGAGTGCCTGGAGAGCAAAAGGAGAGTTTGTGAAGGGCTCTACCTGAATTGACTTTTCTTTAGAGAATGGGGTTTCCCAAGAGAAAATTTTTTTAGATGTTTGTAGTGATTAGGCTTGGATGATCACAATCCAAATCCACATGATTTGGAAAGGTAACTGGTGAGGCAGTGTTATCTGGAATCTGGAAGCAGGGAGACAAGTATTAAGCATTTCAGGAGCTCTGAAACAGGGTGTGAACCAAGGACCACAGCTCAGGGAATAGAGAGAAAGCAGAAGACAGAATTGGGAGCGATTAGAGGGAGGAAATTAGCAACCTTGGCAACTAGAACTCTTTGGTGTATTGGAGTTTGGTAAGTGAGCCCATTAGCATGTATATTGCTAATAGCTGTGTATTTTTATTTTCAAAAGAAGAAGTTACTACTAAATTGTGGGTCTTATCTTCTAGGAATGGTTTCTCATTTTTACTTTGTTTTATTTAGCTCAGAGGAAAAAGATCTCTGGATGGTTTCAAGTGTTAACTCCCCAAATCCAGTTTGTGACTACATTTATCTTCAAGGGCCCAACTGAGTAAGAAAGGAGTGGGCTTAATAATAGTTTGAGAGGACTTTGATTTCTGTGTTACACAAATAAGATGAATCAGGTGTAATTCCCTGAACTGGGGGGCTTCATTTTCTCCATCCTATTCAGCATCTGTGTCCTTTCTTACTGCTGGGCTTCCACTACCGCCTTGCCTTCTAGAAACTTCACTTTTTCTCTTTCCTTTCATGACATTGTGGTTGAGTCCCCTGTCACCTTTCTCTGGTTTCCCAATAGGCTTTCTTCCTGTTCTCCTTCCTTGGGTATAACACTTTCTACACTGCACGGCAGTCTGTTTGGTGCGTTTGCCCCTCCTTATTGACTATAAGCTCTCTTCATGGGCAGAGATGGTGTCTGACTCTTCTCTGAATGCACAGTGCCTTTCTAGCACATAGTACATGTCCAATGGATGAATGGCTGAGGGAACCTCCAGCTATTATCAGGTTCTCTGGTTGCTGGGACAGCTTAGCTGTATTACAGCTTCTGGCTTCTTAGCTCTCTAAATTACATATCGATTCTGAATATCTTCTCCTAGACGTTAGAACTAACTGCGCTAGTTGTGATCTTGTTATGAGACATAGGAAATTCAGGAGGAAAATAGAGGTACTATTATCAATATGGGACTTGAAGTAGAGACATCTACTACAAGATAAGCTGTAAAAGAGAATCTGGAACTCAGCACAGAGGCCTGCATTGATGGCTATTAGAATATCTTCTAAGCCTTATGTTAAGCATATGTTTAGTCTTCATAATAAATTATTACTTTCACAGTACAGATGAGGAAACTGCTCTACTGCCTCTAACCCCAATATCCCATCTTCTAGTCCAGTTGATTCTACTCTTAGATTATCTCTTCTGTTGCTTGTTTTCTTTCTCTCACTTGTCTTCATTATGTTTTCATACCCAGGCTAACACAACTGGCTGCCTGGTTGCCTCTGGTCAGCTGACATGCATCCTTCGGATGGCCACCATTTTTACCCCAGTTGTCACACATACACCCACACCTGTCATTTCATACACTTTCCCACTAGAGTATTATGTCCAAACCCCATTGCATATTTTTCCAGAATACCTGGCAGTTTATGCCCACCTGCCTTGCCATGGCTTTAGCTCTCTTTAGCTC
Source organism: Martes martes (assembly GCF_963455335.1). Classification (NCBI taxonomy): domain Eukaryota; kingdom Metazoa; phylum Chordata; class Mammalia; order Carnivora; family Mustelidae; genus Martes; species Martes martes. Next base: position 19,794,706 of record NC_137895.1, read on the forward strand.
TCTTCCTGATGTCCCTAGGCCAGACTTCACTCATTTCTACAGGACTCAGCCTGCTCCTCTATGATGCTCACTGCCTTACTCGGCTAAATGCTTTCATTTAAGGTCCCCCACCCCGCTTCAAGGCTTATATGAAATATTACCGAATTTGAGGTGCTTTCCTCATTTCTCTCTTTTTCCACAAGACTTTGCTTTTGATAGTACATTTTTGGTCCATTTTGTTGATGGCTAGTCATCTGCATGTCTGACTCCCCACGCTTACAAACAGTTTAGAGTAAGAACTTCTTGTTTATCTGTCTGTATCCAGAGAAAGTGTTGATTAAGTGACTGTGAAGAAATGGATATGAATGAAAGTGTACTTTTGTTTAAGTGCTAAAAGTAATTTTATTTTGATGTCCTATCCTCTGCCTGGGTAACTTTTATAATTCAAATATAATATTTACTATGAGGTAATGAAAAATCTGATCTAATGTGGAAATGTACATTGTATTAACATTTTCAAATTGCCTCCAGACAATGTTTTTGTATTTCACAAGTTTAGGCTAAACTACTATATAAATAATTCTGATATAGTGGGACTATGCACAGAACTACATATTTGCTTTCTTCTTTCTCTGAACAGGAGAACATATCGAGACAAATTGAAGTTTTGGACTCACTGTGTGCTGGCAACATTGATTATGTTTACTATATTCTCATTTTTTGCTGAACAGGTAAGTCTTACATATTTTATGTGGGGATCAAACATTATTTATTATTTATGTATGTATGTATGTATTTAAATATTTTTATTTATTTATTTGACATAGAGAGAGATCACAAGTAGGCAGGCAGAGAGAGAAGGGGAAGCAGGCTTCCTGCTGAACAGAGAGCCTGATGCGGGGCTCGATCCCAGGACCCTGAGATCATGACCTGAGCTGAAGGCAGAGGCCTAACCCATTGAGCCACCCAGGTGCCCCCAAACATATTTTAGTATAAGAATATCTGATTCTTTAAAAAGTGGTATGAATTCACAGGAAAATTTTAATTTTTTCTTTTAGCTTCTAACTCAGATGTTAATATGTCAAACAGATTTCATAATATTCAGGCAGCAAACATAATAGCCTTTTATTCATTAATCTTCTAGATGCACTTCCAGTATTCTTTTTACCTGGAACTCAGTAGATTAACTTGTAGACATCAAGGTAAAACTGAACACCTCTATTTCTAACCAAAAGACCCACCTAGAATCCTCATCTGATACTGATTTTGTATGGTTTTTCGATTTTTCTTTTCTTACAACCTTTCTAAAAGTGACTGCAGTGACTTATCTTCAGACCTCCTACTCTTCTGTGGACAGTGCCCCTTTGTGCTCACATTTCTCCCAATTACATTTCCTTTGAATTGCTGGAATTTCTCTCCTTGCAGGCACATACACACAGCCTCCTTCAGGTGAAGTCCCAGAAGTAGAAGGGAGGTTAGTGAGGTAAAAAGAAAGGGACCATAGAATCCTTACTTGGTGTAGGCATGAAATGGTCTGAAGAGAAAGGGAATGGTGTCTGGGCTGACCTGACTTACCTGGGGCAAGCAGACCTCACCTCAGCCTCCATCTGAGGTGACTGCTGAGTGGAGCCTTTTTAGCTGTCAATTATGGGAAACTTGCACTGAGTTTACTTAAACTGGGAAGGAGAATGAGGCTGAAGTATTGAGAACTTTAGAAATAAACAGTGCCTGGGCTTCTTGCCGTAAATGGAAGGAAATAAAACATGGGAGATTGGGCAGGTAAGCAGGACTGCAGTTTAAATCTTCATCCACTTCCTAGCAAATATCAGTTCTGTTCTTGTTGCCATTATTCCGGGCTAGTAAAACTCTCCCTGCTCTAGAACAGAGGTCACTGAGGAATTAGGAGTCAGCAGTGTGCCTGCCTGCGATGAGGAGAAAAGATAGGTTGGCTGAAAGGAGCAGCTGATATCAGTGGGAAGTAACAGGAGTGCCAGTCTTTTATCTGTGTCACTTATACCCAGAGAGAAAAGGGAACCAGAGAGGCAAGGAGGGAGAAAAGAGGGAAAGAATAAATTCTTTTTTCTCTCTGTCCTGTTGTTCTTACAAGTCTCAGTGACAAAGAGTAAATCCTGAAAGCAGCTCGGGACAAGAGGTCTGTAACATACAATGGTAGAAAATATTAGACTGGCAGGAGACTTATCCACAGAGACCTGGCAGGCCAGAAAGGACTGGCATGATATATTCAGGCACTAAACGAGAAAAACATGCAGCCAAGAATACTATATCCAGCTAGGCTGTCATTGAAAATAGGAGAGATAAAAAGTTTCCAGGACAAACAGAAGCGAAAAGAATTTGCAAACACCAAACCAGCCCTACAGGAAATATTGAAATGGGTCCTCTAAGCAAAGAGAGCCTAAAAGTAACACACCAGAAAGGATCAGAGACAATATACAGTAACAGTCACCTTACAGGCAATACAATGGCACTAAATTCATATCTTTCAGTAGTTACTCTGAATGTAAATGGGCTAAATGCCCCAATCAAAAGACACAGGGTATCAGGATGGATAAAAAAACAAGACCCATCGATATGCTATCTACAAGAAACTCATTTTAGACCCAAAGACACCTCCAGATTTAAAATGAGGGGGTGGAAAACAATTTACCGTGCTAATGGACATCAAAAGAAAGCTGGGGTGGCTGGCAATCCTTATATCAGATAAATTAGATATTAAGCCAAAGACTATAATAAGAGATGAGGAAAGACACTATATCATACTTAAAGGGTCTGTCCAACAAGATGATCTAACAATTTTAAATATCTATGCCCCTAACATGGGAGTAGCCAGTTATATAAACCAATTAACAACAAAATCAAAATCAAAGAAACACATCAACAATAATACAATAATAGTAGGGCACTTTAACACTCCCCTCACTGAAATGGATGAACCATCTAAGCAAAAGATCAACAAGGAAATAAAGGCTTTAAATGATATACTGGACCAGATGGACATCACAGATATAGTCACAACATTCCATCCCAAAGCAACAGAATACACCTTCTTTTCTAGAGCACATGGAACATTCTCCGGAATAGATCCCATCCTGGCTCACAAATCAGGTCTCAACCAGTATCAAAAGATTGGGATCATTCCCTGCATATTTTCAGACCACAGTGCTTTGAAACTAGAATTCAACCACAAGAGGAAAGTTGGAAAGAACTGAAACACATGGAGGCTAAAGAGCATCCTAATAAAGAATGAATGGGTCAACCAGGAAATTAAAGAAGAATTTAAAAAATGCATGGAAACAAATGAAAATGAAAACACAACTGTTCAAAATCTTTGGGATACAGCAAAGGCGGTCCTGAGAGAAAGTATATAGCCATACAAGCCTTTCTCAAGAAACAAGAAAGGTCTCAAAAAAACAACCTAACCCTACACCTAAAGGAGCTGGAGAAGAGCAAAAAAACCCTGAATCCAGCAGGAGAGGAGAAATAATAAAGACCAGAGCAGAAATCAATGAAATAGAAACCAAAAGAACAATAGAACAGATCAATGAAACTAGGAGCTGGTTCTTTGGAATAATAAGATCAATAAACCCCTGGCCAGACTTACCAAGAAGAAAAGAGAAAGGACCCAAATTAATAAAATCATGAATGAAAGAGGAAAGATCACAACCAACACCAAAGAAATACAAACAATTATAAGAACATATTATGAGCAACTATACATCAGCAAATTTGACAATCTGGAATAAATGGATACATTCCTGGAGACACATAAACTACCAAAACTGAACCAGGAAGAAACAGAAAACCTGAACAGACCCATAATCAGTAAGGAGATTGAAGCAGTCATCAAAAATCTTCCAACAAAAAGCCCAGGGCCAGGTGGCTTCCCACAGGAATTCTACCAAACTTTTAAAGAAGAATTAACACCTATTCTCCTGAAACTGTTCCAAAAAATAGAAATGGAAGGAAAACTTCCAAACTCATTTTATGAGGCCAGCATTACCTTGATCTCAAAACCAAAGACCCCATCAAAAAGGTGAATTACAGACCAATATCCATGATGAACATGGATGCAAAAATTCTTAGCAAAATACTAGCCAGTAGGATCCAACAGTACAATTAAAAGGATTATTCACCACAACCATGTGGGATTTACTCCTGGGTTGCAAGGTTGGTTCAACATCCAGTCAATCAATGTGATACAAGACATTAATAAAAGAAAGAACAGGAACCATATGATACCCTCAATAGATGCTGAAAAGGCATTTGACAAAGTACAGCAGCCTTCCCTGATTAAAACTCTTCACAGTTGGGGCGCCTGGGTGGCCCAGTGGGTTAAAGCCTCTGCCTTCGGCTCGGGTCATGATCTCAGGGTCCTGGGATTGAGCCCTGCATCGGGCTCTCTGCTCGTCGGGGAGCCTGCTTCTCCCTCTCTCTCTGCCTGCCTCTCTGCCTGCTTGTGATATCTGTCAGATAAAGAAATAAAGTCTTAAAAACAAAACAAAACAAAAAAGAACTCTTCACAGTGTAGGGATAGGTGGTACATACCTCAATATCATCAAAGCCATCTATGAAAACCCACAGTGAATATCATTCTCAATGGTGAAAAACTGAAAGCTTTTCCTCTGAAGGCAGGAACACGGCAGGGCTGTCCGCTTTCACCACCGCTATTCAACATAGTACTAGAAGTCCTAGCCTCAACAGTCAGACAACAAAAAGAAATAAAAGGCTTCCAAATCAGCAAAAATTCATTAAACTCTACTCTGCAGATGATATACTTTATGTGGAAAACCCAAAAGACTCCACTCCAAAACTGCTAGAACTCATACAGGAATTCAGTAAAGTGTCAGGATATAAAATTTATAGAAATCGGTTGTATTTCTATCCACAACAAGACAGAAGGAAGAGAAATGAAGGAGTTGATCCCATTTACAATTGCACCCAAAACCATAAGATACCTAGGAATAAACCTAACCAAAGAGGCAAAGAATCTATACTCAGAAATTGAGGAAGACAGAAATAAATGGAAAAACATTCCATGTTCATGGATTGGAAGAACAAATATTGTGAAAATGTCTATGCTGCATAGAGCAATCTACACGTTTATGCAATCCCTATCAAAATACCATCAATTTGATTCAAAGAAATGGAAAAAATAATCCTAAAATTTATATGGAATCAGAAAAGACCCTGAATAGCCCGAGGAATGTTGAAAAAGAAAACCAAAGTTGGTGGCATCACGATTGCAGACTTCTAGCTATAATACAAAGCTGTAATTATCCAGACAGTATGGTACTGGCATAAAAATAGACACATAGATAAATGGAACAGAATAGAGAGCCCAGAAATGGACCCTCAACTCTATGGTCAACTAATCTTTGACAAAGCAGGAAAGAATGTCCAGTGGAAAAAAGACAGTCTCTTCAATAAATGGTGTTGGGAAAATTGGACAGCCACATGCGGAAGAATCAAAGTGGACCATTTCCTTACACCACACACAAAAACAGACCTCAAGTGGATGAAAGACCTCCGTATGAGACAGGAATCCATCAAAATCCTTGAGGAGAACACAGGCAGCAATCTCTTAGACCTCAGCTGCAGCAACTTCTTCCTAGAGACATCGCCAAAGGCAAGGGAAGGAAGGGCAAAAATGAACTATTGAGACTCATCCTGATCAAAAGCTTTTGCACAACAAAGGAAACAGTCAACAAAACCAAAAGATAGCCAGCAGAATGGGAGAAGGTATTTGCAAATGACATACCAGATAAAGAGCTAATATCCAAAATCTATTAAGAACTTATCAAACTTGGGGTGCCTGGGTGGCTCAGTAGGTTAAACCTCTGCCTTCAGCTCAGGTCATGATCTCAGGGTCCTGGGATTGAGCACCGCATCGGGCTCTGCTCAGCGGGGAGCCTGCTTCCCCCTCCTGCCTCTCTGTCTACTTGTGATCTCTGTCAAATAAATAAAATCTTAAAAAAAAAAAAAACTTATAAAACTCAACACCCAAAGAACAAATAATCAAATCAAGAAATGGGCAGAAGACATGAACAGACATTTCTGCAAAGAAGACATCCAGATGGCCAATAGACACATGAAAAAGTGCTCCACATCACTTGGCATCAGGGAAATACAAATCAAACCCACAATGAGATACCACCTCACACCAGTCAGAATGGCTAAAATTAACCAGTCGGGAAACGGCAGGTTTTTGGTGAGGATACAGATAAAGGGGAACCTGCCTAAATTACTGGTGGGAATGCAAACTGGTGCAGCCACCCTGGAAAACATACCAGTATGGAGTTTCCTCAAAAAGTCGAAAATAGAGCTACGCTATGACCCAGCAATTACGCTACTGGGTATTTACCCTAAAGATACAAATGCAGTGATCTGAAGGGTCACGTGCACTCGAATGTTTATAGCAGCAATGTCCGCAATAGCCAAACTATGGAAAGAGCCTAGATGTTCATTAATAGAGGAATCAATAAAGAAGTGGTATATATATACAATGGAATACTATGCAGCCATCAAAACCCCTGAAATCTTGTCATTTGCAACGACGATGTGGATGGAACTAGAGGGTGTTATGCTAAGTGAAATAAGACAATCAGAGAAAGACAATTATCATATGATCTCTCTGATATGAGAAATTTGAGGGGCAGGGTGGGGGTTAGGGGGGAAAGGGAGGGAAAAGGTGAAACAAGATGGGACCAGGCAGGAAGACAAACCATAAGAGACTCTTAATCTCAGGGAACAAATTGAGGGTTGCTGGGGGCAGGAGAAGGGGGAGGGGTAGAGTCACTGGATTAAGGACATTGGAAAGGGTATGTGCTACAGTGAGTGCTGTGAATTGTGTAGAACTGATGATTCACAGACCTGTACCCCTGAAACAATTAATACATTATATGTTAAAAAAATAAAATTAAATAAATTTGAAGGTTGAAAAGAAAAGTAAATATGTGTAAAAATATGTAGTTAAAAGGTCTTTATGGGCCAAAATAATTTTAGTCCTTGTGTGTTTAAATATTTTGTGGGCATATATTTAGGCATATTGACCCTATAATGAAAGTAGTGGTTGGTTTTATTTTGGGGAGGAATGATGGAGACTTGTTTGCTCTATTTTTGTTTATTGTTTTTTTTTTTTTTAATGTAGAAGATTGTGGAAATGATTGAGGTCATAGGACTTTAAGTTTAAAGTTTGTCAACATTCAGAATTAAAATTTATTTTCTGTTTTGATTATCTAGTTAATTGCACTTAAGCGGAAGATATTTCCCAGGAGGAGGATACAGAAAGAAGCTAGTCCTGATCGAATCAGGGTATAGAAGATCTTCGTTTGAAAATCATCTACCTCAGCATTCACTGAGCATTTTGAAACTCGGCATCATAGAGATGTCTTCATGATGGAAGGAAGCATCCAGTACAATACTTGTTTTGTGGCATGAATGTAGCCTACTGACCAGGGATTGTTTAACCAAGACATGGAAAACTTTTGTGTGTTGAGCAGCTCTGACCTGGTTTTACTTTTAAAGCATTTGCTCATGGACCCATCGTTCTTTTTATGAAAAATCTGACAAGATAAAACTGCCAAGTTCCCATAGCAGCTATTTCCAACTAACTTTAACATGAGAAGCCTAGGCCAGCTTGGGAACCATTGCTAAGCGATCCCAGTCTTTGCATTTTAAAGCCCTTTGCTGCAGTTTTACATTTTTGGGTTTTTTGTTTTTGTTTTTTCCATTTCCTATTTTTAAAATAAGTAGCTACTAAGTTAACTAGTTAACCCTTACTTCTGAAAATAATGAGTTGGGATATCTAAACGTGTTTTTATCTATGTTATTTAAATAATGCAACAATATCACCTTCTATTGGCAATACCTAAATTATGGATTCTATTAACATTTAAGACCATAAGTGGTCAAACTACTGATGAGATCAATGACTGACAGCTGAAGTACTTTGTGCTTGTTTACTTCAGCGCCTAAGAATGTGATTTCATGCAGAGGCCTAATTACAAAGGGCTAGGGTTAAGTAGCAGAGCTACCTTCCAGATGTAATTATGTTTCGGAAATGTACATATTCAAACAGAAGTGCCTCATTTTAGAAATGAGTAGTGCTGCTGGTACTGGTACATTATAGTGGTTTTTTTTTTAAATGCTCAGTATATTCTAGTAGCTAGCTCTTTCAGCTGGTTTCATATAATGCAGAGGTCAGCAAACTTTCTGTAAAGTCACATAGTAAATATTTGCAGGCCACAGGTGTCTCTGTTGCATATTCTTTATTGTTTAGTTTTAGTGTTTTTTTTTTTTTAACTTTTAAAAATGTCAAAAAACCATGTTTAGCTTGCAGCTGTACAAAAACAGGCTACCAGCTGGATTTGGCCCACAGGCCATTGTTTGCTGACCACTGGGATAGAGAATTCGTATTTTTATGTATGAGTAAGCCCTGATGTTCAGCTTTTATTTACATCATCATATGGTGGATTTCTGGAGATTAGATTCCATTAAGTCCGTTTTGAACTCTAACAGGTATTTTAAGATCATGATATCAAACAGTATTCTTTCAACACACATTTTGTAAAAAGAACTTGTGATGTAAATAGTGTGTTTGTGCTATAAGTGTTATGTATTTCAAAATGTGAAGTCTCAAAAATTTACATTTTGTCTGATGCTTTGATTTTTAAACTTTTGAGGAATGAGTTTATTGTTATCCATATTCTGCAATTACTTGAGGGCTTGTACAGTATATCAGCATCTGTACTGAACACAACTGAACATAAATGGAAAGTAATGTAAGGAGAGAGTAGTACTATAACATACTGGGGAGTGTCATGTTACATGAGACATAAATTCTAAATGGGATTTATCCTATGGTAAAAGTTGAGGAGGTATCTGGGTATCATTCTAAATGTGAAGAATTTATTATAGAAAAATTATAGAGAAATTAACATTTGGGTGTGTTGGGCATTTCTGTGGTTAGATCTAATTTAGAGCTTAATAGGATAGAAAATAGAATCATAGAATATTCGTAGAATCATTCATCTAAATGACTCTGTAGTGATTCTGTAGAATCACTGGAACAGAAGAATTTCAGAAGTTGAAGAGTAGTCAGATGGTTTCAAAATCTTAAAGCCTCAGAACCATTAAATCAAATTCTACAAAAGGCCAATATGTAATATAGACAAAGGAAAAGCTCCTTGTCCTGCTTGACCTCAGGTGATACCTCCAAACTCCCAGGCCTACCTTCACGTAGGGTTTGAAAATAACTTCCTGGACAACACCCTGCATTCTGTAATCAAAGACACAAGGGCAAGGAAGATGATGTGATTTTTCTAAGATCTCACAGCCAGTTAGAGGCAGAGGTAGGTTGGAGCCCTGATTAGGTCTCTTTTCCCATCCCTGCCAGGCTGTGCTGCCTCTCCATGCATACAGGCATGAGTGGGTGAAGAGCATACTCTTTGCAGTCAGACTTTTGGAGTTTGAGTCCAAGATCCTGGACATTGTTTGCCACAATTTGACTTTCTCCTAAAATGTGGGAGGCAGTAACTAGTATCTACTAATAGGCATACGGTGATGATTAAAAGAAATGATATATGTAGTACTGCTAGCACAGTGTCTGGGAAGTTACTCCTGCCTGGTAATGTCAGTAGTGATGATGGTAGTGATGAAAGTTTGTAGGTAAAGGATTGCTGTCCAGACCACAGGTGAGGTTTTTAGTGTAGTCATTAGGATGAAATAAATGATTACTTTGCACTTAGTTAAGAAAGTTACACATATTCTCATTTTTTTAAAAAAGTGGTTTTTTGCCTACTTTCTTGAAGTATTTTTAAAATCATTTCTACATATACAAAAAAGTATGCAGTCTAATGAATAACAGCTCAAGGATTTAAAAGGAAAGTGTAATTATAACTGAGGTTAAATTACTTAAGGAAGAGATAGCACCAATCCCACAAAAATTCCTCCAGAGTGTAGAAAACAAAGGAATACACCATCTAATTCATCCATTGAGGTGAACACAGCCCCACACCAAAGGTTGGCACAGTTAGAATTAGAGAGGGAAACCACAGGCCATCTGTCTCAAGAATCCCATATGAAAACTAACAAGCCAGATTCTTAAGTCCTTCAAAGGAACAACTCTTTATTGATCAAACTATGTCTACTGCAGGAATGCAAGGTGGATCCAACATTTGAAAATCAATGCAGTTTATATCAGCAGGACTGAAAAGAGAAACTGCATGGTATTCTCAAGGAAGCTTTCTTCAAAAAAGATTATAAAAAAATTTAAAAGTAGAGTCTAGCACAGTGACTCATCTGCTCAACTGTTATCAAGATTTGGCACATCTTTTGCTCTATTCTTTATTTCTCTTTGTTGATGTATTTTAAAGTAAATCCCAATTTCATGGGGACAGGAGTACAAAGTTTCAATTGTTGTTAAGGGGAGGTGAGTGGGCTTCTTGTCAATCTAACTGCTCCTTCTTCCACTTGCCCTACATCTTAGTGAACACATTGTGTGTGCTAAATGACTTAAATTCATAATGCCATTTCATTCTCACCACGTTCCACATTTTGCCACTGGGGCCTAGCTAGTTTAAGTGGCTTGCCCAAGGTCTATAACTATTAAGTGGCAATGCCAGCTTTTGACCCAAATGTCTCCAGAATTAACTCTTAGCCACTAAGATACACTCGGAATGCAAGGGACAAAAAGAAAAACAAGGGTGGAGGAGGCAGATACACTGCGCGACTGTTGCTCAACACAGCCCATCCCTACCTCCATATGTCAGCTTTTCTGCCCACAGTGGTGTTGTGGCAGCTCCTGACTCACATCTCTCAGAGAGGGAGGAAGCTGTTGGAGATGAATTAATGTGATTTGTGCCCACTTTTATAGCCAGGGAGATGGACTTTTACCAAAGAAGGAGGGGAGGAGAGGAGTACTGGCCTGACAAAAATACGAGCTTCACATAATAAAGTTTGGGTTAATGTGGAAGACCAAGTTCCTGGATTAAATACTTAAGTTGAAGGGAAGCTGCCATACTTGAAAAAAAATTAGAAAAATCAAATTTATTCATTAGGATACCGTGAACCTTACAAATTTTTCATTATTGAAAAGACTCAAAGAAATGTTTGCAAAGCATCAGTACAGTACCTGGCACATAATAAATGCTCCATAAATGGTTCACAATTATGGTTATTATAGTTCACAATTGGTCCCAAGTTGTCTCTCTGATCCTCCTTATGCTTTTCCTCCCCTGCCAGTCTCACCCATGGCCACACACTGTGCTGGCCACACACTGTGCCAGCCACACTGCATTTTCCGAAACATGTTACACACTTTTATCCCTCTGTATCCTCACAGATGCTATTCTTATTGGTTGACCTGTCTTTTCCTTGCTTATCTATCCATTAAACTCCCACTGATACCTCAAGGTGTGAGTCCATCATTAGTTCATCTACTAGAAAGTTTTCTAAGAGACTATCACCTTAGTTCTTTGAAACAATGAATAAGCAAAGAAGGAATGTCAAATGACCTTGACAAGATTCTACACCACTGGTTACTAAAGAAAATGAGAGGACATTTTGTCAGGAATCCAGGTAACAGAGTAAATGAGCAAATATGGAGGAGTATTAATGTCTTCTAAGAATCAGCACTGAGTTCATTCAAGCATTATTTATAATAGCCAAGATATGGAAACCTGTCTGTTGATGGATGGATGGATGGATAAAGATGATGTGGTATATATATTTTTTCTAATTTTTTTTCCAAGTTCTTACTTAAATTCAAGTTAACATACAGTGTCATGTTGGTTTCAGAAGTAGAATTTAGTAATTCATTGCTTAAATGTAACACCCAATGCTCATCACAAGTGCCCTCCATGAATGTCTATACATTTAGCATATCCTCCCACCCATTTCCCCTTCAGCAACCCTCAGTTTGTTCTCTATAGTTAAGCAACTCTTATTGTTTGCCTTCCTCTCTGTTTTCATCTTATTTTTCCTTCCCTTCCACTATGTTCATCTTGTTTGTTTCTTAAATTCCACACGAGAGAAATCCTATGGTATTTGTCTTTCTCTGACTTACTTCACTTAGCATAATACACTCTAGTTCCAACCATGTTGTTGCAAATGGCAAGATTTCATTCTTTTTGATGGCTAAATAATATTCCATTGTATATGTATACACACACACACCCCTTTATCCATTCATCAGTAACTGGACACTTGGGCTCTTTCCATAGTTTGGCTATTGTTGATAATGCTGTTATCAACATTGGGGTACATGTATTCCTTTGAATCTGTATTTTTGTATCCTTTGAGTAAATAAGAGTGCAATTGCTGGCTCATAGGGTAGTTCTATTTTTAATTTTTTGAGGAACCTCCATACTGTTTTGATGATGTGGTACATTTACACAAGAAGGAGATCTTGCAATTTGTGAGAGCATGGATGGACCTTACGAGTATGAGGCTAAGTGAGATAAGTCAGAGAAAGATAAATACCATATGATGTTACTTGTATATTGAATATGGAAAAAAAGCCCTCATAGGTACAGAGAACAGACTGGTGGTTATCAGAGGGGAAGTGGGTTGGGTATGTGAAAGGGTGAATTGAATCAATTTTATGGTGACAGTAACTAGACTTACTGTGTTGATCACTTTGTAGTATATGTAAATATTAAATTGTTATACATCTAATATTATATACCAATACTATTATATACTAATATAATATACATTATATACATTAATATGAATATATACCTTATAATTATTATAATACATTATAATATGTATATTATATACCAATATTACATATATTATATACCAATATGCCAATACTATATAACTTTACCTGAGACTTTAAGCAATCAAAGTATAATCAAATTCAATAAAACCCTGAGGCCTTTGTTTGCTAAACCTTAGATACAACTAATAAAACATGATTAAAAATAGGAAAAAAATTGGGACACATGGGTAGCTGAGTCAGTTAAGTATCTGACTCTTGATTTTGGCTAAGGTCATGATCACCGGGTCATGAGATCGAACCCTGCATTGGGATCCATGCTGGGCACAGAGCCTGCTTAAGACTCCTCTCTTCCTCTCCCTCTAGCACACACACCCCTCCCCCACCTGCTCTCGCTCTTAAGGAAAGAAAAGGAAAAGAATTGCAGAGCTGGTAGCAAATTAAGTCAAGTACAATTTGAAAAAATATTTTCAAATTATCCAGTGGAAAAATCCATTCATGCACAGAAAAAATGAAATAATACCCCAAATTTAACTATTATATCTTGGTAGTGAGATTATGAGTGAACTGCATTTCTTTCATTAATTATTTATCTTCTATAAATTGTTTTACAATGAATGTTTATTACCTTAACTAAGATAACAATTTAACAATACATTTTAGATAAAATTATAATGACCCATGTTAAATTTTTAGTGGAAAGTAGAATGCTTTTTATTAGCTAATCAAGGGAAAGCTAACTTTGAAAATCCGTAAGGTGTCCTCGGTTCCATTTTAAGAGACATCATGTGATGAAACAATTATTTCAATTCTTGTGTTTTTATTTAGTTGGATAAGGATTAAAGTTTGAAACCTATGAATAAAGATGAGTTTTCATTTGGAGCTAGAAAAGCCAAAAGATAACATAATCTAATCTTGATTACTCATGGGGCAGATCGATCATTCTTATCTTCCGTTTCTTATTTCCTTTCTGGTTTTCATATTTTTTAAGTTTCCTAACGTTTGAGAAAATAAGGCATTGGTGTTAGTATGTCACCAGATGGAGATGTTGAGCTGTTCTTGTTAATGTAGCAAATCAAGTTAGTGGTTCCAAACTTGAGTCAGTATGAGCAAGACGTGGAGAATTATTTAAAATGCAGATTCCCAGTCCTTACCCACAGAGTTAATTTGGTAGGTCTACCACGGGGCCTAGGAATCTGCATTTTAACACCCCTTTCCCCTACCCCCAACCCACATTTCCCCACTTCATCTTCTGCTAGTGATCCTGACACATGATGGCCCATGTACCACACTTTGAGAAACTCTTGTATTTGAAGCCATGTATGTATGAAAACACTTAGAGAAAGAATACAAATTGAGAACTAAGTAAAACAAGTCGTGGAGAACTCCAACATCTGAGGGCCCATTGAAGAAGGAAGAGTTAACAAAGATACTAAGAAACTGCCAGAATAGGAGGATATCAAGATAATCTGTAGCTACAGAAGCCAAAGGAAGACAGAATGAAGAAGGGGGAAAAAGTGGTTAACAGTTTGACTAGCTGAAAGTCAAATGAGATTAAGACCAGAGAACATGCATTTGATTTAGCAATATGGAAGTCACTGGTCACTTTAGAGTGAGTACAGTTTTAAAGTAGAAAGGACCAAAGGTGGTTTAGTGTGGTTTAAAGGTATTTGGAAGGAAAGGAATTTGAGGCAACAAGCTTAGATAATTCTTTCTAGAATTTTGATGGCTAAGAGAAAGACGTAGGGGAGTAATTGTTCAGAATTAAGGCCCAGGAATATTTAAAGTTCTGAGATATTAGAATATTTGTAAATGTTAATGGGAGGGATAGAGCAGAGAAAGGGAGAGAAAGAATGAATAATGTAAGATTCTTAAAAGACAAGAGGACTCAGACCCAGGTAGGCTGTAGCTCTGATGGCAGAAGTTTTGGGGGTTTCAGTGTGAACTACTCCCTCAGGGGGAAAAAAAAATGGGATTGTTAAATACTAAGTGTGAAGGGAAAGTGTTAGTGTTCAAGGTTGGATAGAGTAGAAAGGGCTGGGGACAATGAGTTGCCACAGGGGAAATGGGAGAATTTAGGGCAAAGCTGAGGGCCCAACTGAGGCTGGAACTCAAAATAAAAGTGCCACAAATTTGTTCCTTTGTATGGTTTTCTTCAGAGGCACCAGAGTGAGGGTAGGTAGCACAGTGGAAGACAGTTGAGTGTTTGCAGAAATAACATTTTGCCAGACAAATGCAGTGAAAGTACAGGTTGTTATTTGCATGAGACTGACTGAACTAATGGAATTTGAATCAAAGACAAGAGGGCAGCTCATGGAGAAAGGAAAAGTTCAAACGGTAATGGACTGAAAGTCTGGAGAAGATTGGCATGTATTTATAGTGTGAACAGATGAGACTGAGCTGGAAAGGTGGGACATAGTGGTTTGAGACTAGGATATCTGACAGGGGAATTATGAGGGTGGAGCAGCTTCAGGTGTGGCCATAAGAGTTAGGGGACTTTAAATGGAGTGCAGGGGCAGGTCATTTTAGATGAGAACCTTTAGAAATTTGAGAGGTCAAAAGATGAGGGCAAGAGTTGGGGTGAGAAGACTGTGCCAAATGCCACTGTGTTCAGTAAGTGAACAGGGGGAGACCAAGAAGGAGATGTTAAGGATGCTTGGGGACAACTGTCTAGAAAATTAACTTTCTAAGTTATACTTTTTTTTTCTGCGATTGCAAAAATATCAACTAAGTTAACTATAATCTTGTCTCTTTCAAACTTTTTTTTTCCTTTTCCTTTCAAAATTTCTAACGAAGCTCCTTTGTTTTGGTGACTGTAATTATAAGGTGGATACAACAGGAACATGAGAAAGTGATGTTGTTTACAAAAGAGAGTAATAGAGTGACCCAAAAGGGAAGATCCAGGGCAACAGGAAAAAGGAAAAATAGGGAAGAGGCGTACTGTAGAAACAAGCTAGAGAGGTAGTGGGAGAGAGCGGGCAGCTGCCATGAGGCTCTTTTAAGGGCACTTGAAAGGAAAGAGATCCCTGGCTAAAAAGGATGTTTACAAAGTTCTGTTTGATGTGCAAAGAGTGTCACCTCACTACACTTAATAAAATCACATAATTTGCCTATTACAGACAGAATCGGATGGGACAACATGTGAGAGACTGGCCTCAAAACTGTGAGAGCAGTGACCACCACAGAGTCCTTCTAAACCAGTCTATGCAAGCAGTCTTCTTTTTGATCGAATAGCTGTGGACTTCTTAGATCTTTTTTGAGAAATACATCCTTAAAGACTCAAAAATGCCTTGTGACATTTTGTATCTTCTGAGTAAGTCTCATTAAAAAAAAAACATATTTTCCATCCCTAAATCTGTACTTGTTAATAAAATATGAATTCTAATTTTTATTAATAAAACTTTAAATTTCTATATTATTTAATATGTCTGCCACTGGTAGCATTCATGTTTGATATTCAGGAAATGGTATACCAGTGATTCAGCAAATAACCATCATGATATTGGTAATGTTGATAACTTATGTTTACTGAGTACTTTCTATATGCTATTGAGTGCCTACTAATAGTTTTTATGCCTTATTTCACTTTTTAAAATCCAAATTTCTAAGAGATAAATACCATTACACCCCTTATATTAGTGAAGAAAGAAAGAGAGGCTTAGAAAGGTCAAGTAATTTGCCCAAGGTCTCACAGTTAATAAGTGGCAGAGCCTAATTTAATTTTGTTCTAAATTTTCATTTCATGTTTTAAACCATTTTTATGAGTTTCTCCTTGAATAACATTGTACCTGCTGTTAGGTGTCTACATGTGACTGGGTTTCTAGGTGATAAATTGTGAGCAGAAATAATGTGTGTCACTTAAACCTCTTACCTGTGCTCCTCCATATTCTTTTCCCATCTAACTGGCTGGGACAGAGATCACTTCTTTGGCAACTTTGGAATCCGTAAGTTGAAGATGGCAGAGTTTCCATCAGCCTGGGTCCTTAAATGACTGCACACTGAAAGTTCACTGAGGACCTATTTACTTTCCTAGTACTGTTAGAGAAGAAACAAAATCTTTTTTTTTTTTTTGAGTCATTATACATGCTTGGTTTTATTTGTTGCAGTAATAGTCTACCCTAGCTAATGCAAAGAGGGTAAGAAAAATTTCAACTATGTACTTCTATATCATTCACAATTGTATTTGTTTGCATTTCACTTAGTGACTTAAACAAGTATAATTGCCCACACTATAGCAGAGATACAGAGAGATGCAAAATATAAAAGAGGTTTGTGATAACTTATTTGCAGAGATGGCTACAATAATTCCCCTGTCTCTGAATGTTCATACTTATGCTGCTCCGCCCATCAAGAAGTAGAATTTGGGGTGCCTGGGTGGCTCAGTCTGTTAAGCACCTGCCTTTGGTCAGGTCATAATCCTGGGGTCCTGGGATCAAGTCCCACATCGGGCTCCCTGCTTCTTCCTCTGCCCCTCCCCCTGCTCGTGCTTTCTCTCTCTCTCTCAAATAAATTATAAAAATCTTTAAAAAGAGAGAGAGAGAGAATTTATTTCTTCACTCTCCGAAGCAGGGCTTGGCCATTTGAATAACTTTGGCACACAGGACAAATGCAGAGGTTTGAAAATGGTCATTCTTTGGGGCTTGCTTTCTTCTGGCTTGGAACCCAGAAACCCAGAAACCATGATGTGGAATGGCTTGAAGTAGCTTCCTGGAGAACCCACTTTGAGGAAAACTGAAACACCCTGACCAACAGCCTACATGCCCCCAAATATTATAACATAAAACAAAACTGGATATGCACCATGGGGTACACATGAAATATAAAAGGATGTAGGAAGTTTAAAAGTAAACACATGAGAAAAGATATCCTAGATAAACACTAAACAAAAGAAACATATGGAAATTTTATTAATATAAAAAATAGAATATAAGACAAAAAGCATTATTAAAGTAACTACATAATGATTAGAGTTTCAACTGACCAAAAGTTGAATAAATTCTAAATATATATATTTTTAAAGATTTTATTTATTTATTTGACAGAGAGAGATACCACTAGTAGGCAGAGAGGCAGGCAGAGAGAGAGGGGAAGCTCCCTGCTGAGCAGAGAGCCCAACACAGGGCTTGGTCCCAGGACCCTGAGATCATGACCTAAGTCAAAGGCAGAGGCTTAACCCACTGAGCCACCCAGACGCCCTTAAAAGGTGACTAAATTCTAAACTTGTATGTACCTAACTAGTTTCAAAATACAAAAATCAAAAATTGATAGCACTATAAGGTAACACATACAAATCCACTACCAGAATAGAAGACTTTAAGCACATAACCAGTAACTCCTCAGTTGGCCTCCTCAGTTATCCCTAGGCCAATAAGACAAACATATCAGCCAAGTCTTAGAGGATCTGAATGATACAATTAGTAAACTTAATTAGATGGACATATTTAGAACCGAGCACCTCACAATCAGAGCTTACCCATTCTTACCAAGTACACAAAGAATAAATTTTTTAAATGGCCCTTGTGCTAAAACATAAAACAAGTGGTAACACATTTAATATCACAGGTATGATCCAGATTACAGGGTATCAAGTTAGAATATTTCAATTAAAAAATAAAATTGAAGAACTACCTTTGCTTGAAAGTCTAAAAACATATTAAATAATTCAGGAGTCAAAGGAGAACTCATAATGGAAATTTAAAAATACATAGAACTTGATGGTAATGACAATATTGCATATCACAACTTGTGGGATTCAGTCAAAGGGAGGGTACATAGAAATTCATCATCTCAAACGAATATCTTGGAAAAGAAAAAAGACTGAAAATAAACAATGATCCAACATAAAAAGTTAGAAAAAGAAAAAAAAGAGAATAGAAAGAAATAATAAATAGCAAAAACTGATGAAAGAGAAAACTTAGGTTTAATAGAAAAGATCAGTAAATTATAAAAGTCATTTAAAAAAAAAAACTAATAGCAAAGAAAAATACACCTCTGGTGGTATTTTAAAAAAACAAGGAAAGACTTGAGGGAGAATCTGGCACCTGGATGTTAATGGTGACCCCCCCAAATCTGAATCTCTCCACACATCTTCTCTGAGAACCATAAAATAACAAAAGCAAAAATAAAATCATACATAACCCGTGCCTTCAGCAAGGAGACAGAGAATACAATGACCTTCTCTAAGAAGAAGAGAGACAACAAATTCCAACAGAACTTGTGCCATTGCTGCACCCACAGGCTCAGAGAACCCAGGTGCCCCACTTTGGTGTAGTTAAGAAGCATTTTAGTGGTGCCTCGGTCAGTTAAGCGTCTGCCTTCAGCTCAGGTCATGATCTCCAGGTCTAGGGATCAAGCCCTGTGTTGGACTCCCTGCTGAGCTTTTCCCTCTCCCTATGCCTCTCCCCCTGCTTGTGCTAGCTCATGTGCTCTCTCTCAAATTAAAAAAAAAAAAAAAAAAGTATACTGGAACTAGTGGAAAGATACCCCTTGCTCTTTGTTGGAACATTTTAACATCATTACGATGTCATTTTTTTCTAAGTAAATTTATAAATTTAAAGAGATCCCAATAAAAAGTCAAGGTTTCTCTGAAACAGGAAGAAATAGAAAACTTGAACAGACCAGTAACAAGCAAAGAAATTGAATCAGCAATCAAAAAATTCCCAAAAAACAAAAGCCCAGGGCCAGATGGCTTCACAGGTGAATTCTACCAAACATTTAAAGAAAGTTAAATATCAATTCTTCTCAAACTATTTCAAAAAATAGAAAAGGGAGGAAAACTTCCAAATTCATTCTATGAGGCCAGCATTACTCTATGCCAAAACCAGGTAAAGACTCCACTAAAAAAGAGAACTACAGGCCAAATCCCTGATGGACATGGATGCAAAAATTCTCAATAAAATACTAGCAAACTGAATCCAACAATACATTAAAAGTATCACTCACCATTGATCAAGTGGGATTTATTCATGGTTGCAAAAGTGGTTCAATATTCACAAATCAATCAATATGATACACCACATTAATAAAAGAAATGATGAGAACCGTATGATCATTCAATAGATGCAAAGAAAAAAAGCATCTGACAAAGTACAACATCCATTCATGATAAAAACCCTTAATAAAGTAAGTTTAGAAGGAACATACCTCAACATAATAACGGCTATATATGAAAAACCCACAGCTAATATCATCCTCAATGGGGAAAAACTGACAGGTTTTCCCATATGGTTAGGAACAAGACAGGGATGTCCACTCTCACCACTGTTATCGAACACAGTCCTGGAAGTCCTAGCCACAGCAATCAGACAACAAAAAGAAATAAAAGGCATCCAAATCAGCAAGGAATAAGTAAAACCTTCACTACCTGTAAATGACATGGTACTCTATACAGGAAACCCAAAAGACTCCACCAAAAAAATTGCTAGAACTCATACATGAATGGAGTGAAGTTGTAGCATACAAAATCAATGTATAAAAATCTGTTGCACTTCTAGTGGTGCCTGGGTGGCTCAGTTGGTTAAGCCTCTGCCTTTGGCTTGGGTCCTGATCTCAAGGTCCTGGAATGAGCCCTGCATCAGGCTCCCTGCTCAGCAGGGAGTCTGCTTCTCCCTTTTCCTCTCCTTCTGCCCCAACCCTGTTTGTGTTCTCCCTCTCTCTTAAAATAAATACGATTTTTTTTTAAAGGAATCTGTTGCATTTCTGTACAACAATAAGGAAGCGGTAGAAAGAGAAATTAAGCAATAAATGCCACTTACAATTACATCAAAACAGTAAGATACCTAGGAATAAACCTAACCAAAGAGGTGAAAGATTTGTACACTCTGAAAACTGTAAAACACTGATGAAAGAAATTAAAGACAACACAAAGAAATAGAAAAACATTCCACATTCATGGGTTGGAAAATCTGTGCCCCACCCCAGCTAATGCTTTCTCTCAAATAAATAAATAAAATCTTTAAAAAAAAAAACCCTACAATGAAATACCACCTTACACCTGTCAGAATGGCTAAAATCAACACAAGAAACAGCAAGTGTTGGCGATGATGTACAGAAAGGGCAACCTCTTGCACTGCTTGTGGGAATGCAAACTTGTGGGACACTCTGGAAAACAGTAAAGAGATTCCTCGAAAAGTTAACACAGAACTACCTTCTATCTACAATCCTGCAATTGCACTACTAGGTATGTACCTAAAGATAACCAAAATACTAATTCAAAGGTATATATGCACCCTGACGTTTATAGCAGCATTGTATATAATGACCAAATTATGGAAACAGCCCAACTGTCCATCGACTGATGAATGGATAAAGAAAATGTGGTATATCTAGAATGGGATATTATTCAGCCATAAAAAGAATGAAATCTTGTCATGTGCAATGACAAGGATGGAGCTAGAAAGAATCATGCTAAGCAAAGTAAGTCAGTCATAGAAAGACAAATACCATACGATTCACTCATATGTGGAATTTAAGAAACAAAACAAATGAGCAAAGGAGGGGAAAAAGAGGGAGGCAAACCAAGAAACAGACTCTTAACTACAGAGAACAAACTGCTGGTTACTAGAGGGGCGGCAGGTGGAGGGATGGGTAAAACAGGAGATGGGGATTAAGGAGTGCACTTGCTGTGATGAGCACCTGATGTTGTACGGAAATGCTGAATCACTATATTGTACACCTGAAACTAATATTACACTGTATGTACACTAACGAACTGGAATTTAAATAAAAACTTCTAAAAAGTCAAGGTTTTTCTTCTTAGAGAGACACAAGATGATGCTAAAAGTCACATTTCTAAAAATGCAAAGGGGCACCTGGGTGGCTCAGTAGGTTAAGTGTCTGCCTCCAGTTCAGGAAATGATCCCAGGGTCCTGAGATTGAGTCTAGCATCGGGCTCACTGCTCAGTGGGGAATCCGCTTCTCCTTCTCCCTCTGCCTCTCCATGCTTGCTCCCTCTCCCTCTCTCTCTCTCAAATAAATAAAATCTTTTAAAAAATGCAAGAACATCTAGGAAATTCCTGAAAAAGTTAGCTATCATGGAAAGTAGCCTATCAAATATTAAAATAAGCTCATGGGGCACCTGGGTGGTACAATTGGTTAAGCTTCCGACTCTTGGCTTTGGCTCAGGTGTGATCTCACTGTGGTGAGGTTGAGCCCCACG
The DNA here is from genome assembly GCF_963455335.1 of Martes martes. NCBI lineage: Eukaryota > Metazoa > Chordata > Mammalia > Carnivora > Mustelidae > Martes > Martes martes. The sequence goes on from NC_137895.1 coordinate 19,816,584, forward strand.
GGGGGGATCCCCACTAAGCAGGAAGTCTGCCTGAGATTCCCTCTCTGTGTGCACTCTTGTTCTCTCTTTAAAATAAATAAGTAAATCTTTTATTTATACACACACACACACACACTTGTAAGTGTCTATAATTCAGTGTGGTACTGGTACATAAATGATAGGTCAGTGGAATGTAACAAAATCCAGAAGTTGACCCACTCTTTATGGAAATCTAGTGTATAATAAAGGTAGAATTTTTTTTTTTTTTAGATTTTGTTTATTTATTTATTTGACAGAGAGAGAGAGATCACAAGTAGGCAGAGAGGCAGGCAGAAAGTGAGGGGGAAGCAGGCTTCCCGCTGAGCAGAGAGCCCGATGCAGTGCTCGATCCCAGGACTCTGAGAGCACGACCTGAACTGAAGGCAGAAGTTTAACCCACTGAGCCACCCAGGCGCCCGTAAAGGTAGTATTTTGAAGGGCGGGGGCAAAGGTTGATGTTTTAGTAAATGTTGTTGGGATAATTGGACAGATATTTGGAAAAAGATGAAATTAAATCTGTTCTCATACTATATACAATCCTGTCTGACCTTCAGAGTTTACATTCTAAAGGGGGCTGGGGGAGACAATAAAGTAAACAAATTACACGTATAATAAAAAATGTTAAGTGCTAGGAGAAAGGTATATGGGGAAGGGGAATAGGGTAAGAGAAAGTAAGGTTCAAAGTTTGCATTTACAATATTTAAAAGTAGGTAGGGGCAGAAAAGTCCTCACTGATATGAATACTAGCATTTGAATGAAGACTTGATAACATGGAGCAAGCCATGTACATAGACTTCATTCCAAACTAGGTAAGAGCAGAAAATTACAAGCCAATCTCACTCAAGAAAATTGACACAAAATGCTGTATAAACCAAATATAGCAACGTGCTTACAAAATTAATGTATCATGATCAACTTGGGTTTATCACGGGAATGTAGGTTTGGTTTAACATTAGAAAAACATATAAATCTTATTCACCAAACCAACAAAATAAAGAGAAAAGATCATTTTGATATAAAAATAATTAAATAAAATGCAGCACTCATTCATGATTTAAAACAGAATAACAAAACAAACACAGCAAACAAAAAACTTACCAAACTACAAATAGAAGCTACATTTGCAAAAAGAGCAACTATCTACATACAGCATCATCATTGTTAGTAGAAATCTTAGAAACATGACCTTTAAAATAGGAAAGAATGTTCAGTATTGATGCTTCTACTCATCTCTAAACATTCTCATGAGTACAGTCAGAAAAGAAAGGAAAAAAAAAAGCCTAAGAATTAGAAACAAAAATGTCATTATTCATAGATGATATGATTATACCATCTCAGCCTCTACAAATTATTATATCCAGCTGGGTGTAAGAATAAGATCAGTATCAGAAATCAACTGGATTTTTATATACCAGCAATTAGAAAAAAAAACAATATAATTTATAAATAAATCTGATAACAGTGAAACCCCTGTACACAGAAAAAAAAAGGACTAACTTTATTGACTGATATTAAAGAAGTTCTAAATAAATGGAAAATATGCTATATTCAAGACTAAGAAGAGTTCATTTCCTCAAACTGAGCTCTGGATTTAGTGCAATTTCAATCAAAATCCAAGAGGTTTTTTTCATGGAACTTGGAAAACAAAGATTCTAAAATTTACATGAAAAGAAAAAGTTCAAAAATACACAGAATACTCCTGAAGAAAATAAGGTATGAGACTTGCCTATTAAATACTAAAGATAGCGCAACCCCATCAGGTCCCCTCCCTCCTTGGGAGCTTTGTACTGTCACTTTGCTATTGCTCAATAAACCTTTCTTTGCTGCCCCCCCCCCAAAGGATACCAAAGATACAATAAGACCGGAATGATGAAAACTATGGTTTTGGCACAGGGACATGCAGACTGGCCAGTGGAATATGTTAAAGAAGCAAACTCAAAAACATGTAGAAACATCATGTTATAGGGAAAGCATGAACTATTCAAGAAATTGGGTTCCATACAAGGCAAAAAAAGTAATTGGATCCTACCTTGACACCGAGCACAAAAATCGATTCTAGATGAACAAAGACTTAAAAAATAAAAAATAAAACCTTAAAACCTTTATATTTTTATGAATTCAGAATAAGGATGTTTCTTTGAAAAATACAGAAAAAGTCATAAAGATTAATATCGAGCATACATAAAGGCTTATAAATCAACAAAAACCCCAAATAGATATTTCAAGGAAAAGAAAATGCAAAGCCAATAAGCATAGTAAGAGTTTAATCTTCTGAGTGACTGGAGAAATATAAAGCACACCCAAAGTAGTATCATTTATATACCTGATAGAATGGCAAAATTAAGAATATACTAAACAATGGGAACTCACTCTGTTGGTGGGGACTAAATTGGAAACCAGTTCACTTACTTATTATCATCCAGTTTATGACCTAGCAATTTCACACCTAGATTCTCCGCAAAAGCTTTAGCACATATGCATGAGATCAGAATTTCATAGTGGCATTGTTTATATAGGCTATGCTCTGAAAGCAACCCACATGTGCACGGCCAGGAAAATCAATGAATAAATTGTGGAAAGGAGGAACAATAAAATATTATACAGCAGTGAACATGAAAGAACTATGGCTACTCCTGATAATATAGATTTTCTTAGTGATGGGTGAAGTAAAAAGTGAGTGGAAGAATATTACAAAGAATATGGTACTTTTTGGGTGGCGGGGACGGGTACCCTCCACACACAAAAACCAAGCAAGGTTAAGGATACTTGTATGTGGAAACAAAAGTTAGAAAATGTGAGAGATGATGATTTACACAGAATTCAGGATAAGTGAGAAAATATCTCTGACCAGGGAATTGGGGGTGGGAAGGGAATGGGATGGAAGGGATTTCCTGACAAAATGCCAAGGGTTCTTCTGGTAAAATTCTGCTTCACAAATTAGGTCGTGTGTTCCTCGTGTTTCATAACTTTATATTCTGCACTTTTCAAGTACTATACAAGTTTAAAAAAAACAAACAGTCAGGAACATACCTCAAGAGCCCTAACACCCGCAGGCCACAGCCCGCAAGGCACTCTGGGTCAGCAGTCTCGTGGTCAGTTGTCCGTGGGGGCGGAGACTGTGGGTATTCTACACGCACGCGCACAGCCACCAGCCAATCAGCGACGCCTTCGGGCGAGGCGGCGCTGGCTTTTTTCCCGCGGGAATTCTGAGTTGCCTCAGAGGAGCGTCGCGCTGGCCTAGCGGACAGGCACTTCAGGTGAGGGGCTGGGGCCGCGGAGGCTGGAGTGGCAGCGACACTGTCCAGAGACCTGTACCTGTGGTCTTTGGCCATTGGGGTTTTTTTCATGCGTGAAGAGGAAAGGATTTTTTCTAGCACCGGCCTCCGAGCCAGAGGCTTCTCTGGATCTGTGAGGTAAATCTTTGCGACTGGCTCTACTAGGGGCCTCTGACAGAAAAATGAAGTCAGTGAACCTCACTGAGCGCAGGGCCTGGATCAGGCGAGGGGCAGGTGGAAAGCCGCGGGATGAAAGGGGGTCTCACTGGTCGCGATGCCCTGGGCAAGTTTATATCCGGGGAGCAGGGTGGGCCTTTGTCTGTCTGCAAGTCTCTCCCTCGCGCCCGCCCTAAACCCGTCAGAAACTGGGTGAACTAAGGGCTTCTCTTCCATTGTCCTCGATGTCTGTGTTGTGAACGTCTTAGGCGGAATTGTTATTTCTCAAGGCACACATTGCAGAACGTTTTTATTTTATTTTTATTTTGCTGTAAACTTATTTTGGGGCATGATCACAGGATCGAACCTGTCAACAACTGCAGTTTCACTTTGTGACGGAAATGCACAAACTAGATTCTAGCCCGAATTTAGCCGGAATCTGACAAGGGCGGGACTGAAATTCAGATCGCATAGCCCTCAGATGCCAACTCTCCGTCACCTCACACCTGGAATCAGGGTCGATGCTGTCATTATCTTCTTTGTTAATTTGGGCCAACAAAATAAGTGAGGAGATTCCTCTTTATTTGATACAGCTAATTTTGAAATTTACCAGTTTACTTAAATGGTGTCTTTGGATTCAGAAGATTTGAGAGATTTATTTTTTTTTAAATCAGAAAACATTTAAATATGGTGCCCTCTGGAAGAAAATATAAAGGGAAATCTGGGAAGACATCAATGGAGGATCAGGTTGTAAGAGCCTATGACTTTGAGAAGGAAGATAAAAAAGATCTGAGTGGTTCAGAGGAGGATGTTACCGAAGGTACAGTATATCTAATGTTGTTGGGCAGTGACCCTGTCCTGTAGTTCATTCCTTCCGGATGCACTGCATTTTAGACTATAATAAAAATTTATTTGTAAAGCATTTTCATGTACTTCATGTTTCTCATTTGGAGTTTGAAAAGTTTACACAGCATCTCGTACCTTTACAGTCATTATTCTCCAGATGTCTGCTTCGTAAATAAATAAATGAGTTTTATATAGCATAAATATCTGTATTATATAAAAATAAATAAAAACCTGGCTTACTATGACATTAGCACAGGAAGGCTTGCAAAATTCCTGTAAAATGGTCCTAGATCCTGATTTAATTCTATCTAAACTGCAGAGCAAGTACTGTATTTATATGTCTGCTTTAAAAAGTTACGTTGGCTTCGGCTCAGGTCATGATCCTGGACTTCCAGGATCGAGTCCCGCATCGGGCTCCCAGCTCTTTGCGGAGTCTGCTTCTCCCTCTGACCTTCTCCTCTCTCATGCTCTCTCTCACTCATTCTCCCTCAAATAAATAAATAAAATCTTAAAAAAAAAAAAAAGTTACATTGGCAAAAAAACCTAAAAGCCTCCAAATTAAGATAGTACATCATTAAAAATTACCAAAATGGAATAGTTTGAAAAATATTTTTCTTTTTTATTGTCAATGTAGGGAAGACTCCAGTAATTGAGAAGCATGGGAAGAAAAGGACTTCTGCAGCAGTATTTGAAGATATGGGGTGATGTGCTCAAAATAATTTTTGTGTGTTACATAAGCTACTTTAAGAAAAGTCTGCTTTGGTTGTCCAATGAATATTGTATGTAAAACACATTGTGTGATATTTCAATCCTTAATTTAAAAATTTCTAATGTAATTTCACAGGGGTGAAGTACAAAACATGCTGGAAAGATTTGGAGGTATGTTTTAAGAGATATTTTTCTTTTAAGATAATTATTTTAAACCATATAACATATAACCTCTGTAATAGGAAATGTTAATCAATGGACTATAAGACTGTTAATCTAATGCTTGTCCTCATATATAAGATTTTCCCTAAGTATGTGTGATTCAACTATATAGATTTCCTTACCTAATCTCCAGTTGTCAATGCGAAGAGTAAGAATGGTATTAACAATGGTGAGGTAAGATGGTGTTTTTATTTAATATATGTGTGAATTTAATGGACTGTGCAATTTTAGGACAAAAATGGAAGGGGAAAGTCTCTACTCCTGTTTATATCAACTTCCACAAACTCACAAAGCAAGTGTTAAAAACACACATATCTGTATATATGTCAGCTTTTCATTTTCTCAATTTAGTTATTTTCTATGACATTGCTGTGTTCTTTTCTTAGGGGCAGTATAAACTGAACCCTTTAAAATACCTCTTTATTTTATTTTTTACTTTATTAAACTATGTCATTTAGAAAGGTAACCCTGCTAGGTAGTGAGAAATATATAATCAGATAAAAAGTTTATAAACCTTAAATGGTATATTTAATATTAGTTACATTAACTGTGTTAGGGGATAGTGTTCTTTTTTTTTAAAGATTTTATTTATTTGAGAGAGAGAGAGAGCATGCATGAGCCAGGGGAGGGGCCACAGGGTGAGGGAGAGAAAAGCAGACTCCCTGACGAGCAGGAAGCCCAACACAGTGTGGGCTAGATCCCAGGTCCTGGAGATTGACCTGAGCCAAAGGGGGACATTTAACCAACTGAGCATCCAGGTGCCCCAGGGAATAGTATTCTTAAAAAAGAGCCAATATTTGGTTCCTCTATATGGATTATGTACTCAGTCAAGTCATTTTTGAAAGCTTTGCTCTATTTGTGGTAGAAAAATGTTTGTTTTATAATCTGTCTTCTAAATTTATCATAGGTGTATACTGGAAATATGGAATATTTGTATAATAATACAGATCCATCATGATTACTGAAAAAAATAATTATTGGTGGTAGATTCATATGCAGGTATTTAGCAAAGCAGTTTTATAGGACAAAAATGTCTTATAAAAAGCTCCAGAAATCATTGTCATAAACCTGAAACTAATCTATAACATTGTGTGTCAACTATACTTCAGTAAGAAAAAAATTTTCTTTTAGTAAGTGCAGGGAAAAAAAAGGTTCCATAGAAGTATTTAAAAGGGTACTTGAAGCTTTGCGCAGTGGCAGTATCGTAGCCAATGAGGTTTATCCGAGGCGCGATTATTGCTAATTAAAAGGGTACTTGAGTGAATTTATCAAGATACTTACTTAAATTAAGGTTTTTCTATGCTTGGTTTTTATCTCTTTTGATAAAAATTGTATTTGAAAGTATCACAGATTGTATTTTAAAAAAAATGGTTTTCTTAACTGTTTTTATCCTTTTTGGATTCTTTTTAGATTTTTAAATTTATTTATTTGTATGAGAGAGAGAACAAAAGGGGAAGGGAAGATGGCAGAGAGAGAAACAGACTCCCCACTCAGTAGGGAGCTGTGATGCAGGACTCCATCCCAGGACCCTGTGATCATGACCTGAGCCCAAGGCAGACACTTACTTGACTGAGCCACCGCCCCTTTTTGGATTCTTTTAAAATAATTTTGTGTGTTTCATATGATGAGTTCTAGCAATAACTCATATAAATGAGTTCTTTTAGTTGGAGAATATTTTACCAATTTGGAAAAATTTAGCCTTTATTAGTGTTTTCTCCTAAGGAAGTTAAAGGTCTGTCTTTGAGACTCCCCTTTCTTTTTTCATGTTTAGTTTTTTTCAATCATCTCTAAATTAAAAAATTAGCTCTAGGAAAATCAAAATAGGGATACTAATTGCCGAAAGCTTTCTTAGGAAAAAAAAAAAACAAATAATTTTGGCTTTTTAATATTATACCTACTTTAAGATTTAATTTATTTTTTTTAAAGATTTTATTTATTTATTTATTTGTCAGAGAAAGAGAGAGATTGAGAGAGAGAGAGAGAGAGAGAGAGCACAAGCTGGGAGAGCAGCAGGCAGAGGGAGAAGCAGACTTCCTGATTAGCAAGGAGCCTCAATATAGGACTCAATCCCAGGATCATGACCTGAGCTGAAGGCAGAGGTTTAACCTACTGAGCCACCCAGGCGTCCCTAAGATTTATTTTTAAATGTCTTTCCAAAACTGTTGAACCACCTATATATCCCTATTTAATTTAAATATGTGGGAACAAAATAATTTTCAACATTAAGTTTTAATGAATGTTTATTTTCAATAAAGCTGACATTAACAAGGCTCTTCTTGCCAAGAGAAAAAGACTAGAATTGTATACCAAAGCTTCTCTCAAAACTAGTAACCAGAAAATTGAACATGTTTGGAAAACCCAGCAAGAGCAAAGGTAAGGTTGTTGGTTTTTTCACAGCCATGACATTGTATCATTTCTTAGTATTCGTTGCTGCAAATTATGAAAAATACTGTCATCTTCTATTTGCCAGGGTCTCTAGTAAAATATATACTTGGCTTGATTTTCCTTTAAGTCCTTTAGTTCTATAACCTTCTTCATAGACTTGAGATATATTTCTTAGAAATCAATGCAGGTTATCTTTTTCTCCATTTAAATAACAACTGAGTTTTTTAAAGGTTATTCGTATTCATTATAGAAATAAACCCACTGAATAAAAATTGTCATATAAATTATTAGCCTTATGAGAGTTACCTATTTAACAATGTAGAAAAAGATCCGTCTTATTGTAAATACTACATCTGCGTGTTTTAGCTGAATTGACTTCATTGTTCTTTTTTACAAAATCTTTCTTGTACCAAAATGGGGAAGAAATTAAGTGGAATATTTTTATTTGGAAATCTTACATGATAAACATAATAACTTCACTGAATCTATTTATCATATCAGAACCTATATTTGGTTGGCAAAAATAAAAAACTTCTTGGAAATGAAATGGACCTTTCTGGAAAAATTATGCATATAATAAAACTTCCATAGTTTTTAAGAACTGAATCATGTTGAGAGGGCTTTTCTCTTAGCTGGTTAGAAAGAGAAATACTTCCAAAATCATAATTTTACTTTTTGGTTTCATATTTGAAAATTTAGGATGCCATTATTTCCTTCTTTAGTATTTATAAAGTATGTCAAATTTTGTTTTGAATGTTTTGGTTTAAAATATGAAAAATTCACTATTATGTTTTACAGGCAGAAGCTTAACCAAGAATATTCTCAGCAATTTCTGACTTTGTTTCAGCAGTGGGATATAGATGTGCAGAAAGTTGAGGAACAAGAAGAAAAACTAGCTGTTAGTATCACACTTAATTTTATAATCAATTACAACCAGTGTCAAGTAGAAATGGAGAGCCTAGCTATGTGGTAGATCTATGATAGTCAGCTTGGTTCCATTACCCATGCTGGCTATGTGTTTTGTTCCTGCTAAATGGTAAGCCAGAGAATTACAGGCACATACCCTACTTACAAAAGCTGTTGGCCTTTGCTTCCAATATTGGTTGTGATCCTTACAGTTCCAAGTGACAGAAATTGTGAAAGTACAAAGGAAGGATTATTAGTTTATATAAAAGAAGTCCAGGGGTAGTTTAGCTAGTTTAGTTTCAGGCATAGCTGAATGGGTATAAGGAAGGACTGCCCTATATAGTGTCATTTGGGCTCTGTGTCCAGTCCTTAATAGGCGCTTTCAATATGGTAAGCAAGATAGCTTCTTGCAACTTAAACTTGCTATAAGCTTAGTAACTGGGATTTTATCAAAAACTGGCAGAAAGAAAAATCCTGTGGAGGAATATCACTGATCTAGTTTGGATCATTTGCCCATTCCTGAACCAGTCATTATGGTCAAACCATAGTTTACTCTTACTGGCCGGACTTGAATTTCATGCCCATCTCTATGGGAGGTGGAAGTGAGCCCCACCCATATATATGTAACTACATTAACTATCCTTTTATTTCATTCTTTAATTTATAAAATTATCACACATTTCTTATTTAAGAGCTCAGGTACTATTCATATTAAATGATTTTAGGGGTTGTTTGGTCAGCTCAGTTTTGGAAATGTTAATATGAAACATCCAAGGGGATGTGTTGAGTAGGCCATTGGTATAGGTGTCTGGAGTTCTGGAAAGAGATATGAATTGAACACACAAAGTTGGGAATTCTCAACATAAAGACAGCATTTAAGCCATGAGTTTGCACAAGATCACCAAGGGAGTAATTGTAAATGTAAAAGGAGGTCTAAGGACTGAGCTCTGGAGTAAGTACTTCAATGTTTAGAGTTCAAGAAGATGAGAGAGAACCAGTAAAAGAGACTGAGAATGAGTGGCCTGTAATAGGTGGGGGGTAAAATGACTCCAAGTGAAGTCAAGAAAGCCTTTTAAGAGGGAGAGAGGATTAGCTTTGTCATATGTTCCTTATGGGTGAAATAGGAGGGGATTTGGCAATGTGAAGGTTGTTGGTGTTCTTGAGCAGAATTATTTTGGTAGAAAAGGGAGTGCAAAAACTTGACTAGAATGCATGTAAGAGGGGCGCCTGGGTGGCTCAGTGGGTTAAACTTCTGCCTTCAGCTCAGGTCATGATCTCAGGGTCCTGCGATCAAGCCCTGTAGCAGGCTCTCTGCTTAGCAGGGAGCCTGCTCCCCCCACCTCCCCCTCTGCCTGCCTCTCTGCCTACTTGTGATCTATCAAATAAGCAAAAATCTTAAAAAAAAAAAAAAAAAGAATGCATGTAAGAGAGAATAGGAAAGAAAGAAACAGGGTTGTTGGCCTGAGTAGAAAAGGAATAGTGTGTGGTTTTAAGAATGGAGAAAGAGCAACATGTTTATGTGCAACAAGAATATTCTTGAGGGAAAAATAAAAAGTAATGGAAAGAGGAGGACAGTTGTTGAATTCTTAAGAATGGTTGGAACATGTGAAGAAATTGGTGGTAGCAGAGAACAGGGATAGTTCATCCTTAAAAACAAGGAAGAAGGTGGAGTAGATGAGCACAGGTGTAGGTGCATAGGTAGAAATACTGATGGATACTCAAAGTTCTCTTTGGATTATTCTATTTCTTTAGTGAAATAATTAAGGTCCTTGGATGATAGAAAACATGTTTCTTTTTGAGGTCAAATGAGAAGGTATAAAATATTTTCCTGAGTGGATCAGCAAATGGACTAGGGAAATATAATTTCCAAGCAGCACTAAGGATCAAATTTCGGCTTGTGATCACAGTGATCATAATTTAAAGTGAGGCGTGTCACCATAATTGTGGGGTTTTCTCCAGTCATGACCAGCGGCAGGGATGTAGGCAGAATAGCTGGAGCATTGAATTTTCGGGAATGGGGTTTACCCAAACAAGCATGACAATAAAAATTGGGCAGGATATATATACTCCTTTCATATGAAGGGAGTAATTATGATTGACCATATAATTTAAACTGGGAAGGAAGAAAGTGAGGACATAGGAATATGGATAGGGGACAGTGAAAACTAGGCATAGGATGAGTGGATTTTACGTATTGATAGAAATTATTGAGTTGTAGTACTAAGAGTGTACCAAGTACTAAGTACAAAGAGTACTTGGTAAGCAAGTAGTGGTTGGATAGTGGGCTATAGGAGAAACAGCATGAATAATGATTAGATCTGGATTCTGGAAACATACTCTGGAATTATCCTGGTATGACCAAACACTGGCTGTGAAACTGGAAAAATAATCTATGTGCCTCACTTTCCTTATCTATGAAAGGGGAGTAATAATACCCATCTCATGGAATTGTTTCAAGGATGAAATGAGTTCATACATAATATGTTAATTTAAAGAGTTCAGAGTGTTATCTAACAGAGTTAATATGACATTTTCTACTATTAGTACTATGTAGAAGTTGTAGTTATTGGCAGTGACAAAATCTAGGATATAAGCATGTACATGAATGGCTGAAGTAGGGTGGGGGACAAAAGCCATTGGTGGAACGTAGGAAGGAACTGAAACATCAGCATTATTGGAAGGTTCATTATGTGTTGATATGGAAAGCACCAAGAATTAAAACATATTTTGAGTATTGTTGGGTTGCCTGGGTGGCTCAATCAGGTAAGCGTCTGACTCTTCTTTTTGGGGGGAGGGGTTAGGATTTTATTTATTCTTCAGAGTGAGCAAGAAAGCACAAGCAGGGGCAGATGAAGGTGGAGATGCAGGCAGAGGGAGAAGTAGACTCCCTGCTGAGCAAGGAGCCCAATGCAGGACTCCATCCAAGGACCCTGGGATCATGACCCAGGCTGAAGGCTATCACTTAACCAACTGAGCCACTCAGGTGTGTCCCTAAGCATCTAACTCTTGATTTCAGGGTTGTGAGTTCACATGGAGCCTAAAACAAAACAACGTATCTTGAGTATTGTTAAGTGTTCCTACTCAGTGACTGGTAGGATTATTACTGTTGTGTATTAGTGGTGAACTTGGTCATAATAGTTAAAACTGTTGACTTATAAACCATTCCTTTTAAGTTTAATGTAGAATCATTTTTTTACTAAATTTTAAATTATACCGAAATTGTTATAATTTTTTTCTTTTACATTTGTAGAACATGTTTCGACAGCAACAAAAGGTTTTTCAACAATCTAGAATTGTTCAGAGCCAGAGACTGAAAACAATCAGACAGTTATATGAGCAGTTCATAAAGGTCTGTTGTATTTGGTTATGTAATACCTTCTTATATAACATTATATTTGGAAGTAGAAGATAATTTTTTCCTTTTAAGGGGAAAAACATTTTGCTCATACATTTTAAATTCTTAACTACTTTCCATTTTGATTTAAGTGTTGAATATATTTTTACCATTCTAATGTTTTTATGGGGAGTCTTCAAAACAGGAAATGGTAAATTGGGAATTTTACCTAAATGTACATAATGTGCATAAAATTCATACTTTAATAGTTCTGTCTTAACTGAAAATAGGAAGTCTGTAAGTCATTTCTAGGTAGTCTTTTACTTGTCTTTTTATCTCCAGTGTTTGCTAAATAGAAAGTACCCAATTGAAAATGAAGAATTTTTTATTTTCTAATGTAATATATACATATTTTATGGCATATTTCCTTTTAGGATTATTACAGTGACAAAACATGGCTTTATTTGCCATCTTATAATCATAAAGCCATATGATTAAAAACTTGTAGATTAAGAATTATCTGACATATTTTAGCAAATATTAACACATTAGCAAATAATGGTTTGTGGCATTGACCTCTTCTTACCCATGCAGATATATTATTTTTTAGTAACTGTTCATAGTAGTTCATTGTAATCCTACACATACTTTTTTCTTTCTTTTTTTTTTTTTTGATGTGGGGATTCTTTTAGATAATCTTGTTCAAATGTTAAAATGTCACCCTTTTAAAGGAATCAGGATGCTCTGAGTAAACTAGTAGTTTTAGACCAATTATTTTTAAAGAACTTTAATATGTATGTAAACCAAAGTTACTTTTAAAAGTGTTTCCAGTCAGCTTGCTCTAAGGCTGCCTAAAAACCATTTAATTGGTGTTAAGATGAATGAAGTACTAAAGATTTCTTCTAAATCTTATCACTATATGTTACCACTCAGGCTAGGAATTTTAGTATTGTATTTGACTTCTCCATCTCCCTTATTCTTCATACCGTTATTAGTAGGTCCAGTAATTTTTACTTCTGCTGTGGTTCCTTTTTTTAATTCCCAGAGCTAATTTCCTAGTTTACAACCACATCATTCTTTGCTTATCCTGTTAAACCTCAGCTGATTTTTTTTCTGTTCTCCAAACTACCCTTCATAGGTCTGTCATATTACTTTCCTAAAACGTCTCTTCTGAAAAAGTCAGTTTCTCATTTTCAGTTCTTATTTATTCAAGTTCCCTCCCATAATATGATTTTCTTTCTGCTTCAGTTATTACATTTGTCCGGTAATCCTCACACGTCCAGATAACTGCTTTCTCTAAACTCACTGTGTACTTCCATGCTTTTACTTATGCTCTTGCTCTAAAATACTTTTAATTACTTTTTCTTTATTAAATCTTGCTCTTTTGCCAAATAAATTGGAGTTAATCCCTATTTTCTACTACATAGCTACAAGTTGCATTTCCATTCCTACTATAAAATTTGGCGTTATTTTTGTTTCTTCTTACAGGAATAAGGGAGTGATCATGTATTAATATTTTTTATTTTCTCCACAACACTTAATAATATAATACTTTTTATATAGTAGGAGTTAGGATCACTATTTGTTAGATGAAAAAGTTTTATAATGTAATTTGTTTTTCATAAATTGAAAAGAGGTATATTACAGATCATTTTATTTCTTATGAATTCCCATCACACTATTAGTCATAATAACATAACTACCTGATATTTAGAAAGCTTACTAGAAATTTTAAAAATTAAGGTATTCCTTTTTTGTTCTATTTTGACCTTAGCAGCTAATTAACCCAGTATTTCGAGCAAAATACATTACTGTTATACCTCCTATAATAATATTTGATCTATGTCTGATGCTTTTATTCCTTTAATGGGTATTTTGGTTTCCAGTATTACTTAGAATATTTTCATTTGGAATAAATAATGCACATTATTTGAATACTAAAAAGTTCCTACTTTTGAAAATTAATTCTACAAGTTTAGAATCTGAGATGGAAAGTGGTAGTTTGTAACTGAACTAGCCTTTTGTGTTTTAGAGTATGGAGGAGTTGGAGAAGAATCACGATAGTCTACTTACTGGTGCACAAAATGAACTTAGAAAAGAAATGGCTATGTTGCAAAAAAAAATTATGATGGAAACTGTAAGTCATTACATTTTGAATTGAAAAAAAGGAGTAATGCAAGCATTGAAATATTTTATTTGCTGAAATATGTATAACACTTATCTAAAAATTAAACAAATGTTTAATATTTCCTTTCCTGTAACAGCAGCAGCAAGAGATGGCAAGTGTTCGAAAGTCTCTTCAGTCCATGTTACTCTGATGACTCTTTGAAGGAAGAACTTGAACCTAAGTAATATGATACAATTACAACATTAGCTAAGAGGCATGTAATTCTTTTAGAGTGGTTTAAAAATTCTAGTTTAAAATAATACATTGTGTTAATTGTTAGCTTAAGTGCAAGACCCTTTCTTCTGTTAACCTTCAGATAAAGCTGAACAGTTATGTGAGTCCAGATCTTTAATAGTGAATTTTTCTCTTTAACACTTGTTAATTAACATTTAGCAATAAAGATGATTTAATTTCAGCTTTTGGCTTCTGTGTATTTGTATTAGTCCCAAAAGTTAGAAAGCACAAGTATAAAAGGTGACATTGTTTTTCTTTAAGGAAAAATATACAAAACTATGTTCTATGTACATTCCACTGTATATACTGAAGTTACACAGCCAATTCCAATGAAAATGCGGTTTTAAAAAAAAATCTATTCTATTGACTTACATAATTTATTAAAAGCAACCCAAGTTTGTGTTCTGAAATAAATAAAACTGCTAAAAACCATTAAGAAAACCACACAAGATATATAGCTATCAGTTTTAAGACATGGATTTGTGAATATGTCATTTCCATAAAGACATCAAAAAGCCATTTAACTGGGCTTGGTCCATAATTAAATGACACATGCCCTTAGTAATTATTAAGATCATATCATTAACATACCTAATTACTTATGGTTTAAATATTTCACATCTGTCTTTAATACCTAGTAAATATTTTGTTTGAAAATAGTTTGTTTTAATATTCAGTAAATATATGAAGTTTGATTATATTCCTTTCCAAACCTGAACAGTTGACTTCATACCTTGTCACTAAAAATTTGCATTTTTTAAACAGAATAACATATGAAACACTGGGATTTAGTAAATATTAAACTTTCAGCATTTGTTTGAAATATATCAGCTAAACTTACTATCTTTTGCTGAAATTGCTTTCATTAAATCATTCAAAATGAAAAATATCCCCACTAGGAGGAGAAGATTGATTTTCTCCTGTTTTTTCATGTTTTAAACTTTAATTTTTGCCCCATGACCCACCTTTACCTTAGTTTTAAGGTGTTCCAAGTTTTAAAAAGCAAGTGCATACTGATTCTCTTTTTTTAAACTATGATAACTTATATAGGAAGAAATTAATGATTATCTAATATCAAGGAGCCAGTTTCTAAATTTTGTAAAGGACTTCTTTTAAGCCAAAATTTATGCTGGAGTCTAAATCTTTTTTTTTTTTTTTAAAGATTTTATTTATTTATTTGACAGAGACACAGAGAAAGAGCGTACACAAGCAGGGGGAGCGGGAGAGGGAGAAGCAGGCTTTCTGCCAAGCAGGGAGCCCAATATGGGCCTAAATCCCTGGACCCTGGGATCATGACCTGAACCAAAGGCAGCCACTTAACAACTGAGCCACCCAGGCGCCTTTGGTATCTAAATCTTAAGTACCATTCAAACACCTAAAAAAGTCCTATTTGAGTTTGAGTAAAAGTTAGAAGCAAAATAAACACTCCAGAGTGGTCTCTGTGTACTTAATTCACATATTTTTTCCTTTCAAGGAATATCAACTTTCACTATTTTTTCAATATACCTTTTTATTGCTTAATATATAGTATGTGTTCATTACTCCTTTATTTTTTGATTATTTCATCATATGCTTTATGGTCTACAGAACTGTTGGGTAGAATTAAAAATAAGGTAAGATGGGGAGTCTGAGTCACAATGAGCAACATAAACTTTTAAGTGAGAGTGGAAAGATAAGATCAGTACATAACCTATTTAGTGATGGGATGACTGATAATTATATTATCCCCCTTTCCTCATGAGTCATCTATTTGAGGTAACTTTTGCTGATACTCTAAAGGGAAGATATTTTTGCCATGTTGTCATAAATTACTAATATTCTTTTTTCTTTTTAGAGATTTGTTGAGAGAGAGCATGAGGTGGTGGGAGTGGAGGGAGAAAGAGTATAGGGAGAAGGAGAAGCAGGCTTCCAGCTGAGCAGGGAACCTGGTGACTAGGGGCTGATTCCAGGACTCTGGGATCATGACCTGAGCAGAAGGCAGAGGCTTAACTGACTGAGCCACCCAGGAGCCCCATAAATCACTAATTTGCTTATATCAACTTTGCTTTAGCTACTTTATGTTTCATAAAAGGGGTTCTTTAACGTCCACTTTTTTTATGACAATGAAATTTTAACAGAATATCAAGGAATGATGTATAAAAATTCATTTGCTTTTCTGAACTGGTAAGACAAATTCCTTTTACTAAAAAAAGTATAGAAAATTCTGGTAGCCCCTTTAAATTCTAGTTGCAAGCAAGTATTTCCTTTTATACAATAGTAATTAACATAACTTGAAAAACTGCTAATTAAAAAATACGGTTTCTTATAACATCATTTGTTTCAGTAACTACAGTATTACAATTCATGCACTTATGCAGTATTATGAACTCACTTGTCAAATTTTTGCAACTGAAGTAAGCATCACCCTTAAGATGGCTAAAATCCTTTAAGCCCTGAATTTTTATGTAATCCTTTAGCAATGAAAACCCCGAGTATCTGACAAAGACTTTTGAGACAGAGACTGATCTTTAGAACGACAGTGGTTTACTTTCTTGTCCTTAGAAAATTGAAATATCTTTCTTTGATTTTGTTTCTAAGTTATAGATTGTAATACTCTGATAATACCTGTGATCAAAATGTTGATACACAATGAGGACTTCACAACTGAAATAAACAATGGAATCTACAGGACTTAGTGTTTTATATTCAAATATAACCTTATTTATTGTATACTAGCCTCCTGCAAAGGGGAATTTCCTTCACTCATAGGTTCCCCTAACTGCTTCTCCTCTTTTCCTTGGGCTATTAGTCAATATGCTTGTGAACCTGTTCAGGTGCTTCATGATATGAAGTCTTGAAGATATTTAGATGAAGGTGTCTTGAAATTTGCAGGCACAAAGCACTAAAGTACATCATCATATCAAATGAAGAAATGACCTTTGGAAGCAAAAAAAAAAAAAAAAAAAAAAGAAACGTATTATGGTCTATTTTTCCTGAAGCAGCACATATTTTTCTGTTCCCCCTTCCTATCCCCCTGGATCTCACACCTTAATCTAAAATTCCTCAATGAAAATACTACATTTTAGAGTACTTTCATATATTTCATATTTGGACCTCACTATAATCCTCTAGAACATGCAATGTATTTCACAGTTATAAGAACTGAGGCTCAGAGTGGTAAAACTCCTAGACAAAAATACAAAAGTTGGAAGATAACAAAATTGGTCTTCTGATTCCACATTCTTTAAATTTTCTGCTGTGCAACAAAGCCTAAATTTTCTATTAGAAGGATTACCAGTCACTATTAATAAAATCATTCCATCATATACATTTCTTTTTCCTTTGAGATGGTTGTAAGAAAATAAAGGCCTGGAAAAGACACCTTACTTGAGGGGAAGCATATACAAAATTCTGCTGAATACAAAATTAAAGAGGAAGGCACACTCTAAAAATTCTACCAAAGACAAGGAGGAAATGCTTCCTTTCAGAGAGGGAGGCTCACAGCTCTACCAGTGGAGAGGGAATTCTCACCTATGAGGGGAAAATCTCCCATATCATTTACTTGAAAAGCTCTATCTGATCCTTTTCTCTCTGAAGTAAGAAGCTTTTGTGTAAGGATGCTAAAGGGCACATATGTTTTGTTTGGTCCACATAAGTGTTTTCTGTTCTTGATTTAAATTGTGGTCCACATAGTGTTTTAGAGAAAAATTCAATTTGCCTTCCTCACCATAATCTCTATCACTGGCATAAACCAGGCCAACTCACTCACTATAAGATAGATGCTTGAATTTTTAATACCTGGTGTTTTAATTATGTTAAACATAATTAAATTGGTAATATATATGCAAGCTTAGTAAAAGAAACCCTACATTGAATTTTTGGATATTTTGAATAATCACCCCTATTTCTTAGATGTTTTGGAGCCCTAAAAATACATATACTGGATAGAAAATAAAAGGAAATTATTCTGATTTTCAAACACTTTTTAGACTATTTTCTGAAAAACTTCCAAGGATTAAGATTTATATCTCACCACCATTTGAAGAATGAAAGACTTCTGAATTGCCATGAATGGATATTAAGCTATTTACTCCAGAAAAAAGAATAATAATAGAACCTAGTATAAAGAATCATCAGATGTACTTCTGTGGTTTGTGCGCAGAACAGATATATTTCAATGCCTAAGTCTAACAAATAGGGTACGTTATTCAAATTATCAAGAGATTCACTGAAGGATTTCTTTTAGCACACTTTAATATGTATTTATCTATCACTAACAATTAGGTGAAAGTCATCAAGGTCCAAAGGTAGGGGAAAACAGAGCAAAGTTGTTCAGAACCATCATTAATTGAAGACCATAAAGATAATGTCTCAATTAAAAAAATTGAATAATGCTCCCTTTATCCATGTTTGTGATTAAGGTGTTGCCAATAGTGATTTTCTTTTCCTCAGAGCTAGAGCTCTCTTAAGTGCATAATTTTGTGTTTTATAATCAATTTGAGTAGAAACTAATATATATATTATCTGTACCACTTTCTTAAGCTGGACATATTCAATGAGAATTTAACCTTTGCTTGATGAGTCATCATTATTGATATAAGTTACGCACTGTCCTCAAGAGCCAAACAGATATGTCAGGTTGCTTACTTCTAGAACAAAATGGTCCCAGAACCCTATAATTGGTAGTACTGTTTTTTTCTGTTTTGTTTCTTCAATATTAGCTGACAGTTCTTGATGTAATAAGGGCCCACATATTCTAACACTAATTCCATCTAATTCACCTGTTACCTGCTATAAACTCAGAAAAATTCTAATAAGCTTAAGTAAAAGTCAGACACCTAAAAAAGTATTTGCTGTTCTCTGGGCAGAGTGAAGTGATTTTTGACATCTTTGTATTGTTTTTGGTAGGGGAGAAAGATCTATTTTTAAGGTACACAATTGGGTTTTTAAGGATTTAAGTTGTTGAAAGCCTAATCTCCAGATAATCTGGGCCATTTCTATACACACACATACACACACACAAAACACAACTCACAGCTTAAAAGGAGTTAATTTTAAATATTCAGAAACATTTACAATATAGACTAGATAGTAAGACTATCTGCTATCTCACTGAAATGACTCTTAAGCATAGGGTTATCTGACATCTATTAAAAATAAATAAAAATCTTAGCAGGAAAGAACTTACCATTGCTATCCAAAGAACAACATACTCGTCTACAAAATTATTAAAGTACTGGTCTAAAAATAAAAGACCTGGGCCAAAAAAGACAGTGTCTTGAAGATACAGTTCACTTTTGGTCATGTGAGCTATCTATAAAAAAGTAAACAAAATAATTTCACTATTAAATTTTAAATATTTTAGCTTTTATTTTTCAGGAAAGAATTATAACTTTAATTCACTGTTAAGACAAAAATAGAGACCATTTTTCTCACATTTAATATGGAAATGCTAATTCTAAAATTTCTCAAATTCATAACGGGTAGCTCATTAAAGTTCCCAATATTTAAATTCCTTGATATCAGAAAGCTATAGTTGACAATATAGCTAAACAGATAATTAAAAGAACTTAGCATACAGAAAAGAAACTATCTCCCTGAATATAACATTAACCCATTCATAGTTTCACTTGGAGCATAAATAGCTAACTATTTATTATAATGATAATGCCACTGAAAACCTACCCATTTTATGAAATAGTTTCCAGCCTTGTATTTGAGGACCAAGTACATTATTTATACCATGAAATATAAATAAAAGAATTTCTTACCACCAATTTTTGTGAAATTTTAGCAAAGACACATCCAAACATAAGGGTATAAAGACAAGGATGCTTTTCAAACACATTAGTTGCTGACTTTTTATAGATCATTATTGCCAATATAATAATTATTCCTATGTGGAGTCCAGGTGATAAGACACTAGTGCCCTACGGGATAAATCAGAAAATCAGCATCATATTTTAACATTGCATTCATCACAGTGCAAACATTTTCTGAACATCTATTTTGTGTTAGGAATTAAACACCTAAAGAAGAATATAATGGAGTATACGGACTAAAGGAGTATGTAGACCTTAACTGTGCCTTCAAACTTCCATTAAACCCTAGGGTTACACAGAGGTAACATAGTGCCACAGATGTGGATTTCAATTTTATATGTACACACATTTTAAACTACCACTAAAAAATATGACTTATTCTATACCAAATTTTACTATGCTGAAAGCCATTAATATTTGATTGTCACGTTAACATATTTTTGTGCAGATATCAAAATAAAGCTTTAACCTGTCAATTTTTTTACTTATTTTTTTAAAATTTTATTTTTAACTAATCTTTACACCCAAAGTGGGGCTTGAACGTATAACCCTGAGGTCAAGAGTCACAAGCTCTATCAACTAAGCCAGCCAGGCACCCCAACCTCCCAATTTTATAAAATAAATTAACATTACACTGATAGGAAAAGTTTAATTCTGCCCTAGTCTCTCTATATATCAACACCCCTCACCCTTGCCATTTTTTTTTTTTAAGATTTTATTTATTTATTTGAGAGAGAGGCAATGAGAGGAGAAGGTCAGAGCGAGAAGCAGACTCCCCGTGGAGCCGGGAGCCCGATGCGGGACTTGATCCCAGGACTCCAGGATCATGACCTGAGCTGAAGGCAGTCGTCCAAACAACTGAGCCACCCAGGCGTCCCACCTTTGCCATTTTTGTGTTTAGACTGCAAATGCTCTCTTGTGTAACACTGTAAATCCAACCCATTACATTTTTATCCATGTGAATCAGATTCTCTCAGTACTGCTTATCCCAAACAAAATACTGAAATAAATTTGGTATTAAGGTTTACTAAATCTAGAACTACCAATTTAAATATATTCATTAAAACAGCATTATTCTTGTTTATTGTTTATATGTTATATTAGAATTTACTAGTAAATTTACTAGTAAATTCTAGAATTTAGAATTTACTAGAATAATTACTAGAATTACTACTAGAATTACAGTAGTAAGATTATAAACACAATAAATACTATTATACAAACTGTGCATAATAAAATATGTATACTACATATATAGCATACATATGTATATAATACATATAATAAAATATACATATTATATATAATAAAATATGTATATGTTAATAAGTTATAAAAATTTAGACTAATAGTGCTTTTATCTGTATTATGGTTTTGTAGATTTTATTCAAGAAAATCTGCTGCTGGGGATCCTGGGTGGTTCAGTTGGTTAAGTGTCTGCCTTTGGCTCAGGTCATGGTCCGGAGGTCCTGGGATTGAGCCCTGCATAGAGCTCCTTGCTCAGCAGGGAGTCTGCTTCTCCCACTCCCTCTCTCCCCTGCTCATGCTCTCTCTCTGCTTGCTCTTTCTCTCTCAAGTAAATAATATCTTTTTTTAAAAATGCTAAAAAAAAATATGCTGCTAAAAAATATGGAAAATCACCTGTATAAGAGTTAGAAATCAACCACTTCTTAGTCATAGTGTTTGATTTTTATGTCTTCCTTCAAACATTTATCACTTACTTCTTAATAAAATATTCTCTGAAGTGGACACTGATCCTCACTAAATCTTATTTTCTTTAGTAAATTTCATGTTGCACGTAGTACTCTAGTTTATCATCCATGGTCAAGAAACAAGTATTCCTAAGTACCTCACACATAATACTGTACTGAGGTCAACTGACTACACACCTCAGAAAATGACTAATTTTTCCAAATGCATCAGGGGCTTCCGTATCTAAATACGTTTTACACTTTGCTTCAGGATTATATATATGAAATGTATTCAGAAAGACTGATTATTTATGAATTATGTGGATTCCTTTGAAACTGTCTCAAGAGCCAAATTATGTCATTTCAGAGTACAAGGCTTATTTTTTTTTTCTTACTAAAAATGCCATTTTTCATGTTTATTACTTTTATTCAACCTGGCTCCATGACTTTGGCTTTTTCTCAAAATCAAATCTACTGTTAAAGGACAGAAATTC
The DNA here is from genome assembly GCF_963455335.1 of Martes martes. Lineage (NCBI taxonomy): Eukaryota > Metazoa > Chordata > Mammalia > Carnivora > Mustelidae > Martes > Martes martes. Next base: position 19,838,821 of record NC_137895.1, read on the forward strand.
TGAACCACAGCACCAAAGAAATCAAGAGAGTAAGCTATAGCCCAAATGATTCTAAAATGACATTCCAACAATGTTTGTTTGTTTGTTTTAAAGATTTTATTTATTTATTTATTTGTCAGAGAGAGAGAGAGAGAGAGTGAGTAAGTGAGCACAGGCAGCCAGAGTGGCAGAGGGAGAAGCAGGCTCCCTGTGGAGCAAGGAGCCCGATGTGGGACTCGATCCCAGGATGCTGGGATCATGACCTGAGCCGAAGGCAGCTGCTTAACCAACTGAGCCACCCAGGCGTCCCTCCAACAATGTTTTAAAAAACTTTTTTTTCTTTTTCAGTAGGCTCTGGGGCATGGAGCCCAATATAGGGCTTGAATTCACCACCCTAAGATCAAGACCTGAGGGGGGATGGATGCTCAACCAACTGAGCCACCCAGGTACCCCCAACAGTGTTTTGATAAAAAATGACATCACTGGACTGAGTACTTATCTTCTTATGTTTGTCTTAAAGATGACAGGATGGTTTTTAAAAACATAGATATTATGTTTGTTTAGAAGTTGGCAGGGATTCTGACTCTTTCCCACATAAAAGTATTGAAGAAGTTTAAAAAAAAAATAAATATATATATGAATAAATACAAAAGTATTATAGCATGAGCAAAGTGTAAAAAAAACCCCAGAAACACAAGGTGTACCTATTCAACATAAGAATTAAGGTTTAAAATTTCACCTTTTAAAATATAAGAATAATTTTTAAAATATATTCCAGTGAAACATCTGTAACATTTATTTCATGAGTAATAAATTGCCCTGTATGTGAAGCCATGACCTTTGGCAACTTTCTTGCTATTAAATAAGGAACTCATTTCCTTCTTCTCCTCTCCCCTATTAGAGTAAGGCACAAGAAAGCAAATGGCCACTCAATTTTGTACAGTAATGAGACAGTGGATGATTAAACAGGATGTCAGAAAAGTCTACTAAGAAAAAGGCTGTAGAAAGGAAAAATGCTTTATCGGTCAAAACTTTTTTTTTAAAGACTTTATTTGAGAGAGAGCATGCAAAGGAGAGAGCACAAGCAGAGGGAGCAGCAGCGGGAAGAGGGAGAGGGAGAAGCAGACTCCCTACTTAGCAGGGAGTCCAATGTGAGTCTCCATCCCAGGACCCTGGGATCATGTCCTGAGCAGAAGGAAGCTGCTTAAACACTGAGCCACCCCAAGCACACCCAGTAAAAACTTTTAAAAATACTTCTTGTATTACGTGTGGTTCCCTTCCCCATTCTTGGAACACTGGAATGTTTTTAGTATCTCTGTATCTGATAACAATAAAACTTGTAATAAAATTAATACTAAATGATGATGAAATGAGTATCTTACTGCTATAGTGGATCCATTCTTCCCAACACCACCATGGAGGATAACATGGAAATAATTTGAACAGGAAAATATTGCTCCACCTACTACTCCAAGAACTGGAAAGATCTTCAATTTTATTTCTAGAATGGGTATCTTTAGGGGTAGAGGAAAGAAATAAATCATTAAGAAAATAAGAATTTCTTTTCCTATTAAGTAGTAAAGAAACATTATAATATGGCCCTATATGATAAGCTATCCTTTTTCTTATAATCAAATCTTAACTCCTGGATGTAGCCTACAGTGGTAACTTTTCTTTTAATGGTTTTATTCATTAAGTGAAAAATGAATCCACCAAATTCAGGGAAGTCTACATAACTGTGATGAAATATTTAATCTCATAAACCTTCATCTGACTTAAACATGAAAAAGGATAGTTCCCTTGAATTTAGTACCTCTAAAAGGCTGCATCACAGGAAAAGTCAGACACCATGATCTGCATCATGAATGTGACAAATATCACAATGTGTGTGCATGCAAGAATTTTGTGTAGTTAATATCCAGGATTAAATCTCTAGCAATATATTTACCTGTTGGTCAATTTGCTCTTCAAGAAAACTTCCCGAGGCAGCAAAGGATTTAAAACACAGTAATAATAAGTTGCCAAAAGCTATAGGCTAATGCACTTTGAAAACAGGCTATGAAATATTTTACCGACATTTGTGGAAACCACAGATTAACAAATTTAGAAAATCTACATCTAAAATGATATTCTTGTTGGTAAGAATAAGCAGGTGTGCTTTCCTCTTATGGTATTACCAAAACATTGAATGAAATGATTTTAAGATTAAATTCTTTCCCATTATAAATAAATCAATTAAATTTAAGACAACAACATCTGACTTAATAACCTAACTGCCTCTAGGTCAACATTCACCTTTTATGGGAACCAGCTGAGCAGCTAACATAAAAGACACATCATATCCCTCTAGTGTACTTTAGAGGCCTACAGTAGCATATCTTTGATTCTATTATTCTTCTAGGATGAGAAGGAATATGAATGGCTCAGGAAATGTACCACTACTTAAAAATATGCTTCAAGTCTGAGCCAGTGACATGAACTGTAATTGGTAATTCTGAAACTATACCACAGAGAAATTTTACTATTTTTTAATAGACTTAATGTTTAGAGCAATTTTGGATTCATGAAAAAATTGTATGGAAAATACATAAAACTCCCTATATATACTCCCTGCCTCCTCCCCCCAATGCCTTCCCCCGCCATCAACATGTCCCACCAGAATGTTACATTTGTTGTAATACATGAACCTACACCAATATATCATTATTAATATCACCCAAAAGCTATAGTTCACATTACAGCTTACTCTTGGTGATACATACTTTCTATGAGTTTAGACAAATGCATAATGACAAGTAGCCACCATTACAGTATATCATACAGAATAGTTTCACTGCCCTAAAAATACCCTGGGCTTTGTCTATTATTCCTCCTTTCCCCATAACCTTTGGTAACTGCTGATCTTTTTACTGTCTCCATTATTTTGCCTTTTCCAGAATGTCATGTAGTTGGAATCATATAATGTATGTAGTCGCCTTTTCAAATTGGTTTCTTTCACTAAGTAATATGCATTTAAGGTCCTTCCATGTCTTTTCATGTCTTGATAGTGCTTTCTTTTCAACATTGAATAATATTACATTGCCTGCATGTAACATAATTTATCCATTCACCTACTGAAGGACATCTTGGTTGCTTCCAAGTTTTGGCAATTATGAATAAAGCCGCTGTAAACATCCGAGTTCAGGTTTTTGTGTGGACATAAGTTTTCCGCTTATATGGGTAAATATCAAGGAGCACGGTCGCTGGATCCTATGGTAAGAGTATGTTTAGTTTTGTATCTCTTACTATTTTTACTGGAGGTATATATCTGAGTGATTAAAAACACAGAGTCTGGAATCTGTCTTCTTAATTCCAGTACTTACTAGCTATGTGTCCTTGGACAAATTACTTTATTATTCTAAGACTTACTTATAAAACACAATAATGATAGTATCTATTTCATAGTATTGTTCTGAGGGTCAGATAAAACAGTGAAGGTAAACTGTGGGAACATAAGGTGTTCGTTCAATAAATGTTAGTTGTTGGCTGTTGATATTATCCTTATTATTCTTATACCTATGGGCAGGAGGTTGTGAGTCAGGAAGTGTTATGGACTTGGGTCACAGAGACAGAATAATTTATTTCTTCATAAATTCTCTTTCTATGCAAAGCATGGATTTGTAACAGTGGTCTCCCAAGAATTAACTTTTATCAGAATGCTGAGGCCAATGAGGCAGAAAATAAAAACACTCCTTAATATGGGCAACTTTACCTCATAGTAGATTATAGAAAAATGCAAATTATTAACTTTTCTTTCCTAATATTGAGGGACAAGTTTCAAAAATAAAATATTTTACTGAATTTACTTTTTTATATATCTATTTTATGAGATAAATTTTGGCCTGGAAAAGGTAGTTCAACTAGTGTGTCAAAATTTTGTATTAGGGTAATGGGGTCATTTTCTTCTATGTGGTAATATAATCATGCATAGGGGAAAGTGCCAAAATAAGGTATATAAGATAGTAAAATTATCAAATGAAGAAAAAAGGTTAAGAAGTGGTATGATCATTAAAAACAATGCCAAGAATTTCTGAAGAAAATTAACAATGCATTTTTTCCTAAATATTTGTTAAGTACTTAAATGTAAATTTAAATATTCAGATTTACCGTATAGTCCCACATTGCTGCTCCTCCAAATGTAGACAACACGAAGACCATCACTAAAGCTAACTGAATTTCAGTTACATCCACTCTAAATTAAAGAAAGGACAAAGAATAGCAAAGGTATTTGTAAATAAAATTCATGAATGTGAAAGTCAGTTAACCATAGGTTAAATATCAAAGATAGAAGAATCTCTTTAGGCTTAGCTTATTTTACCTTTTGTTCCATCACTGAATTATCAATTTACACGATTAAGTGAAAAGCCCACTGAACAACATGTGCTCACATAGAGGTAAACATTAGGATATGCATAGGTTGGGGTGGGGAGTAAGCTTGTACAGCATGTATAAAATTGCTGAGAGCAGTTATCATTGAGATTACAGAAGGATTTTACTTTCTACTTTATGTACTTCTGTAAAGTTTGAATTTTTAAATAACAATCATGTATTACTCTTGTAGTGAGGAAAAATTATAATAATATAAAAACAACCAGATGACTTAAGACAAATTGAAAACATTCCCAAGTGAATTTCACTTGAAGAGTAGGAAAAGTTAAAACAGCTTTCTTTATTAGGTTCCTAACAGTCACTACAGGTTTTTGGTTTCCAAAGACATTTTTCCCCTAATATATGAACATACTCAAGTTCATTTTTTAAAAAACCCACTAAAACAACATCAGTCTCCAGTCTGCATTGCCTGAAGCTATCCACTGACGAGTCTATCTCCTCTGCTCCATACACAGGCTAACTGAAAAGTAGTCCATATTTGTAATTTTCTCTTCTTATTATTTGCTGCTTAATCCACTGTAGTCTGGTCTTTGGCCCCATTCTACTAAAATTGCTTAAGGTAAACAATGACTTTCAATCTATCAAATCTATGGGATATATTTCAGTTAATACTTTGGTTAACTTCTCTGCAATACTTAAAATGCTGATCATTCCCTCTTTCTTAAAATGTTTTGCTACGTTCTTATTTATTCCATGCTCTCTCCTGATTCACGTACCTTACTGGAAGCTCTTCTCAGGCTCCCTCCTAGGCTGCTGCTTCTTCCACATCTTAAATGCTACTACTTCCAGAATTCCATCGTTTCTCCTTTTAGATTTTCTGAACAATTCTATCTAAGACTACCATCTGTAGGCTAAGGACATCAAAATCCCTATCTCCAAATCCACATCTTTTTTTCCTGCTGAGCTCTAGATTTTTTATGTCTATCTACTTTACATCTCTGCGTGGATACCCTGGAGTCTTTGGATGCTAGAGGAATACTTACTGCTCTGCAAATACAAGATATGCAGCAATTATATGACAAAATAAAACCAGACAGGGAATAAAAGACTTCTAGACTAAATTACTTTGGGGGCAGTTAGTAGGAGGTGAACTGAACATTAACCCACAAATAAAAAGAAAATATAAAAAATGATACCCAATATTTGTAAGACCAGTGACAAGCAAACCAAGGCCTCCAGCAGGAAGTTAGTTGAAAAAAGTAAACATAATAATATAACAAGTAGTACTTTGTAGAGAAAAAGGAAGAAAGGTGTAACATTTACTGAACATCTATTATGAGTCTAATCAGCTATAAATTATTCCAGTAAATTTTTTGGAGAGGGAAACTTAAATGATGTTCCATGCCTACACTGGAACAGCTGAATATTGCCACAGGAAAATGCCTCAGAGCCAGCATTCTTCCTACCACACTTATGAGTCATTATCAGAGTTTTGTGCTCTTTTTCCAGTAGCAAAAGTAGAATTATATTTAATTACCCATAATTTTTCTAGGTTATGACTAGTGACCAGTAGCAACTAGGAAAGCTGGTAGGAAACAGAACAAGCTTTCTCTCAATGAACTAAGTGACCCAAAAGAGGATTGAGGTAGGAACCTTGGTTTCACATATGCATCGTTCATACCATAGATTTTATATTATTTTATTTTTTTTAAGATTTTATTTATTTATTTGACAGACAGCGATCACAAGTAGGCAGAGAAGCAGGCAGAGAGAGAGGAGGAAGCAGGCTCCCGTGAGCAGAGAGCCCCATGCGGGGCTTGATCCCAGGACCCTGAGATCACGCCCCAAGCCAAAGGGAGAGGCTTTAACCTACTGAGCCACCCTGGCGCCCCCATACCATAGATTTTAAATTAAACTCAAATATTCATTCTGCCTCTCTGCCTTTTAAGGATAAACTAAATAAATGATGATTCTTGAGTCTGAAAAAAAAAAAAGCTGAAAGGATATCATATAAAAGAATAGAATCACTCACCAAGTACTCAAACATTTGAGCTATGAAGAAACAGTTGAAGCTTGAAAAATATAGTAGACAAAAGAATATTCTGTATAACAACTTACAGACTTAGAGAACTCAATAACAGGTCCAAGTTTTTAAAGTTTGGATCCAAAAAAGACTTTAAAGTATACTGGGGATATTGTTCAAATAAATCCTTAATCCCCAAACTGTTTTCATGGAGGACAATCTACAACAGTGTTATTCAAAGTGTGGTACAGGGTTTGTAACCAGTTTGCAATGAGATAGGTACAGATATTGAGAGTAAGCATTTCAAAACTTTTATGATAATTTGACAGAGTAATTTTGTATTTGCTGAATTAAATGAAATATTGAGGACTGTGTTTTGTAAGTTGATTTTTGTTTTTAAACCACACGTTATTAGTCCACCATGGATTAAGGGTAGGGGCAGAAACTCATCCTTGACCATAAGGTTTTTTGAGAAATGAACTTAATATCATATGGAAATTCTCATACTTTTGAAATAAAAGAAAATTAACACCAAGTCTAAATGTTCACATGTAACAAAACAGCACAGAATACAAGTAAACACTGGATTTGGTTTAGGTTTTAAAATTAAGCTTTAAGCGGGTTGCTTGGCTGGCTCAGTTGTTAAGCGTCTGTCTCCAGCTCAGGGCATGGTCTCAGGGTCCTGAGATCGAGCCCCACATCGAGCCCCATATTGGGCTCCCTGCTCAGAAGCCTGCTTCTCTCTCTCTCACTCCCCCTGCTTGTGTTCCCTCTCTCACTGTGTCTCTCTGTCAAATAAATAAAATCTTAAAAAAAAAAATTAAGCTTTAAGCATTGCTCTATAAAATTGCACAAGGTACTTGCTACAGGACAGCAAACATGCTATAAATAAGATATGCCTTATCCCACATGGCAAACATTAACATAGAGACAGATTTTAACTATAATCCTATATTGTGCCTAAAGAAAATACTAATTCATGTGTCACTGATTAGTAAAAAGTTGGAAATTATAGTTAAAAATACTTATTAATATTTTATAGTTTAAATGATCTAATTCAAGGTAACAAATTCATATTTGCGCTGAAATCCACATATTTTCAAAAGATAAACATATAATAATGAAAATATCCACAAATAAAATAGAACAGTATTTCTGCTTCTCTTTTGTACTACTCCAATAATATAAATACTATAAAAATTAAGCCTCTCAATAGATGAACATATAAAGAAGATACATCTCACAAACAGGCGCACACGCATGTGCAAGTGCACGCACACACACACGGCTGTCACTCAGCCATAAAAAAGAACAAAATCTTGCCATTTGTAACAACATGGGTAGAGCTAGAGGGTAAAATGCTAAGAGAAAGAGGTGAGTCAAAGAAAGACACATACCACAGGATTTCACTCATATGTGTAATTTAAGAAATAAAACAAACAAACAAAGTAAAAAAGAGACAAACCAAAAAATGGGCTTTTAATTAAAGAGAACAAACTGATGGTTACCAGAAGGAAGGTGGATTGGGGGATGGGTAAAATAGCTGATGAGATTAAGAGTACAGCTATGATGATGAGCACAGACTAGTGTGAAGAACTGTTGAATCACTATATTGTACACCTGAACTAATATAACACTATATGTTAACGATACAGGAATTAAAAGTCTGAAAAAATTTAGCCCCTCAAAAAGTGATAAATTTTCAGGAAATCCATCCCAGCCAACAGACAATTGATACTGACACAGTCTGTTAAGTTTTGCCAAAGGCATGGTTGATGTCCTATATGTAGATCCTTCTTGTAATGTTAAACTGAACCATCAATCTACCTACTCAATGCTCCATGACATTTTTACTTTGACAAAGTAAAAAAATATACTAGTTAGGATCTCTGCCATTCAGTGTTACTATTTAATTTAATTAATTAATTTGGGGGCAAGAGAATCTTAAGCAGGCTCCACACCCAGCATGGAGCTCATGCAGGGCTCAATCTCACCAACAGGAGACCTTGACCAGAGCCAAAATCAAGAGTTAGACGTGGAAGCTTAACTGACTGAGCCACCCAGGCACCCCACAGTGTTAGTATTTTAAAAGGCTGCCCAGCCCCAGCACTGCAGGATCTCCTCCTGCCCCTATGTGCTGGGGCCCCAATCACAATAGTCATTTTCCTAATGTTCTCAGTACTTTCTTTCCTCATGCTTCTTCTCCCTATGGTGCTTCTACTCCAATTTGTCTGGCATAGTCCATTCACAAGAAACTCATCTTTGTATCTCCAGTTCTAGGCACACATTAGGCTCTCAATCAACAGCAAATGAGTGTAAAATTTACAGCTAGGCCAGGGTGAACGAATTCATTTTAGAAAGATTTTTAATGAAGTTAGAAGCCAAAAAGGTAAAATGTTAGTCATTAAGTAGTGACGACAATAATAACTAACCAGAACACTGCATTATTATATTACTCTAGTTTATCATAGCAAGTTCAGCAAATTAAAAAGCACTAGATTTTGTAAAGCTACTTTTCTATTTTAGCATATCTCAATTTATAAATAGATACAGATTCTAACCTTCACATAGTTGCCTTGAATTTTAAGGCAGGCTTTTTGACACTTGGGCTCTTGATCAGCAGATAAGGAATCAGCTAGACTCACATTTTCCATAAAAGCTTTCTTAAGCTAATTCAGACTACAGAACCCTTCCCCTTACTTAGGATTTCTTCAGTGCTTAAGGAAACCTAGAGCAAGTTATTTTACACTTGGTGATGAACTATATTAACAGTGTCACAGAAGTATTATCTCATCCCTTTAATACAGTATACCAAAAAATCCCTAAAACAGGAATTTTTAAAGACTGCGTTTTTGTATCCTTCTACAGAATCTAATACATTGCTGATCTAATAGAACTGAACAGCAGTCACTAAGAGTATGGGGTTTGGAATCAAACAGACTTGAGTTTTAACCCTGGCTCTACACTTGTTAGCAGTACAAGAAAGTTATAGAATCTCTGCTTCATTTGTACAGAGGAGGTTAATTGAGGAAAAAATGAGATAATGCATGTAAAGTACTTAGTATAGTGCCTGCAACAAGCAAGTGCACTAGATGGTAGCTGCAATTATCCCATAATTTAGAATCAATGTGATGTGTTGCCTAAGGCTTTCCCTCTGTTACATGATCCACAGATTTGAGCTTCTCTCATTTTTATCATCATCAGAGGTTTTGGGTTTGTTTTTTGTTGTTGTTGGGTTTTTTGGGGTTTTTTTCAGAGCTGTTTCTCCTATGTAGCAATAAAAGAGGGGCCAAAAAGAATCAGTAGACATGGGAAGGCAGAGCTGAGAAGGAGCCAATGGCAGATAGTTCCTAAAGGATCAGGCAGAGAAGGAGCTAATGGGAAACAGGCAGAGTACTGGGCTCCTGCTTCATGCACTACTTCCTGGTGTCAGAGGCTTATCATCTAATGTTTAGCTCTAACATTTTCAAGGTATTTTTACATTATCTCATCAATGCTTACCACAACTGAAGAGTCTCACAATTACCTGTTGATGGTGACTGTTGTAACACGTGGCCCCTTTTTGGGCACTGAAGATTTGACCAAAAAGGACCTTTAGATTCTGTATTTCATTATTTTATTATATAAATCAAATGGTGTTTACTTAGTTACTGCATATTCTTTTTCTACATTATCCAGGCCCCTTATTTTTCTCTTTCTCCTGTATAATGTAAGCTTGGGTTAGTAAGTTATTAAAGTGGAAAAAGGGGTAAAAAATAAAATTATCATCAAATATGTAACTATTTATGATGCAGAATACCTAACAAGACTTAATGTGTAGCATTTATGGATGTGCCAATAAATTAAAAGATAATTTAAATTCCTGATTGAAGTTTTGTCCTCCTTATGGATAAGTAAAATTTAAGATTGTGAAAATAAACTGAATTATATTTTAAAATGTACAACTTAAAAAACATACTTACTTTCCAAACCTCAACACGCCTGAAACGTAAGTCTGCCAATGAGCACAATAAAACATGAACATCCCAATAAAAGAGCAGAAAAACAACCAGTCAGGATGAGTTCCTAAGCGCACAGCAATTGAAGCTCCAACTGCCATAAATACTGAAAGAAACAAGGTTTAAGAACCATTAAGAATTAAAAATAATTAATGAAATAATTGCCATGTACTATTTAGAAATACAATTTTTTAAAATGTAACCTTGGCATTACAATAAGGTACACTAAAGAAAATTAATTTTTGAACATACTTGCAAAATACACTGTGCAAATTTGCTCCCAAGTGTACACTTACCACCAAAACTGACCATTCAAACAGCTCAGTCCATTTTTAGTTTTTGAGCCATCAGCAAAAAAAGAAAGAAAAAGAAAAAGAAAACCTTCATTAACTTACCTGTGGAAAGAGAGTCACAACCATGGTCAAAAAGTTCCCCTAAAGGGGAACAAGAATTTGTTCTTCTGGCTTGTTTCCCATCAATAGCATCCAGTGACTGGTAGATAAAGAGTCCCAGTGCACATAAAAGGTATGTCCAGTATGGTGCCTAAAAATAAACGTAAATAATAAATACCTTAAATGACAACAAGCTAGCTTCTCTTTGAAAATAGTTCAAACTAAGCCAATTGACACATTTTCTTGTGTTCTCATCTTACATCACCTCAGAGTGTTATAAAAAACATTCATAACCCTCCTTTTACAGATGAGAACTAAATTGAGAAATCAAATGAACTATTCTAAGTCATGTGGATAGAGGGACAAAGAAGCCCATACTGTGAGAAACACAAAAATTAAATGAGCAAGGATCAGGACACTGATTTTAGTTCCTAATCCACAGCTCTTTCAATATATTACTTACATATGGCACTAGATTTGAAATTATTCAGTAAGATTTTGCTATGAAAAATATCTTAAAGACAAATCACAGAACTCTGCTTCCGTTCACGATGGAGTATCAGGGAACTGGATCTATTCTCCCACCTTATGTAACCAGAAAAGCAGTAAAATAAATGAAGTAAGTTTTCAGACACTGCAGGCAGTGAAGCACTGTGATCCCTGACACAGGGAAACATGAGGTGAGCCCTGTAACTACTCCAGCTTAGGATCTACAGGCAGACCACAGCATAGGAATGGGGAACCTGAACAGAGCCCAGTGATCTTGCTATGATGAGGAGAAGCATAGCAGAATTCAGAAAGGTCAAAGCAGCTAGAATTTGTGGAGCACAGTACCAGAGAAAAGAGGAACACAAGATCTACAGAAGGGTACCTTTGAGTCTTTGGCTGAGAAGTGACCTGTGCCTGAATGAAATAAAACTATCAACCAAGGCCAGGGAAAGAAACATTGAACAGCACAAGGCTGCATAATTCTTGAAGGCCACATAAAGCTGGGAATTTTTCATGTTCCCACCAGGCACAGCAGAAAGACTTTGTAATACCTAGGACATTGGGTAGGGTTAACAGAAACGTATTGCCTTAGCAGTGGCGAGAAATTAGCCCAAGTCAAACGCCTCTTGGTAGAGTCCTAACAGACATAAAGTCCAGCCTCAAAAGAACCCAACTGGTCCTATTTAACTCAACTATAGCCAGTACAAAGTACAATTATCTTAAAGGGATTAAAAAAAATCTAGTACCCAAAGATATAAAATTCAGAATGTCTGGTATCTAATCAAAAATTACTAGTCATGCAAAGAGGCAGGAGGGTATGTTTTACAACTAGAAGTAAAAATGGTCAATACAATCAGACCCAGGAAATGACAGAAAGATGGAATTAGATGGAATTAGATGAGGCCGTTAAAAGTTATTATAAATATGCTTCACATGTCCAAGAAGGTGAAAGAAAACATAAAAGACTCAAGTGAAACCCATTAATATTAAAAACAGTATTTGAAATGTAAAATATACTACATAGAATTGGACAATGCAGAAGAAAAGATCAATGAACTTGGAGACTACTAATGGAAACTATCTAAAATGATGCAAAGAAAGAAAAAAGACTACCAATAATTGATCTGGGTATCACTGACTGGTGGGACAACAGAAGCAGTCTAACATTTTTATTGGAGTCTCGGGGAAGAGAAGAGACAGTTGAACATAAAAAATATAAGAAATAATGGCTGAAAGATTTCCAAATTTGATGAAATTTATAAACTTGCATATCCAAGAAGCTCAAACACCAACCAGAATAAATATTTTTTTAAAACCCACCAAGGCACATCATAATCAGAAACCGGAGAAAAACAGAAACGTTATATAAGGAAGTGTAAATACTGACAGAAGAAATAGTTTGTAAACTTGAAGACAGGTGAACAGAAATGATGCAATTTGAACAAGACAGAGAAAAAGAGATTTTAAAATGACCACTCTTTTCTTCAAGCACTTTATGAATATACTCTTCTTCCTCAGGGACCTATGTGATGGTAGGAATGGTCAACCCAGATTTCTATGTGTTAGAGAGGAAGTACAGCAATATTATTAAGAAGTAGGGTTTTGAAGTTAGATCTTGTTTGAGTCCTTGACTCTGTCATTTAATAGCCAAATAACCTTGGGCAAGTCACTCAACCTCTCTAAACCGTGGTTACGCACCTGTAGGATATGAATACTCGCAGTTCTATCAGATGAAAAAATTCTAAGATAGCTCTTTACACAGAGCCCGGCACATAGTAAGAGCTCAGTAAAGGTTAGCTATTCTCACTAAGATGTTTTGTATACTTTCAGTGGCAAATAATTTTTAAAATACCAATCTATGTATGGTTTATGGAGGAATTCTACAAATATCCCATCAACCTGCTATCTTGTTCCTCAACCTTTCTAAGTAAATAGAAGTTTACTCTGAACTAACTTTAATAAAAACTTCATTTTTAAATATTAGATGCCCAGTATTAATGATGACACTATTAATTGCTTAAAAGGGCTTACTGAGTCTCTTCCACTTAAAAGATAAGCAGCATAAGTTAGAAATAATTGAAGAAGGGAAGCAACCTGAGTTATGAATATGCATATTAAAATACCACAGTCAAAGAAACAATAAGCACTGGTGAGGATTTGGGGAAGAAGGAACACTTGTGCACTGCGGGTAGGAATGCAAACTGGTGCAGCCGCAACGGCAAACAGTCTGGAGGTTCCTCAGAAAATTAAAAATAGAACTACTCTAAGGCCCAGTAATCACACTACTGGGTATTTAACCAAAGAATATGAAAACACTAATTTTAAAGTATATATGCACCCCTATGTTACTGCAGCATTATTTACAATAGCCAAATTATGGAAGCAGCCCAAGTGTCCTTCGGTAGATGAATGAATAAAGAAGATGTGGCACATATGTACAGCCATAAAAAGAATGAAAATCTTGCCTTTAGCAACAACATGTATGGAACCAGAGAGTATAATGCTAAGTGAAATAATCTGAGAAAGACAAATACCATATGATCTCACTCATATGTGGAATTTAAGAAACAAAATAAATGAACAAGGGAAAAAAAAGAGACAACCCCCAAAATGGACTCTAAACTATGGAGAACAAACAGAGGGTTACCAGAGGGGAGGGGGTTGGGGAGATGCGTGAAATAGGTGACGGGGCTGAAGGACGACTCTTGTGATGAGCACTGAATAAGGTATAGAACTGAATCATTTTATCATATACCTGAAACTAATACACAAATGTATGTTAACTATGTTGGAATTAAAATGAAAACTTAGTAAAAAATTAAAAACTTAAACACTACATTCAATTCTGATTAGCACGTTTTTAAAGGCTTATCTGCAAACTATGAAACAATTAGGAAGGGGCTAAAAAAACAGAATTGGTAAATCCTTACAGCAGTACAAAAGTGGAAAAAGCAAAACAAAACAAACCATCTGTGTTTTTCCTAGAATCTTTCTTGAAAGAATACCAAAGTGTTTTGCATAGAACAATCCCGGTGACTCTTTTCAAACTAGTAAATTCTTAACTATTTTTTCCTACTAGGAAAAATTATATTGTTTTAATTTTGATAACCAAAGGAAAGCAAAGTTACATTTCAAATCTATGTAAAATTGGAAACTGAAGTTATTAAAATTTCTAGAAGGACATAAAGTCACTTTTCTGATCTATTTTCCACCAAGTACCTTCCCCCTACATGACAGACTTCTAAAGAACATCATCTACCTGACAGGTATTCCATTTCTCCCTTCTATGCACAGAACCTTCTTATACTGAAACACTGGAGCCAAGGTCCATGTTAAAAGCTTAATTCTGACCTCTGATTTGGTAGACTGGCAGCAGGCAAGTTCAAAGGTCAAAGTGTTAATGGAAATCCATACTGAGATAAATTTGGTCACTCCTGGACACCACAGTTGAAGGTGGACTCTGCCCATCATTTGGAAAAAGGAAAGGAAGACTGGTTCACTAGTTTAAAACTACATCATTGCGCTACTAGAGTTAAGATTTAGCGCTTAAACGGGCAAAGAATGCAGGGGAATTTGAATAAGGAAATGAGAGAGGAGGTCTCAGCCTAAATGAAGGTTGAGGCCTGGAAAACATGAGATTTACTCATGAGTCAGTGACCAGATCCCTGTTGCAGGATCAGAACATCAACAGTAGTCAGATTGGAAAGGCAGTAACATTATCTTAAACAGTACAACAAAGGGCATTTTCCAGCACTGTTTTATTTCATACAGCAATCCACAGAGACAGGGCAGTTATCATGTTCTTTATATTAAAGTCAAAAGTAAAACTTAGAGAGGGCTGATCACATCCCATCCAGTGGCCAGACTGGGCCTGGGAATCAGACCCGGGTCTTCTGCCCTGCCCTAGGATAAGGGCTCCATCAGACCACAGGCTGCAGAGACCTGAATTCTTACTTCACAGCCTACTTATTCCTTCAGACCTGCTGAGAAGCACTCTCCTGCTCACACAATCCAATTTCAAGTGTAATGAGCCCGAGGAAACGGCTGGGAGCCACTGATGCTTGCCTCCTTTTAAACCCAGGAAGGCACACTAGTCCCCAGTACCTGGTTCATTCGTTTCCAGTCTTCCCAATGCCACAAAGGTCAAACCTATCTTTCCTTTCCCCTGATGTCATACCTCCAACCCCACCTGAAGAAAGCTATTAAATAGCCTGCAAATTGTCATCTTCTTTCCTAACCTGTTATCTCTGCAAAACTGACTCCAGGTTGGAGATCCACTGGCCAGGAACCACAGGACCCTTCCTTCCAGAAGTCTTCCCAAAACAGGTTTAATTACAAGAAGAGACTCCGGGTTGAAGGAGGATCTACAAAAGCCACCCCAACTCATTTCATCTTTTCATGTGAACTTACTTTCAAAAATTTTCAACATAAGCATGGAACAGTCAGGCCTGGATTACTCATTATAAAGTCACAAGCAATTTATCAAAATACTACTATAGAAGGAACCTAAAAAAGTAGAACTTTTCCAAGTAATATTAGATTCCTAACATTTAAAGTTTTTAAATTATGTAATTTTCATAGTATCTACTGTATCTTTTAGAATCAGAATTTAAAGAATATGCCATAGGAAGCTTTTCAGGTCAACCATCAAGACGTACATCAATCTTGATGACATGGTATTCAATTATGTGGCTACATCACAATTAAGTGATAACTTCACTAATGATGAATCTTGCATTATTTGATGAAAAATTATTATGTAAGTTTATTCTAGAAAATAAAATTATTACTAAGAATCAATCATAATCCCCAGTCATTTTTTAAGATTTTATTTATTTATTTGACAGAGATCACAAATAGGCAGAGAGGCAGGCAGAGAGAGGAGGAAGCAGGCTCCCCGCAGAGCAGAGAGCCCGATGCGGGGCTCGATCCCAGGACCCTGAGATCATGACCTGAGCCGAAGGCAGAGGCTTTAACCCACTGAGTCACCCAGGTGCCCCTACCCCCAGTCATTTTTTAAAAAACACTAATAAATTTAAATTGCTTTTCAGTTACACCACTAACAAAGAGCTATATAAAAATAAGTCTTAGGGAAATTTTACTTTTTCAGTTACCTGAATTATAGGTTGCTATTATTCATTTTATATTAGAGAAACCAGAGCTCTGAACCAGACCATATGGCAATTGTTCTCATTACAAATAACTGGGTCAGAGAGAACACTCACATACAAACCAATTACTTATCTTCTTTTTTATAAGTGGGTCTGAATGAGCACACATACATCAGGAAAAGGAAGAAAAGACTTAGAAAGTGATCAGTAAGCACATCTCTGCTCACTGGACAAACTTCATTTACAAGCCTGGACCTTAAAATACTCAATTTTCTGGAACACATATTTACGTCTCATGTAAATGAAAATGTTAGACTAGAGAGTCTCCAAGGTCCCATCTTTCATATTAGAATATAATTCTCTCATGGGTATGAGGCATGTTGTCTGTTTTTAAAATCTGCTGTACATACCATAGAAGCTAAATTACTAGATGATCTAATTGTTCCTTATCAGGTAAAACGGCTTCCAAAGGGAAAAATTTATGCCCTGGGTTGTTCCTGCAGAGTGGTTAGAAGTGTGCAATCTGGGATGCCCGGCTGGCTCAGCTGGTTAAGGGTCTGCCTTCGGCTCAGGATCTAGTCCTGCACTCTGGGATCCCTGCTCGACAGGGACTCTGCTTCTCCCTCTGCCTGTTTCTCTCATGAATAAATAAAATCTGGGGAAAAAAAAAAAAGTGCGCAGTCTGGACTCTACCTGCACCCAGATCCTTGCTTTCATCACTACCTGAGTATGGATGACTTAACCTCCCAGTGCCTCAGTCTCCCTTTATCAAACATGCAAATAATCACTGCTCCTGTCTCACTGTGAAAATCAAAGTATTGTATGGAAAGTGTTGAGAAAAGTGCCTGGCATATGGAAGGAATTCACTAAGTTTGTTGTTATTATTGTTATTACTGATATAAGACAATTTTAGGTGATTCATGGGTCAACTTTTTATTTTAATAATTATGTCTTTATTTTAATATGTTTTGGAAATATTCTAACATATTTAAAAGAGAGCTAGCATAAGCTAGCATAGTTATCACATCTATGATTTTATAGATATTAAGGCTGAGAATGAGTCCACATCTTTAAAAAGAAAGAGATTTAAAGTTGATGTAAAGAAAAATTGTAAATAAAAAATAGTATATGTAAGTTATATACAAAAGTAGAAATCTTCCCAAATTAAAATATAGGAAATACTGGAACTATATTAATGCCTATTTATATAAATTTTTATACTTAAAAAAAATTATCTCTTTGCTTTAAATGGCCTTGGGTATGAGTTGACACACATGCAAAAAGTATTATACAACCAGTAACAGTTGGGTCAGCTGCTAACAGGGAGACTTAATTATCCAAACAGCAACTGACTTCTCTCTCCATAAAAACAGAAAGTGCATTTATAAGAGGGAAGAAAGAAAATTAGAAGACGGATAATGCCTATGTGAAAAAACGTAATGCTATGTGGTTTAAAAAGTGGATTTTTAAAAGAAAATTCATGGCATTTCTAACAGACCATGAATCTGATACTGGTCTAGCCCTGTGGTATGATTAAGAGGTTGCTGACTACACGCCTGTCGCTGATGGGGCACTTCCTTGTTTACGGAGGGAGGGCCCCACCGGAGGCCTGAAAGGCTCCAAGAGTAGCGGGTGGTCCGGAAGGGTAAGATCATTCTCTGTCTCCAATCAGGAAAGGGCCTGGGGATAATCTGGTTTCAACTCAGACGTTCAGGTTTCAGGTCTGGTTACCCGCCAGCTTTTGAGAAGAGCATACCCATTTTCGGGAAATGAAGCAGGTTACAAGCAGGCAGCTTCTAGAAACGCAGTCTGACCAGCAATTTAGGCCCAGCAGGGCTCTCTCCGACTTTAGAAATCCGTACTCTGAAAGGTAGCTTGCTTTCTTTTTATATTTTCGGGAATAGTCCTTTTTCCCCCTCTTTTTTTGAAACCTTTAGTACTTACTAGAGTTCTTATTGAAAACGCCAGTCTCTCACTGTGCCCAGGGAAACAGGAAGGCAGAGGAGTATGAAGAGAATCCCTAGGCCAGATGGATGCTTTCACAGCTGTTCTCTTTAATGTTGCAAAACCCAAGTGGTCAGAGCCTAGGCCCAGGTCAAAAGTCTAAGGAGGAATAGCTTATATAATAAAGTATAGGAAAACCATAGGAATCAAAGAGGCAGGCCCCAAAGCAATTACCCGCAGAAGCTCCTTCCAGCCAAGGCTGGGAATATGGTGAGGCCAGTGAGCCACGCGGGGTTTGTACAGAAATTGAGGCTGTATTTACCCTCAGGGTCAGGGTCCTTCAGGTGCCTCCTTAAGGTACCTCCTTAAGTCCCAAGGCCTAAGTGACTGCTTGCCTCATTTTAGTCCCTTCCCTGCCCCGCCTTCTCAAATTTCCACCTCCGGAAAGGAGATGGACCTTATATTTTGTTTTATTAAGACAGACCACTCCCTAACAAGAGTCCCGCCTTAATAAATGATGCCTGATAAGTTACTGATCTGGTTAAAAGAAAAAATAGATGGAGATAGGTAATAAAAAAGGAAATACAGGGGCGCCTGGGTGGCTCGGTGGGTTAAAGCCTCTGCCTTCGGCTCAGGTCATGATCCCGGGGTCCTGGGATCACCCGGAATCAGGCTCTCTGCTCCTCGGGGAGCCTGCTTCCTCCTCTCTCTCTGCCTGCCTCTCTGCCTACTTGTGATCTCTGTCTGTCAAATAAATAAATAAATAAATAAATAAATAAATCTTAAAAAAAAAAAAAAAGGAAATACAATATTTTGAAGAAACCAAACCCAAGGAGAACAATCTGAGTAGTAATCTAAAGATTATTGCCTTTTCTTATTATTCCCCAGCAAATAACCCTTTACTTTATAGTGCAAAGGCAACTATAATCTGAATCATTTTGACAGGGAACAAACCATTTCTTAAGGCCTTTCTGACTTCCTCAGAAAAACGTCCTTTTTGGTACAACTTTCTATCATCATTAACAAAATAAATATATTAATGCCCTCTGACCTGACCCTATACTAGGCATCTATTTGCTCTAACCAATGATACTGATGTGTCATTAGCCTGGAGCCTAAAGAATTAGACTGAATCACTGAGTTTTCTTAAATACAAATTTAGGAATTGCATTAACTAAGCTCTAAAGTCCTTCAAACTGTTTAAGTCTGTGATTCTATTTCAGGATTAGGCAGCAAGGAATTGGGGGGGGGGGTGCAGTCAAGGACTCCATACAGAGTAGCATTCAGATAGAACTGCTTCATCCAGGTGAGGAGTGGGACAATTCAGTTCCACTTTTCTCAAGCAGCCCTAACTCTTGCTTACTCTCCTTAAAATCCTCAGGCCAAACAACTGATACTTATTTTAATCCAAGACCAGCTTAAATTGATAAGGGTGCAAAAACATCATCTTCCAAGATGCCATTTCATTCATGCAGACAATAATTTAGTGAATATTTACTAAGCCTCTGTGTTATGCAAAGTGCTGTGCAGTACAGATTGTACAAATTGGCAATCTTTCTCTGAACTTAAAAGCTGGTAGACTGTCCTGCTCAGTAAGGACACACATAACCAAAATAAAATGGAGAAGTTCCCCAGAAGACCTAAAAAGCCCCAAGGCTGAAGCATAGTGTTCTGGCTTGGAATCCTGGTCTCCAGGTAAAGCTACCTAACCTGAAGAGGTTAATTTCTCTTCAGTTTCCTAATCTATAAAATGGGGATAACAATACTATCACTTCATAAAGTTGTTTAGAGGATGAAATGACACAACAGGCTAAAGCACCTTCAAATAATGCCTGGTACACAGTTAATACCCAGTAAATGTTAATTGATACTGTTATTTTTACTGGAGTTTTAGAGGACAGACTCTGGAGAAGGAAGAAGAATTTTACAAGGAAGTCGTTAGAACTGGGCATTGAGAGATGGAAGCAGGACAGGAGGAAGGAAGGAGAAGGAAAAAAGAGAGGGACGAAAAGACATCCTTGCTATATAGCAAGTAGTTCAGTTTGGCTGGAGTGAAAAGTTCCTTAAAAAAAGCAGCATGACACGCAGTTCAAAACACCATTGTAGAAAAGAAGAAGAAAAAGGAACACCCACTGTAGAACTTAATATAAATCATTTAATTTTTTTCTATTAAGTTCCATTCATCCCCATTTATGTCCTAGAAGTTAAAACAGTAGTTTAAAAAATAGATCGTGTTATTATTAATATAGATATATAATCAGCATTGCATACATGTCATCCTATATGGGTACAGAAGCCTAAACATCTAAATCCAAAAACCTTATGTATTTTTCCTCTTTCTGGAAGCAATCTGTCAAGTTTGAAAAGCACAAGAGTTCTTAAGTCTAAGAATCAGAAAACAGATCCTAATCCGGGTTAAAAATCACTTAACCCTTCAGACCTCAATTTCCTCTTAATAAAAACATATATACTACTATTACTTCAGGATGGATGGATAGAAATAATACTAAAATGGTGGAAAGGCCAATCTAGGAAGGGAAAAAACTTGCCAGCCTCCTTGGGTAGATACAAAACACAAAGGCAACAATGGATGTGAAAGCACTTTACATACCTGATTAAATCTTATATAAAACACAAGGAATTTTTCCTGCATACAACATAGACAAAGGCAGAAACTCTGGACCAGAAGGTGGTGATGTGTTGAAAATATATACATAGGCTTTGGGGTCAGATTGACTTAGATCTGAATCCTGTCATCAGGTCCTGTCATTTACTAGCTCTGTGACTTGAAAGCAAAGCATCTTGAACTATCATTACTTCTTTCCTGCGAGTACTGGGATTTTATCAAACTGGCAACGTGAATCCTGTAATGAAGGGCTTGTCCCCTCAGCTGCAGCCACTTAGAAGCAAGTGCAGGAGGATCTAATATCATACATTTCAGAAACTCTTCTCAGTTTCATCTTATTATTTTAACTCTTTGGGGGCCATTCTGATTTTTTCCACTTTTTTTGTGTGTCTGAGATTCCCAACTCCCCCAACCTTTTTTTTTTTTTTTAAATGAGGCTGAGCCTAAAAACTAATCATAATTTTACCTCTTCCATCAGGCCCCACTTAACACTCCTACACAGCATCTCCTGGACTTGTTCGTATGCCCTGGTTTTTCTAAGTGCTCAGCAAATGGTTCTGAAATAATATCGACACATTCACATGGCAAGTATCAGAAGTGCCCAAATACTGTTAGCCAAATTCAGGCCCAATAAAAACCAAATTTTTTTATACGTTGTCAGGACATTTTTATTATGGTATTTTTAATTTTATTATGGTATTTTTAATTTTATTATGGTATTTTTAATTTTATTATGGTATTTTTAATGTGTTGAGTAATATTTTAAATTTGTTGGGCAAACTGCCACTTGCTACATTTATCTTCAGGTAATATGGTATTTGATCCTTGCTGCATCCTTGTGAAATTGGTTCTGCAGGCATGATTTTCTATTTCACACATGGGAAAACTGACCAGCAGGTCTCTCCATGGTGTGGTGCAGCCCCATGGGAACCCAAGCCTTTCACTTCTAAACCCAGAGCTCCTCCATTCTAGCACAAGCACCTCTAGGCCTTGAGGAAATTCTGCAAACGGGCTGCAAAAAACAAAAACGAAAGAAACTTACTTTTTGCAAACAAGATGGAAATGAATAACAATGCAAACATCTGCAAAGAACTCATATGTAATAAACATAAGGATCTACTGGCAAGATAGGTTTTAGAACATAGGCTCCATTCAATATTCTTTAAAATGGACGCCTAGCATGGAAGGCCTAAAATATTTCCATTGTATTCCTGCTATCCAACCTTAATTTGAATTAGTTCCCCACAGAACCTATACTCAAATATGATTATAAAAGGGATTTCACTATTTGGAGAGCAAAGAAAGCAGTGTCACAGAATGTGCAATGAGTTATTTATCCCATGTACTCCACATTAAAGCTAAAAATGCGAGTGAACCTCCTCTGCCTCCTATCCTGTCCCCACTGAGCCCACGGGGTGCGGTGCTTCTGAGCAACAGTAGTCCGAAGCTGACGTTATTTACTCTCATTTCCGACACAAGTCAAATACGCACAGCTAAAATCCGTCGGCTTTCGGGATCCCTGGGTCGCGACAGTAAGGATTATCCCCTTGCTAATACCTTAGTTTGTTTTGCATGTCAATGAAGCAAAGAGGAAGTTATCTCTTGGAAGTAACTTATCTTTGATCAGTGTTACCAGTAATTTCAGGTCACTAGCACAACCTTGAGAAACGATTATAAAAGCGTCCAAAGGGTAACTCGGGCTTGGCCAACCCGACCGCAGGCCGCGGTGCCCGGCCGGCGGGAGATTGGGGGCGTTCAGTCCCCCCCAGAGTGCAAAGTAACCGGCGGCTTATCCATCCCACAGCTCCGCGCCAGACCGGGGTGGAGGCCGGGCTGACAGGGCCCCGGCTCTCAGTGGCCAAGGGAGGCTGGAGTAGACCGGGGCTGAGGTAGTGACCTTGACAACCCCTCTGCCGCCGGGGAGGCTCGGGGTAGAAGCGGACCTGAGGTAGCGGCGCGACAGCCTCCAGGCGGCCCGGGGGAGTCTCGGGGCGGACGCGGCGCGGGGCAGTGGCTGTGTCTGTCCCCCACCCCGCCCAGGGAGGGTCATCCGCGCGGGGGTCTCCCCGCTCCCCGGGCGCCTCCAGCGGCGGGACAGCTGCGCACTGGGGCGGGGCTGGGATTGGGAACGCGGGGTTCCCGGGACAGCAGTTGGGGGTCCCTCCTCCGCGGCCGAGGCGCCCGGCGCGGGCAGCGAGCGGAAGGCGGGCCCTACCTCCTCGGTGGCCGTGGGGCAGTAGGAGATGAGCAGGAGGGTGGTTAGCAGGTTGATGGCCAGGCCCAGGAGGGTGATGGAGTTGGGGGCCATCCACAGCGGGATCCACTGGAGCAGCCAGGTCCAGTAGATCTGCAGCGGCGGCTCGAGCAGCGAGACGCCCGCCGCGCTGTAGCGGTGCTCCTCCAGCCGCCGCAGCTGCGCCGCGCTCAGCGGCTCGGCCAGCGCCTTCAGCCAGCGCGGCGCCGGCCTGCCCCCAGCGCCCGCCGCCATGGCCGCCTGCGGGCCCCGCCGCTGCGAGGGAGCGCGGCCGGTACCGGGCGCCAGGGCGGGGGAAAGGTGGAGGGAGGGGCCCGCGGGCCCCGGCCTGCGCTGACCGGGTGGAACTAGACGGTCGGGCCGGCTCGGGCAAGGTCGAGGTCGGGCCGGGCTGCCCCAGGTCCCGGGGCCCCTGCGGGCCGCGGGTGCGACCGCCGGGGGTGGGCGGGGCCTCCGAGGAGGGGAACTTAGGGGAGGGGTTGGGGAGAGTACGGCTAGGTGTCAGGGAGGGTTGGGCCGGTACTCGCAAGCCACCAAGTTACCACTAGGGTCCTGCAGACAGTAACTTCCTGGTGGGCGTGCCAGAGCCCTGACTCCCCCAAGGGGCTGGCTGATGCACCTGCCTCCAAAGGTTCCATTCTTCTCCAGGGACGTCTGGCCGCGCTCTCGTGATTAAAGGACCCTCCCAGGCTGGGCAGTTAGAGGCTGCTTCCTCCAACGTGTGGTCTTGTGCACAGCTCTGTTCTAGTGTGGGTATCTCTGGCCTTTGGCTAACCACTGCCGGATGACGCTGCCTATGGAGTCTGGGAGGAGGGGGAGGGGGTTTTGTGAGAACATGATTTTTGCACGTCTTGGGTCACTGGCCTAATGACCCCATCTGTCTGCCCAAAAAGAGGTCCTGCTTGATAAACACACAACAAAAACAATTCTTCCAACCCTGAGGACAGGGTCCCTGCCATTCATTAGCTCTACAGAACACTCCCTGGGGGTTCAAGGTTCAGGGTTCAGAGACCAAGGTGTTGAAAAGAAAAACCAGGACTTTGAAACATTTGCTGAAAAGGGGACTGAATGGCTGAAACCCAAATGCTCCCCACCTTTCCCCCCCCCCCCCCCAGAGCATCCAATACCAGTAACTGGATATTTTTACACGCAGCTTTCTCTGGGAATAGAGGACATGGATCCAGGCAATGTGCTCCCATTGCGGAGTGGACTAAGCACACTTGCCACACAATGGTAGTTCAGCAGCCCCTTACCTCACAATGCACCCATTTAGGCAGGGGACATCTTGTCATAAACATTTCACAGCCTGAGATAAGACTGCCACTTGCCTTTTTTTCACTTCCTGGTCCTGATCTTTATGCAGCTTTCTAAGGCAGAGAACAAGCTCAGAAACTGCTTTGGAGATAGTGTGTTAAGCAACGTCTCTCAGCAGATGCAGTTTGTCCCACAGGATTCATTACAACACTCTGAGAGGAGTCAGCAAACCACTGCCCAGCCCACCACCTGTTTTAGTATAGCCTATGAGCTAAGTGGCTGAAAAATGGCTGAAAAAAAATCAAAAGAATTTTTTTTGATGTGAAATTATATGAAATTCAAACTTCAGTGCCATGGATAAAGCCATGCTTATGCCTCACATATTGTTTACACTACTTTACCACTCCAAAAGCAGAGTTCAGTGGTTGTGACAGACACTGGCTTGCAAACACTGGAATATTTACAGTCTGGGCCGTCACAGGAAAGAGTTTGGCAATCCCTTCCTTAGAGCAATATGAAGGTTCCTACAGACCTAACCATCCATTGAATATACATCTCCTAATCTTTAACGTGAAAAAAAAAAAGGTGCTGAAAAATGCAGGAAAGGAATCAGAATGACAGATCCACTTTTAACTATGCTGGTTTTATGTACAGTAAACTTGGGGACGTCGGTTTTTTAATTTATCAATGCCATGAATAATCCAAGGAGAAATCCTTTTCCACAATAAATTTAACTACATTACAGTTAATTTTTAGTGTATATCAAAGCATCAAAGGAGAATGAAAAGACAACCCACAAGCCAGGAAAAGGCATTTCTCTCAATTTCCTCAATTTTCCTCAATGCCTCAAGGCATCTCCATTGACTAGTACCCAGATTATATAAAGAATTCCTAAAAATCAGTGAGAAACAAAAACACTCAACTGGGCTTACATTCAGATACCTGTAACAAAAATCCCCCAAATTTGGTGACTTAAACAGAATAAATATTTATTTTTTTTCTTGCATAAGTCTAGAATTATGGTGGCTTCATGATCACCAGGAACTCAGGCTCTTTTGTCTTCAGCTCCAATATCCTGTCTCTGACTTACACCTATAAAATAGGTCATCTCTTGGTTCTGAATGGCTGCTGGAGCTCCAGCCATCCTATTTGCACTCCAAGTAGCAGCAAAGAGAAAGAGGGTGAAAAAAAAACTTGGATACCACTCAGCTGAGCCCCAAAGTAAGGTGCTTTTCTAGAATTCCCAAATGACACTTCTACATACATCCCACTGGCCAGAACTTAATCATGTGGCCTACCTGAGTGCAAATGTTAGCAAGGAGGAATAGATGAGACAATCATTTTGAAAAACAATCTGGCATTATCTGGTAAAGTTGAAGATGCACACACTTTAACACCACAATTCTGATCCAGGAGTATATCCTAGAGAAATTGTTGCACATGTGCCCTAGAAGACAGGTGTAAGAATATTCACAGCATCTTTGTACAATAATCAACAAGTATAAATATCCTAAATGTCCAATAATGCTAAATGGATACCCTGAGGTATTTTCGTATAATTTAATATTACACAGAAAGTTTAATATAGCAGTAGAAAATTGATAAACCATAGCTACACTTATTACACGGATGGATTGCATAAGTATAATGTTGACAGAGGGAAAAAAGGTTATAGAAAAAATGCACACAGTATGATTTCACTCATATGAAGGTTGAAAACATGCATGACTTTGCATTTAGGAGTATGTACATATGTGACCATGTGTGACAAAGCTATGAGAAAAGGAAATAAATGACACATACGATTACAGAAATGGGATTGTAGAAGTGCACACAGATTGCTTCCGAAGTATCGATAATTATATTAGGATACAAAACCACACGGCCTAAATATGATGTAAGTGTATTTTTCTCTCACCTAGTGTCAGGCGATTCTGGGCTGCCATGGCAATGCCAAAATGCCAAAGACACAGATTTCTTCCATTTTATTAGTCTGCCTCATTACGATGTTGCCCCTTGCCCTTGTGGTCAAAAGTGGCTAACCACAAGTTCTAATCAGTTGGAACGGGAAAAAAGAGAAGGCAATGCTGCATTCATTTTCCCTACTTGGGCGAGGTCTACGGTGTACACCTTCTGCTCTCATCCTATTGGCCAGAACCTGGTCACGTGACTGTGCAAAGCTGCAAAAAAGGCTGGAAATGTAGTTTTTAGCTGGGCAACCATTTGCCCCACTAAATGATTTCTATTACTACTGTAAAGTGGGAAAATGGATATTGGAGGGCCCTCTTGCTATCTCGGCCACAATATTTAAACTAGGTAGTAAGAACATGGTTTTCATTTTATTATTTATGTTATATATGTATAATCATTTTCTTTTGCAGATATGGAATATTTTATTATTTATTTATTTATTTTTAAGATTTTATTTATTTATTTATTTATTAGAGAGAGAGAGCGAGCGCACACAAGCTGGGGCAGCAGCAATGGGAGAGGGAGAAGCAGGCCCTCTGCTGAGCAGGGTGTCTGTTGGGGGGACTCTATCTCAGGACTCTGGGATCATGACCTGAGCTTAAGGTAGATACTTAACTGACTGAGCCACCCACGCACCCCTGGAATATTTTATAATTAAAAAGTAAAAGTAATTAAAAAATTAAAAAATTAAAAGCACATTTTTTAAAATATATTTTTTTATTTTTTTATAAACATATAATGTATTATTAGCCCCAGGGGTACAGGTCTGTGAATCGCCAGGTTTACATACTTCACAGCACTCACCATTGCACATACCCTCCCCAATGTCCATAACCCAAACACCCTCTCCCTACCCCTCCCCCCAACCCTCAGTTTGTTTTGTGACATTAAGAGTCTCTTATGGTTTGTCTCCCTCCCAATCCCATCTTGTTTCTTTTATTCTTTTCCTACCCCCCAAACCCCCCACGTTGCATCTGCACTTCCTCATATCAGGGAGATCATATGATAGTTATCTTTCTCCGATTGACTTACTTCGCTAAGCATAATACCCTCTAGTCCCATCCACATCATCTAAAAGCACATTTTTAAAACTCGTGCTCCTAAGCTGATTTCCCCGTGGTTTTTTTTTTTTGTTTTTTTGTTTTTTGTTTTTGTTTTGTTTTGTTTTGTTTTTTAACAGATTTTTGGAAATTTCAAATGAATTCAAGACATACTAAGGCCAACCTATCTAGTGTCAAAGGAAAGTAGATTAGAGATTTCCTATTATTTTATCTCCTGCATCATGGCTCCCTTTGATTATCATGGTTTATTACATAGTGATTGACGTACACAAATTTTCCTTTTCTTGAACTAACATGGTAGCTTACATTGATGAGCTCCAATGAGGCACTATTCTAAGAATGAGGAGTAATTTCATTTAATATTCACAGAAATCCTGTGAAGTAGATATAATTATTTCCTCATTTTGCAGATTTTTTTCACTGGAGCCCAGTGAGGTTCAATAACTTGCTAAGACTGCACAACTAGAAAAGCGATAAAGTTGGGACTCAAGACCACATAGCTGATTCCAAACCCTATACTCCTAACCATTGCTAAATGCCACCTAATAAATTATATATATTAAATATTGGACTTACTGTCAGAGAAAGACAAATACCATATGATTTCACATATATGTGGAATCTAAGAAACAAAACATATGAATGAACAAAAAGAGAGAGGGAAGGGAAAACAAAAAAAAGAGAGGGAAGCAAACCATAAGAGACCATTAACTACAGCGAACAAACTGAGGGTTACTGGAGGGGAAGTGGGTGGGGGATGGGCTAAATGGGTGATGGACATTAAGAAAGGCTCTTGTGTTGAGCACTGGGTATTGTCTGTAAGGGATAAATCATTAAATTCTACTCTTGAAACCAATAAATAAATAAACATATACAAAAATAAAAAACCAAATAAATATTGGACTTAGATAGGAATTTTTGTCAATATCGAACAGTCCAGTTTCTGTAGATTTTGCGCCATTCTAAATATTATGTAAAAAATTGTTTTACCTAAATACTAAAGCTGATGATGAATTCCCCTGTTCAGATGCCTTTGGTAAAATCCAACCTCCCTTGCTTGGTATTTGAAGGCTAAATCTATTTTTCCAGTTTTACCTCCCAAATGTCTCTTCTTCCCTCAATCCCCTCTCTGAGTCCCATGCTCCAGCTTCCATTAGCTAGCTGTTCCCAAACACACCCAGTGCTTTCTCACACCCTGATTTGTTCCCTGGGCTAGGGAAGTAGCCTCCATCTCTCATTACCTCTAAAGCATTGCTCATTTGTCCAGGCTCAGCTTAAATTCCACCTTCTCTGAGATGACCTTTCACATTCTTCCAGTTTGACCTCTCCTGCTTCCACACAACCAGAGACTTTGTACCTGTATTCCAATCTGTCTTTGGTCACTCACTTATGTATCAATCTGCCTCTCACCCAGCTTATAGAGTACCAAGACCACAGCCCTGCACTGAGTGCGTTCCTCAATGCCTGGCACTCAGCAGACATCCATCCATACTTCTAAAAAAATTTAATTTTGAAATAATTATAGAGTCAGAAAGTTGCAAAAATAATACAGAGAGATCTCTTGTACTCTTCACCCAACCTCCCCCAATTGTAACATCTTAATATATTCATAGTACAATAGGCCCATAAAGTTTTTTTATTATTATTCTTTTTTTTTAAAGATTTTATTTATTTATTTGACAGACAGAGATCACAAGTAGGCAGAGAGGCAGGCAGAGAGAGAAAGAAGCAGGCTCCCCGCTGATCAGAGAGCCCGATGCGGGGCTCGATCCCAGGACTCTGGGATCACAACCGGAGCCGAAGGCAGAGGCTTTAACCCACTGAGCCACCCAGGCACCCCCTTTATTATTATTCTTATTTAAGATTTTATTTATTTATTTGACAGAGAGAGAGAGAGACCATAAGTAGGCAGAGAGGCAGGCGGAGAGAGAAGGGGAAGCAGGCTCCCTGCGGAGCAGAGGGCTCTATCCCAGGACCCTGAGATCATGACCTGGGCCGAAGGCAGAGGCCCAACCCACTGAGCCACCCAGGTGCCCCAAGGCCCAAACATTTTTATTCCCTTGTTTAGCTGAATTGAATTTCTTTCCCCAAAGAGAAAGGATACCTTGGTTTTACCACTGGTTCTCTTTGTGTATGTCACTTTCACTCACATTGCAAAACTCCTTCAGCATCCTCAACATCTCAGCTACTTCCCATGAAATATAACACAGTAGCCTCACAGATTAGGTGCATCTGTTGTGATATAACCACTTCAAAAGCCACGGACTTTTATTGGTTTGGAAAAAGGCTTGGGTTGAAATCAAGGAATCCACTCGCCAGATTTTTGGTGTAGCAGAATGTTATCATTTAAGGAGTCAAGCTCTCTCTGTGTTTAGAGGTTTAGACTCATAGGCTGGAGTATTTCTAAAGATTAGAATGATTTTCCAGTATGAAGACTCGTCTTTTTTCATTTACTTCCTTTGATCTAATTTATGTTTTTATAGTTTTGTACTTTGAGACTATAAAGTCTACAAATTTATAGAACTATGATACCTTACAAAATGCATGAGTAGACATGCAGTGTTTACTAATAGATTGCCAAAAACATTTGCTCTCCTCTTTTACAAATGCTTGATTTCCTGGACGAGATCAGAAATAAAATTTCACAATACGGTCTCTGAGAAGTTGTAATTGTGCTTTTTATCTGAAATTGCGAAAGCAATTTAGGATTAAGGAAATTGATTTCCCTCAGAGACAGTTCTTAGCACTCTTTTTTGTATCCTTTAACCGTTTTTATTTATTATCCTTTTCTGAGTTCACATCCTTCTGCTTTAAAATTTTTCCACAGTATGATTTGAGGAGCGTGAGAGGGAATGCCCTTCCTCAAAAATTCCTTCTTCAGCAGTCTAGGGGGCCTGAAATCCCAAGAGTTATTCCTTTATTCAGGTTAGGACTTTTAGGAGTAACAGGTCAGGTCACATTTCATTTTTTTTTGTAAAGTGGTCAGATTTTATTTATATGTAATTGTATTTATGATTTAATTTTCTTATAAACAATACCTTTCTCATAATATTATGTGAGGATTAAATGACATAATGCTTAGAAAGCAATTAGCACAGTACTCAGCATGGTAGGCACTCAATAAATGTTAACAATTGTTACTATTTAACTTCTATAACATTTTCCCATTTTAAAAATTTTAATTCAATTAATTGACATATAATGTGTTACTGGTTTCAGAGATGGAGGTCAGTGATTTATCAGGTTTTGTTTTTTTTTTTAAAGATTTTATTTATTTATTTGAGAGAAAGAGAGAGGGCATGCACACTAAGGGGGGTAGGGAGAAGGAGGCCCTCCATCCAGTAAGGAGCCCAATGTGGGACTTGATCTTAGGACCCTGGGATCATGACCTGAGCCAAAGGCAGATGGTTAGCAGACTGAGCCACCCAGGCATCCCAGTGACTCATTGGTCTTATATGATACCCAGTGCTCATTACATCACGTACCCTCCTTAATATTTATCACCCAGTTACCCATCCCTACACTCCCCTCCCCTCCATCAACCCTGTTTGTTTCCTATGATTAAGAGTCTCTTATTGGTTTGTCTCTTTCTCTGATTTTGTCTTATTTTTTTCCTCTCTTCCCTTATGATCCTCTGTTTTGTTTCTTAAATTCCACATATTAGTGAGGTCATATGATAATTGTCTTTCTCTGATTGACTTATTTCACTAGGCATAATGCCCTCTGGTTTCATCCGTGTCATTGCAAATGGGAAGATTTCATTTTTTGATGGCTACATAGTATTCCATTGTGTATTACACCACGTCTTCCTTATCCATTCATCTGTCCATGGACAACTGGGCTCTTTCCATAGTTTGGCTGTTGTGGACATTGCTGCTGTAAAGAGATCACTACATTTGTATCTTTGGGGTATATGCCCAGTAAATTGCTTGGTCATACAGTAGCTCTATTTTCAACTTTTTTTTTTTTTTAAGATTTTATTGATTCATTTGACAAACAGAGATCACAAGTAGACAGAGAAGCAGGCAGAGAGAGAGGAGGAAGCAGGCTCCCCGCTGAGCAGAAAGCCCGATGCGGGGGTCGATCCCAGGATCCTGGGATCATGACCTGAGCCGAAAGCAGAGGTTTTAACCCACTGAGCCACCCAGGCGCCCCTATTTTCAACTTTCTGAGGAACTTCCATACTGTTTTCCAGTGTCTGCACCAGCTTGCATTTCCACCAGCAATGTAGGAGGGTTCCCCTTTCTCCACATCCTTGCCAACATCTGTTGTTTCCTGGCTTGTTAGTTTTAGCCATACTGACTGGTGTGAGGTGGTATCTCATTGTTCTTTTGATTTGTATTTCCCTGATGCCAAGTGATGTGGAGCATCATGTGTCTGTTGACCATTCATATGTCTTCTTTGGAGAAATGTCTGTTCATGTCTTCTGTCCATTTCTTAATTGGATTATTTGTTCTTCGGGTATTAAGTCTGATAAGTTCTTTCTAGATTTTGAACACTAGCCCTTTATCTGATATGTCATTTGCAAATATCTTCTCCCATTCTGTCGGTTGTCTTTCGGTTTTGTCAAGGGTTTCCTTTGCTATGCAGAAGCTTTTTTATCTTGATGAAGTCCCAGTGTTTCATTTTTGTCTTTGTTTGCCTTGCCTTTGGAGACGTGTCTAGCAAGAAGTTGCTGCGGACAAGGTCACAGAGGTTGCTGCCTATGTTCTCTAGGATTTTGATGGATTCCTATTTCACATTTAGGTCTTTCATCCATTTAGAGTCTATTTTTGTGCGTGGTGTAAGGAAATGGTCCAGTTTCATTCTTCTGCATGTGGCTGTCCAATTTTCTCAACACATTATTGAAGAGACTGTCTTTTTTCCAGTGGACATTCTTTCCTGCTTTGTCAAAGATTAGTTGGCCATTGAGTTGAGGGCCCATTTCCGGGTTCTCTATTCTGTCCCATTGATCTATGTGTCTGTTTTTGTGCCAGTACCACACTGTCTTGATGACTATAGCTTTGTAATAGAGCTTGGAGTCCAGAATGGTGATGCCACCAGCTTTGCCTTTCTTTTTCAACATTCCTCTGGCTATTTGGGGTCTTTTCTGGTTCCATACGAATTTTAGGATTATTTGTTCCAGCTCTGTGAAAAATGTCGATGGTATTTTGTTAGGGATTGTATTGGATGTATAGATTGCTCTAGGTAACATAGACATTTTCACAATATTTGTTCTTCCAACCCATGAGCATGGAAATTTTTCCATTTCTTTGTGTTTTCCTCAATTTCTTTCATGAGTGTTCTATAGTTTTCTGAGTGTAGATCTTTGCCTCTTTGGTTAGGTTTATTCCTAGGTATCTTATGGTTTTGGGTGTGATTGTAAATGGGGTCGACTCTTTAATTTCTCTTCTGTCTTGGTAATATATAGAAATGCAATTTCTGTGCATTGATTTTATATGCTGGGGTTGGGTCACATTTCACTATTAAATTAGGTTATTATCAGGAATACCTTAGGAGGGACACTTTTATCAGAATGTCTTTCCTTGGGGCGCCTGGGTGGCTCAGTGGGTTAAGCCTCGGCCTTCACCTCAGGTCATGATCTCAGGGTCCTGGGATCACCCCGCATCGGGCTCTCTGCTCAGCAGGGAGCCTGCTTCTCCCTCTGCCTGCCCCTCCTCCTGCTTGTGCTTTCTTCCTCTCTCTCTCTCTCTCTCTGTGTGTCAAATAAATAAATAAAATCTTAAAAAAAAAAAAAGAGCTATTGTCTCCAGGGCAAAGAAGAGATCGATTGATAGATGGATAGATAGATAGATAGAGAGGCGCATAAGATTTAGTATCTTATTTTGTATTTCTGGTTTTTTTTTTTTTTTTTTTTTTTTTTTAAGAAAGGCAGACTGCCATGTGCAGCACCTTATTGGGATGTATCTGGAGTCTTGGAAGCTTGACTACCCTATGTTCCCCTACGAATAGACCTTGAGAGCCTCTTTGGAGGTTCTAGCAGGGGAGCGTAGCTTTTGGTATACTCTTGACCAATGAACGGTCCTCTCCTCTATCAGGGAAGGTCGTCCTCTTCGACAGAGCACACAGCTTCAGGAGGGACGCACATGGAATGGTGAGGGAGGAAGGGGACACCTGCCTAGCCAGCCAGATCAGCCGAGTCAACCCTGGCAATCAATAGGGTGACAGATGTTGGAGCCTGATCGTCCTCACATCCTGTATTTCTAATTTTATATTATATATATTTATTTATTTAAAACTCATTACATAGTACTCTCTTCAGTGGAATTGAAATCTACTTGTTGGCCCCTGATGAAATTGTTGATTGTTGATGAGGCTTTTCTAAGATTATACAGTCCTTCCCATACTGAGAGAACTTTAACTCCCTGACAGTATGCCTGGAGCAACATCTATTGGAAGATCTGGGAAGAAAAAAATGTTTTCTTTTAAAATAAACTCCTATATTACAGAGAAGAATGCTACATATGGATGAACTTCAATGTGTAAGCATACCAGAGATTGTGGTTATAGTTTCAGGCTACACTCTCTTGTTCTCTCCAAGGTTTTCCTTTCTTCTGCAAAGAAGAATAGGGCAGTGGGGGACAAGGTTAAGAAATCGTGACCAAGATAATGCTGCTAAAGGACATAACTAGGTGCTCTTGTTTTGTTTTGTTTTTTATTGCTGATTTTCTCACTGCCATTTCCTCTCTCTTTAGTTTTTGCCTCATGAGGTTATTTCTGGATTCATTTCTATCTCACTGCTCTTGACTTCCCTTCCCTCTGTACAAATAATATTGTGCTAGTCTGTCTTCCTTTTCTCCCTCTTGTTTGATGTTAATTCTTGGTCTTGGCCTCCACTGAGCCCCTTTTTGCCATCTTCTGCTGGTCTGTCCATCACTCCTGCTTAACTTCTTCAGAGATTGGAGTTACTAATGGCAGACTTTGGGTCAGAGTCCATGCTTGCCATTGTGAGGACTTGACAATCATGGAACTTATCTCACCAATGAGCTCCTACTACTGCTAGCTAATGTATATTGAGTCCTAACTATGAACTCTTAAGAAGTACATAAAAATAACCCTGTGCAGAGATATTCTACCTCTTCTTGGTAACCTGCACTACCACTCCACCTGCCTCCAGCTCAGTGGTGCCTCCCAATGCAGAAATGGGAACTGAATTGACAATGACCCCCAGCGGACACTAGGAGTGGGACTGAGATGACCAGTCCAATGACACTTCATCCCATAGCCTGCAGGGGATACATTACTTGGCTCTCTAGTGCCTGGAATTTTCCAAATAACCACATGACTCCAAATCAGCTTTGGTTTATTTTGCAACATGGCTGCTTTCCAATTACCCCTTGTCCCAATCATTTAGGAGGGATGCATTGCAAAATCCAAATAATGGTTCTTTTCCTTGCCATGGTGTTGCTGGTAACCCCTAGTTCTTATTTATTTATTTATTTATTTATTTATTTCATTAACTAAAAAACTCTTAAGTCAAGATTTTAAAATTGGTATATAATGTCTTTAAAATGTTTTCTTGGGTTCTATGACTAGGATGAAGGGGAGAGTACAGTAATAAAGGAGGGAACTTCTTGCTTGTGGATAGCTGTGTAAGTGCCTATCCACAAAGAACTAAAAGATGCTTTCTAAAGCTATTGCTTGGGAGTGAAAGAAGTTATGGTGGATGTGTACTTAAATGCAATGTTTTTTCCTTTTATGACTTGAGTCAGCCAGTGCCCCGAGCCACACTGAATGACCCCTCTGGGAGTGTCTAACAGTCTTGCTGCCTCTCTGGTATTTTGTAATCTACTCCAGATAGAAGAAAAATATCCAGCTAGGCCATAGATTGCTCAGGCCAGTGCATTTGGGGACAGAGAGAGATCATCAGGTGACATTAAGAGGGTGATGACAGACCTCAGAATCAGGAGAACTGGTTGTTCCATTAGGTGATTTCTCTCGTCCATTCCAAGTTATCAGAGTCTAATTACAAAGGATTTTATAAATATCTACATGTAGCAACCACCTGAATCTTTAGTACAAGGATGGTAATTAGTGGCCTGGCTAAAATAGGAAATAAAACAAATGTAGAGTTCAATCTAGAATCAATTAATATCATAAGAGAATTGGTAAGAAGACTGGCATTATTATTCCTGATCCTATTCCTATCCCCAGGAAAAAGAGGCCAAACTTGTATTTCTAGAATTCTTTTCTAGGGAACTTGAGTGAGGAAGGAGAAGGAGGGTCAGACATGGAGTTTGGTGAGTGAGGAGAGGGAAGAGTTTGGGGTGGGGTGGGAGAGATGTTAGATGGGATACAGAGAAGGAATCAAATATGGTTGAGGGAAGACTGACCCCTAACTTTAATAGCTCGTATATATAAATATTTATATAAGTTATAAATCAAGCTAACAGATGGTTAATAAACTAGTAGTATCTTCCAGTCTTCATGAGCTGAATCCATAATGACTTGGAAGGCCAGGTTTGAATTGTAGGGTTTTCAGATTCTTCAGAGATACTTGCCAAAATATTGTGACCCACTGCCAGTCTCCAGGCTCCCTGCTTTTTACATCCTAGCTCCTTCCTGCATCACACCACGAGGGTTCCCAGGCACACATGTACAGATGCCCCAGCCTCAAGCATAAGCTCTGGTCACATCTCTCACACCCTAACCTCCTGGGAAATGGGTTTCTCTAAGCCAACTCTTGGACATCAGTGTGCATAAATTGGTGATAACTTTCTCGCTTAGGGGTTTGAATTCAGGGAAAATGACCAGAAAGGCCATAAAAGTGAGCTTGGGTTCAGTCTATAAGAAGGAGGTGTGGGAGGGGTTCCAAGTAGGCACATCCCCTTGGCTTCATGGCTCTCCTGCCCTGTGGAGGGAGATACAGGTAGAGGAAGGCCAGACTGAGGCACTTGAAAGTAGAAGGGTCCCTCTTGCCCAGCTCCAATGCTAGTACTAAGTGGTAGAACTATCCAGTGTTCCCACAAAGAACACCCTTAGAAGTAGCAGGTAAATAGCCAAGCTATGACTTTGGAGGTTGAAAGACCCCAGGTCCACACTTGTCCAGGTAGTTACAGTCACTTGTCTTTGAGTGGACTGTAGTGGGCTGTACACAGACAGACATTTCTGTAGTCATCAGTGTGGACTGAAATGGGGAGACTTTCCCTTTCTCCATTTTCTAGGCACAGAACTGACCTAGGACCCAAGGTAGGACCTCCAAACAGGACAGAGAGAACTTCTCAATCTCTCTGGCTAGTGGAGAGCTCATATTTTAATTTGATTTAGAAAAATAAAATCACATGGCATGTCTTGTACTTCATCCTAGTGTGATACATACATGGATAGTAACAAAACACAAGCCACATTATCCAACTTCTAAATCCTTATAGTGCTCTCTTATACCTGCTGTCTGCCCTGTTTATGTTTCCCTTTGTTTACCAGTCTTCTGCGTTATAAACTCCTTGAAGATATGAAGATGCTTATTCATAGTTGGGTTCTAGCTAATTCCACCATAGTGCTATGCACACATCAGATATTCAGTAACTCATTTGTTGAGCTGAATAGAATGTTTCAGAATTATTAAAAATGAGTGCCTAAGGACATATTACCTCATTCCAATGTTTCTTGGAATGAGTGGTTTTTTTTCTATTTCTGTATTAATTTAGGTGAAGCATTCATTAAGCTTTCTTTTAAAGTAAGTAAATAAGTATGATCCTTTAAAACATTTTATAAATGTTTAGTTTCCACAAAGAATTCTTGGTAAATTCCTTTGACACTTAATTTTTCTTAAAAAAAGTGAAATTCAAACAAAATCAGGACAAAGTTGTAGGAAAGTTAATAGCAATGACAGTTTCTGACATTTTTTGCTTTTTGTAGTTTCAAAATAGACTTTTTCTTTCTTTTTGGAACTTTGTGGTACAAGAGCACCCTTAATAAGAGAAGAGATCATATGTAGAAAAATAACATTGTCTAGTACAAAATATTTTTGAGAGCATAAGTCATGACTGGAGAACCAGGATTTTGTAGGGATACTTTACAGTCACTTTTAGGCAATGTTTATAAAAAGCCTAACAAACTTGACCCTTACTTGGCAAAATCAGTCCATGAGGGTTTGAATTAAGCAACCAACTCAGTTGCTGGGGTCCTGGGGTTCTGACCCACCAGCCATACTGATTGATTTTGCCAGTCATTTATTGGGTGTGCACACAGAGATACGATCTTCTTGACTTTATAGATACACCAGACTTCTTTTACATAAAATAATGTGTAATAATTTTCTGATTAAAATGGGTACTTACATTGCGGTTGCACACATTACTATTTCACAATTATTGAGCATATGGGATGGTAGCCAATACTCTTAACAACCAGTAAGGCAAGATCACCAACCCACTGGAACAGAAGAGGCCAGAGTTTGGACAAGAACATGAGTCTTCCCTTGCTGGTTCCTAAGGTACTACAACTACCTAGATCATCCATTCCTTCCCTTGATGGAACTCACATCAACCCAGGAGCATGTCCACCACAACTTCCCAGCCCTAATCTGGAAAGGAAGCAGAGCAGCTATCTTAAAATGCTGTCCCAGAATGCTATGGGCCCATCCGCAGGTCACAATGTATTTAACTCCTAGCGCAAAAGACCAAAAGGAAGAAATGGGGGTAGGTGAGGGAATAAACAATAGCTGTGAGGTGATCTACTCACACTTCATTTCATTCCCTGAACGGAAACTTTCTCTAGAAAGTCAGAAAGAGTGACAGGAAGGCACCAAGAAGATGATGAGCTCCTGCAGATGTTTCTCAACTTCCATATTTTGACGGTCTCCATCAGTCGGAAAGGATGCCATCAGCAAACTCTAAATCTGTAATTTATCTGTAGTCTGCAGTAGCTCTCTGTCACCATGACTAGCTGTTTTGGCAGGAGCCCTGGTGCACTCAGCCAGGAGGCCCCATCAGAGACCAATGAAGGTCAGGCCCAAGTTGGGTAGCACCCCAGCTTCCACTCTTTTGTCCTGAGTTCTGTCTGAGCACACAACCCCACACACATAAATGAGCACGCTGTCACCTCATCATAAGCACTTCAAATTTATTGTACTATTTATTGAATACATTTTCCCTTCCATTGAGAAAACTCATCTGAAAGACTTATGAAGTTTTGCAGTGAATTCAAATGGGAAAGAGGGTACAGATCCACTGGTGATAAGAAGGATTGTGTGAAATAAACAGCCCTGTTTTGCTTAGAAAAATCTCCTAGATCAAGAAAGGAGTGGGTTTTTAAGAGAAAGATGGGTTTTCAGAATCTGACTGTGCTGTATTGTACGATATATGTGTGTTAGTTTTTAAAAAAATATTATTTATTTATTTATTTGAGAGAGAGAGAGAATAAGAGAGAGGGAGCATGAGAGCGGGGAGGGTCAGAGGGAGAAGGAGACTCCCCACTGAGCAGGGAGCCCAACATGGGGCTCCATCCCAGGACTCCAGGATCATGACCTGAGTCGAAGGCAGTTGCTTAATCAACTGAGCCACCCAGGCACCCCATACAATGTGTTTTTATTCTGTAAAAAATAAAGCATTCACAGCCTACAATTTTAAACTAAAACGACTGCTTTTGCTAATTGTATAGCTTGCTTTTTTTGGTAAAGTATAGTGACCAAGCACAGGCAATAATGACCAAAAAGCTGACTTCAAATGAAATTTTGTATGCAATTTTTAATTAAGCAATCCGTGCAAACATTTTTTTTCTTCAGTATCAGGAGGAAAGAAAACGACCACACTTGAGTGCCTGGTAGAAAAACAGAAAATGCTTTCTCATTGCAACCAGATTTCAAAGCAGTGGCGTGTAGGGAGGCAGGGCCCAGGCCCTTAGTATTCCTCGGGATTGCTTGATTGCAAGTCTCGCAAATATGAATCAATTATGTTAGGAGGCACACCTTGCAAGAGGAGCCTGCAGAAGGAAAGACCACCTAGAGAGGACAGAGAGGAAAAGGCAAAGTCAAAACCGTCTACATGAAAGATTACTCAAATACTACTTTCTGACTAGCTGCCTAGGAATGTGACTAATTATGTTCCAGTTAGTTACAAAGATTCATTCAGCCCCTACTTGGAAATCTTCTGGGTTTAGCACATTTAAAATTTAAAGCACTTGGCAACTAGAAGGGAAAGCAAGTTCCCAGCAGACCCACAGCAGTTTTTTTGTTTCCTGCTATTATTCAATCTTAGTTGAAATTCCTGACTGGTTGGAAAGTATCTATTGCTCTTGGAGAGGTTTTAGGATTCTTCTACAGATGATTTAAGCCTTCTGACTGAATGGCAGATAAATGCAAGCCATGTTATGAATCAGTGGAAAGATCTGTTTCCTGTTTGTTAATGTTCTTTTTTTTCTTTTTTTAAGATTTTATTTATTTATTTTAGAGCATGGGCAGGGGGAGGGGGCAGAGGGAGAAGGAGAAAATCTCAAGCAGACTCTGCGCTGAGCGCAGAGTTGGATGTGCGGATGTATCTCATGACGCTGAGATCATGACCTGAGCAGAAATCAAGAGTCAGATGCCTGACTGACTGAGCCACCCTGGTGCCCTTGTTAATATTTTTTTTAGGTAAGTACAAAGAATTCCTATTCAAGCACATTGGAGAAGAAAAAAGGGACCACTCCTCTAACTTTGGCTATTTATATCCTGTCAAATGTGCAAAAACTGGGAAGATTTTGTTAAAAAGAGTAAAATCCATCCAATACCTTCTGAAGGTGAAACACCTACTAATATTTCAAACTTACCTTCCAGGTTTCTGAATTACATTAAAAAAAAAATAAAAATTTCCCTCACAAGAGAACCCATGAAACCATAAAAATTCATGGTCCTTTAAGGAACCTTTACTACTTACTAATAAATTCACGTCCAGGCAAAAACAGCATGCCATTTGAACATTCTTAAAACTTATTTAATGCAAATTTGAGAAAGTCATTCTCCTTTTTTAAAAAAAAAAATTCAAATCACATATTGGTAGAAATGATGCCACTTATGTACATGTCCATTCCTTGATGCAAAGCGTTCAGAATGCTTGGGTATCATTTTCATCTACATTAAATGCTTTAATTCATGCTCTACTGCATTCAGCAACTTGCTCCATGTCAACAGGAGATTGTTGTGATGAATAAATGCTAGCTGTTAATTTCAAGATACTTAAATACAAATTAAAACTACAAAGTTAGAGATTTTAAAAAGTCTATTTTCATTGGATTACATAATGAAAATCATGCCATACTCCACAGGCTTTGTATGGCTTATGATAGTCATAAGCTTCATATGCCAAAACCATATGAAAGCTTACCTTAGATGGTAATATACATTCAAAATTCCTTACTGTGCTACGACTAAGGGAAAGAGAGAGAAAGAGAGAGAGAGAAGTTGTAAGCATTAATAAAGTTCTAAAAACAAAGTTGAGTGCTTGTTGGATGAAATTATAGTCACAATTATGATGAGGTGATTTCATTAATCCTTAGTCATGTGAAAGATGGAGGAAAATAGAAGCGCATGGAATGAAGGGCAGGGATCCAGTCACTTCAAAAGGATCATTAATATGTAAAACATTTATTAATATGCACAACCACTTTGCCTGAACAGGTGACAAAGCCAATCTGATTGTACAGTGAATATTTATGCTAAGAGCTTCCAAACCATTAGCTTAAAAAAAAAAAACTACAACATATATATATTGTGTTTTTCAACAAAAGAAAAACAGAGACAATAGACAAAGCATTAGTGTACATATATATATGTTGAAATTCTACAAGGCAAAATTATCAAGTAGGTATATTAGACTAGCGTATCCGTAATATTGTATTCTGAACTGATTATATATGATCTAAATAAACACAAGGCTTAAACAAACTTAGACTAGAAAATGACTCTATGTTTAATCTACCAAACCTTAAAGAAAGAGCCCTAATTCTGTCATCTTTTGTAAGCTGACATTATCTCTAGGAATTGTAAACTCCGGCATCTAATGATTTACATCATTAGAGTTTACATCAGAGGTTGCTTACCCAGGCCCAAAAAAC
The DNA here is from genome assembly GCF_963455335.1 of Martes martes. Taxonomy (NCBI): domain Eukaryota; kingdom Metazoa; phylum Chordata; class Mammalia; order Carnivora; family Mustelidae; genus Martes; species Martes martes. The sequence goes on from NC_137895.1 coordinate 19,880,322, forward strand.
TTAACTCATTCTTCCAAATGGGGGTGTATTATACATATAGGATAGGACTCATTTATTGCTTAATACACTTAGTAATGGGGCCTGGAATTTTCTTTCAAGTTTATAAATATATGAAATAATTTTGATCCTATGAAAATATCCAAAGTGCCCAACAGATAGATGGGTCACAGACACTCTACTGGTAAGTTTTTCATCGGAAATATTAACTATGAAAGTTTCTAAATATTGGATCCAAAGATTTCCAAATATTCTTAATTGTGTCCTCTCTCCAACAAAAATGTCCAGAACACTTTTCTACCACTTAACAATTTAAAAACGTTAGTCTTCTGAATTTTAACATGAATCCAAGGAAACTATAATGGAAACTATCTTAAAGGAAGATCATATTTCTCTACATTCAAAAAATGAAAATATTAAAGAACTGTCACTGAGTCCCAAGTTTTAGTCATCTGATATCTACCATGAGGTCATCTTCAAATGTAGCGCTCTGGCTTTATTTATAGAGATGTGTAGTACGGTACTTAGTTTCCTGACAAAACACAGTGCCTACATTAATTAATATCCTTGAATAATTTGGCCTTCCTGTTCATGGCATAAACACCGTATGCCATGAGCTGCTAAGAAATACAATGAAAAGCAAATGAGAAAGTCAAGCTTTACATGCAAAGTGCGATTTCATGTAAGAGGAATGGAACAGAAAGTAGAAATATCCAGTGGGATATGAACTTTTAAAACCTGTTGTTGCCCCTCCAGGAAGACTGGTTGTCCAGGGGTATTTACTCCTTGATATATCACTGTAGAATTAGAATATTTGTACCAGTATTTATTTGTTCTCAGTTCACATTCTTACCTTTTTTTTTTTTTTTCTCAGCATAACTTGATTCAAATCACCTATTATCAGATAACAATCTGATGATCAACAATCGTGGCTTTACTCTTAGGACCAAAAGTGTTGACCAACACAGCACAGTTGGTATTTTATTATGAACTTACATACAAGGTACATTACTTGTATTATTAAATGCAATCCCTACACAACTTACTATACAATTACTATAAAGGATATATCATCCATATGTACAATATTATTTGCTACTATGGAGGAGTCCAAATGGTGAACCATTTGTGAAATAATCATTTTATATCAATAGCAACATGTGTTTATTTTCAAAGCATGCAGACCTGGTACTGGGCTTTTGTTGTTCTTTATTGAATATTGAGACGTAAGTACCAACAATACCTTGAAAATAATAAGGCTAGGAGTTGAGAAACCAGATATATCTGCAACTGTTAACTGCATTTAGAGCTAGTAAACAGCTAAAATAATATTTAAACTTGTAAACACTATCTCAATAGTCACATTTGACATTTTCTAAGAATATTATTGTTTTATATTTGAGAGAAAAAACCAAAAAATTTCCTCTTGTTCAGTTATGAATCTACCATACTGTATTACTTGGGGATGGACAGAAATCACAGCAGAAAGAAAACATTTTTTTAAGTTATAAAAATTTTTTTTCAACAAATATCTTTATTGTACTTATACTAGACTTAGGACTAAAACCACTTTCTTACATTAGTATCTTAAGTATTTACTATTTTTTCTAAATAGATATTTCCAAAGTTATCTTTCTGATTTTTGGATCATAATTTCATTACAGAGAGGTAGAAAAAATAAAGATTTTGGTTATCGTAGAAAGGCAATAAAATATAACAAGAAAAAGAGAAAAGACATTTGGATCATGTCACCCATTATCTCGTAACAGTGACTCTGACATCTGTAGGAGTTCTCATGATACCCCCAAATAGGTTTTGATTGTCATGAAAAAACTTCACTATAAAAATTAAGCTCAATTACTACAAAAACTGATTAAGATGACAGGTTATTCTGAGACTTTTCTACCACATAAATCCTTACATGTTTTCTTGGTTTACATTAGTAGCAAAACTTCTAAAAACTAGTATAAATGTAATGCATACCTATAAATGGAAATTCTCTAATGAGATTTTAAAGGCAACTGATTATAATATGGATATGCTATATCCTATATGCGCAATAGTAAACACTAAGTTAGCAAACTTACCCATATATATATTAAAGGTTTCACAAAATAGTAAACTAATTAAAAATAGTACAAATTCCTTAAATGCAGTTTCATTAGATGGGTTTTTACACTAGACTTTTTTTCTAATATAGATTATATCACCAAAGCCATATCTCACTAACTTTATTCACTCCCACTGTACCATACACATACTACCATTCCACTGAAATTAATATTTGTTTAGTTAACAAGAACTACAAGAGATGAAAATAAGTCTACTCAAATAAATCAGAGTGAATGCAGTATGGAATAATGTCTTCTCCCAGAATTCTCTTTCCTCTTCCCCTGCCACCCCTAGACATTTTAGCAAACAATTTGGATTTTGCAGTAAGGGCAATAATCAAATCATTTTCTTTCATTTTAGTCTATACATGAGATCTTCGATGTCATACCTTTCACCTCCAATTTGCATTCGATCTCCACAGTCCCAAGGTCATTGACTGCTTTGCAGCAGTAAGTGCCTCCATCATAGGGGCTGGGCTTGCGAATCTCCAGAGTACAGACCCCTTGGTTGCTGAACATCCTGTACCTTGGGTCATCCACAATAGCAACTTTGTTTTTCATCCAGGTTATTTTGGGCTGAAGATTGAAGTAAGTAAATAGGTCAGAACATATCAGTACCTACTGTAATAAGAGACCATTAAAACAGGGGACCAGATTTTAAAGAGTAGCTTAGAAAGAAAGTACATCTAAGAAGAATCCACATCTACTTGAGCATTGTTTCTCTCAAATGAAATTCTACTTAGTGCTTGGCAAGAAGATAAATGAGCAGTTCTGAAGAAGCAAGCCAGACTTGTTCAGAGGACAGCTCTCGGGCTCTCTTCCCAAATGCTTCTTCAGAAGCATTCCAATTTGAGCCACAGGTCCCTGACGTCAGCTCGTCCTGGAGAATGTATACTGCTGGGCATTTTTCAGAGAATCCCCATAGGGTATCCTAACCATCTGCTTTTCTTCACTTCCTTTTCCTGGCATTCTTTTCTAATTCTTTACGTGCTGCTTATGCCTCCCCACCATTTTATCTCTCCTCAAACACCTCTACTCATCATCCAGTGGAATGGGTCCTCTTCAGATAATGCAAGATCAGTAAGGACCAGTCAGTCACCCAGGAAGACGACTCTATTCTCCTTGGCCTCTGAATTATATTTGATACTCCTGACCCTTCTCTCCCTTCCCATATTGTCTTCTCCTCCCTCTGGTAAATGTGCACTCTCCATGTTCTCTCTTCCACCTTTTATATGTTTTTGCCTTGTTCAGACCCTAGAGACTTCCTTCTCTGTCTCCTTCATACTATCACCTTCCTCCTTTCAAATGGGATCATTCACTGAGGCTTACCCCTTGGACTTTGCCTTTTCACTCACTACTGTCTTTCCTCAGTGATATTCCTTTTTAGAGCTTCAGCTCCAAGAGGTGGGAGGCTTCCAAATCAAGAGTCACAGTCATGGCCTTTCTCCTAAGCTCTGGTGAACTTCTCCTCTCCCTCCTGGTCATTCCCATTTGGATATATCCATGTTACTTCCAACTAAACATGAATTCAGGATCTTCCTCTCACCTTCAGTCTACCTTCTTCCGTGACTTCTCTGTTCCTGCTCATGGTATAATGCAGGAAAAATGCCACTTTGCAATTTTTACAAATTCTAGGGCACTTTTCCCACAGTGCCACCTAGGAATAGATATCTCTATGAGCTGCATTCATTACTTCATTGTTTTTTTTTTTTTTCAAATACCAATAAGAAACCTTAAAACCTTTCTGAATCTCATCAATCAGATGTGATTTCTTCTTTCTGGGTACTCTGTATCCTTATCCCAGCACATTTTAAATTCTGCCTTGCATTATAATATCATCATTATTTGCTTTAATCTGTTTCAGAGAATTTGACGAATTAACATTACCCCTAATTTTTCAGGTAAAATGATACTACTTTCATCTCCTTACCTCTCAGCTCTTTTAAGAATAAGTGTTTTTGTTTTTTCTTAGTAGGTATCCTTTAGTTAGTAAAGAAATATAAACAGGTTTTATTACTATATTTAAATGGTAGACCTAATTAGCCACCAACACCATAATGCTGTACCTTCTTCCTATCCCAGAGAAAGACACAATAATACTTGAAAAGTCAGTTTATATTATTACTCACAATAATACTGTGTATAATATAAAAAAAAGGGAATTTGGGACTAATTCTTAAATTTCACTAATGTGATAAAAAAAAAAAAAGAAGGTACCTTAGGATTTCCTCTCACACTGCAGTTCAGAGTAGCATTGTAACCAGCCACAGCATAGGTGTTAACCAAAGGCTGAGTAAACATGGGTGCCTCTGTGAAATCGAAATCTTCATACACTGGATTTTTGTAGATTTTACCTTAGAAACAAGCATGAGAAATATACAAATTGGCCTGAGAATTTATTATTCTTGGCATACTTTACTCATGATTAAAATTCCTCTGAGCTTAAAAAAAACATGTAAAAACATGGGTGAATATCATACTACATTCATTCTGAAGGGTACAAAGAGACAGTCAATCCCACCTGGGACAGAAAGCCAGTGTGGTCCTCTGAGACTGAAAGAAATATTGAGAAGAATTTGGTGTCTGAGTATTTTGATCAACAGTGTGCTTTAATGTGAATGCAATGAGCAAGGGCTTTAAGGAGAGTGGCTAATTTGAAATCAAATTCCTATGTCTATGACTTGAGCCATTTCTAGGCCCACAGCCCAGAAATTGGAATGAATTAAGCTTGCATTTTTTTAAAAAAATGCAATATAAAGAATTTAAAAATTTTACTGATAAAATGAACATTTTGCTTGAATATTTTTACTGTAATTTAAAAATGTGTGTTTATCAGTTTCTGAATTCCCATTCGTCACATCTCTTCTTCCAGGCCTTTCCATCTAGTCATGGAAAACTGAGGTTTCCAGATATCTAGTTGTGATATGGTGATTTATAATAAGAAGTAGATATTTGGTCTTCTGGCCACATTTCTGGCACAGAGCTCCTAAAATCCTTAGAATCTCCTAAGTGAGGGGAGTTGTAAAGGGGTCTTTTTTACATTAATGAGGTGACCTTTGGACCCAAGGATGGGGATTGGTTGCCAGAGAAACCCAACCCTGTGATTAGTGGGTTCAAACTCTCAGCCCCATCCCCAGAATTCCAGGGGCAGGAGAGAGAGGGGCTGGAGCTTGTGTTTAATCACAAAGGCCAGTGATTTAATCAACCATGCTTATGTAGTGAAGCCTCTCTTTAAAAAAAAAAAAAAAAAAAAGGGAAACCCTTCTCACTCCCACATACTGAAATTGAGTCCAGAACCCTCTTTAAACTAGTCCACTGCTAACTCACCATCCTTGGCAATCACAGCGCTCTCTTTAGTCATTGTTGCGTCCTCACTGAGGCCACACATATTTTCAGCAAAGACCCGGAAATAATATTCATTTCCTATGACCAGTTCAGTAATGGTGGCATTGGTTCGGTGATAATGCTCAATGACAGTGAACCATTCCTATGGGGAAAAAAAGTTTGTTTGAGAAAAATAATCTAAAAATACACAATTATTCCCACTGTTGATTAGAATAAATAACAGGGATGTTTCATTAACTAAAAGAAAAATAGCACTGATTTTTATATTGAGAGTAATAATGACATACAGTTAATTTGTTTATACTTTACAACAGACTTATACTTGACCATGTATAACTTAATCTTCATTTACACATTAGATGCATATATCATAGATGTCAACTCCTACCTTTATATTTCCTTCATAAGTATGTAGTGTCTATCACCTATCTCTTGCATAACAAAGTCTAATTATATAATTTTGTAAGTTTTTTTTTTTTTTTTTTGAGAGAGAGAGAATGAGAGAGAGGGCGCATGAGAGGGGGAAGGGCAGAGGGAGAAGCAAGCTCCCTGCTAAGCAGGGAGCCTGATGTGGGACTCAGTCCCAGGACTCCAGGACCATGACCTGAGCCGAAGGTAGTCACTTAATCAAATGAGCCACCCAGGTGTCCCTAATTATAGAATTTTAATTTAAACTTACCTATTCTGAGGAAGAGATGACATTAAATCACTAGAGAAAAATTAATATCACCCAATAAATTTGCCTTCCAGGTCTTTGCTCAGATATTACCTCCATCTTAATTGTTTACCTTCCCACCACTCTAGGCTATCACCTTAACCTGGCTAGACTTTTTTTTTTTTTTTTAAATAGAAATTGCTACTTTAAATTACATTATATATTTACTATTTTACCTGTTTACTCTCTACCTCCTTCACTGAAATGGACACACCATGAAGGTAAAGATAGACTTTTCTTCTCACTCCTGTATCTGCAGGGTCTATTAGAATACCTGGCACATAATAGGTACTGTGCAAAAAATAATTGTTTATTGGATACTTGAATAAATGAATGAGAACCCAAACAAGTAATTTTCTTTTCAATTATTTTCTCATCATCCTGAGAAACATAGTGATCTCAAAGTTTATCTTGCAACCAGTAAAGAACCATATTGCACCATGTATGTTTAATATCACTAATTGAGAAAATATATTTTATGACAAAAAGTTCATAAAGAAAAGGATTTTTCTCAGAATTTTTAGGGGCCATCATTATTTCTGTATTTTTGGATATTTTTAAGACACCAGACAAATTTAGTTATGCCCTCCTTTATTCCCAAAGCACTTTATTTCAACATTTATTCCAACATTTGGTATATTAGTCTATCATTTGGTATTGTAATGTCTTTCTGCTTGCCTAGATTGTGAGTGATCTTTTCTTTTTTTTCCCCAATCCAGCAGCTAGAACAGTGCTCAACATATAGTAAATAAATGAATAAATTAATGTGTTGGCACACACAATGAAAACAATGTTTATGAAGTGATGAATGACAATAGCACCTGTCGCCACAATGAGACAATGGTGTGGTGATCTCCTGGGACTTACACTGGGCAGAGGGAGCATTGTTTGGCCTATAGGTCTGTCCCTGCTGAAATGCAACACACACACAGGAGTGCAGGGGTTAGGGATCAGCCTGTTGCTGGGTACAACTCAGTTACATGAAGCATTGGGAAAGTCCTGGTTCATCTGGAGTTGACTGAATATCTAAGAAGACAAACATTGAGCAAGTATGCTGGGAGTGGAAAAGTGGGGGGAGGGCGGTGCTTGAAGGACCCTCTATAAGAACCATGGTACCCCTGGATTCACTGCCAGTATCTGGGCCAAGGTCCAAACAAGAGGCAAGGTCCAAACAAGGGCCAAACAAAACCTTCTCCCTTTCATAACTTAGGTCATAAAATTACAATCTGATGTGATTTCATAACCGAAGTTCTTACTGAGATCTACTGGTGTAGATGCCGAATGACTTCCTATCAATATCATTAAGTAAGATATTTTACTCTTCTTGGGAGAATGAAAATGGTTCTATGCCATTGTGTGTCCAGTCATTTATTCATTCATTCACTTACAGGTAGGGCAGTAGTATGGTGTAGTGGATGGATTCTGATGCAGGAACACCTAGACTTTAACATTTAAAATCTGGTGATCTCGAGCAAGTCTTTTATCCTTTCTGAGCCTCAGCTTCCTCAGAGATAAAATATAGGTAATACCAACTCATATTCTGACTGGGTTGCTTCTGGAACACACTAAGTTCCTTCCCTCTTCAGGACCTTTACACATGCTGTTCCCTTTAGAATCCCTCTTTTCTAACTGATATCTTTCTGTCCATGTTACGCAACATTTATTTTATAAGGAGAAAGTGTTGCACTGATTAAATTTGAGTTAGAATCCAGAGTGAGTAAATATTTGGTGAACAAGTGAATTAAGTTCCATCGAGCATTGTGCCAGCTGCTTTATATTGTTTTAGCCCCACGATAACCAAGCAAAGTAAGTATTCATGTCCCTATTTTATAGATGAGGAAAATGGAGATCAAAGAAGTTAAGTGACTGTCCATGTACACGTGCTCTTAAGTGGCAATACTGGGATTCAAATCCAACTCTCTGTGACTCCTAAGGCTTTATCCTTTCCATGAGGCCACATTGTTTACCCATGCCCCACCCCCCACATTCCTCACCACAGAGGACCTCATGCCCCACCTTTACCTCTGATAAAATGTGATTCTGCTGCTGCTGAACCAGAGAAAGCCAGACCTTACCATGCTCTTCTTGTCAGCCTTCTGGATTGTGTACCCTGTGATGGCTGCATTTCCATCATCCTTTGGTGGTGTCCATGATAGAGCAACGTTCTCTCCCCAGACATCCTCAATCTTCACCATTTGAGGTGGACCTGGACGGTCTATAAGATGAATTCATGGCATCACTGTAAGATCACTTTCCCTCTCAATTTCTGCAGTGGGTCCCTCCTTAACAGCACTTTTGCTTTCTGCTGACAACTGAGGTCCAGAAGCAGATGCTCCTCCTTCTGACATAGCATCAGTAGGTCAATGGTAGCCTAAACACTATGTCACAATGCCTGCGTCATTCACCTCACCTCATGTCATCATGTAGGCATTTTATCATCTCACATCATCATCAGAAAAAGGGTAAGTATAGTACAATGAGATATTTTGTGAGAGAGACCACATTAATTTTTATTATCGTATATGGTTATACTTGATCTGTTTTATTGCTAGTTATTGTTGTTAATCTCTTACTGTGCCTAATTTATAAATTGAACTTTATCACAGGTATGGGTGTATAAGACAAAGTTTAGCATATATAGGGTTTGGTACTACTCATGGTTTTAGACGTCTGGGAACATATCTCCATCAATAAAGGGGACCACTGTACCTCATTACAGGAGGATATTTGAAATATCCATCCTTCCCTGCATTTCTACCCACATTTCCTTCATCATTCTTTTTTTTTTTTTAAAGATTTTATTTATTCATTTGACAGACAGAGATCACAAGTAGGCAGAGAGGCAGGCAGAAAGAGTGGAGGAAGCTGGCTTCCTGCTGAGCAAAGAGCCCGATGTGGGGCTTGATCCCAGGACACTGGGATCATGACCTGAGTTGAAGGCAGAGGCTTTAACCCACTGAGCCACCCAGGTGCCCCTCCCTTCAACATTCTTAAACATCAGAATAATGGAATGCACTCCAGCTAACCTTCTCTGAAAACTCTTGACTTTCATCTTCATGGAAAGAAATGGATTTTGAAAAGAAAATTTAAATGAAACTTCAAACCTTATTAGTCATCCCTCCAAGGACAGGCTACTGGCAATGAAGCACAAGGTTACCCTGCCTAATGGGAAATCTGAGCTGACTTGGGACTCCAAATCATAACAGCCCATCTGGGCCAAGCATCTCTGGTTTTTGGTGAGAGGCTCAGAGGCCACAGCCTGTGAGTGGGTTCCTCTGTTATACCCAAAAGATACCTTTAACGGGCATGAAGAAAACTTGTTTCATCTCTCTGCCAACATAAATTTGGAAGTAGTAAAATAACTAGAATGATAATCATTATTTATTGAGCACTTTGAGTGTGCCAGCAATGGCCCAAGCTCTTATAACTACCTGATAAAGTAACTACATGGCAAAGTAGAAAAGAAAATTTCTTTTGTATGTTTCAGAGGGCATCGCTCTTCCAGACCCTCCCACATGGGCTCCCATGACAATGGAGCCCCGCCAGATCCAAGGGCACAGGGTAGCCTCAACACTTCTCAACTTAACAAAAATCAAGAAAGTTTAGTCAGTAGGAAGAGAGTACTTAATTTAAAGGGCATGAACTTTTATCCAATCTGCCACAGGAAGTTGCTCCTTTGGTAAGAAAACCCCTAGTTTCATCAAATTTACTGAAATATGATAATAAAAATGACTGGAAACAAGTCTATAGCACTGCTCTTAAATGTATTTCTTGACATGGCAAAAATTATAGCAAGTGAGAAGGGTCCACCTCTTAGACATCCTCCTTCTATTCCCTTAACTCTAGACAGAAGAACTACACTTATTTATTATTTGGACAAGTGAGTGAGTATCTAGCCTTACAGGATCAACCAATTTAGTGTTTAACTATTTAGGTATATCTTCCTTACACTTAATAAAAACTTTTCATTCTCCATTAAAATTTTATTATTACCAAATTTTAGGTGTAGTAGGAAACATGTAAATTGTGTCTAGAATCTACTATGTGTAGTCATAAAAAATGCAAGAATTCAAAACAGGAAATATTTCATCACCAAGGAGTTGAGAAACAGAATAAGAGAGAAGTGGATTATAAAGCAGTACACATGGTTTGTACTAAAAAGTATGTGCATTAATTTTCTTTGACATGTATGCCCTAAGTCTCCAATGATTAGTCTTTTCAGTCAGTAAAAAATTATTTTGAAATACTAACGTTACTAATCTATATTTTCTAAATTTAGAAAAAGAACTTAACAAAAATTCTTACTCTTGCCTTAATGACAAGGACAATTAGACCAAATGCTGCTTCGACAGAACATTCTAGTTCTTTCTTTCAAACCTACCAACGATCTGTATATCGATTGATGCAGTTTCCACGTATTTTTCCACTTTGACTTGCAGATCATATTTCCCAGAGTGGCTCCTCTCTGCTTTTCTGATAAATATGATTGTATCAGTCTCAGAGTTACGAATGTTTATTTGATTCTTATCAATTTCTGCACCATCCTTCTTCCAAGTTAATTCTGGTCTTGGTTTTCCCTAAAAAGATAGAAAAAGTAGAGGGGGAGGGAAATCAGATGGTCTCAAGACTTTTTGTTCAGCGTTACAAAAAATGACAGTTGCTTACCCCATTCTAGGCAAAGTTGGAGACAGTCTGGTGGTCAGCAACTGTGGCAGAAACAGTGATACCCACATTGCCTGTTGTCTGCATTCTTTGTGCAAGGCACTACACTAGGTACATGATGTTTAATATTTCCTTTAATCTTCACAGCACGATAATAAGTATCATTATCCTCACTTTTTAGATAAAGGACTTGCATCTTCCTTGGCTTTCCTTCTGATTTCACACACTGCATGTAGAAGGTAACTGCCTCTTCTAAGCTGTAGGCTCCAAGTGCAATAAGGGAGGCCTAAATGGCTGTCCTTTAGCTTGCTTGTCATGGGATCCTGGGTTTGAATGAGCTCTGTGTGTATTCAAATGTGTGCAGAAACCTAAATTCTAATTCAAGAGCCATGCTTTCTGAGATAAGAGCCACAAGCTACACAAGGCTATTTAAACTAAAACTAATTAAAATTAAGGAAAATGAAGAATTAACCTTCCCAGTTGCACTAGCTTCAACTACCACATTTCAAGTGCTCAATGTTCATATTTGGTTGGTGGCCACCATATTGGACATTGATGCTATAAAACATTTCCATCATTGTAGAAAATTCTATTGAACAGTGCTGGCTAGAGGCATAAAAAGAGTCCAACAGGTAATGGGGTGGTGGTGCAGTATGTGTGTGTGTGTGTATCAGACCAAAATTATTATTGTAGGTGAGGTCTGGTTAATCTTGTAAACAACAGATTCTTTTGCTGGAGCAATGATTTAACAATGTTTGCATCTTTCAGTTAGTGGCTTCAAGATTTCAACATTCAGTTATCCCTCTTCCTTTGGCTTGATTATGGGAAGTAAGTACATGTTGTTTTCCTGAATGTTACACCAAGAGCTTCACTTAAAATGAAGACTAGTTTTATTACAGGTGTGCAGGACCAGAATCTTTAAGCTTTTCTTATTTGGGCATCTCCTTGGTATTTCCTCTCTGTCCAACCATAGTCCCTGAGCTTCAGACCAGTCCAACCTAGGCATCATTCATCTCAGGCAGAAGCAGTATCCATCAGTTTAATAGTTTTCTCGACAAGCACAGGATTATTTACTCACTCCCCATATCTCTTGAATTATTTATCTACTCTCCCTCTGAAGAAATCCTGAATCGTGATGAGTTTAAGTGCTAGAGTACCTGTTTCTACTTCTTAAACACCCCAGCACTGAAAAAAGAAAATAAATGACCCTGAATTATTACCTGGAAGGGTATAACCAGATTGACAGCTTCACCAACTCTGCGGATATAAGTCTGCTTCAGGTGCCTTGGGATGCGAATCTTTGGAGGCTCTGAGTGAAAGTAGAATAGTATAATTTTGTGATCAGTAGAGTACATGGGAAATAGCCTTACAGAAGCACACTGGCATGATACTCACTGGGATATCCTTGTGCTGATGTCTCTACAGGAAAATCTCAGATGTGCCATTACCAGATAATGTATAGTAACTTTGGTTCTGTTTTTTCAATCAGAGATGTTTGCACAGTTTGACTCAACAGAATTTATCCCTGACCTCCTTGACTTTATGGTAACTTCCTATTTTTACAGTCATTAGAAGTCTAAAGCAACGTTATAGAAGAACAGCAAATTTTCTCTTAGGACCTTTGATATATTTTTCACAGGTTCTAACAGCAAGCATATTCTCCAGTGAACATTCCACAAAAGATCTATAGGCACCACATTAGCTGGTGCATTAGCATTAGCTGGTAGGACTGCTCATTTTTTCTCACCAGAAAAACAAAACAAAACAAAACAAAAGAGTTTAAGCACATAGCACTTGTTATTTGGGTAATTCTGTTGCAAGTGGATACTAACTCTCTCCCTGTGTGGCTATAAGATACACATTAGGTGGCTCTAGCCCACTATGTACTGATGTTCATTAATTAACCACCATAAAGTACTAGGACATGTTGTTGCAAACCCGTCACAAGCAGTGAGTCAAAAGCCTGTAGACTCACAAGGATGAAGCAGTTCTCATCATTTGAAGGCTTAGTATGTGACAGACACTGGACAAAATACTTTTCATGAGGGGACTAATTTCAAACCCAAGGACACCTTGTAGGATAGGTACTGTTTTACTTCATGTTAAAGAAACAGGAGGGCCCCTGGGTGGCTCAGTTGATTAAGTGACTGCCTTCAGCTCAGGTCATGATCCTGGAGTCCCGGGATTGAGTCCTGCATCAGGTTCCCAGCTCCACGGTGAGTCTGCTTCTCCCTCTGACCTTCACCCCTCTCGTGTTCTCTCTCACTCTCTCTCCCAAATAAAAAAATAAAATTGAAAAAAAAAAAAAAAAGGAAACAGGAGTATAAGAGGTTAGGTAACTTGCCCTTGGTGACACAGCCAGGATTAGAAGCTGGAGTTAGCCTTAAGAGCCCATGCTCAGAAGTGTGGACTTCGGAGTCCGAGATCTGGGTTTGAGTCTTAGATCTAATATATAGGAGTTCTGTTTTCAGACTTTTCTTCCATAAAATCAGCATGATGAATGCATCTAATTTGTATGACTCTTGTGAGAATTAAATAAGGTTATCCGTATAAAGCATTTAGCATAATAGTTGAGAATAATAAGTGCTCAATAAACTTTAGGAGATGATAATGATGATGACGGTGGTGACAATGATGATGACTATTGAATGTTGGGGCTGGAAGAGAACTTGGAGATCCCCTAGCTCCCTAATTTTACAAATGAGAAAAAAGAAACTCAGCCAGATTCTGCAGTAAACTAAACAGTCATCATAATAAAAGCTAACACATATGGAGAGCTTATTATGTGGCAAGCGTTCTGTTAAGCAGCAACATGGATCCATGTACTTAATCCTCAGAGCCTCTTGATGGGTCAGGTGCTATTATTATCCCCGACTTGCAGATGAAGAAATTAAGGCTCAGGAAGATCAGGTCTCTTGCCTGAGGTCACACGGCTAACACATGATGGAAACAGGATTCAACTTACAAAGGCTGTCTCTAGAATCTACTAAGAAAACGTGCAAGCTTCATGTTTTCTTTTACCCACCCATCCATCCATTCACCCAACCATCCACCCAAACATCTATCCCGTAACTCACTTCTAAAAGGTTTCAGGCAGCCACAACACGAGTCTGTGGCAGAACATGGTCTAGAACCCAGATACCCAAGCCCCCGTGCAGTGTTCTTTCCCCTGAAATGGCAACTCTCAGCCATGTTGTCTCAGTATTCTACCACACTCTTAAACATTATCAAGGATCGCTCTCAAAAAAAGCAATTTCTCAGCTTTTGTTTATGTGTGCTGTATATATGAGTACTTGCCCTATTAGAAATTAAAACAGAATGTTTGAAATATTTAGTTATTCATTTAAAAATAAAAACATAAATAACATTTTAATGGCATTGGTTTCTATTTAAGCAAGTCTGCTTAGTGTCTGACTTAATAGAGGAGATCTGGAATCTCCAACTTGTTCCTGCCTTCAATTTGCCTTCAATATGTTCCATAAGTTGGAGTCATTTAGTGAAGAATATCTGGCTTCACACACCCTGGAGAAATATTCTAATAAACTTTTTAGACAATTTTGGATATTCCTTTTTGACTCTAAACTAAAACATGATAAATTGTAATTTCTTTTTTTTTATGTTTTATTTATTTATTTGACAGAGAGAGAGAAATCACAAGTAGGCAGAGAGGCAGGCAGAGGCAGAGGGGGATAGCAGGCTCCCCGCTGAGCAGAGAACCCAATGCAGGGAGCTCAATCCCAGGACCCTGAGATCATGACCTGAGCTGAAGGCAGAGGCTTTAACCCACTGAGCCACCCAGGTGCCCGGATAAATTGTAATTTCTTAAAGGTGAGGGACAATGTGGAATCTGAAACTACTTCAATTAACTTTTCACACTCTGTTACATTAAAATCCATTGGTCTAGCTTACATTTTTAATATACATTGTACTGATGCATATTTTTAACATGTATTTGTCATTTGGGAAATATTGCTTCACCAAATTATGTAGATCTTCCAAGTGCTGACACATTCCATTATTCAATATCAAAAAATTACATCCATTAATATCACTGCTTATTTTAGGAGAACAGTGATAAGTGTTGAGAGCAGTTAAGTCTATGGGGGTGGATATAAGTTTTCCAAAATTCTAATTTTTCCCTAAAAGCTTATATTTTTTTCACTGAAACACTGACAACAAATACTGTAAGTTGTTTTATTTGAAGAGATAGGCTCATTGCTTTCATTTTCTACAAAATGCCTGCCAAATAGCCAGTCATTTTTTTTCAAGTAAAAATAGAATTTTCTGAGAAAGGTCACTAGCTCAACCTCTCACTCAGTTGCACAAGTGCTATTCTAGAGACAACCACTGCACTGCAATATGCAGTGTAAGGCCTCTGTACATCTTTTTCATTTCATTGCTACATAAACATAGGAAAAATGTGTCCTTGAGGACCAAGGCTTAATAAATTAATAATTTTTATGCTTCATCAAGTACATGCCAAGGTGCGCCACCTGGGTGGCTCAGTCAGTTAAGCATCTGCCTTTGGCTCAGGGCATGATCCTGGGGTCCTGGGATCAACCCCACCTTGTTCTCTTTCCCTCTACCCCTCCCCCTGCTCATGCTATCTCTCTCGCTCTCTCCGTCTCTCAAATAAATAAATAAAATCTTAAAAAAAAAAAAAAGAACATGTCGAGGCAAAGCTGGCTTTTTTACTTTAACTACGAGTTCAAGGTGGTGAGGAAGATAGAAATAACTAGCAGAGTTTGGTGGCACTGACTGGGTCTGTGCTGACCCATCACTTGTGCACCACCAGTGCAGATGTCAAACACTGAAAAGGGCAATTAATGTGTTCATTTCATTATGAAGATGGTTCTGGCCTTGCAGACCCATCGGAGCCATGTTGTTGCTGTCTATTTGCCCTGCTGCATTCATGCTCCTTCTCTTTAGTGGAAATCGGCAGCTCAGTCAGAGTTGGCTCATGGGATCTGGCGAAGTTAACTAACTGGTCCTTGTACCGAGTTGCAAACCCTGACCTCCGCACTGGTGGAAAGGAGATGTTTTGTTCATTCCTAACTTCCAGAGGGGCATTGACTATACATCAAAGGAGTGATAGCAAAATAGGAAGATTTGAGAAAAAAGGGGGTTAGAACATAAAACCAAATGGTGTTGGAAATGGAGACAAAATTCTAAAAGTCTTGCCACCTACCTATGATTTCCTTCACCAGAATGGGCTGGGAGTAGTACTTGGGCTCGCTGGCGCCTGCGGCGTTCACAGCCTTCACACGCACAAAGATCTTTGCATCCGTAGGCAGACCTGTGATGGTGAACTTGGTCTTGTCAATCAAATCTGTGTTTGCAACTATCCAATCTTCAGCTAAAACCCACAAAAGAGAAAGAAAACAAGGAGAAATGGTATTTAGTGAAAGAAATCACCCTAACTGGTACAGTCGGCTCCAAACTAGCATTTGACTCATAATTAAATCAGTTGGAGGAAATATGATTTTGGTCTGGAGTCATACTATACGGGTGAGCATTTTTTACATTTAAATGAAAACTGGTCTCGAATGGCTAATGTAAATGACAGGAAGAAGGATAATCAGATTCTGCTATTTCTGGAAAACCTCTTATTCAAGATACCATGATACTAGAGTATCCTGAATTCTTGGGGACAGTTACTGCGATTCAGGAAATTAAAGTGATACTGGAGTATCCTGAATTACAGTAACTGTCCCCAAGAATTTTGTAGCAGTTTTATTCCAATTTGGTTTTATAAGGATTGACATAATCATGACATTTAGCCACCTATACATGTTAAACTTTGGAACAGGAAAATGCTATTCTTATGAATGAGAGACACAGACCTTTATAGTCACATAATCTCTCTGTTTCATCTTAGCTGGTTTTTTATTATGAGGCACTAATATGGGCCCAGGGAGTCTGATCATGCTCCCATTTATGAAGACAAGAAGCTAATACCCATGGTAAAAAGGAAACACAGCTTGGGTAGGAGCCAAGACCTCTTAAGGAATTGGCATTCTTCTTTTTACCTTGATCAAAAATGTTGATATTTTTAAAAGGTTTTGGTAAACTTTGTCTATAACATCAAGAGAGGGGTTTGCAAATGTTTCAACTTCTCAAAGTTTGTATGTATTATGTCCTCAGTTGGGGGGAAGGGGGGAGAAAGCTTGTATTCCACATTATTAATTCACTGCCCACCCACTCCCTTGATCTCTAGGGGCTTTTTTGTGTGTGGGCGGTTAGGTGTACTTCATGCTTGGTCATGGAACATTCCCAGAAACTTTTATCACAAGTAAAAAAGTTTGAAAGCTTTCATAGAATACTTTACCTGGTAGATCATATGCAGCCTCCCCATTTTCATCAGACTGTTTTGCTGATGTACCTTTGAGAATCCGTCATTAAAATTAATTAAAGACACCCACTTTCACACCAGAAGAATATCGTATCAGTAGTCAGCATTCTCTGTTAGTAAAGTATGCAAAGTATGCAAAGATATTTGTCTTCAGAGCAGTGACGAAGAGACCAAACACATTAGGAAGGGGGGAGTTCCTCAGGAGAGCCACAGCCTGCTCTGCTCAGACTGCGGTTTTTGTCCTGAGGCATCTGCCACAGAGAAGAGGAGGAGAAAAGAGGCTGGGCACTTCCAGCTGTGGGAACACGAGGTAGAGAGGAACAAAGCAAGACCCTGAAGAGAAAAGAGGAGCAGGTCTTGGACTCCACAGAGGAGAAGCCCACAGTGGAACAGTCTATCCTTTGACCTGTTCTTGTCCCCTCAGCCTGGGAGGGTCCTCCCAGGTACCCAGGGAACATAGTGCTCCTACGATGGGGTTCAATCGTCACAGGCTGGGAGTGAGGGCACTCATGATAAAGCCAGCCCTGTCTTCCCAGCAGCTCTGGAGGCAGCCCCCCCCGTTGCCATGGCAACGAGTTCTGCAGTCAAGAAAACAAATTGAGTCTGCCTGGGTCCCTGAGTTTCACGTGGGGTGGAGGGAATGTCGCTGGCTCCTGGACTCGTTGTGAGTACACCCCACTGGTTTGGGATCATGCTTTTCTAGTTTCTCAGGAGAGGAGCAGGGGATTGGAAGCCCACGGAACCTTCTCCTTTCTCTGATTCCATCCCTTCTAGGAGTATCAGGGAGAAGGAACAGGGAGACAGAATATCATGGTGGCTGCAAGGGCATATGGATTGATAAAAATTTAAAAATTTCAATAGGACGTCAAAAAAGAGATACGTCTTTAAGCCAATGGTCAG
The DNA here is from genome assembly GCF_963455335.1 of Martes martes. Taxonomy (NCBI): domain Eukaryota; kingdom Metazoa; phylum Chordata; class Mammalia; order Carnivora; family Mustelidae; genus Martes; species Martes martes. The sequence continues at coordinate 19,898,404 of NC_137895.1, forward strand.
ATTGGGAGCTACTGTGCTGGTATTTTCGTAGTGAAGAGACAGTTGATGAGAAAGTGAAAATAGGAGACAGAAAATGTGCTCGAAAGAGTAAAGACCTAGTAAAGGAGAAATTTCAAGAGAAAACAGGACGAAACAAGATCAGAGGGGAACAAAAAATAGCCCATCCCTTCACATCTGAACCACTTTCACTGAGGAAAACGAGAGAAAGAAAATGGTGTCGGAGGGATGGGGAAGGAATACGAAAGTTACTTGATACACGAGGAGAATTTTTAAGAAAGAAAAGAAAGAGCTAGTGTGAAGGAAGACAACAAAGAAGAGTAATGTGCTGCAGGCATTAAAAAAAACAAAAAACCAAACCCCAAAAAACAAGAGAAAGGCAGACTCAAAACCAACACACGATCTTATAAAAGAACGAATTTTCTTACAGAATAAAACCTGACATATCTAAAAGCATTAAACACTACAGAAAATTAGTCTGGAGGACAACAGCCATTAAAAAGAATGAAGAATAGGGCAGCCACATAAAGAAAGAAAAGACTGCAAGAAGAAAGATATACACGTTATGAAAGAACTTCCATAGAAAGCTAATTCCAAAATGTTATGTGGCAAAATAGATACATAATAATGACTGTGTACATATATATATGTATAAACGCATATACATATATATCTACACAGACCACACACAAAATTATGTAAAATACACTTCGTTGTATTTTATTTAAGGTGGGTAACATCAAAATGACAGCCATCTATCATTTTGCTGTATCTTCTTACTTTTTAAACCTATCAGAAAGAAAAGAGTAAAGAATTTGCTCTGTTTCATACGTACACAAATGTTCCTGCTCAGCAGCCACATCACATGTAAGATTGGGAGATTTTGCTGCTGGGGTGATATAAATAACAGAGTGGATTACTCAGGATTTTTTTGAAATGCGGGGGGAGGAGGGATGGAATGGGAATAAAACTTATTTTGAAGCACTCAAGAATATACCTGTTGCATTAGTGACACGACCCCACTCCCACACGGGGATACCTGGGAACTTTCTCATAATGTCCCCACTAGTTTTGGTTAGTGGCTTTCTAAGCCCTGGAGAAATCAAGCAGAGTGTTCTGTGAGCCAAGCAAATGAAAATGGAACTGTTCCCCGGATGCCTTGCCCCTCCCCCACGCCCCTCTTGTTCCCTCGCAACCACAACCGACACCAATGGTGGTCATTTCAAGGGATGTCCCAATCCAGGGGCCTGGAATTTCCTTTTCAGCAGTTGTTTCTTCATACGAAGTTTCTTTTCCATAGAGGTTTTCCTCCTGGAAAGGTGCTTTATGTTCACATTCCTGATTTCTCAAATGTGCTCTGTAGTTTCTCTCCTTCATGTAAGATCCATGTTAAAGTTTGGGATCCAAAGAGTTTCCTCAGAGGTTGTCTTGGCCTATCATTTATGGAGATAGGAACACGCTTCCCGGGTGGACTGTTTACCCACCTCCCATCATTTAGAGTGGAACCTGAGTTCAAACTGGGGCAGTTTTATTTGCCAATTTTCAAATCATGTCAAGCAGGAAATCAAAAAACACAAGATGCTTTCAGTGAACTTCACATCATTTTTGGTTTTAGGTACACTCTGGCCCATATTTTCTTGTGTCATTTCTCTTTTTCTATCAACATTTTGTGGGGGGGGGGCTGTTTCTCTTCTCCTCTTAAATTTAAGTGATTAAATTTCCCATACAGAGACAAGTTCTGTCACATGTCGAATCTATGGAATACACTCTCTGGGGTTTAATGCTGCTTCCTCTAAGCACTGAAAGATATTCTTAATTCTTCTTCTTCTTTTTTTTCTTTAGGAAGATAGGGGATGATCACCAACTAGCCAAATATAATCTCTCTTTATTACCCAGAAATAGGCAGCACTTTTGATAGCTGACTTCTGCTTAGTATAGGGTTTAGAATTCTAACTTGCTTCATCCTAACTAGACTTTTATTTTGCTTGGTACAATTTTCACCCTCAAATTCAAGAAGTGGAAATCCCTGAAGTTTTGTCAGACTGCCTTACTCCTACGTCTTAGACCTATCATGTTGTCTGATCTGGTAGACTAGCTAGGATACTTTGGAGATCTCCATTTGTTAGCATCGAGTACCAAAGAAGGGCTAAATGTTCATCCACGTTAGGATGACCTTTACCTGTTGTCATTTTCTGCGGAAGGAGATTTCCCAAGAATGAGCAACAAAAGAAAGGGGAGGAGTGTATCTCACCTATTGATGATGGTATTCATTTTAACTACCAGTTGTACTTACTTCCTTCAAAGCAATACTCTAGCACATAGCCATCTAAACCCGCCGCACCAATCTGGTCTGGGGGCCGCCACTTCATCGTGACAGTGTTGTCAGTTACAGAGTCAACGGTCAGAAGGGTAGGAGGGCTGGTTACAGCTTCAGAGATAAACAAAGAGAGAGAGAGAGAGAGAGAGAAACAGAAGACATTAACTATGGTGTTACAGCATAAGCTGTAATAAAATGAACTAGGATACATATAAGTATGTACACAGAAGGCCCATCCATGTCTTAATAAAATTCAGTGAAGACTCCTCAAGCCTATACTGTGTGGAAGGCAAAGATTTGCCAGGCATAGAAGTTTTTAGAAATGCTGCCACACTTCCCCTCTAGTTTGGATTGACGAGGGAGGCTGGGAGGCCCAAGGAAGTTGAAAAAAGTCGAATGAGATCTAATAATCCAGAGTAAATTTCCCAGAACCTTCTAACTTTAAAGTGCAAACTCTTGCACTAAATCTCCTTTCCATTGAAAGAAGGACTTCACTACCATAAAAGAGTGCAGACATCTTCTCTTGGTTTATTTGTCTTTAAAGAACTGACTTTGGGGCGCCTGGGTGTCTCAGTGGGTTAAGCCTCTACTTTTGGCTTGGGTCATGGTCTCAGGGTCCTGGGATCGAGCCCCGCATTGGGCTCTCTGCTCAGCAGGGGGCCTGCTTCCCCCCTCTCTCTCTGCCTGCTGCTCTGCCTACTTGTCATCTCTCTCTCTGTCAAAATGAATAAAATCTTAAAAAATAAAAAATAAAGAACTGACTTTGTTGGATCAATAGATAACATTTAAGGTGTGATCGTAAAGCAAAGAGACGAGTTTTCAAGTGTGCTTTGTTGAAGTGGTTTCTGTTTTAGTTACAATGCTTACACCTAGGTGCTGGGTTATACCTTCAGGACACATGGGGAGTGGTCCTGCGTCATTGGGCTCAGATAAGTGCCTGAAGAGAAAGCAGCCTCCAGAGCCGCCTACGGCTCTCACTGGAATTCTGGTAGTAAATTCCAGGGTCTACATTATGGAGACATTCAACTCTACCAAAGCTGTTTTTCAGTTTCTTAGAAAATTGTCCCTAACTGCCTCCAACCTTCTGCTCACCCACCACTCTAAGAAGCTTTCAGGAGTGCTCCATTTAGAGGTTGGAAGGGAGCAGTCACAAGCCAGGGCAGTGATCTGCATGACAGAGGCGCATCTCTCTTGACTCACCCAAAGGAACAAAAGGCTTGGAGGGCATACTGGGCTTGGAGATGCCAATGGCATTGACGGCAAAGATGCGGACCTCATAGGCCACACCTTCAATCATTTTCTTGGGCTCAAAAGTTGTTTCTTTGCAGAGATCAAAATTTAGCCTCATCCATCTGGAGCTTTGTTTCTTCTTCCTCTCAATAAAGTATCCTGCAAGTGACACAAAGTGGAAATTGAGGTTTTTCCATGGTCTCCAAAATTAAACTTTGTCAGGTGTTACAATTCTTAAAATTTCTCATATTCTCAGCACTTAAGTGAAGTAGTCAGGTATGCATATATTTTTAAGCCACCTTATCCCACCAGTTGTTTGAGAGAGATTATAGGGAATATAAACATTAATGTTCTAGGACATGGATAGAAAGAATATAATATTAAAATATTAAAAATAATACAATAAAATTGTATAAGAAGAGAAGAAAGAAAAATGAATCACAGATATGTAAACTGTAGAAACTTATACCATTCTTATAGTTGAGTAATAAATTTGGCTCCGAGTCCAAGAATATAGGTAAGAAGAGGGAAATGACCAGTTTTATGAGTTTCAAGTAGAAAAAATTCTTGTTCCATAGGAGAAGCAAATTATTCTAAGTATTTATCTCTAAAAGATATTTCTTCATAGACATAGGTCTATGGAAGTAGACATTTACTGACTAGGACAATTTAAAGTTAGACTTGTAGACGTTGCAAAATTAGGTATTAAATGTAAATGTCAAACAAAAAAAGAATAGGCAGTCAGATAATATTAGAGTTATCAGAGTTATTTAAATTGCAAGTACTTACAGAGAATTCCAACATATATTTCAATCTGAATGGATATTTAAAGTCACAGTATGATAGGTTTTCTTCTAAATGCAGTTTTTAAAAGGCGCTCTATACTAATCAGCATAAAAAGCATTCCAACTCCACTGGCAGTTCCACAGACAGACTAACATGTAGTTACCTAAGATTGGGGACCCTCCATCATAGGCAGGAGGCTCCCAGTTCATGATGCACCAATCGTCTCCCACCTCTGTCACATTTGGTGCCACTGGAGGATCAGGGATATCTGTAGTAAGCAAAAAAAAAATGGAATAAATAGACTAGAATAAAAAAATAAAATAAAGTAAGCATATATGAGAACACAAAGAAAAAGGTCACTTGGAAATGGATTTTTGGTGATAATCACTGAAGCATTTTTTTTCTGAATAATTTTCTATTATTATTGAAATGTACATAGTAACTAATTTAGGCAAAAAGTCACACTCCATATGGGATAAGGGACGGTGGGCCCAATAAAGATAAAAATAATAATGTATTCAAGTTCTTTAGTATTACAACATTAGAGAATAAGCCCCATATGGAACTCAAGACACTTGTTCTTTACCTTGAAAATGGTAACTAAGAAATTACTGCATAAATATCAAATGCGATTTTGTTTTGTGTTTTGTTTTTTTTTAAAATACAAGGTGAACTTTCAGCAGAACTGAATCAAGGACTATTGTTATAAATCAGTTGGAAGAATAAAGATGTTGACTGGTAGAAATCCAAGTCAAAAATGGCAAATTACCATGTCCTGTTATCATAGTTCAGTGCCGGATAAAGTGACCTTAGTTTCTGGTCCATTTGAAATATATTTCTTAAGGGAAAAATGAAGTGAGATGAAGAGACCATGAAAACTTGGACCATCAGTAATCCACTGGCCTCATTTCACCTGGTTTCAAACTTGTACTTGGGAGGTCATCTAAGGACTGATACAGATCTTACTCTTCTACAATGATTGTGATGTTGGAAATTGTTTAGCAATTGTGTTTCAGTTAGTTTAGAGGGCACCGAAAGGGAATACGACTGTGAAGAGCTAATGACCAGCAGCCCCAAATGATTAACCTTAGTTATGCATTTATACAATTGGACCTCTAGGCAAGAAAAAAGAAGAGAAAGAGAAGGGAAGGGAGGGAAGGGAAGGAAATTTCAAAGATTTTTATTTATTTATTTATTTATTTATTCATTTTCATTTGCGAGAGAGACAGAGAGAGCAATAAAGAGCACACAAGCAGGGGCAGAGACAGAGGGAGAGGGAGAAACAGACTCCTTCTGCTGGGAGCCTGATGTGGGGAGACTGATGTGGGGCTTGATCCCAGGATCTTGGATAGTGACCTGAGCCAAAGGCAGAAGCATAACCATCTGACCCAGCCAGGTGCCCTGGGAAGGAAATTTTTAAAAAAGGAAAGGAAAGAAAAGAGAAGGCAAGAAAAGAAAAGAAGTGGCAAAGATAGAAAAATGGTGATTTATAAAATATAGCTATACTGTGTTTTCCTTTGTTGGCTACCCAGAAGAGCCAAGAGAACCAAGAGCTGCCAAAGTCTACTCTGCATATGGACATGCCAACTTGATTCTAGAAGTTTGTTGACCCAGAGCACTTACCCACAACTTTAATTTTGATGCTTGCATGTGCTTCCCCAGCTTCATTTTTCAGATTTATGTGGTAAACACCAGAGTCATCTCTTTCAGCAACATCAATGACCAGAGTGCTGCTGTCAGGGTAAGATTCTGCTCTTATCCGGCCACTGCCCTCCGTAATAGCCTAAGAAGGAGAGAAACAAAATATGGCATGACCTGTATGACAAGGACTACCCCAGGGTGCCTTAGAACTTAAGCTGGATGTGGTGCTAATGCCTAAAATACATGTTCTTAGTGTGATCCTCCACCAATCCTAAGGACAAAGGTATTAACATTCCATATTACACAGCAGGAAGCTGTGGGATTTGTCTCAAAAGCCCACTAACCATGAACTCACCAAAGAAAAGTTTGGAGGACAAAAATATGACCGTAGAACTGTTATTTTAGGAGAGGAGTCTCTTTGGACGTGAAATTAGAACATTTAAATTCCTATCAGGAACTAATCATGATTTCCTTATTTCCTTATAGGTCTTGAAAATTTAGAAATACCGAAAAGGGTTGAAGAAGACCAGAATGCCTATTTTCCATACAAGTTGTTGAGTATTGATTTTTCCCTTCTAACAGGACATGAAAGAATGAATATCTAATTCTTTTTTTTTTAATTTTATTTATTTATCTGACAGAGAGAGATCACAAGTAGGCAGAGAGGCAGGCAGAGAGAAGTGGGGAAGCAGGCTCCCCGCTGAGCAGAGAGCCCGATGTGGGGCTCGATCCCAGGACCCTGGGATCATGACCTGAGCTGAAGGCAGAGGCTTTAACCCACTGAGCCACCCAGGTGCCCCTGAACATCTAATTCTGAAGTAAAGACAGGGTAGGTTGGGCCTTCCGTTATATTTTCTTTCTTTTTTTTTCTCCTCCTCCTCCTTCTTCTCCCCCTTTTCTTCTCCTTCACTACTTTCCTTCTTTCTTAAACCAGAAATTTAAAACAGCATTCCAATTTTCTGATTCCTAGGTCATCTTCCTACATGACAATGAACAGCCAGTATACAAAGAGAAAACACAGAGAAGGTCAAGGTAATTTAGAAACTGGGTAATTTTCTAATAACGATTAAATTAACTCTTTACTCTTTTGGGTTTGGATTAGGACTCACACATCTTCAATAACAAAAGGCTGTGACAGCAATAAAAATACCTGCAATAGCTTATAGTTTTCATAATTCTTCTGTTTTATAATTGAAAGAAGATATGGTGTATATATATATATACAATGGGATACTACGCAGCCATCAAAAGAAATGCAGTCTTGTCATTTGCAATGATGTGGATGGAACTAGAGGGTATTGTGCTGAGCAAAATAAGTCAATCTGAGAAAGACAATGATCATATGCTCTCCCTGATATGAGGAATTTGAGAGGAAAAGTGGGAGGCTTGGTGGGTTGGGTAGGAAAAAATGAAACAAGATGGGATCAGGAGGCAGACAAAACATAAGAGACTCTTAATCTCACAAAACAAACTGAGGGTTGCCAGGGGCAGGGGGCTAGGGAGAGGGTAGTTGGGTTATGGACATTGGGGAGGGTATGTGCTATGGTGAGTGCTATGAAGTGTGTAAGCCTGACAATTCACAGACCTGTACCCCTGGGGCTAACAATACATTATATGTTTATAAAAAAATTAAAAAAAAAAGAAAGTTTCCTCACATTAGCTAAATTCTAATTTTAAGATTATAGAAGATGTACTGCTTTCTTTTTAACGTGAAAAGAAAAATACTTATTTAGGCTGGTGTTATATTATCTTCTTTAGTTTTCTACATTTTGTTTGCTTGTCTATTGTGCTATCATTTACATAGAGTACAATTCACATACTTTTTAGACATAGAGTTCTATGAATTTTTATAAACTTGTGTGATTGTGAACCATGACCACAATCAAGATACAAACCACTTCTATGACCCCCAATGGTATCCCCATGGTCCTTCACAGTCAACTCACTCACTCCACACTGGACCCTGGCAACCACCAATCTGTTATTTCTTTCTAGTTTTCCTTTTTCTGGAATGTCATATAAAGGACTGAAACCATATGTAATCTTTTGGATCTGTCATCTTTCACTTAGCATGATGCTCTTTAGATTCATCCATGTTACTACATGTTTTATTAGTACCTTCCTTTTCACTGTTGAGTAGTATCCAAGTGTATATTCCATGTGCAGTTGGTGTATGCATGTACAAACTGTATGTTTGTACAACTGGACTTTTCGTTTGTTTCCAACTTTGACAATTATAAATAAAGCTGTTATAAACATTCATGTACAAGTTTTTGTACAGACACATGTCTTCATTTCTCTAGGGTAAATACCTAGGAATTTTGTTGTGGAGTTGTATGGCAAGTGCATGTTTACCTTTATAAAAACTACCAAACTGTTTTCCAAAGTGGGTGTACTAGTTTGCCTTTTCACCAGTGATGTATGAGTCTTCAGTTGTTACATATCCTTATAAGGATTTGGTATTGTTAGTTTTTAGAAATATTTTTGTTGCTATTCAGCTTCTTTCATTCAGCATAATTATTCATCTAAGTTGTTGTATACATCAATAATTCATTCCTTTTTATTGCTAGTAGTATTCCATTGTGTGAATATCCTGTAATTTGTTTATCCATTCATCTACTGATGGACATTTGTGTTGTTTGCAGTTTCTGGATATTATAAATAAGGCTATTGGGGCCCCTGGTGGGCGTAGTTGGTTAAGTATCTGCCTTCGGCTCAGGTCATGATCCTGGTCCCAGGATCGGGATCGAGCCTTCTTCCTTTCTCCTCTTCTTCCTTTTCCCTCTCCCGTTGCTGCCCCCCCTGTTTGTGCTCACTTGCTCTCTCTCTCTGTGTCAAATAAATAAATAAAATCTTTAAAAAAATTATAAATAAGGCTACTATGACCATTTGTGACAGATTTTTTGTAGGTTACATTGAATTTTCTACATCTATGATTATGTCATCTATAATAACAATAAGCACAGTTTTATTTTTTCTTTTCCAATATGAGGATCTGTTATTTCTTTTTCTTGCCCGATTGCCCTGGCTAGAACTTCTATTACAATGTTGAATAGAAGTTGTGAGATGGGGGGCACCTGGGTAGCTCAGTTGATTAAGCAGCTGCCTCCAGTTTGGGTCATGATCTCAGGGTCCTGAAATTGAGCCCCACCCCCCATGTCTCCCTATGCCACTTGTGTTCTCTTGCATGTGTTCTCTCTCTCAAATAAAATCTTAAATAAAAGTCGTGAGGACGGACATCTCTCTTTTGCTGCTGATCTGAGGGGGGAAACATTCAATCTTTCACTATTAAGTAAAATGATCATTGTAGGATTTTCACAGATTTTTTTTTTTTTATCATGTTGAGGAAGTTCCTTTTACTTCCTAGTTTGCTGAGAGATATTTATTAGGAATGGATTTTGGGTTTTGTCAAATGTTTTTCTTTATCTATGAGGTGACCATGCTTACTTTTTTTTTTGCTGGTTTGTTAATACGGTGAATTATATTAATTGATTTTCTTTAAAAAAAAAAGATTTTATTTATTTATGAGAGAGAGAGCATGAGTACAAGCAGGGGGAATTGCAGGCAGAGGGAGAAGGAGGTTCCCTGCTGAGCAAGGAGCCCAATGCGGGACTTGATCCCAGGACCCTGGATCATGACCTGAGCTGAAAGCAGATGCTTAACAAACTGAGCCACCCAAGCTTCCCTATATTAATTGATTTTCAAATGTGAAACCAATCTTTGCATTCCTGGGATAAAACCCAGTTGGTCATAATGTATTATTCCTTTTTTATATTGTTGGATTTGATTTGCTAAATTCTATTTAGAATTTTTCATCTATGTTCATGAGTGATATTGGTTTATAGTCTCTTCTAATGCCTTTTCCTACTTTTGCTATAAGGGAATAACTGGGCTTCAAAAATGAGTTGGGAAATACTCCTATTCTTTTTCCAATTTTCTGGAAGAGTTTATGTAGAATTGGTATTATTTGTTTTCTTAAATCTTTGATAGAATTCTCCAATAAAGCCATCTAGGCCTGGAATTTTCTTTCTGAAAGGTTTTATCTACGAACTTCATTTCTTTAATTGATATGGGGCTATTTAATACTGATTTAGTGGCATTCTGAAAATTATGATTAGTGGTATGCTCATAAACATTTTCTAATTTCCCTTGTGGTTCTTTTTTCTGATCCATGATTTATTCCAAAAAATGTTAGTTTCCAAATATTAGAAAATTTTCTAATTGATTTCTAATTGATTTCTAATTAACCCCATTGTGATCAAAGAACATACTTTGCATGACTTAAATACTTTTACATTTATTGAGACTTACTTATGGTCTATCTTGGAAATTTTCCATATGCAATTTTATTTACTTATATTTTTAAAAGATTTTGTTTATTTATTTGACAGAGAGAGAGAGAGAGCAAGAGCACAAGCAGGGAGAGCAGCAGGCAGAGGGAGAAGCAGACTTCCTGATGAGCAGGGAGTGCCCAATGTGACACTTGATCCCAGGACCCCAGGATCACGACCCCAGCCAAAGGCAGATGCTTAATGGACTGAGCCACCCAGGCGCCCATGATATGTAATTTTAAAATAATGCCCATTCTGCATGTGTCAGTGGAGTGTTCTATAAATGCTAATTAGATCAAGATGGTTGCCACTATTTTTCAAACCCAGAGTAGCCTTACTGATGGTCTGTCTACTTCTATCAACTACTGAGAGAAGAATATTGAAATTTCTAATTTATTTATTTTTCTTTGCAATTCTATTACCTTGTTATTTGTTTTCTACTTGTCTCATCTGTACTTTATGCCTCTTTTTCTGCCTTTTTTTAGATTAATTAAATATTTTTTGTGATTTTCATATTATGTCCTTTGTTGGCTTATTAACTATAACTTTTTATTATTTTAGTGGTTCCCTTAGGGCTTACGGTATACATGTTTTTCAGTCTACCTTCAGGTGATATTAAAATAGCATACCTCCCTTTTGACCCTCCTAATTCTTACCTTCCATTTCTCCCCTCTTGACCTTATGTTTCTATTGTCATAATTTTTACTTACATTTATGTTACAAACACTACAGCATATGGTTATTATTTTTAACGAGTCAATAATCTTTTTAAGAGTTTTAAATAATAATAAAAAAACTCTTATGTTTATCCATGTAGTTATCATTTCTGATGTTCTTTGTTCCTCTGTGAAATTGTTTCCATCTGGCATAATTTTCCTTCTGACTTAAGGACTTTTTTTTTTTAAGATTTTATTTATTTATTTGACAGACAGAGATCACAAGTAGGCAGAGAGGCAGGCAGAGAGAGAGGAGCAAGCAGGCTCCCCGCTGAGCAGAGTCTGATGCGATGCGGGGGTTCCATCCCAAGACCCTGGGATCATTACCTGAGCTGAAGGCAGAGGCTTTAACCCACTGAGCCACTCAGGCACCCCTTAAGGACTTCTTTTAGCATTCCTTGTAGTGCAGGTCTACCAGTGATGATTTCTTTCAGTTTTTATATATCTGAAAACAATTTTATTTTGTCTTCATTTCTGAAAATTATTTTTTTACTCAGTATAGAACTCTAGACTGATAGGGTTTGTTTTTTTTTTAGAATTTGTAGAACTTTTTAGAATTCAGGGGTGGCTAGGTGGCTTAGTCATTAAGCATCTGCCTTTGGCTCAGGTCATGATCCGAGGATCCTGGGGTTGAGTACCACATCAGGCTCCCTGCTAGGCAGGAAGCCTGCTTCTCCTTCTCCCCTTCACTGTGTTTCTTTCTGTAATATAAATAAATAAAAATCTTTTAAAAAAAAGGAATTTTTTGGCATTCATAGAAATATAGATTGATAGTTTTTTCCCTAAAGATGTTCCTCCACTGTTTTCTCACTTGCCTTGCTTCTAGAGAGATCTGCTGTCACTGTTGTCTTTGTTTCTATACATTTAATGTGACTTTTTTCTCTGGTTACTTAAGTTTTTTTCTTAATCACAGATTTTGAGCAATTTGATTATAATGGGTCTTGATGTGGTTTTATTAATGTTCCTTGTACTTAGGTTTTAATGAGATTCCTGTACCTGAAATTTTAGTTTTTATAAAATTTGGAAAAATTTTGATCCTTATTTCTTTACATATTCTTCTGTCCTCTTTGGGGACTCCAAATACACATATATTTCCCTGCTTGAGGTTGTCCCAAAGCTCAATGATGTTCTTTCTTTTTCCACTATCAAACAGAAACTCATTTTTTTTTTGATTAATAAATTATTCTTTTAAAAATGTTTTTATTGTTTTAAAAAACTTTATTTATTTATTTGAGATAGAGAGAGAAAGCATGAGAGAGAGAGAGAGACAGCGAGAGAGCGAGCAAGCAGGGTGGAGGGGCAGAGGGAGAGGGAGAAGTAGACTCCCCAGTGAGCAGAGAGCCCCGCATGGGGCTTGATCCCAGGACTCCTGGATCATGACCTGAGCTGAAAGTGGATGCTGAAACAAATGAGCCACCTAGCACCCCTTCTTCTTCTTCCTGTTCTTGTTTTTTGTTTTTTTAAAGAAAGAGAGAGTGGGGTTGAGGGGCAGAGGGAGAGAGAGAATCTTAAGCAGGCTCCATGTCCAGATTGGAGCCTAACACAGGGCTCAAGCTCATGACCCTGAGATCATGACCTGAGCTGAAATCAAGAGTCAGTTGCTTAACCAACTGAGCCAGCCAGTTGCCCCAATAAATTACTTTTTGAAGCAGATTTAGACTCACTGCAAAACTGAATGTAAAGTACAGAGACTTCTCATAGATACCCTTCCCCACACATGCACAACCTCCTCCACAACTGATATCCCACATCAGAGTGGTATATTTGTTACAGCTGATGAACCTACATTGACACATCATTATTCTTCAAAGTCTAAATTTACATTAGGGTTCACTCTTGTGTTTTACATTCTGTGGGTTTTGCCAAATCTATAATGACAGATGTCCATCATTATAATATCATATGGGATAGTTTTACTGCCTATAATACATTTTATAGGGAGCCAAAGAGTGACATTTGAACTAGTACTACTCTACCACTCCAACCTTATTTATTATTCTCCTCATCATTCACTCTGAAGCAGAGTGGCTTTTTTTCACCTCCTTTAACTCCTGGCTTTTTTTTCAACTTCTTTAAAACATCAAGCTCATTTTCTCCTCTCCTCTTGTCCCTTGCACTTGCATTGACTTTACCCAGAAATCTTTTTCCTTTGATCGTCACATAATGATTTCCTTGTTCTTCAGAAAGACTATTGTCATTTTACCTCATAATCACTTGCTAATCATATTACTCTGTTTTTAAAAAAATCTTCATAGCACTCATTACTATCCAAAGTGACTTTGCTCATTTACTTATTTAATAATTTATTGTCTATTTCTCTTCCACTCCATTCTGTGATACTCATTAGAATGAAAAATGGGCCACAAGCAAAAGGATGAAATTGGATCATTTCTGACACCATATACAAAAATAGACTCAAAATGAATGAAAGACCTAAATGTGAGATAGGAGTCCATCAAAATCCTAGAGAACACAGGCAGCAACCTCTATGACCTTGGCCGCAGCAACTTCTTGCTAGACACGTCTCCAAAGGCAAGGCAAACAAAGACAAAAATGAAACATTGGGATTTCATCAAGATAAAAAGCTTTTTGCACAGCAAAGGAAGCAGTCGACAAAACCAAAAGACAACCGACAGAATGGGAGAAGATATTTGCAAATGACATATCAGATAAAGGGCTAGTATCCAAAATCTAGAAAGAACTTATCAGACTTAATATCCAAAGAACAAATAATACAATTAAGAAATGGGCAGAAGACACGAACAGACATTTTCCAAAGAAGACATATGAATGGCCAACAGATACATGAAAAAGTGCTCCACATCACCTGGCATCAGGGAAATACAAATCAGAAGGACAATGAGATACCACTCACACCAGTCAGTATGGCTAAAATTAACAAGCCAAGAAACAACAGATGTTGGCAAGGATGTGGAGAAAGGGGAACCCTCTCACACTGTTGGTAGGAATGCAAGCTGTTGCAGCCACTCTGGAAAACAGTATGGAAGTTCCTCAAAAAGTTGAAAATAGAGATAACCTATGACCCAGCAATTGCATTACTGGGCATTTACCCCAAAGATACAAATGTAGTGATCCAAAGGGGCACCTGCACCCCAATGTTTATAGCAGCAATGTCCACAACAGCCAAACTATGGAAAGAGCCCAGTTCTCCATGGACAGATGAATGGAAAAAGAAGATGTGGTGTAATATACAATGGAATACTACTCAGCCAACAAAAATGAACTCTTGCCATTTGCAATGACATGGATGAAACCAGAGGGTATTATGCCAAGCAAAATAAGTCAATCAGAGAAAGACAATTATCATATGATCTCACTAATATGTGGAACTTAAGAAACACAGCAGAAGATCATAAGGGAAGAGAGGGAAAGATAAAACAAGACGAAATCAGAGAGGGAGACAAACCATAAGAGACTCTTAACGATAGGAAATAAACTGAGGGTTGCTGGAGGGGAGATGGATGGGGTAACAGGGTGATGGACATTAGGGGGCACAGGATGTAATGAGCACTGGGTATTATATAAGACTAATGAATCACTGACCTCTACCTCTGAAACTAATAATATATTATGTTAATTGAATTTAAATTTAAAAACGAATTTTAAAAAAGAATGAAAAATGGGATCTTGTTCATTGTACATAAAAAGTTGCCTGGTGAAAAAACAAACAAACAACAATAAACACACACACAGACACAAACTTGCCTGGTCACGTAGTAAACAGAAAAATGAAAAGCAAATCAATGATGATTATATTTGCGTGAAAATTAGTCATCTTCCTTAATCAAAGGAATTATATCTTTACTGAACCCCTGTGTGTATATTAGATTTTTTCTTTCATCTGACTAATTGCAAATGGGAAGTGGGATCATCAGTGTGTGTGTGCGTGTGTGTGTGTGTGTGTGTGTGTGTGTGTGTGTAAGCAAAACAAACCTTATCTGCTCGGCTCCAAATGGCTTTGGGAGGTGGCTCTCCAGTGACAGGAATCTCAAGACGAAGCTTGCTTCCTGCAATTACTGTAACTGTATTGTCAGCATCAAGACCATCCAGGATGATCTTAGGAGGATCTAGAATATTAAACATAGCTTTTGTTATCAGACAATCATTTCTGTGCGAATATCTGGGCTAGTACTTTCCTAGTGGTAAATACTGGTAGTAACCAATATTTTATCTGGCTAAAAAGAATATAAGAGGAGTCAAAGTAGTAGGTGCCCGGGACCTTGCAAAACAACTTCACTATAAGACTTCGTAAGAATCAACTATTACGATTAATAACATACTAATTCATGCATTTTTTTCTTTAAATATCACAGTTTTGTATGTGTTATATTTCCAAGGTAAGCAAACAACAACAACAAAACATGAATATAAAACTCTGCAATGATCCAATACTCATTGGATTGGATCCAATACTCATACTCACCAATAACATGAACTTTGGCAGGCAAAGTAATAGAGTAGGCATCTGGTGTAAATACATATTCACCTTCATCCTCAGTGAGAGCATTGTCTATCACTAGCTTGTGGATTCTAAGGAAACAAGAAAAACATTTCTAAGAATTTACAAAGATTCAGATGGTTTACCGCCCAATTGAAGAGATACCTGGCCTCTATCTGATTAACTTGTTTAGTGCTAGCTGGAGAGAAAGATCAGGAAATTGAGAGAGAGAATATGAATGTGAAGGCTTAATTATCCTATTATTGACCTACACTGAATATTCATTTTGGAGTATATGAAATTATCTGTATGAATACAACCTGCTTATCATGCATGCAAGAGTCCATTATTCTTTTCTCATCATACAGCTTTAAAAAAGACTGAAATATAACATCTCACCAGTACCACACTTTAAGATTTAAGAACTTACCAAGAATAATCTTGACCTTGGCTTTTTATCCCAAATCTAAAAGCAGTAGTTCTTAACTCTCTGCGGGGGAGGGGAGGGGGGGGTCAGTGACTATCTGATGGACATCATGGATCCTCTCTCTAGAGAAAAGTGTGTATTTTTGTATACACAGACCTTGCTTTAGAGGATTCATGATCTCCTAGGATCCATAGATCCAAGGTTAAGAACTTTCGCCTTTTAAGATATTTGCTAGATCCCAGGGTATTATGTCCACCCCCCAAATTGTGGGAGGTCACATGACACTTACTAGTTAGGGACTGTTAATCCATTTTGATTCATTCCTTAACTAGGACTCAATATCAGTCCTTTAACCTCATGTTTAGATGGAAATAATCGGTTAATGGCTTTTGAATAGACAAAGCACGAAGCCACGAGGTGCAGATAAAGTTTCACTGGTAGGACAGGACGTAGAACACAGAAATCACATGTTCTTGCTATTTGGAAGCAAAGAACCAGACACAGAGATCCTCTCTTTAGGACAACTCTCCAATCCTCCTCACCAAATACATAATTTAGGAAGTGAAGAGAGTAGATATGGGGACCAGCCCTCCCTTATGAGTCACCTGACTTGCTTACCTTCCCTTGTGAACAACCTTTAGACGGTCACTTTCCTGAACAGGTAGGCCATTTTTAGTCCATTTTCCTGTTATGTTTTCAGATACTTCACACTTCAAGCAGATTTCTTTTCCAAGGTGTACAGTTTGATCAGTCAGAGGTGTCAAAACCTTCAGAGGTTTCACTACAGAAAAATAGATAATTATAGGTGCTAAACTCAAACTCCGGAGAGGCCAAGATGGTTTCTTGTTTTGAAAATGAAAATGTGTTCCAGTGCAATTGATACGTTAGGGGGCAACAGGAACATAACAAAATTTTTGTGTTTGATGATGCATGATTTGATTCATGAAAAAGAGAAAACGGCACCCAGCTGACTGAGCCAGGTAAGAATGCACGAAAAACATTTACGTCAAACATTTACCAGCTCCCTGAATTCACCCATGCGGTATGAGCCACACTCATGCCCATCTGAAATTACCACTGTCCATCCAATTTCAAACAACCTCTTTCCATCACTTCACAGTGGCTCACTGGCGGCAACACTTCCCACACCACTTACACAAGCAAATTCCAGGTAATGTAAAGTGCCATATTTATTAACTATTTGACATGTGTAAAACTGTGATACTGGTTTTTTTATTAGGTTCTTTTTTTTTTTTTAAATGTACGGCTGACAAAGCTTTTGTGTGTTGTGCCCATAACCTCACCTTCCCTGTTAGTCTTGTGGTTTTATTGCATGACTTCGTATAGCTCAATGATTTTAGAAATGCCTATGTTGCATTATAGCAGAACTGACTGGAATTGCTTTATTTACTTATTTTGGGGGGGGGTATGTGTGTGTGTGTGGTGTGTTTTGTTTTTGTTTTTGTTTTTGTTTTGTAACTGGTTTAAATGAAACAAATTTCAGGGAAGGATCTGCCTATGGTTGAAAAACTTTTTTCATAGTAAACTAAAATGGCCGCAGTTCTGTGAAGCGTAAGGAGTGTAACTGAGATAACCTCTGAATAATCCAGGGATCCTATGGATCACAACTGGACTAAGAAAGAAGTTAGGAAGCAGGATTTCTGTTCTGCATGTATCACCAAACTTCCTGTGGGATTTGTTATTTTAATTCTCATAGATAATTGTAAGAGACAGACACTGCTGCTGAGGACTGACTACTGTTTGGGGGCATTTGGGGAAGTACATAAATTCTCATATGCCTCTGGATCCTGGTAGCAAATAATTTCTTACAACGTTCTCATTTGAGCCTTCTTGCTTTGAGCAACTTTCTTCACACTCCAAATATAATTGCAGAATGCTGAATGTTTATTTAATGAATAGATAGCAAATTCACCCATGGGTTATGCAAATGTCAGGATTTTATATGACATCTAAGTATTTACCATCTATTTATGTGGTCTTGGTATTAAAGTATTTCTTAACTATTTGGATAACTTCTCTGGAAGGTGATTTTTATACTCCCCAAAACTGTGTTTTACTGTTTTTTTCCCCCTTTTTAAAAATTAACATATAAGGTATTATTTGTTTCAGAGGTACAGGTCTGTGAATCATCCATCAATCTTACACAATTCACAGCACTCACCATAGCACATACCCTCCCCAGTGTCCATCACCCAGCCACCCTATCCCTTCCCCCTGTTTTTACTATTAAATTGAATAGTTGGTTTCTATCTCGGAGACCCTGACTGATGTGACATAGACACTCAGTTAGGATGGAATCCAATTTTACATATTTAAAATTGCCAGAAGTAGAAATTAGATAGATTGAAATTAAAATTGAATTAACAAATGCAACACCAATACTTAGCCAACTTGGAAGACACCCAAGGACATCTTACTTACAGCCGACACTGAGCTTAGCAGTCGATTGTCCTCCAGTTGTCATTACAGAATATTCCGCACTGTCAGCCTTTGTTGCTCCTTCTATGATCAAAATATGTTTTTTGCCTTCAACTTTAATTCGGTATCTTGATTTTGGACCAGGGATAATCTCCTCACCATTCTTAAACCTGAGTTAAAGTAGATTATAAAATAGATTTTAAAAAGAGTTTTATAAAGCTTTTATAAAACTCTCTTTTAGGAGATGGATATTATTGGTCTTGGTTTTGTTTTTTGGGTGTTTTTTTTGGTGTTTTTTTTTGCTATATCTTGGGATCTAAGAACTATTTGTTGAATTAAAGAATGTATGGATCATTATATCAAATGGATTAATAATGTAACAAGTACTGTCTGAAAAATTACACTAGAAGAACGTAAGTCCCTTCTTCCCATTCAAGATCAATCCAATGAAGATGCTAAGAGTAGATTTTACCTCTTGACCCACACCAGTAAGAACAGCATCTTTTAATATGTTTTAAAGTTAGCTATGATTCTAGATTAGAATAAACATTCTACCCTGTGCCAATTACCACAGATACATGCTGTGAAATTTACTATACTTCTTAATAAACGATTTCATTTTAGGATTCTGAAACTCTTAGCTTTAATTTTGAGGTTACTCACATAGAACTTGAGAAAACATTCCCTATCCAGACAAAAGAAATGCTTTTATTCTTTAAAGTAATCAGTGATTCTTAGTCTAAAATATTTTCCTGTGGTACTGTAACAATAAGGTAACTGTGAATTAAATGAAAAATATATATGTAAGTATATTTTTTCATGTAAGTTGCCAGCATGCCATAGTGAGAGTAAGCAAGGTATAGAAGTTAGGAACATCCACCGGATTTAGAGTCTAACAGACCCAGGCAACTGTAAATCACCCATTTCTTAGTAAGTGCCTACTTCCCTACATTACCAATCTAGATTTCTGGATTGCTTTCCAGCTTCATAGGTGAAAAAACCCCCAAGTATCTTCACAGTTTTAGTTACCACTTCTACGAACACAAATGAGATTGCGATTCTTTTCATATGTGTAAAGGCCATTTCCTGTTCTCCAATCCATGAAGGCACATTTTTTTTAATCTATTAAAAATGGACAGACCTCAGGAAAGCTATTTACCATTTCACATTGGCATCATCTTCAGACACCTCACATTCTAATTCCACTCTTTCCCCACAGTAAGCATTTGTATCTTCCAGCTGTTTGGTTACCATAATTGGAGGCTCTAGTGTGAAAAAAGGGGGAATCAGAATCATTAAATGTTCAAAACTCATGACCACAGATTTGTTCACAGATGAAAGACCAACAGTAAGAAAGTATCATCCACCATAGGGCTATGGTTAGATGGTGGTAGATAGTCGGTGGGTTTTTTTTAACAGCTTTTTTGGCAAAATAGCTGGTAACCCTGAGTAGGTTTTCTTAATTTCCTCAAATCAAAACAATTATTGTTCTGGGAAACAGGCAAAACATGTAACAAATATCCTTCTTTTGGCAAATGACTAACCATGTGGTAGGAATTTCTGATGAAGGAGAATCTATAACAGTATGATTCTTTGATTCTGGTTCTAGACGGATGATAGAGATTGCAGAGCTGTCTGTATTCAGAGGGTTCATGGACACCCTCAGGCTCTTTCACAATGTTTAAATCAATGATCATCTTCAGCACCCTCAGTGTCAAACATTGATACCCTTTTATTAATGAAGCTGGTTTCAACAGAAATCTATTTGTGATCAGCTGAATGCGTGAAGTGAGGACTATCCAGTAGAGTTTGTTGGGTTTTAGAAACTATATCCAGAATAATTATATACCGCTTGCTTGAGTCAAAAGCATGAGGCATTTTGACTCACCAGTTTTCTTCTCCCCTCAGCTTTTCTCGTCTTCAACAAACTTGACGATTTATTAGGATGACTTAGGATAATAATAATTAATTATTATTAATTATAACTGCCAGTGTAGAGAAGCTTCCAGGCAGAGTCAATCTAATACCCAGGCTAACCCATTTCTAGAGGTACTATTACCTCTGCTCTGGAGCTCAAGAGCTCACCTTGTCACGCTCATTTTGATTACTACCCCTCAGAGGAAAGGTGCCGAGGCTGTTCAAGACTATAGTAAGAGATTTCATTTTACCTCTCACAAAGAGCTCGGTGGAACATTTCTCATCACCAGCTGTCACATAGTACTCTGAATCATCCGTCAGTGCACAGTTATTGATAAACATGATTCTTTCACATCCTTTATGTTCAAAGATGTATCTGTGTTAAATAGGAGGGAGATAACAGTTTGTGAACTTGATTTTATTCTTTGCTTTATTACCAGCAAATCTGGCTTATAATTCAGTAATGTTTGAAAGTCAGGGATGTAATTTTGCTCTGTAATTTATGTAGCACACCCTCCCTAGTTAATACAAAACATGAAGCCAATTGTTACCTTTCTAATGCATAATGTAATACATATGTATATTTACATATAATATATAATTTCTGTGTTTTTGTAGGTTTTCATTTCATCTATAAATTAGTACTCATATATTTGTTATTTAATTTTTTTAACCCATTGTTAGAAAATGGGGTTGGCTGAGGTTGTCAGGGAGATTTAGAACCCTGTACATTTTTTTAAATGACCAGTTCTTTTACTTTATAGGTAGACAGGGACTCAATCTTACTCATTGATTCATTGGTTCCACTCATTGCCTAGTACAGTGTCACAAAAGATTTTGTTAGGTGAATAAGTGATTATACGGTTTAAGCAATACTATGAACTTAATCACTAACATAGGCAGTAATTTTACATAATGTGATGGTCTTTTAAATGAGCTTAAGAACTAGTGTTATCATATCATAGTAAGCACCTACTAAAAAAGAATTTGAGCATTTGGAAACAAAAAACTAAAAGCCAGGAATACCACAAAATTTAATTGTCTGATCTTGATTATGGGTAAGTATATTAGGGCATTATAGCAGACTAACAAAAAAGTTCTCATTTGGAAAATTCTCAAATTGAACACTTCAAGAATAAAGCATTACACAACATTTTCTAGATAGAGACAACTGATTAAAATTGTGTTTTTGGTAAATTCAAGCAACTTTCAAGAGATTTTTATCAGACTAAACATTATCATCACAAAGTCACTCTGTAGGGATGGCCCCATTAAGAAACTGGAAACCACCTAAATGTATTCCAGAAGTGACAGATTTTCAGGATTAAAGTCTTTTGTAAATGTACATGTGACTCCTATTAACTTAAAAAAAATATACTGGAGTTGAAAATCTCTCAGGCTGAGAAGGATCTCTGTAAAGTAGTTTCATAATAGACTAGCGATACCATCAGACATCAGGGATTAGTCTGTTTCCTTCATTTGAGAGAGGGTCAAAAAATAAAACACAGGCTTTAGATGCTCTTCTGGAAAAACAAAAGTTCTCTAATTGTAAGGTGTTATTTCCAGTTGTTATATCAAACATGTATTTCAAAATTCTATTTTAAAAATTGGGAGAAGTTTGACAATGCTCTAGACATTGTATTTGACAATAATCACATATAACATATATTGGCACATCTGGAACTGGAATCACTCAAAAATAGTTTGTATAGAATTAAAACAAAAAACAAGGTTGTATTTATATAGCATGATAACTTTAATGGTTCTAAAATATATGAAAAGTTCTTACTCTCCCTCCATATGATTTTGCATTAAAAAGGTATAACTAAAATGTTTTTATTCCCAGAAAATTGAGTCAAACTACTGTTAGATTTATATAGCTATCACTGATTATTTTCAAAGCCCACTTACTTTGTACTGGGTCGAATTTCTTGACCATTTTTATACCATTTCACCTCCAACTTTGGGTCTGCCAGTTCCACAACAAACCTTACTCTGCCTCCTTTATCAATTTGATATGCAGGATCAAGGATTTTTGCAAAAGCTGGTAGAGAGAAAAAGCAAAACTATGTCAGTATGTGCATATATATGCTGTGAACTTAGGCGATGTATGTCGAAGAACCTAAAACTAAATGAAAAATTGAGACTTGAAGTAGAAAAAAATTAGGAATCTTCCAAATTATCCTCTATATTTTAGAATACTGTGTTGATTTATATATGATAAGATGGTTTAAAAATTTGAAGAGTCCACATTTTTTTTTGAAAGAAACATAAGAACTATCGAAGAGCAAAGAAACTGAGGGCTGCTGGAGGGGAGGTGGGTGGGGGGATGGTGTAACTGGGTGATGGGCATTAAGGAGGGCACATGATGTGATGAGCACTGGGTGTTACATGCAACTGATGAATTACTGAACTCTACATCTAAAACGAATGATGTGCTATATGTTGGCTAATAGAATTTAAATTTAAAAAATGGAAAAAAAGAAAAGGAAAAAAAATTATTGAAGAACCTTTAAAAGTGATTGTCCTAATTCTTCAGGAAATTATAAAGCATCCAAATGAAACTGAACTTGAAGAGCATGCCTGTTCTTCTAGCATGATTACCATCAGGATCATTGGCATTGTATTTGTACTCCCTGTATATGATAGTTTTTTTAATCACAGAGTTTATGAGATAAACTCAATGACTCGTAAGATTAAATTGAATGCCTTTGACTAATTGAAATAGTAGGCTTATCAAAGTTTTTGTACTGTGGAAACTTGCCCAAATAATGACACATTTAAAACACTCCTTATATAAAAATGGTTAGGAACTTGGGATCAGAACATTCTAAATGTCAAAAAACATAGTAGTTTTTAAATATTTGAAAGGTCCTAAGCAGTTGTTAACTTCTTTGCTTGACTTAATCATTTTCCCCTGATTTTAATATAATACTCATTTAGACAGTTTGGAAGATACACACAAGTGTGGAATGCCTCATGAAATTTTTATGCTTGCATTTCCATCATTCCAACTTTGTTATACTATTGCTTAAATCAGCTCACCTCCTCATACCTTAACATAATACGCACTAGCTTTAAAAATGTTATCTATCATTTACCTCAAGACATCAATTGAGAGCTGAGTTATAAGAGTTAGATGGGCCAGTGTGAGGAAAAGAGATGTCAGCTTGGCATTCACATGTTTGTGACTATACCATCTCAGACACCTCTCAAGAATAAAACTTCAAAAAGGTCTGAAGCTTTGAAATAGTGGGAATAGCTGAGTTATATAAACAAGCAAAAACAAAACACTTCTGTATTTCTTTGGGTCTAATTGTTCAACCAGTTTACAGGGATGTTTAGAAACAAAGGGCAGATTTTTAAAAAGAGATGGATAAATTAAATAAATTAAATAGATAAATTCTATTTGGACACCCAGGTTGGGCGCCTAAATAAATAAATTCTATTTGGACCTTAACAAACAATGAACAATAATAGGACTGATATGTTACCTTTTTGTGTCACAAAACGGGTAACTGACAATGACCAAGTACAGGAAATTTTGAAGAGCTTATGATCAATTTAAAATGTATTTCTTTTTTTTAAATTTAAATCGCAACATTTGAAAGTTTTTAAAGAGATATTTAAAACCACAACAAAATGCAGTCACTTCAGATCTTTATGCAGAGGAGCATAGCTGTTTTACAAAATAATTTACTGCATTTGGTGTGAGAAGTGAATTCCCCACTCTCCAGTAAACGAGTAGAAGAATACGATGGTAAAACAAAGGAACATAGAACCAACTCTGCCTAAGTAAGAATCAAGAATTTGAGAGGGAGGGAGATGTGGAGGCTGGAGAAAGGGGCCGCTAAGAAATTCCCAGTGACAGCGAACGTATTTGATGTTCCACTACGTGTTGTATGTGGTACTTGTGAAGTAAATCTCCATTACCTTAAACTTTCACCAGCTATCGGCTACCGTCCTAGCTACTGATGTGCAGAGCGGGGAACCACTTCGCCTGAAGTCACAGGTAACGAAAAGAAGGGTAACGACTGCAAATGCCACCCCACCCGTTCCCACCCCAAACCCAGCTAGAAACCGGAAAGTCTGCTGTGTAGAGGAGGCGGTCCCCGCAGCCACACCCCCCAGAGGGCTCACCTGCGCTCTTCTTCTCCACCCTGCGCATGCGCTTGAGCCGCTTGAGCATGCCACGCAGGTCGGTGATCCCGTACTGGAAGGCGATCTTCTCATACTCGTTGGGGTTCGCGTTCTTCAGCAGCTCCCACACGTCTACCTCGGGTTCTTCCTCCTGCTGCTTCACCTCCCTAACCGGGGAAAACCATTCCCTAGTTTAGTAGCCGCCCACCGGCCCTTAAGGACAATGAAGGTCGGAGTATGGTACCCATTTCTCGGTTCAGGGTTAAAAGCCCTGTTGTTTTTTTTTTTAAAGCCTGAGCACGTAGAACCCGCAGTCTCAAGGAAGCTTCCAGGCAGTTAAAGATTAGATGTATGCACTTATATTAGCACCCTCGTTTTCCTGGTTAAAAACAGAATATTAGGAAGAGAGAAAGAAAATATTCTGAATATGTTTTTATTTATTTTCACTTGAAAGTGTAAGGAGAAGGTGAGATTTTGAGGAATTTAAGATCAGTTGTCACCTAGGATATGGGTACTGAAATAATTTCGAAAAGTGGATCGAGAATGAGAAGATTTAAACATTGGTTTATGAAAGAAAAATGATCTCTTTCTACCTTCATTATTGTACACAATCTAGCTATATATGAAGACAGTATAAATAAGTATTTAAAATCCTAGGAATTTGCAAATAGCAGTTTTCCTATCATATTAGTAAATGTGCACACTAATCATATTTTGCTGTTTTTTATGCAAAAAAATATTTGAAACTGCCAGAAGGTTTTGTTTTAAATATGTTTTTGTGGCTTTATTGACTTTTTAACAAAATTTTTTTCTAACTTGGCAGGGGAAAAGGAAAATGAAGGAAAAAATTCCCTCATATTTCATCTTAAAGTACTGTCTTGAACTTTTTTGAAAGCAGGTTGAGTATGAATTACAAAAATATGAATGTTAAACTGTAAAGCAAATGGCTAGGTTCCAATGAACAAAGGGAAGGTAACTTGTTAGTGTAAGTATCAAAATTATGACCCAAATTTTTATCATTGACTAAAGAATATACAGAGAATATAAAGAACATATATGAGTAAGAAAACATAAGATTTAAAATACACTTGTCTGCCCTTATTTTAAAACCAACTAAGTGAAAGAAAAACTCAAGAATAAACACTCTTTAGGGAAAGGGCCCTAGTGTAAATGCAAAATATGATTTAAATTGATTTCCTTTGCCGGCTAAATAGTCCTGGTTTTTTTGTTTTTTTTTTTTTTTTTGTTTTGTTTTGTTTTGTTTTGTTTTAAGATTTAGTTGACTGTTTCTATCAGGTTTATTTGGAAATACTATAATGAATACTTATTGTGAATAATGCTGGTTTGGATATGGTTTTCCAGGAAAACTGGTCAACAGATCTTAAACACCGGTGTGAAAACAGATTCGTGCTATCATGTTAGCAAATGATGGGTTACATATGTTTGCATTGTCACACTAATTACACCTGTTTCTGCATTTTTTTTAAGGAAAAAAATGTTTTTTAAGGAAAAAAAATTTTTTAAGGAAAAAAAAATTTTTTTAAGGAAAAAAAAACAGATTGTAATTGTAGGGAAGA
Source organism: Martes martes (assembly GCF_963455335.1). NCBI lineage: Eukaryota > Metazoa > Chordata > Mammalia > Carnivora > Mustelidae > Martes > Martes martes. The sequence goes on from NC_137895.1 coordinate 19,924,381, forward strand.
GGAGGAGAATGTAAATATTAACAGAGAATTTAAGGTAGAGTTAGGCAAGGATGACTTTTGAGTATCTAATTTACATTGTAAGTCTTTTTGCCCGGTGGGGGATGATGCTGAGGCAAATCTCCTGGAAAAATGGAAGGAAGTGAGAGGGCATTGGTCCATCAGTAACCTTTATGAGAAGGACTAGGCAACACCATTAGGAAAATGTAACTCTTAAAAAACTAAAGACACGGGGCACCTGGATGTCTCAGGTAGACATGGACATGACTCAATAGAGCATGGGATTCAATCTCAGGGTCATGAGTTTGAGCCCCACACTGGGAGTGGAGCCCACTTAAAATAAATAAATGAATAAATAATTTTTAAAGACTCAAGAAACAAGTATTATCTTCATATGTCAATGAAATCATAATTACACCCTCTATTAACACAGGTAAATTGAAAAGCTTAAGAAAATTGTCCTGAAGTTGGAATATTGGTAAATACTTGCCAAATCTAATAGGTCTATTGCCTGAAAGCAGTCTAAATTTTAAATACATCCTTTAAATATTTCATAGGAAGTTTTGGAGAATTCCAATTAAAATGTGTCTGTATGTATCTATATATTGTCTCTGTAGATGTTTCTTCAACCACTTTATTAATGCTCTATTTTTGTCATAGTCCAGCCTAAATATAGTCCCCAAACTGTAAAACTATGCCATATTACATTGTGTTAAATTTGTATTTCAACCAAGAATTAAGTATACATTTCAGCCATCCTCCTAACACTGGTGAAAGGATTCAAAGATACCAAACTAGATTAAAATAAATAGCAAGCAGCACAGGTCAAACACTGAGGCATACCTAGGTCCATGAGGTGAATATTTATATAAGAGAAGCCAATATAAAGATCATCATTTTCGTTGTGATTTCTTAAGTCAGTTTTGTTGACAGATTCATAAAACTGATCATCCTCACAATTTTTTTTCATGAAAACACCAAAATATACCTCACTCTACCATGCTCCTAATCTTATCAAACTTGGTATACACATACCAGTGACTTCTTGCCTATTCCTTCTTTTTCTATCCATTACTTAATTCAATTCCAAATTGCAAGAAGTATTATTATTTTTTGCTAGAAAATGAGGTTACCTTAACTCATCCAGAACATGTCTTTACTTACCATGGTGGCTGCACATGGCCCTATCTGCATGGTTATGTTAAATTACAGTAGGAAGAAAAACTCAAATTCTGTAAGCACCACTGATGCCTTTTCAAGCATTGGGATAGACCTATATAACATTTGCAGTACTTACATCTACATCAAAATTTCTCTAACTTAATGGTCCTAGTAAAGTACAAAGCAATTATAGAAATTTTATATAGAATAAAAATTTCAAGTATATATATATTTGACATATATATACACACATATATGTGTGTGTGTGTGTGTGTGTGTGTGTGTGTGTGTAATCCCATAACGAGATACTGCCTAATAGATTTAATCTGATTTAGTTCATGTCTATTTGAAATACTCTGGCTTTGTTCAGGTCAGGGAGATCTTTTGTTGTAGAGAGATGTTGGTTGTAAAGATATTTATTCTGATAGGGATTTTGCCACACACTCTTGGAGGAGTAGAAATGGTGTCATTACCACAATGAAAACACATGCAATCACAAATTAGTAGGGAAACACAATGATTTCTAAAGTTATATTGGTAGATTAGTATATCATATTAAATGAGTATAGTCTTTTGCTAACAACAATTTAATTATGAGTCAAAATCATAATTAGGGGATGTAAAGAAAATGAGAACTGGAGACCTGTTGGCTGCCCTTTTTTTTTTTTTTTTGGCTCAAATTTTTTTTTTTAATTCATTTTGATCATGCATTAGATTTCTTTTACTCTGCAAACTACTGCAGTAGTTTGGTCTTTTTTCTTTTGTTTTTCCTTCTTAATCAGAGCATGGGGTTTAATAATTGAATGTATCACATCTTGATTGATTCATGTGTGTGTGCGCATGCTTGTGCCTGTGTGTATTATGTCTTTTTGTGAATATAGGCTCTTCAAGGGAAAAAGTCACATTTTGGTGGGAGTGAATATTTGACACATGCTATGAGCCAGCCTCTTACATAATTGATCAACTAGTCACATAATTACACATAAATCACATAACTGATTTAACTAGATTTTGTTCTCTACATTTATAGATGTGGAAATAGTCTCAGAGAGGACATGTAATTTGACCAAAGTCATGCAGTTAGTAACTAGGAGAGTTGAGACCCACATCCATGTTTTTATTGCTACCTTTTTCTTCCCACAAATGCGTATCTAACCCTTCCTGTGTGCCAGACACTGGAAGGCACTGGCACAAAGAAAGCATTTAGCGTTTTCCTGACTGAGTAAATGATAGCAGGAGGAAAAAAAATGTTCTCTTCTCAAAGTCTCAATTTGTATTATAAACCGAATCACCCAACTTCCAAGGCATATTCAGAATGGTATTTCTTATGTGGAGTCACAGGAAATGAGCTGACTTAGAGGGAAACTTGGATTTAGGTCCCTGCCCTGTTTCTAAAACGCTGTGTGAATGAGGGTAAGTCACCTGACATCTCTGGTCTTTGGTTTCTCACCTGTAGAATGAGGAAGGGTAAGGTTCAAGGTTCACGGAGGGCCACTTCCTATACTATTGCTTTAAATAAATTTGGGGAATTAATAAATATTACTTAGACTAATGATTATTTGAAGTATCTAAAGAGGAAAAGATGTATTTTATACTGCCAAGGTCTCTTGATTGGCTAATACCCATTGGTAATTAATAAATTGCACCTGTTAATATTTCTGTTTTCAACCAAATTTTTCATTCATAGGGACTTGGATAAAGCCATCCAACTAAACTGAGAATGATTAAGCCATCCAAACTGAGGTGGATAAAGCCATCCAACTAAACTAAATAAAGTCCAGTTTATTACTATTTGTGATTTGTTGTGAAGCATATATATTTAGGTTTCTTTAGTAACCATAGAAAGCACTAAAAGTAATAAAAAGCGAACCTGAAAAGCTAAATGAAAACGAATATCAAAATTATATATTATTAATTTAGAATCATAGTTTTATTATTTATGCACAAATTTCATATTTAAATAAAATCCCAGCAAAAATCAAGTTCTTTTTGTTGCACTATAGTAAATATCTGGACATGTATAGCTTTACGTATAACACATATATATGATTATATATATGCATATATGGGCAGAAATCCTGTGAGATGGTTATGCACTGAATATCCACAACTAAATCTATAAATTTTATTGTAAGAGGACAATTTTAAGGGAGTGTGAGTGATAATACTAAATATTTATTTCCATTTTACTCCTGTATTTTATCTCTTCTAAAATGCATATCTTTTGACATTTTAAACATCTTAAATAAGGATATATCTTATAATCAATAGTGCGTCATAATAAACACTTTGGGGCAATTTTTTCATTGCTTAGTAATTTATGAAATACAGGTATATATTCAAATGAATTGTGTCTTAGGTTTGATGGAATTCAGTTAATCATAAATACTATTTTAAAGTAGATCTGATATATATACATATATATTTAATATATATACATATTTATGTATATATATAAAATATGTGCGCACACACACACATATATACACCTGCAGAGACTTTTACCAAAATTGTGAAATTGATTTTTTGGTAAAATATCAAAGGCAGGAGAATAGAGGTTTTATTTATTTGATCATGACAAGGAATCATGATGGAAATGATAGAAATCATCAGAGAAATCAGAGACTTCTAGGTATTTAGGTCTTCTGCATCAGTTTTCAGATCTCCTCATCCCCAACTAAGAAAGATTTAAAAAGATTTAAAAAGAAGGTTAAAAAGCATCAGCTGAAATCTTTAGCAGATTAGTATGCACTGATTTCTCTGCCTCTTTCTTAGTTGACTCTGTGTTATATTCCATAAGCGAAACACATTTTAGGAAATGAGAAACTCTTTGAAAAACATCCACTTTAAACTTGACTTCTCTGAGTGGGTGTCTAAAAGATTTCCAGGCCACAGCACCTCACTCCATTGCTCGGTTCTCACCTACGTTTCAGGAGACCACTAAAGTCAAGTTCCCCTGCATCCTCTTGACCTTCTCCACTGTCATTAACAAAAGAAAAGCAAATCTGGGTTTAATACGAAGACATATACACACAGTTTCCCCCAAACACTCTACGTATAACGGATATGCCATTTCGTACCAGCACACAAGTCATGGGACTAAATCAACACAAACTCTTTCTTTTCACACAAGTGACATTTTAAGTTTTGGAGTATGTACTTGTGGAAAAGTAAACATGAGAAGCTTGTGTTACTCTACAATTTCAGAAGACATATTTTTGAAGATTGCATATATGAAACTGCTTGGATTTGTGTTAAAGTAGAGTAACACAAATGCACTTAAGCCAAGCAACACAAAGTACTTTGTTTTTCCAAGTTGGGGTTTCTAGAAATATACCTATGTAAAAAGCAAAGGACTTTTGCTGATCTCTGTTACTCAGGTCAGAGATTGGCTTGGAGGACGAAGTATACCAGTGTCAAATATATAAGTACAAAGCTTATATTCAAAGGTAACTTCTTTGTGTCCATCAATTGTTGAATCAGATAATGTGATACCAACATAACATAAAAATGGAGCTAGTGCAGAACTTTCCACGAGATGCATTCCTTTCTGTTTTAAAGGGATATCATTATAAGCTTTTCACTCTCTTGTTAATATTTAAACCTTTTAAAATGTATTTTTCAAAAATTTGTTTTTGAATTATTGATGAGCCCTTTACTAGGAGTGCTTTCCTACTGAGAAATGCATCTTAAATTAGGCATGCATTGACCTTCATGATTTCATATAAACTCTAAATAGAAGCTATGGAGCTGACATTTAAATGGCACTACGTATTTACTTACATGTTTAATTTTTTAATGAAGATTTTGTTTCCTGCTCTTTACAAATGTTAGTTATGGTTTCTAAGAAAAGAGTCTGCGGGTTTAAAAACAGTGTGTATAACATGTAAGTTATAAGAATTAAAGTCAAATAATGTGTTTTCAAAATTTCTTTAATAGTAGGTATTTAGAGAAGACCTTTTGAAATAAACCCATTTCTATTCTTTTAAAGCACAAAACTTAGTAGCACAAAACATCTCCTTCTCTTAGAATATGCTCATACATTGGATGAGCATACTTTTGGACCCTTTGCATTTGTTGAACATGGGGTGAAGGAAAGTGGAAGGAAAGTAATAGGAATTAAGGTTATGACTTAAAAAAATACCAATTGATTGATCAGGTAATATTGAATATATTTTTAAGCAATTAAAATTTTCATTTATTCATAATTTAGGAGAGAAATACGCCTTTTATTAACACACTAAATAATTGCTTTATAATAGTTTGGGATGACTTTGCTTATTCAACAAAACTAAGTAGATTCATTCTTCAGAAGAACAAAATATCTGCTCTCATTGATGAACATATATTATAGAAAAATTAAGTGCAGAGAGTAAAATAATGTCAGGAAGGGGCTAGTTACATTTCTTATAGCCTAGAACTTTTTTTTTTCATTTTTCTTCCTTGTCCCCACCCACCCCTAATTTTTCAACCTTGGCAACTGCAAAATAAACCAAATAGGTATCTATATTTTATCTTTCTACAGTGTTCTTTGTTCTGTCATACTCCGTGGTCTTTCGTTTAGCAATTCAATATTTAAATAGGGCTAAATTCAGTAAGTAGCTACTTAATCGTGGTTTTCTGGACACATGATTAAATAGCTCCATAAGTAATTTCTAGATGAAAAGCAACATAAATGAAAGTTTTCTGACATTACTTAACTGATGCTTTATTATCATATACCTTTCTTGGCCATCTGGTCGAAAATAATGCAATTAAGGAAGAAACCACATGTGAAGACATAAGAGTATATTTTTATAAGGCAACTGTGAAACCTGGCAAAATGGGAGCTTCACTATGACAAGAATATTCTAAAAAATGATCAGTTTATACATTAAACCTATGGCTTTTCTAGAACACTGACCTTTGGGTACACAGTATGTTTGACTACAGTGAAGAGGTGCTCTCTCTGGAATACAGAGTGTGGAGGAAGGGAATGTGTGCTTTGAAAACCCTCCACTTGCTTATTATACAGAAGCTACCTAAATTCCCCTTTTGAAGTTACCTTCTCTTGAAAGCAGATCTGATGTCAATGTTTGGAGTAGTCCCGGTAGATTCTTTGAAAGGAAAGAAAACAATAAAATAAATACCCATTAAGTAGGCAATTTTGTGCTCAGTTCCTTTCCAGGCTGTGGGGATTCTTCAGATGGAAGGAACACCAGGTGAAGGGGGAGTGGGGATGGCTCTCCTCCTGGATGGCTGAGCCTCTGAGGTCTCATACCTCATCCTCCTTCACACAGAATCAATGTGGGGACTGCAGGAATTACCATATCCAGTTGTCATTCCACCTGCCTTCCCACTAGAATCACCTGAAGAACTTAAAAAAAAAAAATCATCTTCTTGATCTCCTTGTTGGAGATTTTGATTCACTAGATCAGGGATGGGCACCAAGAAATCAATACTCTTCAAAAGCCCTTCAGGTGATTCTCAGAAATGGCAGGTTGAAAAGGCATCACTCAGCACCAGATTCCCACTCAGTACAGAAATCTCTACAGCACCTCCATGATCACCCAAGCCTTTATTTCAGATTTCTTGAGATGGGCCTCTCACACCTTTCCCAGGCTATTTACAGAGCTTTAATGAGAAAGCTCATGCTAAAGTAAAGACAAAAAATTCACCTCCTCCTAGTTCCTACCTTTAGATTCTAATTTGTCTGAAACACTTTTGTGTGACAGCACTTCCCCTATTTATGAGTTGTCTATGCCTGGCCTCCCTCACACTACATTCAGCTGACTAGGGTGTTGTTTCTGAGTTCTTTATCCTCCTGGGTACCATACTCTATAAGAGATCCAGGCTGATGTGTGGTGACCATGGCCAAAGACATTACTCCAAATGTGGAACGACTAACATGTTGCAGAGAGTAGTGTTATTTCCTAAACCTAGGTCCTATACCACTTATAATAGCCCAGTATTAAATTACACCAGCTTTGTTTCTTGTAGCTTTATCACATTTTGGATTCGCCTTAAGTTTATGATCTTTGCTGCCAAGTCAACTTTCTCTTTGTGTACTTATAGAAGTGGTTTTATTCCCCCCAATCTACATGTACACCTTTACATGTACTCCTGTTAAACCCACTCTGGACAGTATACAGCACGTGTGGATGGATAACTTCCCCATCTGACATTAGTCCTTATAAGAGAAATCCTCCCTTCCACCCAGATATCCTGACATCCTAAAAATTTTCCCCAAACTTAGGTGGGAATAAGTGGACCCAATGAAACAGGCTCCAGCCCTTATCTGGGAGATTGAAGGAGTATAGGTAGCATGAAGAAGAGATACTTAGCAGTGAAATCCCTGAAATTCCACTTTAAAATTGCTTCATAACAATTTAACTCAGCAGGCTTCCTGGGGCTACCACAATCAGAAACACACACAGTTTGAAAGAAAACTTTATTTTCAAAATCTCATAGTATTAAATGACTTTCTTCTCTTCTATCCCCTCACACACCATGAAAAAAAACCCACATCTATCCAGACAAGAAGACTCTCTTACCGTGTACTTCAAGATCGAATGTGCAGCTGTCAAACTTATCCTTATAGCTGACCTCACACCTGTAGTTTCCTGCATAGTTCTCTTTGGCCTTGATGATCTGCATCTCGAATGTGTATATCTGCAGTGAAATGCATCAGGCACATTTCAGACCCACCGTGTCAACAGAAAGAAGCTATCACATTTTGATGATTTACGAAATTCCTCAGCATTGGCTTAAAGCTGTGTCTGTATCTGGGCATTCCAGCCCAGCGTTCTCAGCACAGGATGGGTCAGTGTGATTCCCAGCCCCAGGGCGCAACAGGGCAACCATGCTTGAGTGCAGACACCAGGAATGATAACTCTAGAGAAATTTTCTGGAACTGAAATCTCTCAAAGCTGAACTTGAAAATGACCTTCTCTCCACGCGGAAGGAATGACCTAGCCAAGCCCCTGTGCCAGGAGTTAAGAGCCATACCCGAGTTTGCCTTTCGAAGGTTTCTTTCAGCTGCAGGTGCTTCCCAGCTTTGCTGGCCAGGTCCATCCATTTCCCTTTGAACCATTTGATGGTGGGTTTTCTAAGAAGATCTTCAGCCTTGACTTTAGCTATAAAGGTGATATTTTCACCTAGAAAAAGCACAAGTGATTCAGACTGTGGCTTAAAAATTGCTATTTGTTTTGGGAAGGAGTTATAGAGGATTGCACTGTATAGACTACGATGTGACTGGTGCCCCTGGAGTTGTGACCTGAATTTTTTACGCATGCTCTAGGAGTCCTTAGGATACTCCAACTTGTTCTGCTTTTGAGGTTTAGGAGAAAGAAAAGGAGAAATGGGTTAATCGGTGGGAATAGTTTCTGTCTGGCTTTATCATATATACATGAAATAAAAATAGAAAGCCTCATAAATGTATGGCTTTTTTTTCTATCCTTGTTATTAGGTAAGATGATGGGAAGTCTGGACTTACATGACTAACTATGACTAAATGAAACTAATCTTTTTGAAATCAACCTGCCTATCTGTTTGTATTGACTGACTGGACCCTAAGGTCATCAAAACTCTAGCCCAGCACTTTGGCATCTTCCAGAAACACAAGGGAACAAATATTTCCATCTACCTGCAGTATGTATTATTCTGTATTATAGATCTAAAAGAAGTAATTTTAGAATATAGTCAGTTTTGTGCTCATTTGTTGTGATCACAATATATTCCTTATAAAAATTTATTTTGCAGGGTACCTGGGTGGCTCAGTTGGGTAAGCATCTGCCTTTGGCTCAGGTTGTGATCCCAGGGTCTGGGGATCAAGCCCCACATCAGGCTCCCTGCTCAGTGGGGAACCTGTCTCTCCTCCCTCTGCTGCTCCCTCTGCTTGTGCTCTCTCTCTCTCTCTCTCTCTGTCAGATAAATAAAGAAATATTTTTTAAAAAATTTATTTCACCAAAATTCCTGGACCCCCAAGTCCTCTCTAACTTACCATACTGCTTAATTCCTTCATGGCACTTGGCTTTTGTGATTACCTGTTTGTCTAATTTCTTGTTGTATGTTCCTCCCATTAAGACTGTGAGTTCTGAATGTTCACATGTTATACTCAGTGCTCAGCACAGTGCCTAAAACAGGTGGTGTAATCAATATTTTTTGAATGAATATCTCCAAAGTTGAGCTCCCTGTCCCACTAGTTTCCTCTGAGATACTACACCCTATCATACAATGTGTATGCAGATTTGTAATCATCTTATGGAAGGAGCTTGTCATAATGATAGCAAACACTGGCTCAGAATTTTGAGATATGCCGGGTGCTGTTCATTGTACTTCACAAGTAGTACTCCCATTTTACAGATGAGGTGATTGATTTGAACCCAATCTGGCTCCAGGGTCCAGGCACTCAACTACTATGAAATGATAGCTGTCACTCTTCTTTTCAGGCTATAAAAAGCAGGATTTAGTATATAAATACAAAAGAATAGTATTCATCCATAAAAAGGAATGAGGTACCAATTCATGCTACAGCTTTAAGGAACCTTGAAAACATTATGCTAAGGGAAAGGAGCAGGACACAAAACGTCGTATATTGTGTGGTTCCATTTATACTAAATATACAGAATAGGCGAATCCATAGACACAAAGCAGATTAGTAGTTGGGAGGGAGGAGAGGGGGAGGGGAGGGAGAATAAGGAGTAATGGCTTAGTGGGATACATGGTTTCTGTTCGGGGTGATGAAACTATTTGGGAACTAGAAGTGGCAGTTGTACAACACTGATAACCACCGGTCATTTGTTCACTTTAAAGGTAAAGTGCTGCAATGTGAGTTTCACTTCCATTTAAAGAGAAAAGCAAGACTTGGGACGCCTGGGTGGCTCAGTTCGTTGGGCCGCTGCCTTCGGCTCGGGTCGTGATCCCAGGGTCCTGGGATCAAATCCCGCATGGGGCTCCTTGCTCAGCGGGGAGCCTGCTTCTCTTGCTGCCTCTGCCTGCCTCTCTGCCTGCTTGTGTGTACCCTCTCTCTCTTTCTCTCTCTGGCAAATAAATAAAATCTTAAAAAAAAATAAAGAGAAAAGCAAGACTTAATGCTTGGCACTCACCAACTTTCACTGATCCCGTCTGAGGCTTTTCCACGAACAGAGTGGACAGCTGGGAATTGGCATTCTGCTTGTCTTGTTCCTCCCCAGCAGGTGATTCACCTAGAGACCATTCTAATGAGCAGAAAGGAAGAAAAGGATCATTTCAGGACCAAGTTCTTCTCAGGCAGACTTACCTGGGTTTGTTGTTCTTGTCAATGCTGAAGCTTTTCTTTGTGTAATAAACCTGGATAAATATAACATCATTCTCTCCATCCCTCTCCCCTGCAGCCATCAGGAGAGAGTGACAGATTCTCATTCTCACCGGGATGCCTCTTTCATGACAGGGTAAAGAACATTTTGTATTCATAGAAATAGTAAAACTTTTCAGGTACATCATTACTCTGTGTTTGTTGGCAGCCATGGTTTGTTTCTCCATTCTGTCTGTCTCCTAACAGATAAACAAGGTGGGAAGTATATTGAGGCAGTACCACGTCATATTAGGTGAATGACTACAGTGTGCCACATCCATACAACAACAGAACTGGAAAAAACTAAAGGGATAAGTCAGTTTGCTAGTCAACTGGGAAGGATCAAGCAGCCAAACCTGGCCTGGTATTCCTAGATTCCTTGCTGCTATAGGATTAGATAATTCCATTAGGGTTGTATAAATGAGGCCATAGTTGGACGATTAAGTAAGGGATCATGCCCTGCAGGCACAAATTTCAACAATACTAGATGCAAGAGAAACAGAAAAAGAAAACAAAAAAATCAATTCTTTGAGGTTTTCCCATGAAGAGAGAGAAGCTGAAAGTGAAGATTGTTTTCATTTTCTAGGTTGCACTCCAGGTGCTCAGCTGGTATAAATCAGCAGTCCACTCCAGTGCGGAGGGTGGCGGAGAGAACTGAAGACATTCCCTCTGTCTCCACGAGCTAAATGTAGAGAAGTTCAGTTTCAGCCACTTAGTAACTGGAGGAAAAAAAATGCACGGGTGCCAACTCTGTTAATGTTTCTTGAAAAGAAGGAAAAACATTTAGTTATTTTAGTTTTCATTTATCAATCATGCTATTCATGGAGATCATCATGACGTGATGTGAACTTTCACAATGAAGTTATGCAATGTAGTCACATGATTATGTGGGGGGTGGGGTGGAGTATGTGTATGTCTGTGAAATTCATAGTAATAATGAATTGTGGCCACTCATATTTGTAATATGAGGGCAGGAACTTGTATTGTTTTTTTTTCCTTTTTATACCTACAAGTATCTGCAAAAGTGTCCGGCCCATGAGGCCCACAGTAGGATTGTACTAGGTCCTCAACATGACTTTGTTGAATGAATTGTAGGGATTGGTGACAAGATGCATTTGGAGGCTTTTATAAAATGGAATAAAGTTCTATGGAAATGTGAATTATTCTCTAACTTTAGCAGATCCCCCAAATGGAGTTTTTCAGTTTCTTCATCTCTGAGCATTTGCTAAATGTTAAAAATGTCAGCTATAATGACCACAAATCTGTGGTATATGTGGTTAAGTTACTGTATTTGTGTTTGTGTCATGCAAAATTAATTATTTCTCAATAAATTAGTTTTCTTGTAAGAGGGTACATAATGAAAGATTGCTAAAAAAAAAAAAGCTACAAACTGAATAAAACAAAGATTAGAATCAAAACAGCTTCAAGAGATGAGGTCATTAGTGACTATATTAGGATGGCATCCGGACGCCTTACTCCAGGCGAGTGCTCACCTGAATCTTTTCTTTCCAGGGCCCGACTACCCATACCTGAAAGGAAAGCGTGATTTGGATGATACAAGGGCAAGAAGTGAAAATGGAGAGCTGACTTCAACCTTCTTGTATTCCCCCAAACCCCGTCTCTCCTCATGATGGGGAGAAAGAACTAGAGTCAGCTTGGGTTGAAAATCAGTAGACCTTCAACTATGAAAGCATCTATAAAAAGTGTGCATCTTATTTAAGAAACAATAATAAAATAAAATAACTCATATATCTAAAGAACAGGGGATAAGGGCATACAGCTGGAAATAGAACAAACATTTTGTCCCTAAAATTTATATCCAAGATTTACTAATCGTATTTATTTCACAAAGAAATTCTCCTTTCATTTAAAAAAAAAATAAAAGATCACCATTAAAACCAAAGTTCTCCCTCCTGGGCCGACAGGGGCAAAACTTGGTGCCCCTGTTCTGCACTCTGTCTCACCAAGGTTCTCTGCCTTTTCTTTTTCTTTACTGTTAATTAACAATAATTATAATGTGGGGTAAGGTGTTGGAATTGTCCTAACCTGGAGGCAGGGCGCTAGGTGGGGAGGCTTCCTCTTCATCTGAAACAAGAAATAGGAATAAAAAGTCAAGAAGAAAAGGATTTTGCCCTGAGTATCCTGCAAAAAGAGAAAGCTGAAAAAGAAGAGAAGAAAACACAAAATGCTTTAAACTGATGAGTAAGCTTCAGAAGACTCAGTACCTAAAAGATTAAACTCAATATTTCAGATCAAAGAGAAAAATAAGTAAGTAAATGGATGAGAGAATAGAGAAATCCTGTGAAAGTGTAGATTGGGAAATGAAACTGTGCAAATATTTCTTGTGATTGTACGTTAGGAAAAAAATTAATGTTAAAAACCAAACCTTGACAAAGTCAACAATAGAGGTGTTTTCAAGTTCTTATTTTGTAACTAAAGTCAATGTCAGACGTAATTCATATGCCATAGTCTTTTGGACATAGACATAAAAAAGCATAAATGAATGAGAACTTAGTCTCTTCTGCCCCTGAAAACCTTGTGATTAATTCCCCTTTTATATTTAGGAGACAAAAGGCAACATTGACTACATTAACTAAGATAAATAAATTTGTCATGCTCGCTAAATTCACCAATATTTATTTTAGGAAATTTGAGGGCATTTTCCCATGATTATATTAATGTTGTTATGCTGTATAGTTTTTTAATCCTTATGAAAGCATGTTTGTAAAGTTCAAAATATGCCTTATATTATTTATGTACAGAGGCACTGGATATTCTCCTTTTCTAAAATGTCTGAATTTCAAAGTGTCTTTACAATTTTAGATGTTTAAATAGGCATTTGGTGTTATCTGAATCTCTGCCTTTCCTTTCCCAAAGCATAAACATTAATGTTAGTGTAAATAATAATAATCTTTGTACTTAAAACACTAGAATAGTTGTGAATTTCAAAGCACAAACCTATATGACTATATAAAATAGGATACAGGAAACATGCACCCAGCTGTTAATTTTAAAGTGCTTTAAAAAATTCCCAACAAGAGGTAAAATAGCACATTTTTATATAATCTATTAGAATAGTTACTACAAAGATTATTTACTAGCCTGAAATTCTTTTCTAAAACTACCAACCAGTAATATGTATTATTACTTTTTAACAAAATAATGAATGTAATACGTAAGAAACTTAATGTCATTATCTTTGAAATGGAGGAGATTCGCTGAACACTGTGGGATTTAGGATTCTCCAGAGGAAACTTTCTGGGCTCAAAGAAGCTTGAAAAATGCCAAACTAAATGAAGTTAAATGCATGTATTTTACTGGATTGTATGAATGTGCACTTCCTGAAGGGTATCACAGACTTCTGTGTGCTAATGGGCACATTTAGGGATAGAGACAAAAAAAAAGATCCAGCAGTTAGCCTTTCCCAAACTTCATTCATTTTTCAATACTTTTCTTCTGAAACATCTGTTAATATTCCACAAAATCATGCATTTGGGGAAATATAGGTATGTCTGAGCTATTCCAAAACACTGTTAAATAATCACAATTCTGCATAACTAAAAATAAAATATCTTGACATTTTTCTGTATTATTTACCATGCATTTAATTCAGTATTTAGAATTTTATTCTTGCAACCTATTCAGAGACTCTTATTTACTGAAATATGTAAAGAAACTTGATTTTAGGGATGCCTGTGTGGCTCAGTTGGTTAAGCGGTTGCCTTCAGCTCAGGTCATGATCCCAGGGTCCTGGGATCAAGTGCTACATCGGGCTTCTTGCTCGACACAAAGCCTGCTTCTCTCTTTCTCCCTCTGCTCTGCCACTCTGCCTGCTTGTGCTCTCTCTGTCAAATAAATAAATAAAATCTTTAAAAAAAAAAAAGAATCTTGATTTTAAAGTCCTGTCGAAATTCTTGAAAATAAAGTTTTAAACCTCAAACAAATCCTAGAAAGGAGCATCTTTACTATATGTAAAGTAGAAGCTAGAACCATTTTGAGTCAAACGATCGCTTCATTTTAGGCATTTTTATGATTGCGTGTTTGCTTTGTGCACTGTGCATGGTGAATTGAATTAATTGTCTGAAATTCAAAATGATTGAGGAAAGAGTATTAGCATACCTTCATAAAACTAAAATGAAAGGAGAATCCATTTGTTAAGTAAACATTTGATAGGTGAGTAGTTTCAAAGTCCGCTAAATGATGGAGGGGAGTGGGCAAGGAATGAGCTAGTTGGGTGATGGGCTTTAAGGAGAGCACTTATTGTGATGGGCACTGGGTGTTAGATGGAAGTGATGAATCACTAGATCCTACTCTTGAAACCAATATTACCCTATATGTTAACTAACTAGAATTTAAATAAAAACTCAAAGCAAACCTAAAACATTTTGGGGGGACATGTCCAATTATTTTAGACTATTACTGTATTAAAGCAATGCTTTAAGGTATCATGAAATGATACTCTGGATGATCCAACATTACTTCCAAACACCAGTTACTTCTCAATTGACGATTCATCATACATACATGTTCAAATTTACTGAAGTGCTAGAAAATATAATGGACCAGGGGCAAAGTTTTTGATTCCCTTTCAAAAGTAGCTTTGGTCCTGGCATCCCATTAGATTGGAAATGTAGTTAAGATATTGGATCCTGACCTTAAATTCTTGAGAAGTTGCCTGCTTGAATTTGGTTGAATTGGATGAGAATGAAAGGTCTAATTGTTCCCATTTACTGTGAGAAAACAGGTTCTACTGCTAGAAGAGAAACTGAATATCCAACTCTTCTCGTTGTGCCTAATTCAACAACACATATATGAAAGGCATGGCATCATACAAAGAATATTTTCAAACAAAACAAAACAAAAAATACAATATGTAAGTTCTATTTTCTTTTTTTCTCTTTACAAGTGACTACCATGATGATGAAAGACATCTGTTCTTGGATCCTTAGGATATAGCATATCTAAAGACCACAGACCACAGCAGCAGACTCTCTCCCCTAGTTCATGGAAGGAAATTTACCAAAGCAAAATTTCACTTGTCTTTAAGTCATGGGAAAATAGCATTTGTAAAACCATAAAAATGATTCTTGAAATAACTGAAGTTCCTCGAGAAGAAGGCCTGAAAAGCAGAGAAGAAACTCGGTCTCATATTACAAGCCTGGGATTTTAGGGGGGCACACATGAAATCTGGAATGCAGGGTGAGAACTGAAGAGAGAGTAGAATATATAGATTCTTATGATTCTACATACTTACTTTGCCATAAAATGACTTCTACCTGTGACTGATTTAAGTTGCCTTTCTAAATTAATTTTTAAGTCATGCAAACTTGGGACAATTGATGAGATCTTTGAAAAGACCAAAAAGCACATAAAATTAAAATATATGTGAAGGTTAACAAACCTCATTTAAATGCTGATATAATACCTTGTTTGATTGTGACCAAGTTCAGAATCCTCAAGTGGAGAAATCAATTGTGGAAAACGTTGGCTCCCATGACAAAAATAACACCACCAGCAACAACAACCATGTGTGGAAGGCAATAGCATCAACAGCTAACATGAATTCATCATGTTTGGAGGCATTGGATAAATTTATCATAGTTTCGTAATGAAAAGGCACATGCCTTCACACCTTGATGCTTCTAAAATCAAATACATATATTTGATGAGTCTTTTCCCCCTCCAAATCTATTAAATCTATGTTGCAACTTATAATGGTTGTGTCCCAGAATTGAAAAGTGTGGTAATATTAGCTTCTAACAAAGATCATTACAAAAAATTAATGTAATTAGAAAGCATAGAGAAAGTCCATTAGATGGTTGGTTGTCTGACACCTAAAGGTAAAATTACACACAAAAAAATGTAGCATGTGAGTAAAAAGCACCAGAATAATGTTATTGCAGAAAAGGGATCTAAATGAAGAAAAAAAAGTTTAGTCATTCTTTTAAGAATTTTCATATCAGTTAGGAGAAAACTTGCTGGAACTTGGTCTGATTCACTTCCTCATCTGCCAACCACATTCACGCCAAATAAAAGATTCTTCATCTCAAGTTATGTGAGATCTTTAATATGTACAAGGTTCATTCATGATAGTTTATGTGGAAATATTAATGTTAATGCCTAGAAAAAGAAAATACATCTTTATTCACTTGCAGTGATTACAAAACCAAATATTCTTCTGGAAGAAAAATAAAAAGATGCAATAAATATCCCAGTTGGGCTTACTGAAATATGGACAGACTATAAACTAAGATGCAAAAACAAAAAATTGTTTTTAAATGTCAGAAGTTATGCATTGAAATGAATACTGCTCTTCAAAGTAGTGTCTGATTCTATGCTCTGACACATCTGGAGCCACTTTCAAGACCTGTTTTGAACCTCCCTTAGGGCCAATTCTTAAGGTAGAGAAGAGACTCAATCTCATTACCCTGTGTTCACATGTACCAAGGTTGGCTGATCAAAAAAAGTATGATCCTACTTGATCACCCACATTATTCTTTACACATAGCTCTCCGTGACAATTGCCTGCTTCTAAAACTGTCCTCTGCTGACAGTCGCTCTCCTCTCCAAAGCTCCCTAAAGTTGGCTTCAGAACTGCAGGACCCAGCAGCCAGACCCGTGCCTGGCACAGAGCCAACACTTAGTGAAAACTTGCTGAATAAAAGGACATTGGGATAAAAGACAGATCTTTGGTCCCCCTGAGCATATAGAAAGTACTTCGTTGATTTGCCACCTGTATTATTCTGGATGAATTCTAAGCCATGATAGCGTTGTTTTTATGAGGACATTGCTTCCCAGTATGATTACTCTAAATGGGATTTGTGCATCTAATTTCTGGTATTGTTGTTTGATTACATACATTTCTATATTGTCATCTCTTTTGTTTCAATTCCAGGAGAAAGTTGGCAGTACTAGGGAGCAGGATAGCTGGATGGACAACTCCAGAGGCAAGCGAGCAAATTAACAAACACATATTAAAACTCCTTCCTGGGAAACCAGCTATTTCCCAGATAGAGACCCTTAGTAAATGTGAAAAATTTGGCAAATCTAATCACAAACACTTCTTATAAGATTGATTTCGGAAACAAACAACATTTTGCAGCTATGAAAAAAACAAAAAACACTTCAGAACATTTCCAGATTGTTGTAGAAAAATTCAGGCAACCTGAGAAAAATATTAAGGCTACTTTCTTGTGAATAATGTTCTTACCGGTAATAGTTTTGGAGCTATTAACTGAATATACTTCAACTAACTCAACAGAGGACGAATTAAAGTACTGAAAAAGTACTAACATCCAGGAGTGACCATTTTCAATAGTTTTAAGTGAGTTGGCCTTACAGTAAAAGTCATCCATATGTTCTGAGGAAGAACACTCAGAATGCACAACACCAGTGTCTCCTCCTCAATCTCATTGACTAAAAGTATGCATGGGATATTCATGCTCCTGTCCAGCAAACATGGCAAAGGGGAATACAAATCTCTGGAGATGACCACTGTCTGTATCATCAACAGCTAAGCCCTCCTGGAAACTCAGTTGTTCATTCTACAAGTATTTACTAGGAGATTGCCACATGCAGCTCTCTGCCAAACACTGGAAGAAATGAGCTAAGGGGACCAAAGAGGTGTTAAGACATGGTGCCTGACTGTCAGAAAACTTCCAACCTGTTAGGGAAAGGAGTGAACCACTAATACGTGATTAAGTGGAGAAAAGAGCGATTTAGCAACAGAGGCGATAGGTCCAAGAGAAATCAGGAGGAGGAAGGGCAGATGAAAGTGAGCTAAGACAGTCAGGTGGAAGCCGCACAGAGGAGTGGAACCTGAGTTGACTGGTTAAAGAACAATGGAATGGGTGGAGGGCTGGGGGAGGGTGAAGGGTAGGAAGGGACATTCTGGTCAATGCAGAAGAACATGTCTCGTTGCCCCTGTCAGTCTTGCTATGCTCATGCAAGCCTTCTTTCTCAGCCAGGGAAATACATATAGCCATGATTATGTCTACCTTTTACTTAAGCATTTTCTTTGAAATTTCCCTGTCCTTGATGAAAGTGAGTAATAGTTGAAGAGGATTGTGTATTAAGAAATAACTTCCAACCACCTACTTTCTTTATTTAGGGATGTCACTTTGTATCATAAACCGATTTGCTTCCTAATCTCGTAGAGCAAATATAAACATGGCAGTTTATGTGGTTGGGCACGTGACTACATGTGGCCATGGACTTGCTTAATTTCTGCAAATGTCAGAAAAAGTGAGGCTAATTTCAGGATTCCTTAGTCATCTGCCTTTGCTCTTTCATCATACTGTGTTCTGCATATAGTAATGAGCTTTTATTGTACGTTGACTGGTTGATTTTAACCATATTCTCATGTAAGCATATGAATATAATGACTTTTCACATTAAGGGTCAGTCACAGGCTTTGTTGAAACACTGACAGCTTGCTCTCTGGGATTATATCATCTACTTTGTTGGTTGAGCCTTACAGCCTAGTCCAACTACCTTTCCAAATTTGGAAACAGAGGTGTATGCCATTGGTCTTGTAGAGAATAATGTTACAATAGCTTCAGCCAAGATGCCCAAACATCCTTGAACCCATCTCATGGAAGGAGTTCTAGGAGTTTACACTGTCTGCATTCCATAAGCAAATAACCTTCAGACTGTAGCCCACATGGCCAGGAGTAGTATTCATGTTACTATCCATGGGAGCCACTGAAGGTCAAGGACAAAATGAGTGCACCAACATTGTGTGTTCATTTATGAGAGTGTAAGTTTAAGGTAGCTGAAGTAAAGAGGTCCAGTGTACTGAAAAAAAGAAAAGAGTATTTTATTAATGTATAGGAGACAATAATACCATAGGAATTAGGTAATGAAATATGACATAGTAAGAACAAAGAAATACTTAGCATAATTTTGAGTAGCATCCAAGACAAAGAGAAACATCTTGTTGCAATCAGGAAATAATTGGTTATTCCAAAATTTAAACTATGTGATTCAATTCACAAATAAAAGATGAATGTTTAAAAATGATGATACAAACATATAGGCAGAATTGTCAAATCTACCTCTGTGAAAACTTTCTTTTATGGAAGAGTAATGCTCCCTAGCTTAGAAGAGTTGGTCAGTAATGACAATGACTTCCTCCATGGGGAGACAAAGGAATGAATATTTCATGGATCCACAGCAGTACATGATAAAGATTATTCATTTTCTCAGATTGAATTATGTCCATATAAAGTAAAAATAGAATAATATTGTAATGATAAATGAGTTTCCAGCTCAATAAGGAGCAATATAATGTTTGCTTAAGGTTGTATGTGTCAACATATATAAGCCATTATATAAGTCCATGCAAATACATAGTGCTACAAAATGAGATGCTAGCCTTCGAGATTACTAGTGAAATCTGGAACAGTTCACACAGTAATACAAAAACAGTTTATTTTTTTTAAAAATTATGTGTAATCCAGATAACTTTTCAAATTGGCGTAACCCCCTAAAGATCAGACACGTCTTTTCCTTCACATGCACATAACTTGCAAACTACCAATTAATTTGCTGGCATCTCGACAAACACTTGTGATATTTTTATTATTGTTGTTTTTCTTTTAGAAATACGTATCATGAAAACTGATTCATTCATTATGCTGACTGGTCATGCAGAGAAGATGCAAATGAAGAACTCAAAACCATACTGATGAAAGGAAATGCAGAGAAATTCTATCAGACCATCATGACAATCATTACTGACCTCTTTCTGCTTCTAATTTTGTTGAATTCAGCCTTGTTTTCCCTCCCTCTAACTCACCTTTTGCTGGTGTAGTTCCAGCCTCCTTCTCTTTATTTGGTTCTGTGTGGAAAGTACAAGCACATTTTTAAAAGTGTCTTAAAGAAACCATTTTATTATGTGATGAGCAATGGGTGAAGGGTGGGAGAAGAGAAATTAATGAGAACAGAAGAGATCATAAATGATGCTACATATTCATTTATTATTCTATACATGAGTTATGAACTTGGGAATGATAATGCAGAATCACATTAAACTTTTAATAAAAGCAATGAATAAATCTGATCACTTTTGAAAAAAGTATACACAGAAACATGCAATACAGATTTTGTTAAAATATACTTAGCTATGCAGGGACTAGGTTAAACATGCTGGTGTGAAAATGAGTATAAAATGTGGGTCATTTCATTTTAGATCCCAAAAGGGACTGACTTTTTAAGGAAGCTTGACCCATATAATGATTCCAACTGTTTAGACTTCCGGTTAATATAATAGTAATGAGTCAGGGTATAAAATCTATAATTGTCCAGCAGTTTCAAGGAAAATATTTTGTCCAGTAGTTTCAAGGAAAATATTTTGGTGCATGTACTAATCTTCTAGGTTGAGTTGAGTTGCAATTAATGCAACCCAAGAGCAGTAACATCCGATTTCATCAGCTGAGACAGACTATCTAGCTTACTTCTCTCTGTCCGGAATCATATTTAGATACCTGCAAATGGTGTCTGACTTGTGATATATGTAAGAAAATAATTATTTTAAGCATGACTTCTCTCTCTTTCTTGGATTGATGAACAGAGGTCTGAATCTCAGTTACCTAATAACTATTTTAGCGGAGTTTGGGAGGAGACCTGTTTTAGCAACAGGAGGTCAGTATCACACAATGAATATGAAATATGCTTATGCTATAACAAGGGAAACTTTAGAGCGGCTCAGTGACAGCAACTGATCTGAAGAACAGAAGGAAAAGTTATGTCTGTAATGGCCTGTAGATCCTCAGCGTACTCAGTATTGTCAAAAATAAATTGGTATGTGCAAGGAGAAAACATACCAAAGAACATCCTAAGAAGAATGTCACACTATACCGGCTAAAAGAAGACTAAACAGAGCTTGTCCCTGTTTGAACCCACATGGCACTGAGCCTCAATCATTCATTTTGATACATACCAATATTCTTCTATACTGTTTAAGGGCTTGGAGAGTGTGTGAATCCAGTGTTCTTAGCTGGACAAAGGGGCTCCTGTGAACAGTCAGATTTCTCAAAGTTCCCTCCTGAAAATGATCTCCAGGATGGAAGAGCTTCATAATCCCCTTATAAATGTCCATGCAAAAAGATCATCAGCAACTAAGGCCTAGTCAGCTTCTCTTTCACCTAGACTGTGGTCTCCAGTGCCCTCTCACCCCCTTCCTTCACACCATATTGTCAATTTAAGAAACCTGCCTTAAATCACAGATGGCCTTGGGAGGTTCTCCTGGTGTTGGTTGTGTTTCAGTATGGTGGTTGTGTTATACTGAGGGGTTCTTCAGGCTGTATTTTATCTTCTACTCGGTTGTAAGCAGACAGAATCCAGGGAAATGTTTTCCGCTTAGAGTTCCAGTCTTTTTCTCTTCCTTAGGTCTACGTGAACGCAAAAGCGGGCTTCACCTGCTCTGTGAAGTAGTAATGCCCACTGCCACTCCCTACAACTCTTTACTCCTTGTTTTTTTGTTGCCACCTGGTGGACAACAGGGTACTAAGAATGGGAGAAGTGGAGCCTCAGAGGCCACCAAACTGTCCTGGAAACTGTTTCTCCAGGTGCTTGCTGGTGATACAGCTCAAGTGGGCAGGGGGCTGCTTGTCTTCCAGGACTGAGGTAAAATGCGTTCCCTAAACTCACAAGAAAGATGTGGGCTTTGCTTGCCTTTAGCTCTATGTGAAGAAGTGCTGCAAATCCTTCATTCCCTTGGGCAATGAAGGGCAAGCTAAAACATGGGCATAACAACAACTTTGGCATCGCTAGAAAGGTTTTGTAAGTATATGACATGCCATTCAAATCAGGTACCATGAGAGGGATATATAAATACAGTACATTATTATTATGACTATTATTATTAGTAAAAACTTATGACAGGTGTGGTCATCCAACTTCTCCATAGGAGTTAGGTTAAAACTCACAGCTTCAGTGGAGGCCAGATCATGCTGGGATGGACGTTCTGTATTTGCGGCCCAAACACGTGAAGTGGTGTTTTTACTCACCTGGGGGTGGGGCTGGGGCTGGGGCTGGGGTAGACACTTCATTTTCTGGAAATGAAAAGAAGAAGGGAAGTGTTAGTCTCACTTCTCACAGGCAAAAGCTATTTTCCACAGCCCCACACTGCACTCAGCTGTAAGCAGCCAACTCACCTGTACTGACAAGAGGGATGGAGCAGGAAAAGCTTCAACCTGTGGCCAAGACATACTGCCTTTTAGTGTGTGGTATGAGGTGAGGATCTAAATGGTACTCTATAGATTTCCATGGTACTGATGGGCAGAGCACAGGTAAAATGGGGATCCAGGGTGTCCTGGCCAGCAGACAGAACATTTAATGGCATTTAAACTGAGCCTGTTTTCCTTTTCTGGAAAAGTGAATACAACACCTGTCCCATATGCACAGGTTGCAAAGAGGATAAGATGAGACACACTGAGTGGCATGCATGTCCCTCATGGTCCAAAGTACTCACACCCTGCAGAGCCTAAGGTGAGGGCAGTGCTCGGTAAATGAGCGCCCGCTTTCCCCAGAGAGCAATGACACTGCAGCATCTCTGACATCATCTTGCCCCCATGAGACATACTTCCTGAATGGTGATGAGACCAAAGTCCTCTGGCTCTGCAGAGTTATCACAAGGCAAAGCAAGACTCATTGGGAAACAGAATCAAATCCTCTCCCGGTCATTTCTGGGAATGCACGTATCTGGTGTAGATTTCTTTCCTTTTTTTAAAAAAATTTTATTTATTTGTCTATTTATTTATTTGAGAGAGAGAGTGCATGTGAAGACAAATGGAGGGGCAGAGGGTGAAGAAAAGAGAGAATCTCTAGCAGGCTCCACACCCAGCACGGAGCCCAATGCAGGGCCTGACCGTAGGACCCTGACATCAAGACCTGAGTGGAAATAAAAATTCGGAAGCTTAACCAACCGAGTCACTCAGACACCCCCTGGAGTAGATTTCTATCTACACATATCCAAATTTTTGAGAGCTTTGGTTCTGAGGTTTTTATACCTGGCTTTGGATATCCAGAATTATAGAGAAGGCTGGCAGTGAATTCTGTTAAAGAAACTTCTGTTAAAAAATATACTATGTCCAAGTAGCTAAAGGCATATCCCATGACCAAAGGGCATGGAATTTCCCCTGTTGAATCCCCATGGATTCCGTGAACTGGGAATTAGTGACATGTGTGTGAATCAGCTTCTCCTACTCCAGGGCAGGAAGAGGCAGTTAATGAAGGTAATCTCCTTTAAACTTATTTTCTGCTTGTCAGAGAAAAATTTTCGTATTATAAGCACATGAGGGACCCCAGGAGCTCTGTTCTTGTCCAGATCTAGGATTTTCTAGTTATTTTTCCCACGACTGGCTCTTTCTATGCAAAGAGGAAAACAGCTCACAGCAAACAGTTTAGCCCAAAGGTCATCACTATGTGTAGTCCAGGCAGGCTGGAATGAACATAGAAGAAAGAATGGACTGCACCCCAACAGAAATCAGGAAAGGAACAACACACACACACACACACACACACACACACACACACACACACAAGAAAGGAACAACACAGCACTGTCAGGATGCCATAATATCTCCTTCCATCACTAATTTTTTGTGTGTGTGCTGGGTACAAACTCCAAATTTAAAAAAAAAATTATTTTCATTCAGATGCCCATAAATACGGTACTATTTACTAAAGAGGAAGAAATAAAACCAAAGGAGAGAAAACGTATAGCTTTTGGGCAGAAAGTAATGTGGCAGGATGCAATGTAGTTTGAGGATACAGTGAAACAAGTGTCCCTGGATGGCATCGAGGGAAACGCTTTAGTTCCTTTACCACGTCATGGAAAGGATCTGTAGTGCCAGATCAACCAGAAGACAAAGCCCTCGGCCAAAGCATTTTATTTTCAGAGATCTGAGTGCAGAAATGGGAATCTAATGTTGACCCCTTGGCTTTGGGTGAGTCGTTGCAGCACACAGATATCAGAATACAGAGAGCAAGAAGCCAACTTCTTTGGCATACTATCTTTTGGACAGGGTCATTGTTGCCTAATGCCTGAGAACCTCTGCCCTGCTCTCCTTGCAGATGAGTTTCTCTGCCTTCCAGCCTCTTTTTCCCATAACTGCAGGGCTTAATTAATGCCACAACTGTGTTTCATCCTGTTATTCTACCAGAGAGGGTCTCTGTTACCTATTTGGTTAGGTCTACATTCTTCAAGTTCACATTCAAAGCCATTGCCAGTGGGCACTTCCTCCTTCCCTTCCCTTAGCACACCCTGGTGGCCCCCTCTGTTCTGGTTTCTCTTTTCAACGTCTGACCTTTTTGACCCTGAGAAGAGGGATGATCTCCCCAACAGACTTTGTTTATTCTCTGAATGTGATTGTTTCAGGTAGATCCCAGTTCGAATCCTGACTCTACACCTTATTAGTTGTGTAATCTAGAGCAATGCCTTAATCTCTGTCAGCCTCCGTGAACTCATTTGTGAAATAACAACAAGGTACTAATCTAACTAAATTATAAGCACAGTTCCCGTATGTAGATAGAGCTCTATAATTTATAACAATAACTACTATCATTATTTTGTCAGTCTTGGTCTATCTTTTTATATTTCTCTGAGGATTCCCAGAACTGATTTTCCCTTCTGTTCCCCTCCCTTATTCTCTTGGCATTCTGAACCCCATGATAATATACTCTTTATTCACTAATTATTTTAAAATTATTTTCCAGGGGCGCCTGGGTGGCTGAGTGGGTTAAGCCTCTGCCTTCGGCTTGGGGCATGATCTCAGGGTCCTGGGATCGAGCCCCGGCATCATTGGGCTCTCTGCTCAGCAGGGAGCCTGCTTCCCTTCCTCTCTCTCTGTCTGCCTCTCCGCCTACTTGTGATCTCTTTCTGTCAAATAAATAAATAAAATCTTTAAAAAATTTAAAAATAAAATTATTTTCCATTTATCTCAGTGTATTTGTTTCTTTTCCCTCCTAGCTGAACAAGGACAGGGATCTTTCATTTCCTTTCTTGTCTCCCTAATATCTCATTTTCTTGTTGGAAACACATTAAATGCATAGTGAATTGATAAAAAAGAATTCAAAGGGCTTCATTGGTGATCGTGTAGGGACTATCACACTGGCCATGCTTTCTCAGCATCTATGTAAACAAAAGCCCATTTTTGTAAGGGAAGCTGTGCTTACTTAAAATCCTGTTTTTGAAGTAAGGCCAAGGGTGAACTCTAATAAAAATAAATAAAAGAGGATTACTCTGGATACTGAAACTAAATGTGTTCTGAATGTGAATTGTCCGTTTCCATTGTGTTTGTGTGTAAAAGCCCCCAAATCAAAACAAAATGAGAATTTAAAGGGCTTGGTTCAAGTTCCAACAAATCCACAGAACTTCCATCATTAACTGCCAATTGGATTATCATCAGAACTACAGAAATATTATAGAATATTAATGCCGATATTTTTAGAATGTTTGCAGGAAGTGGAAGTAGGAAAATGCATGCCTGCCTGGTATGAAGGCAGAGCCAGAACTTTTCCTTCTTGGAATCATAGAAACCCTGTTACTTTATAGCCAGTGGAGAAATAAATAGGCAACAACTACTTACAGGCACCCACTGCATGAAGGACACAGTGTATGCTAATGTGTGTTAATCCTTACCATCCTTACTACTCTCTGAAATCAGTGCTTTGATTATCCCCATTTTGCAGATGGGAAGTGAGGCCCTTTGAGGTCCCACAGCCCATTGAAGGGTGGAGCCAGGCTCGGTCTGGGTCTGCCTGACTCAGAACCCGGACTTTGTCACGTGGGGCTGCGCTTCCCTTCTCAGCTTTCATATTCGGTGAAGGCAGAAGTGGACTGATGGGCTTTCCAGAAATATCACTCCATTTTTCCTGGTGAGTTGGTGGATCTATTGCCACGGCCACATAACCTCCTATGGGTGTTGTACTAGCTGTAGGAGTGGAATGTGCCTGAAGTTCCTTATCTTTGTAGTGGAAACAATAGCGTAACCTATCTTAAGAGTTGTTGGGAGAAGTGGATGAATTCCTGCAGAAGCAAGGAATGTGGTAGACACCATATACACTTCAATCTCTTTTTACTGTTATCATTGTTATTGTCGTAATTTTACTCTGACACATCTGTGAGAACAGCACTCCTGTCTTTCTACACATGCCATTTGCTAGGGATTTGCCTTATTTCTAGGTCTGTGGCTGTATCACGTTAGAACATGTTTGGAATTGGGTTGGGGGGAGTGAGGAAGCAGAGGAGGTAGACCCCTCACTCTCCTGACCGTAAAATGGTAATAATAACTGATTTTTGATGAAATTTACATACACGGCAGAGTCTGTACAATGTAGATAAATGGACCCACCAATCAGTAAATCCTGGTAGAACAGAAAGGATAAAAAGATGAACTCTCAATAGTTTGCAAGACATTTGAAACGAAGAATTCCAGCTGTCTTAGACCTAGAGAAATGGGGAAGCTGGAATGGTAAAGGCCACGAATTAAAGGAATTAAAGGAATTAGGTTGAAAATGCACGATTACAGGTATGTCTCAGAACCCAAGGCATCCCCTTTTGCCTCAAGGAACTGCTCATACATCTCTCTTACTCCAAGGCATCTTTTGTCGCTGACAGGTTGTGCCAAGCCCAGCTTCACCCACACTTCTAAGAGCCATTTGTATGTTCCCCAGATTCATTAGCTGCCTCTATAACAACGACTCATTCACAACGATTTCCACAGTACCCACTAAATGGGGACTGTAGGAAGAAGGACCCAGGTGGCCAGAATTCATTGAGCATAAATCTATTATAAATCTCCCAAGAGTGGGCACTGATAAGATGGGATGCCTGTGTTTAAGAAACTCACAGGTTGGGGCTCCTGGCTGGCTCAGTCAGTGGTGCATGCAACTCTTGATCTTGGGGTTGTGAGTTCAAACCCCATGTTGGGTATAGAGATTATTTTAAACATTTTTTAATTAAAAAAAAAAAGAAGAAGCTCACAGGTAAATTAACTACTCTTTTCTATCAAGTCAGTCACAAAAGCAGGTGGCTTTGCACTCTCAAAACATTCAAGACTCAACATCTATAGTCCCTCTAGGGCTTCTGAAGTTGCTGTGCACATATGAATCACCTAGGGATTTGGTCAAGTGCAGATTCTGATTCTGGGGGTCTGTGGCAGGGTTTAAGTTTCTGCATTTCTTTTTTTTTTTTTTTTAAAGATTTTATTTGACAGAGAGAGATCGATCACAAGTAGGCAGAGAGAAAGTGGAAGCAGGCTCCCTGCTGAGCAGAGAGCCCAATGCGGGGCTCGATCCCAGGACCCTGAGATCATGACCTGAGCCGAAGGCAGAGGCTTAACCCACTGAGCCACCCAGGCGCCCCACGTTTCTGCATTT
Source organism: Martes martes (assembly GCF_963455335.1). Lineage (NCBI taxonomy): Eukaryota > Metazoa > Chordata > Mammalia > Carnivora > Mustelidae > Martes > Martes martes. Next base: position 19,952,237 of record NC_137895.1, read on the forward strand.
CTAACAGGCTCCCAGGTGATTCTGATGCTGCTAGTCCACACCCCACACTTTGGGTAAGTAAGCTCAGACTATGCCCTAAATAGCACCTATTCCTGTCCCATTTCAAACGTGATTGTAAGTGGTGAAGGGTTTACAGTACATGGGGAGTTTTCCTCTCTGATCACAAGCTTCTTGAGGACAAGGCCTGTCTCCTCCTCCTTTTCAAATTCTGCACAGCAGGTGCTCTATAAATATAGTTGACTGGCAGACTGTTCCTACCCGCACAAAAACCCCTTCTTCTCATTGCCAAGAAATCAAGAACCATTTGCTGGCACTCCAAGGGTAACTTTCTTCATCTGCGTTACCCACAGAGAACACTATGTCTCCCATTGGCGACCCTCCTGCTGGCTGAATGCTGGGAGGCATTCACCCAACCCCATCGTTTCTTAACAATGGCAGGAGAGCAATCAGGCTAGAGTTTTGCCCCTTGGTGCCAATACAACGCTTGCCTTTCTAAGGAATTCCGCCTTCCAAAATCTGGGCTGCAAATAACCCAAATAATAAAAATCTCACCAAATAACCCTCAATCAGCCATGCCAGCTCCACTGTCAACTAGCTTAGCCCTGTCCACACTCTCAGGAGACACCTGTCCTTGGGAAGCTCTCCACGTCTTTAGACTTCGAGCAGAAGGTTATTTATTGAAGGGAGGCCCTGCTATGCTTCTGCTTATTCAAAAACCCAAAGGCAGCTTTTGTAGGACTTCTCTGCCAGGTGAATGAAGTCGGATTTTTGTCTCCCTCTTCCTCTTGCCTTGATTAGGAAGCACACAGACGGGATGGACTAAAGGATACAGAAGCTGCTGTTTTCAACTTCTTTTTAATAAAAGGAAGAAACTCAGAAACCCAGAAAATAATAAGCCCAAGGAAATATTCTTATGGACAACATGAAAACTAACTAGATTCTGAACCAGCCACGAAAGCTACCTCCTTCTTCCTTAGGCAAGGACGGCTGTTCTTTGATCCTTTTTAGTTCACAGATATAGTCTTTCCCTCCCTCTGCAACCCTGAAACGTGTTCAAAGGGCTTGATCTATTTATGGTGGATTTTTCCTATGACCACCTACTGTAAAAAGCACAGGTATGCCACCAATGGCATGCCTGCACGGAGTGTGCCAGGGCATTCTAACTGACGGGCGCTGGTGGCAGCTAGTAAACAGACAGCCCATATGTGGCCTTGGTGCTCTGCTGGAAGACCAGAACCTAGTCACTCCATAAATGGTCAGGTTTTCTCCAATGAGGTCCATTCCTATTTTCCAGGATCAAGGGTTCCATAGTCAGTAAACTGAAGGAGGAAGAAAAATCTTCAGTCTTAGGAGACATTAATTAACCTGCCTCTCTCTATCTAGGTGTCTCCACACCAAAATGATAGAAACATCCCAGCTCTCTCCTTCCCATGGGCTCACGGGCTCATATAATACATTGTTTGACCTACTTAAAAGTATCTTATTAAAAAAAAAAGTATCTTATTGACCCTCAATTTAGCCTTTTGTTAGCATGGAGGGCGTAATTACAACATATGAATGTGTTGTATAGGCATGGAAAAGACAGGGAGAACATAATAATAACAGTTGTTATGACTGAGTGGTAGGATTGTATGTCTTTTTTGTGGCTTTCTTTTTGTCACTTTTTTGGGATAAATTAAATGTGCTAAAACCATGTTTTGGTAATTTGGTGTGTAGATGAAGACATGTTATTCTTTTTTTTTTTTTTAAGATTTTATTTATTTATTTGACAGAGAGAGAGAGAGAGCACAAGCAGGACGAGAGGGAGAGGGAGAAACAGGCTTCCTTCTGAGCAGAGAGCCCAAGGCGGGGCTCGATCCCAGGACCCTGGGATCATGACGTGAGCTGAAGGCAAACGCTTAACCGACTGAGCCACTCAGGAGCCCCTGTTACGTTATTCTTAAATATTATTTATTCTCAAAGTCTCACTCTTGGTTTGAAATAAGCTATGTGAATGCTTTATATATTGTAAACATTGTGGTGAATGAGGCTCGATATATCTGGTCAACTCCTGTTTTTGTCATTTTTGGTAGTATAGCAAGTTATCTTTCTTCTTAGGTTAAATAGGCTAAACACGTCTGTCATATCCCCCATTGATAGTGGGGTTTGGGACTGCGTGCATGTTGCAGCCTAGACCTCATGTGTCCAGCACAATGGAGACTGCTTTAACATAAAATATTATTTGCATGAAGGTGTTAATAATACTTGGAGAAGTTTTGGATATATGAATTATAAGTATCATCAAAAATATCAGCAAACACAATGACAATGCATTTGTACTGGTCATATTCTTTATGCATCAGAATCTAGATTTTGGACATAAATGAATGTTTAATGTGTCATTTTCATAGTTATATGCTTAATTTGTCCCCTATTCTATTCATTATAGGCTGTGGGTGTGGATATCTTATACCTTGGTATTTAAGGATTTAGATACTTTTTTGGAGGCAATTCTTTACTGATTTATAATAGTGACTCCTAAAGTATTGTCTAGGCTCCTCAAGCACTCATGAGACTTTTTTGGGGAGTCTATCAAGCCAAACTATTTTCATAATAATGTTAAGACATTATTTGCCTTTTTCACTCATATTCTCTCAACAAATATGCAGAGGATATATAACGTGTGATGACATCAATTGTCTGAAAGCTAATAGAACGTGTACTGTGTATTTTTATGTTTTAAAATTTTATCAATTTTAATTTCTAATATAGTAAATATTGACAGATATAATGTGTGTAAACAAACACATTTTAGTATCTCAATAATTATTAAGTGCCAATGTATCTGAGACCAAAAAGTTTAAGAAACACTTAGAATTTGTGGTAAATCTTCTTAAAAATTATTTTCTGTCTATGGATTTAAAGAAAAAAAAAATAGGGCGCCTGGGTGGCTCAGTGGGTTAAAGCCTCTACCTTCGGCTCAGGTCACAATCCCAGGTCCTAGGATCGAGCCCCACATCAGGCTTTCTGCTTGGCAGGGGGTCTGCTTCCCCATCTCTCTCTCTGCCTTCCTCTCTGCCTACCTGTGATCTCTCTGTAAAATAAATAAATGAAATCTTTAAAAAAAGAATCATGTCATATATCATTAAGCAAAAATCTGTAGCTTTGATTAATAAAATGAATGAAGCAGTCAAAAGCCATAAATTGATTTAGTGGGCTGAAATATAAGTTATTTTCCTTTGTGTACAGTAATAGAGACAAAAGGGCAATATTGTCTAGTACCTCCCATCTCCCTACTCAGAATTCAAGTATCTAGCAACCTCACTTGTCCAGATAACAGCTGCTGACCAGCCAGTTTAGAAAGGTCTCCAAAATGCAAAGTGGATTTGTCTCCAGCTCCTCAAGCTCTGTGCACTGAGAGCGCCAAATGCTTTACTCACAAGAGAGCCCACCCAGGTCCTCAGCTAGCCTGGGAAGTGGGACTAGGGTGAGGCAGGCCAGGGGCCAGATTTAAGGAGGCACTTGCTCACAAGTGCCAATCCAGCACTTGCACGACCCTGAGAGTGAGTGCCTCCTTAAACATGTTGCCACAGGTGTCCCAGGGACACTCCACAGTGCAGCCCCACTCTGGGGGATTAAAGACCTAGCCTTGGGTCCACAACAAACAACAAAGAAAAGAGAGGGTAGCGTCACATACTGATTGACAAGAGTAATAAAAGAAGACAGTGGACTTGTAGCAAGGGATAAAACAGGAGAGCTATGAAAAACTGTACACAAACTCAAAATATAAGTAATATGAGCCCATTTAATACAAAAGCAAATAATTTGGGCTCTCAGGATATCATGTACACTAACTGACATCTATAATTTAAGACAAAGTTATACGCAGCTGTCCTTTTTTTTTAAAGCAAGGAGTAATATGTTCCATTTTCAGTATGTTTCTACCCAAAATGGTTAAAATAATAAGGTTCAAGAGCAAAATAAACTTTTAGATATCCAAGGAAATCAGCTGTTTCAGAAAGCTTCAGTCAATTAAATCCATATTCATTCACTGTGGCTAAATATTGTCAGACCATATTCTAAGACTCTGAAGAGATGAATCTAATTGTGCATCAAGTATGCAAATTTTCAATGACTCATTATTCAGTTTGATGGAATTTCCCTGAACTCACAGGATTTTTTCCCCCTTCTAGTCAAATTGTTCTTACGTCTTTCTAATTACACTGTGTTTCAGCTTGCAGATGTCATTCCACACAGGAAGAGGATTAAAATATAGTTAGTATTGCATAGCAACACTATGCCTCTCATTGTTAACATGGGGCTGGATGAAAATGAGGTCATTTGCTGATATCTGATGAATTGTCTCTTTTATGTTATTCTTATCATGTTTTGAAGTAAGAATCAAACAGGGGTTGGAGTGGCATAGATGGGGGTGGTGGTATGGGAAAATCTTTACGCAAATAGAAAAAGTTTAAAAATTTAGCACAGGTCACAAGGAAATTATTGCAAAAGTGATTCGAATTGTTAACAATTTCCCCTTTTAGTCCCTGATTATGCCTCTCCTGAGAGTCTGTTCCTGGGCAGACCATCACCACAATCACACCATTCTTAAGTGGTTCTATGGTTATCAGATAAATCCCCTAAAGGCCTTGCCCCAAGGCATTGCTGGGCCTCACATTGGGTGACTTTTTAAAAATAGAGGAAGGACAGGCCTGCTGCCAGGTGGGGTCATAAAAATAAAATTCCACAGCAGTAAACACAGTGGCACTCAATCAATTACATCCATATGTGGTCATGGAGAGTTCGTTACGTGGATATCCTAGAAATATTCAAACGTGAGGAAGACCCCACCTGCTAAAAGCACCCCTGGTGGGGAGGGAAATCTTAATGTTCCACAAACCCAAGCCTTTCAAACTTTGGGGGTGGTTATAATTACACGGTCAACTGTGCAGGGTGACTCTTTCATCTAAGTGGGAAAGGCCATGCTCCCACAATGGAACAGTGAAGAAACAACTGGTCATCTTTATCTGTTTAACAGTTGGAGATCCCCAACTGGACATGGCATATTTCAGTGGGAACACAGCAGAGGCCCTGGAGCATAGACCTCTTATTTGATCTGGGCTTCTGTTGGGGGAAGCTAAGATGATTTACAAGTAAAAAAAGGAAATACTTATGTTGGTGGTGATCATGGCTAGGATAATAACAGCAACTGTTTGGGAATGTATTCTAAATATTGACAATATTTATTAAATAAATATTGAGTAGAGGAGCAGGCATTGTTAGGTACCTTACAGTGGTTGTTATGGGTTTCTGGAATGCCCTCAAAACGTATGTGAAGAAGAAGGCATGTAACACCTTATGCTACATTCTGAGCTTACTGTTTTAGAAGGAAAAGAGTTAAGCTCTTATGAGCTAGGTCCTGTTCCAAGCTTTTTACCTTATTTATCTTATTTCCTTCGTGTAAAGACCTAATGGGTTAGGTATTATTATTATTCACATTTCACAGAGGAGGAAGGTGAGGCATATGTAGTGTAACTAACTCAATACATGGTTCAGCTGGAATTGGAAGAATCTAGAATGTTCTATGAATAGTACACTTTGTTTATGTCACTCTGCTTAATAATGAATATTAGTTAATAGGCATAAGGAAAAAGCCCAAATGCATACTATATGCAGGACAACTCTAACTTCTAAAAAATGAGAAATTAAAATGAAGAATTATACAAATAGGTGAATTTTTAGTTATAAATAGAGCATCTGTTGCAAGATATATAAAATTTTATTAAATGCAAAAGCTAATAGCTGATACAAGCAAAGAATTCCTGAGGAGTTTAAAAAGAAATTTGGTACTATTTAGAGGGAGAATTAGATGATTTTGGAGGAAGAAAATATATTTTCTAGCCTAGGTTCTTGTAAATATCTACAGTACAAGCCAAAAAATGAATAAAACAAAAATTATAAGATCTAACATCTGACATATTATTAAACATAACTTTAGGTGTTATATTGATGTGCCAAACTGGCCCATAAAAAGATTCCTAAGGGAGTGTAAAAGGGCAAAAGACTTATCAAAGTGGATTTCAGACTTGAAAGGCATAATGAAAGTCAGATTACAGTTAGCTTTTTATGAACTCATTTTAGAGAGAGAAGTAAGCGTGTGATTAAATGATCCTGGTTTGCCAAATCGACTACTTCATGCCCCAGTCTGATGGAATCTAAAATTTTACTCTGGAAATGCATAAATAATGCACTGCCCATAACACAGGAGTGGAAAACCCATAAATAATCTGTCCGTGAATGGGAACATCCTGAAATTCGGCTTGTTGTCTACTGGTGAGGCTGTCCAAAACAAATGTACTTTTTTAAAGTTAAAACTGGGCCTAGCCACACAAAGGAGAGCAAACAATATTGTCACTCTTATAGTTTGGGCTCGTCTTTATAAAAAGCTGTGGGGACTGAAGCCCTGTTCTCTCTGGTTATGAGACAATTTGCATACTTAGAGGAAGTTAAGTGATAAAGTCTTCTTTTTCACAGCTTCATATTCTTTTATCACTATACTTTCAACTTTGAGGAAGCTGCTCCTGAGTAAATAATAGCTACTTCGTGATTACCCTAACTAGGAACACTGTAAGTCAGTAACTGCCTTTCTACATATTTTTTGGGTTTTCCTAGGGTGTAATAGGCTGTACCAACAAGTACTCCAGAAAACACATCTGTTCCTGTCAAGAACTAACATAGAATAAAAACAAAGAAAGAAGACATGGCCGAAGTCCCTCAGGTACACACATAAAATAAAAATTCTCTGCTTATTTTTGATTGCTTGAGCTTTCTTTAATCCTGTTCTTTATTACCTAACACATCCAAGTATGTCTAGAGATGAGGTCTAGAATTACCAGAAGTCATAGGCTGCCAAGAATATTTTGTGTCTCTTAATATAGGTTTCAAAGACTAGTTAAGGAGGAGCACAGATAAAAATAGTCATTATTAACAATAATAAAAATTCTTCTCTGTGTGTGCGTAAAGAACCTACAAGTAAATTTTAGAGAAAGTAATTATAAGAAATTTCAGCAAAAATAACAAAAATGCTTTCTAGGGCAGTAAAAAAAACACACTTATTTTCTTTCATGGCCGTTTCATCCCACAACTCTCTAACACTTAAAAAAGGAATCTATTTGCTTACGAAAGTATTACAAAACCATTGTTTTTATATTTGCTCAAGTTTCTAAAAAGGCCACTTGTTTATTTAGTCATTGCGCCCATTCATTTCTTAAAAGCGACTTCAGCCTGGATGGTTTCTTCAACGTTCATGTCAGATTCAGGGATTCTTTGAAGTTGCTATAAATAAGGAAAAGTGTGAATTGTGTGTCCATAAGGGGCCTAAAATAACATGTTTCAAGGCCATGTCTTGCGTCCAAAATAAAGGGAGTCATTGCGGGAAGGGAGGCCTGTGGGTGCTTTCCTTTTTCCCTTCTCTTAGGTCCCTTGGACACACGGGAGAGCCCAGCCTTTTCCTTTGTTCATTTCAGGAACTTTCTTACCGCTGACTTGGCTGGGGTTTGAAAGGCCTGGGGAAGACTTCTTCAGATTTACTGGATGAGAAGCAGGGATACAATTTGTTTTTCCAAAGTTTTTTTGAAGCGATATATTTAGGACGCTTGAGAGGAAAGAATTGGCCAGTCCTTTATTTATCTTCCTAACAGGTGCAGCCCGGGCAGTCATAAAAGCAGGCTACTGAAAAAGAATGATTTTGCCAAGTATTAAGCCTCTCTGGTGTGCATTTGCCCCAGAGTATTCCTTCTTACAGCAAAGAGCTCGGATCTCCCCCACCCATCTCCTGTTCGACGTGGCAAAACTTTTTCAGGGGGAAAAGAGCATGGCATTCATTCATACAACTTCTTTATTCCTCATCCAAATCTGCAATTTGGCCTACACGAACCATTTCAAATTTGCAGGAAAGTCGTTGCCCTTGATCAAATAGCTCCTCCCTCTTCTCCCATTCTTTCCCTTACTTCCTACAAATTAACTCTCCCTCAATTTTTTTTAAAAGATTTTATTTATATATATGACAGACAGAGAGAGAGAGAGAGAGAGGGAGGGAGGGAACACAAGCAGGGGGAGTAGGAAAAGGGGAAGCAGGCTTCCTGCAAAGCAGGGAACCTGATGCGGGATTCCATCCCAGGACCCCGGGATCATGACCTGAGCCACCCAGGAGCCCCTTCTCCCTCAATTTGAATGAAAGGTGGTATTCTATATGTGAGATGACATTTCCCCCCCAAATTTATTTTGGTGTTTGAAATAGGCCTTCCAGTCTCATGCAGGTAGAACTTGAAGGTCAAGGAGTAAATCTGAGAGGGAGGTTTGCCATCACCAGGGCACATTTTCTGACGATGACTAAGCCTTGGGCGATGCTGAGGAATAAGCAAGAGGTCATGAATCCTGCTCTACATTCAGATGGGTTTGGGACAGAAGTTTAAATTGTGATGAAATCTCTAGGGACCAAGAAGGAAGGATAAAGCAAAGGAAAATCTGCCATGGACTGAAAGAAAGTTTTTCTCTATTACCATGTTCCTGTTTATTCCTAGTGAAAAAGGCCAAGATGGTTTTGACAGATCGATCTTGTATGTTGATATGACAAAAGAGTCCATAGCAACAATGCCATACCTTTGATCCCTGGAGTTGTCGGAATGGCCCCTTAAAGTTACGGTCATAAGTGAACCTATGTTTTGCCATATGTTTGAATTTTCAGGAAGAGGTTTTACATGGAAGACGAGAAGGCTACCGTGTCTCTCCCAAGGTTTTATGAATCGCACCCAAGCACCAAAGAGAACTTAGGCCTTTTCCCTACAAGTTAAGCACATGAAATATAACAGGGCTTGATATATCGCATAACAAAAAGTGAAATTCTTGTTAAGGCCTCAACTTGGTATTTTAGAAGCTAATTTTTCTAAGCCCTATCGATTGTGGCAGTTAACAACTGTCTAAGTATATTAAAGAACCAGATTTTAACGATCACGTACTGTGGAGACAGAATTCTGAGGAAATCATTTTTGTGGATTGAAAAGCCATTTACAGTATTTTAAACTATTAGGGATTCTACTGCAGAAGAATTTTCTAATTTCTAATTAGAAATTTCCTAGTTTCACGTTGATAGAAATCACTTTTTGACAGGAAAAGAGAAATTTCTAGTGAAAGGTGATTTCTTTACATGGTAGAACCCAGAGGCAATTAACCATGAGGGTTTTTAGAACAGAATCCCAGAGACTAGCATATAGTAAGTCCTCAGTTAATGGCTGATACGTAAATACATGTATCAGTAAGGCATTCTGGGAGATTCCCACAAATCTGAAACTTCCGCTCACATCCTGTTACTATTCGATTGGAATAACCTAATTTTGCTAGGCCTCGGGTTCTGCATGATTCCCCAGTGCGAGATAGGTCTTTTATTTCCAAATGACCAGTACAAATATTACAGTTCTCTAATGAGTAACTCTACAATTGACGAAGGTGGAGAGGAGGGCAATGGGAAATGGTTACTCCTTAAAACAGGGCTTTCTTTCTCCAAAAGGGGTTACTGAGCTGTCCAGAATATTTTCAAGAGCCTAAATCAGGACTGTTGACTAATTACTTCCACTAGACTTCCTCCTTGAGGGACAAAGTTACACCTGTCCTTCCTCCACCTCCTCAGAAGATTTTAGTTCTCCCAAGACCCAACTTGAAGCTCCCAGAAGTCAGCCACTGTAGGTTGGGAGGTGATTAAGAGAGATATCTTTTACAGGTGCTGAAAGCTCAGCCTCTTTTGAGGAATTGCCAGGTCCTCCTGGATCCTAGGCCCATGTACCCTGTTAAGATTCAGAGCAAGTGGTGACGTCCTTCCTGGGCATGGTTCTCCCAGCTGGAGAAGAGATGTCAGGAGATCTATAGGGACGGGAGGAACCCGTCCCTTGGGGGTGTTTCTGCTGATAGTTCAAAATGACCCTGAAGAACTGGTTTGGTGACATGTTTTATTCTTGAGGCTATCGTCCAGGGGGATGCTTTTATGGAACAAAACCACCCCCAGTGAAAATGAAATCAGTTAGGAGAAGGTGCAAGAACCAGAACCGTTCCTGAACTGCCGCACTCCTTACTCCCTAATGGAAACACTATTAAAAGGCAGTGATTTCATTAGGAAAACTGTGTAAGGTGCAGTTCCCTTAAGAATCAGTTCTGCTGACAAGGAAACAAATAACTTCCTGTGCTTCCTCAAACGATTTCAAATAGATCAGTCAAACTCTTTTTATCCCCACCATCCAAATTTAAACTAACCAAAGAATCTATGAGTATATAATTACTCTCCTGGGTCTGGGGACTCCGACATAGCATATCAACAGTGCTTTTATGGCAAAAGATGATCGCGGCGACGATCTTTTTCCTTTTGATTAATTCAAAAGGAAAAAAGAAACCTTTTGGGGCAGTATGCTGAAGTTAAAGATAGATCTTCCTCTTTGTAGCTCTAAAATGTCATTGTCTCTAAAAGCGGAGTGGGTCAGATTCCGTTGTCAGACCAAGAGTAAAACTTCATCACCTCTAGCAATCAGAATAATTTAATTAGCTTTATAGGCTCTACAGTCTGTCCTCTTATTTATTAGTTTTTCAGCTTGTCATTTTCAATGGAGTGCTAAAATAACACACGCAAATTCATCCACTAAATGCAGGATAATTAAAACAATATTCTGTCCTTAGTCAGGAAACTTAGAATGCAATTCACCCAAATAAACCTTGAAGAGGCCAGTCAAGTGACAGATCAAATAAAAAGGACACTTAATACACATGTAAATCATTTGCATTACAAATAAGACACTTTAGCAGGGGTTGGACTCACTGCCTGATCGTCGGGATTAAGTTCCCATATTAATGCATGCATTTGGTGTGGTTATTTTGGGTGGCAGACTTCATCCATCAATGCCCTCCACCACTAAGTAAAGCCAACCTGTAAACTGATCACCCCAGCCTGTCAACACTAGTTACTTAATTACATAAAGAAAATACATTTCAAAGACTTTTGATAATTTGGGTAGTATTTCAACTTCGGGTTCAATGTCTAGCATCTTTTCCAAAGTTCTTCAAAACAGTGGTTAAAAGCAGTTTTAAGAATTAAAATTGAAAATACTAAATACTATTTTTATGCTTCCTGCTCATCTTTTTTTTTTTGCTTTGTTTTATTTGCAGAAGTAAAAAGTAAAGATTCAGTAAGCACTAATGAAGACTAACATGAATGAAATAATATTTTTAAAAGATATTTCCATTAAAAATTAAACTCAATGTACTTGTGCAGCTAATTTGGGTTTTTTCATTAGTTATTTTAGTAATTTCTAATTCTAATTTATTTTTTTGCTAATCAGTAGTTTTCAAATACTTATTTTCTCATAGAAAGAAGAAACTACTTTTTGGAGGAAGCATTTCTTCTAATGAAGAATATTATCATATTTTCAGTGTAATTATTTTTAAAAGGCTACATATTATGAATAGGTCTACAACAAAACCCATTAAAGAACACAACCTAGCAGTAATATTCCTTTATCAAGTTGTCTGATTTTCTTTTTGCATGCAAGAATTTAGCAATATAGTAAGTAATGAAGTTTCAAAACACCGATAAAAACAAAAAAAATACCTGCATCTGTGTATCTGTATATTTTAAATGTCTTTCCATGAAAAACTATAGCAAATCTGGAGATACTGTCATAAATTCTTTTTTGAAATCTCGATCAAATTTATTAACTAAGAAAGCGCTACAAGTCCCTCCCACCACCCACGAGTTTCAAACACATGGTGAAAACTTTGTTACTGAATCTAAGAGAATATGCTTGAAAATGCAGTCTATTCATCATGAGCAATTAACTTTTTTACATGACACTCTGATGATCCTTTTCAACTTAATGATAACATTAAAATTTGATCATTTTAGTCCCTATACCTTCATAAACCATCTGTATCAGATATTTTTCAGTCCGTTATACTTTTCCTATAATTTTCCTCTGGTCTGTTTATTGTAAAGGATCTTTTCCTTAAATCACAGTGATTCTATTATCTTGTAGTCTGTTGAAGAAATAAACATATTTTATTAAAAAGTGCAACAAAGAGATTTATGGATGAGTCTTACCCTCTTTCTTAGTGGGTTCTGGCATGACCACAAGAAAATGTTATTCTCCAAAGAGTTTGTTCCCCTCCGACACCGGTTGACAGAAACCCCACAAGCAGTCAGAAAGGGTGCAGGTCAGCGTGACAAGCAGCTGGGGAAAAGTCCAGGGCTTTTATACGCTGTCTGCACAGCAATCATGTTGGCACCTCCCTTTCTTCAACACAAGGATGCTGGAACTTGACAGCTAGGAGGACCTTTCTCACATCTGTTGTCTGCACTCTGCTCTCTCGCCTACTGGAAGGAATCTCCTGTCCATCTCATGTGGCTATGAGAGCACTCTAACTTTCTAAATTCAGCTGCACCTTCGTGTTCCTTCTTACTTTTCTCTTTCTGTCTGACAGAGGCATGTGTCAACTCAGGAGCGCAAAATGTTTGTCAGATGGTAAAAAATTAAGTTAAAAATCATAATATGCTCATTCAGCATACACCTTAATTTTCACTAAGATTATAAGGAAAAAAAATCTCTGTGTTTGGAGAACAATTTTATGCTCCCATTAGCTTTTCCTATTTATCTGTTCTCAATCATTGGTTTTAATGTTCTTTTTAAAAAGATTTTTAATCTATTTATTTGAGAGAGAGGGAGCAGAATGACAGAGAAAGAGAGAGAAAGAGAGAGCACGAGTGGGGAGGAGGAACAGAAGGAGAGGGCGATGCAGACTCTGGGCTGAGCAGGGAGCCTGATGCAGGGCTAGATCCCAGGACCCTGGGATCATGACGTGAGCTGAAGGCAGATGCTTAACCAACTGAGCCATCCAGGCGCCCTGGTTTTAATTTTCTTTCCCATTTTTATTAACACGTTAACATTAATTTGTCAAGCCAAATTTATTTTTTTAAGATTTTATTTATTTATTAGAGAGAGAGCGAGCTCACAACCAGGGAGAGAGGCTGAGGGAGAAGCAGAATCGCCGGTGAACAGAGAGTCCGACTTGGGGCTCGATCCCAGATCCTGAGCTGAAGTCAGATACTTGGACACTTAACCACCCGAGCCACCCAGGCTCCCCATCAAGCCAAATTTCTATACTGATGATCCTGCCTCATTTTCTTTCTGAAGAATATCAAGTGTTTCTGTTGAGGAATACATAGCGTTTACTTTTTTCAAGAAATGTCCTTTAAAAAAATGAAACAAGATGGGTTCAGGAGGGAGACAAACCATAAGAGACTCTTAATCTTACAAAACAAACTGAGGGTTGCTGGCGGGTGGGGCGGTAGGGATAGGGTGGCTGGGTTATGGACATTGGGGAGGGTATGTGCTATGGGGATTGTTGTGAAATATATAAGCCTGGTGATTCATAGACCTGTACCCTGGGGCAAATAATACATTATGTGTTAATAAAAATAATTTTAAAAAAAGAAATGTCCTTTAAAAAAATTACAGGGCGTGTAAAAGAATGAAGTAACGACAGAAGTTACAACATGCGTGAAGCTTGAGAATGATATGCTAAGTGAGAGAAGCCAGGTGCAAAAGACCACAGTGTACAATTCCACTCATATGAAAAGTCCGTGTTAGGCAAATCCATAGAGTCAGAAAGTCAGTTCGTGGTTGTCAGGGGCCAAAGGGAGCTGGAATTGGGAGTCACTGCTAATAGACATGGAATTTCTTTGAGGGATGATGAAAATGTGTTCTAGAATCCGGTAGTGGTGATGGTTGTACAACTGTGTGGATATATTAAAAGCCAAGGAATTGTACACTTAAAAATATTTGGGCTGTGAGGAAAGATAGTCAGACCAGTAGCCATTGTCTTGCTTCAGGATGGCAAGCAGACACACAAATGTAAACTCACACATTGGCAGACTGTGTCAGATTTGGCCACTTTCTTCCAAAACTCTCATGGAACTGATGAAGAAATATGAACTATCACGTGGTCAAATTAAAAAACACACCTTGCTTTCTTTGTCTCATACATGGCACCTCAAAGACCGGGACTAAAATTAGTTTACGTGACAAGACGACTGTTCAGGTATCTTTATTGGTATGTGTTTTTGAGATTATTTTCAAGGGACTTTGATTGATTTGTACTGAACCAGCCACACTGTCTCGTTTAATTTCCCTTGTGGCTAAGAGCGCAGCTGGTCAGACTTAGTTCTACCAAACTCTGTGCCAAGCTAACTTTTCATATAAGGATGGAAACTCAACTTAGAACTCAATGGCATCATGCTTTAGCTATGTGGTGGGGAGGGGGAGGAAAGCCAGTTAAGAAGGTCAGTGAACATCTTCCACAAAGAAAGACTTTTTCAACCACATAATGAGACCGGCCACATTGTTCTGCTTTTTAAGATATTCTTGTGCTCTTAGATGTGAAACAGCTAAACGTCAGCCAGAAAACAGCAGATTCTGTAATATAAAGTTAGAAGTGCCTTGAAAGAAACAGTAACTTTTTTTCCTGAGCCTACCATGAGAATATCTATTCACAGATGAAACCAAGTAAAGAGGCTAGAATCTGAAGTCAGACCCTTGGGTTCTATTTTTCAACCTACCATTAACCAGCTGAGTTAGTCTAAGAAAGGGGTGGCCTTTCTAGGCCTCAGCTTTCTTCTGTGTAAAGTGAGGGGTTGAAAAAAAAATGACCTCTGAGGCCCCTTCTAGGTTTAACATCATGATTCTTTATGAGTGGTCCCTAAAAAGAATCTTTTCCCCCCCAACATTCCCAGCACGCTGGACACCACATATGAAAGGGACATAAGGACAAGGTGTCATGTTGCAGAAGAATGTCTATAGTGATGGACAGATTTCACACGTGCCACAAAAGAGGTGCCATGCCATCATTGGCTTCTGCAGAAACTCCATTGGGTTTTTAATGCACTGATCATTTTACTGAAGTGAACAAATGCCAGGATACATTGCAACCCATGGAGAAAATATTTTATGACCTGTAAAAATTTTAGTGATACAGGACTTGATTATAAAAAGACAAGAACTTACTGGAGGAATTGGAGTACGGACAAATTCTAGGACAAATGGTTGTGAAGTGTACAAAATGTTTCAAGTAAGATTTAAATTAGAATAGTAAGTAGATATATGTAATTTTTCTAGGACTGTATTGTTTTTAGGAACACATAATCCTTGTTTCAGATCTTATATATCCATCTAGTAGGTTACAGACTTCAACAACACTCTCAGGAAGTGGGGAAAATGGTCAAAAAGGCTCTTTTTTTCTTTTATTAAAGAAAAAGTATTTTATTAAATGCTTTTTTGGGTTTTTCCTTTTTTATTATTTAGGGTTTATTTGGGTGAATATAGCTCTAAAACAACAACAGTTAAACCAAGGTATTTCTTGCTCACATAAAGCAAATCCAAAAGTAACTAGATTAGGGTCACTAGAGTGGTTCTGCAGTGTCATCAGAAATCCAAGCTGCTTCTTCCTGCTCCACCATTCTCCAGGTAACTTCATGGCCGAGTTTGGCTGCTACTGCTCTGGCCATTACATCCACATTCCAGGCGGCAGCAAAAAAGAAACATTCTGTTGGCTAGAACTTGATTATATGGCTGCATTTGGCTACAAAAGAATTTGGGAAGTGTGGTTTTTTTGTTCTCAGTGGCAATGGACTTTTATTGCTAAAAAGAGTAAAGAGAATGGGTGTTGGACCTGCAAGTATCAATCTCTGCCACAGCTTCCAAAACAAAAGCAATAATGTTCCCGGCCCCAACCAAAGAATACAGAGAAGTATAAATATAAGCCTCATCCTTTTCTTAACCTTGTTCTCACTCCATGATGTGAATTAAGGTCTAAATTCCCTTGTGTATAAAAACACAAACGTATATATTCATATATGGGGAGTTATTCATCTATTTTTTAATTTACATTACTCTTCAACTTGCTTTTTTCACTTAACCTGTCACTTCATGCTAATATGTGTGTGTGAATGCATACATATATACACATATGTGTATCTATATATATGTGTGTGCATGCATACACATATATACACATGTGTATATGTACACATACATATACCTAACTCAGTCTTTTTTTTTTAAGATTTTATTTATTTATTTGACAGACAGAGATCACAAGTAGGCAGAGAGGCAGGCGGGGGCGGGGGGGAAGCAGACTCCCTGCTCAGCAGAGAGCTCAACGCGGGCCTCGATTCCAGAACCCTAAGATCATGACCTGAGCCGAAGGCAGAGGCTTAACCCACTGAGTCATCCAGATGCCCCTAACTCAATCTTTTCAATTGCTGAATAATCATTCATGGTATGTGTATGCTGTAATGTGCCTTATTTTTTCAACTAACTTTCCTTTTGGTAGACATTTAGATTGTTTTCAGTGTTTCACCACCACAATTAATACTGTAGCAAACATTATAGACTATAACCTTATATATTGATACTTTCTAATTAGTAGGATAGATTCTTAATAGTGAGCTTGCTGGTTCAGATGCATAGTTTGAATCTTAATAGATTTTTACTAGAATATTTTCCCCAAAAAATGTTGCCTATACAACAGATCAATCAGCAATATATAAGATTATCTATTTTTCTCATATTCTGGATGTTATCATTTAAAAAACCAAAATCTAGTCAACTCAATATGTAAGAAATTATTATTTATTATCTATCTAAGTTTCCACTTTTCCAAAAGGTTAGGCAATATTTCATGTTTATTGGTGATCTGTTTCTTTTTCTGTGAATTGCTTTTTTCAAATACTTTAGTTTTTATTAACAATATTAACTCTGTAATGTATGTTTCAAATAAGTTTCCCCTTTTTTGTCTTTTGATTTTATGATGTCTTTCAATAGAACAAATTTTTAAAATTTGTATTTATTCAAATATGTCATCTTTTCCTTTATGGTTTCTAGATTTCTTGACTTACTTAAAAAAAAAAAAAGTCTCTCCAACCAGGATTATTCAAAGACTCTTATAAATTTTCTTCAAGTCCTTTTAAATATTAAAATTTTTTATTGTGTGAATTAGGGACTATAAACTTGTTTTTGTTCCCATTCCCCAACTTAACAGGGACTCATGCCAGCACCATGTCACTGTTACTTTACCACTGACCTGAAATGTTACCTAGCTTTTATGTTAAGTTCCCACATAAACTTGAATCTATTCATAGATGCAGTGTATATTTTTCACTGGTTAGTGTGCTTTCTCTTTAAATCCATTAAGCCATTTCTCCTTATTCACCCTCCTGCCCAGCCCTGGCAACCAACAATATGTTTTCTGTCTCTGTGGATTTACCTATCCTGTGATTATTTTATATAAATGATCATATAGTATGTGACCTTTTGTGGCTGGAATAGTCTCTCTGATATTGATGCCAACCTCTATCCCTTTCTGACAATAGATAATATCCAAGTATGAATAAATATATTAATTGGGAAAAAAGTATTTTATTTTCAATAAAATATTATTTTGTGCTTAATAATTACTTATCTAGTAGTATCTTTTATGTTGCTTTAATCAATTGTGTATAAACAATATTTATAAAAATAACTTAATTCTAAATACACTGCTAACACTAAAGCTCTGTGGTCACAGAAAAAAAAGGTTTCTAAAAATTTCTAATTATATAACTTTTGAAGCAGAGAAATATAAGATAAAAGTTTTTTAAAACTTAAGGCAGAAAGCCTGGATGGGGCCATCAGTTAAGCATGCAACTCCTGATTTTGGCTCTCAGGGTCATGAGATCGACGCCCCCCATCAAGTCTCACATCAAGCTGTGTGCTCAGCGCTCAGCGCAGAGTCTATGTGAGATTCTCTCTCTCTCTCCTTCTGCCCCTCCCGCTCATACTCTCTCTCTCTCCCTCCCTCTCAAAATAAATAATCTTAAAAAAACAAACAAAACAAAACCTAAGTCAAGAAATTATGTTAAATGGAGTAGAATCCTATAGAATGAAAATATTTACTCAGGGAGAAGGGGAATAATGTTAAATTTCCAGGGATTAAAGAACTTATTTATATGTTTAGAATATATTATGATAGCTAGTAGTATCACTCTGACATTTTTATTCCATGGAGATATTTAAAACAGTGAGGTTACAGCTTTATTTTTATTTTTGATGCCAACTTTTATAGAAGGTTGGAAATGGCATTCTTTGCAACTATTTAAGCTTATGACAGAAAATTTTAAATAGCAATTGGAAAGAGGTGCCTGGATGGCTTAGTTAAGCATTATTATTATTATTATTATTATTTTTTTAGAGAGAGTGTGCACACATGTGCAGGGTTTGTGGGTCAGGGCAGAGGGAGAGGAAGAGAAAAAGAATCTCAAGCAGGTTCCACACCCAGTGTGGGATCCAACAAAGGGCTTGATCTCACAACCCTGAGATCATGACCTGAGCCAAAATCAAGAGTCAGACACTTACTGGACTGAACCACCCAGGTGCCTCTAAGTGTCTGACTCTTGATCTCAGCTCAGGTCTTGATCTCAGGGTCATGAGTTCAAGTCCAGTGTTGGATTCCACACTGGGTATGGGCCTACTTAAAAAAAAAAAAAAAAAAAGCACTTTGAAAATCTGTAAAGATTGCCCAAAATTTTCTTTGAAGGTGCGGTAGTCTGCTCAGGCTTCCATAACAAAATACCATAGATTGGGTATCTTAAACAGCAGACATTTACTTCTCACAAGTCTGGAGGCTATAAGTCTAGATCAGAGTACCAGCATGGTCAGGTTCTGGCCTTCTTCCCCGTCTTCAGACAGGGGCATTCCATTGTGTCTTCATGTGGCAGGGAGACACAGAGGTCAAGCTCTCTGGTGCCACTTTTTTTTTTAATTAATATTTATTTATTTTAAGGACACCTGGGTGGCTCAGTTGGTTAAACATCTGCCTTCGGCTCAGGTCATGATCTCAGGGTCCTGGGATTGAATCCCACATCAGGCTCCCTGCCCACCAGGGAGCCTACTTCTCCTTCTATCTGCTCCTCCCCCTCTTGTGCTCTCTCTCTCTCTAACAAATAAATAAAATCTTTAAAAAAAAAAAAAAGATTTATTTATTTTAGAGTGGGGAGGGGCAGAGAAGGCGAGAGAATCCTCAGAGCCCCCGCTGAGTGCAGAGCAGATATGGGGCTCCAACTCACAATCCTGAGATCATGATCTGAACCAAAATCAAGGGTTGGACACTTAACTTACTGAGCCACCTAGGTGCCCCTCTGGTGTCTCTTCTTATAAGGTCGCTAATCCCATCATGACGATCTCATCCTCAAGACCTCATCTAAGCCTAGTTACCTCCCAAAGACCCAATCTCCAAATACCATCAGTTTAGGCTTAGGACTTAGCATATGAATTTTGGAGGCACACAGTTCAGTTCATAGCAAAAGATATGTGAACAAAATAGCTTCAAGGCCTTGTTTAAATGACCCATTTCAGAAGAGGACAGTGGTCAGGAAGAAGAGGTCTGTATATCTAAGTGGCAGGAAACAGACCCTGCCTCTCCCCTGATTTTCCTCTCTCTCTTTGCCTGGGCCCTTGGGGTTTTAGGGTTGGGGGGCTTTCCCCAAGATTCTGCTGCTGGCCCTCTGCTCCCTATGTACATTCTCTCCCTTGGTGAGCTAATTCCCTCTCGCATTCTCAGCTAATACTGTGTGAATGACTCCCAGAACCCATCTCTGACCTCATTCCCGAGTTCCACTTCTGAACCTACCATGTGTATTGGATATTAAAAATTTAATCCATTAGAGATGTTATAATTGTTATATTGTTATATTTCCTTCCATTTTCTTCCCATACATATTTTATATTTGTTATATTTATTTGTTATATTTGGGGTTTTCTGTTTTTTTTTTTTTTAATTTTTAAAAGATTTTATTTATTTATTTGACCGAGAGAGAGAGATCACAAGTAGGCAGAGAGCCGGGCAGAGAGAGAGGGAAGCAGACTCCCTGCTGAACAGAGAGCCTGATGTGGGGCTCCATTCCAGGACCCTGAGATCATGACCTGAGCCAAAGGCAGGGGCTTAACCCACTGAGCCACCCAGGTGCCCTATTTGTTATATTTGTTATATTTTCTTCCATTTTCTTCCCATACATATATTATGGAGAGTTTTGAGTTTTAACTAAGTTGTGAAAAGCACAGGCCCAGGATCCAAAATGAGATGAATCAAAATACAACAGAAAACAGGTTATCTAGTAATTTAAAATGTGAAACCTGACCCCACAGAATTCTTACTGATACCCTCATGTCCATCAATTTTCCCGATCATAAACTGCCTCATTGTATGTGAAACAAGAAGGAAGAAGAGGCAAAGATGGTGAAAGCTTTAGTAGAGTTTTGCAAAGCAATGACTAAAATGAATTTTATTTCTTTTTCTTTCCGTGTGTGTGTGTATGAAGTTTGTTCTATGTGCCCTTACAACTACCAGGACAGTGATGTTTCTACTCATGGCATTATAAATTGACATTATGGATAACCAGTCTTTAAATTTAGCCCGCTAATGAACAGATGGTGATAAATGGAAGATGCCCCCCCCCAATACTCAAGGAGAATCTATTCCATTTTTAAAAACTTTCTTGCGCAAAATGCTCCTGGATTCCTCATTCTTGAAACGAGAAAGAAAGAAACCTGCCTTCTTGACATTCCTTAGTGTGACTTTGAATTTCATCTCACACCAAGTACAAGTTCATGCTGGAAGCCTTGCAGGCTATCAATAGAACTCTGCTCACCCGCCTTATTTTAAAGCAGAAGCATGTTAAGCTCTCTAAGCCTCCTCTCATAAGACATACCCTTCATCTCCCAAATTAGTCCTGGTGCCTTTGCTGGACCCTTTCCAAGACTCGGATGTTCTTTTAAGCTTCATGTCCTACCACACACCATGCCGTAGACTACAAGCAGTGAGAGTTCCTTGGCCTCAAAAATCTCCATGGATTTATGGAACCTAACAATTTCCAGCCTCCGTATCTCTTTCTCTGTGCTTACAGTGCTTACTGAAAACACGCAAAATTTTTCCTAAGTTTGATGACTGTAGATGATGTGTAAAATACGTTTTTTTCAGTAAGAAACTAAAAACAAAGCAAAACAAAAACCAAAGTAGAGTGGAATGGAACTC
This sequence comes from Martes martes, assembly GCF_963455335.1. Classification (NCBI taxonomy): domain Eukaryota; kingdom Metazoa; phylum Chordata; class Mammalia; order Carnivora; family Mustelidae; genus Martes; species Martes martes. The sequence goes on from NC_137895.1 coordinate 19,973,372, forward strand.
AAGTTCCCTGACCTTGACCCATCACTTCCCATCTGCAGATCTTCATTCCTACTGTTTCCGGCAGCTGAAGCAGCATTCCTGCCCATCACAGTGGCTCCAAAGCTGACCCATTTTGGAAGGATAAACTCGAAGGTGACTTCTTTCAGAGTCTTCTCTAATGTTCTAGCTGCAAATTATATTTTACTTCTCTGAATACTTCATATACAATCCTTGCAGGGTAATTACAGTCTTGTTTACCTCATATGGTCCTTATTTATGTGTCTTATTGCTTAAGCCAGAGATCTCAGACTGGTAGCCTATAAGCGAAATCCAGTTTGCAGGTGAATTTTGCTAGGCCCACATACTTCATACAAAAAATATAAATATCATATAAAATATGAATGTATGGTTTCCCTTGGAAATATCTGGTCCAGATAGAAACAATATGGTGGAACTTATAGGGCCACCCTAGTTGTTTCTTGGGCCACTTCAATCATTTGTGTTACATGCCTGGTCCAGGTGGGCATTTGAACTTGCAATATTTTGTCTAGACTATAGTATTCTTGAGGCAGGATTTTCTCTTAATCATATTTATAGCCTTACAGCAGCTGAAAAAAATAAATGCATCTGGTCCAAGAGGCAAGTATTTTTTTAAGCAAGTTTGGAGTATGCCATTGAGATGTGACCAATTCCTCCCATCCCCCTATCGCTTCGTAACATTGTTCCAAATCTGTCAGTAAGTATCTACTCATCTTCTACTATTTGCTGAAAACTTGGAGATACAAAACAAGTGAGTGCAGCACCCTGCCTCATCACAAAAGGGACTATTTGAGGTAACAAGAAATATACACATGGAATAATTTGTGACTGAGATATCACTGCCATTTCAAGGCCACACAGAGAAGTATTAAACAGATGAGATGCTGGAACCAGATAGAATTGGGTCTAGATCTTGGCCCTGTACTTAGAATCTTCTAATACTGAACAAAGTATTTGCCCTCTGAGCCTCAGTTTCCTTCAACTCTTGCTGGCCCCCTTTCAAGATCTAGATGGGCACAATAATAACATCAGCACTGTAGAGATGTGGGAGGCTTAAATGAGCTAACACATGTGAAGTGCGTGGCACCGTGTCTGGACCTGCTAAGGGTTTTACGGGTGGAAGTGGTCATTCCTGGCAGTGAAGTGATTCAGAATCACCTGTGGTAGATACAAGAACATCTCATCGCTTGAGGAAATTTGCCAAGCCCTCTTTCTCACCTAGTCCATATTATCAGTTAGGTGGCTATATTCTGCTAAAAATGGCCATTTAATATTCAGACTTTACTCCTATGAGGGATTGCTGATGCTGTGTGTGTGTGTGGGTGTGATGGAAAAGACGGGTTTGTCGCTGGGAGTCCTTTCACACTGTGGACATGTAATGGCCAGTCCTGGGGCTGCAGCTGCAGCTGCTATTTGCAGCCCTGGGGCCTCCGAGATGGGATTCTGGGGCTCAGATTTATTTTCTGCCCTGTCCTTTGTTTGAAAAGACTCTGGTCCCTCTCAGCTGCCCTGACTGCTGCTGCTGCCCCACAGTGCCCTCAGTTTGCCTCTCTGGGTGAAGGTGTGTTTCCTCCCTCAGCTGTCTCCCAGAGAATTCAGGGCAATCACCGTCACCATTTATTAGTAAACATTTATAGTGTCCTGGACATCTTGCTAAGCATTTTACATGTATTATCTCATTTAATTCTTTAAAAACTCTGTGAGATGGGCAACACTGTTATCATCATTTTAAGATGAAGAAACTGAGGTACAAAGAGATTAAAAGTTTTCCAAAGCTAATAAGAAGTGAAGCAAGTATTTGAAAGCAGTTGTTTCTCAGAATCCATGGGGTTTTGTTGTTGTTGTTGTTGTTTGGTTTTTGTTTTGTAAAACAGAGAGAGTGAGGGCATGCAGGGCATGAGAGACTCCCCAGTGAGCAGGGAACTAATGTGGGACTTGATCCCAGGACCCTAAGATCATGACCTGAGCTGAAATCAAGAGTCAGACACTTAACTAACTGAACCGCCCAGGGACCCCCAGAAATCCATAGTCTTTTTTTTTTTTTTAAGATTTTATTTATTTATTTGACAGAGAGAGAGATCATAAGTAGGCAGAGAGGCAGACAGAGAGAGGGGGAAGCAGGCTCCCCGCTGAGCAGAAAGCCTGATGCGGGGCTCGATCCCAGGATCCTGGGATCATGACCTGAGCCGAAGGCAGAGGCTTCAACCCACTGAGCCACCCAGGCGCCCCAGAAATCCATAGTCTTAACAATTAAACTATACTTCCTCAAATTTAGGTGAACATCTTTCCTTTGAAAACATATTTCTTCCAACCCTCAGTTGTTTAATGTTCCTTTAGCATGATGACGAGGATGACAAAGAGATTCCCTCTGTAGGCTTACTTCATAGAACTCTGTAATGTCACCACCAGCAGGACTTTAAGGACATTGAATACCATTTGGGCTAAGTGAGGAAAAAGGAGTGATCCATTAGCAAAATCTGCTACGGACTTTCAGAATGTCTATCTATTGATTATGAAGTGGAAAGATCCATAAGAAAGGATCTTTGTTTCTTCATTTTGAGGGAACGTATCAATAGAATGATTTCATGAGTTAGGACCACAAATCAAAGTCATAGCACGATCTTAATATTCTTGAAGGGTATATTGTCTTTAATTTCAATAAAGTAAAGTAGAGAAACACTTTCTTATCTTAGGACTTTGTCAAGTTCTAAATCATTTTTTTTTTTTTTTAAGAGAGAGAGCGCCTGCATGAACCTGGGATGAGGGCAGGGAAAAAAGGGGCAGAGAGACAGAGAGAGAGAGAATCCCAAGCAGGCTCCACTCCCAGCTCAGAGCCTGGTGTGGGACTCATCTCACATTCCTGAGATCAGGACCTGAGTGGAAATCAAGAGTCGGATGCTTAACTAACTAAGCCACCTAGGAGCCCCAACTTCTAAGTCTTTAAAGTTAAGAAGAAAAACATTTATGTATCTTCAAATTATATCAAGTCCAAAAGTCTTCAGGAATAAGTGAGAAACCTACACACATATCTTAAGAGCTGAAGAAACACTAAATATAGTCATCTGATTATCATGGTTCAGAGTTGGTAGGGAGCTGCAGACTCTTGACAATGGAGAACTGGGTACTACAAGATAGAGGACAGCCTCCCATCAATTTTCAAAGCCCAAACTATAATGACTACAAGAAGGACCTCCAGGTTGACAGTGGAGTGCAGAATATCTCTGGAGTTCTAGGTCTCCTATCTGGACAAAATCTCTAGAATAGTTTTTTCATTGTGAAAAGGGCAAGCTTAGTTAACTAACATAGTAATCATCTTCATTAACTGACAATGTGTTTCTTTAAACTCTGGAAATATTTAAAACTAAGTGTAGAAAAGCTTCAGAGAGGCAAAATCATGTTATGAATATTTTTGTATTGCTCTTTGGCATTTGTACTGTACTATTTAGGAGACAGCCTCATAATTCCAGTGTAAAATGTGTAATTGTTTTAAGTTGAAACCTCATTGAGATTTTGGGCAATATCAGCATATCTCAGAAAATTTTATTTTATATACACACACAAGTTATTTAAATATTTAAGGTGTTATTTAATTAATAAAAGTAAAATCTCTTAAAAGAATACCAAATACATAAATTTATAAAACAGCCTATTAGAGTGATGTCCTGTTTTAGAAAGATGATTTAGCTCACTAGATTTTCAAATAGAACAATCTAATGTTACCTCTTTAAAAATGATGGCTAAATATTACCCAGGTAAAAATATATTTGTAAGTTCAATTTAAAAGCTTTAAAAAAACCCTAGATTTATAATGTGCAATGAAAATAAATTGTTTATTCCAAATTAGTTTCTGAATAATCTTTTCTGCATACAAAAGCCTCTAGCATACCTTAAACCCATGGGCAAGAAGCGTCTCTTATCTATCATTTGATTCAATTACGGTTTCCTAAGATATCCAAGACTCCTATGACTAATCCTTATAAGGGACTTCAATACAATTCAATTCTATGTCTATTTATTGATTACCTCCTTTGGGCCTAACACAGTGTTAGCCTGGGTTTTCAACAATGAAAAGACCCAGTGCCTGCCCTCAAAGAGCCTATAGTTTGCTGGGGAGACAGACACTAATAATTCACCTCAAGGCAGTTCACCGCATTATCAGACTCATGGTGGAGGGATGGGTTGACACTTCTTCAATACTACCTAGTGGACCAGAGCTCACTGTTTCTGATGCCACTGTTGATTTAGTGTGATTGTTGGTGACACCATGAAACTATTCAAGAAGCCAGATACGATTTCTTTCATTGGTTGAAGAAGGATCTATCCCCACCTGCATGAAAGACTTCTTGCAGTCAAAGTTGCATTAGCCACAGAGCATGGCTATTGCTTTTCCATATTCCTTGCCAGGGTTAATAGCTCTACCGCCAATCCAGTCATCTAAGCTAGAGTATTTGATTTCACATTGTCCCCACTATCCTTCAAGCTCTACTAAGTCTATTTCCACCATAACACCATGGTCATTTATCCTTTTATTTTATTTTTTTAAGATTTTATTTATTTATTTGACAGACAGAGATTACAAGTAGGCAGAGAGGCAGGCAGGGGTGGAGGGGGAAGCAGGCTCCCTGCTGAGCAGAGAGCCTGATGTGGGGCTTGATCCCAGGACCCCGAGATCATGATCTGAGCCGAAGGCAGAGGCTTAACCCACTGAGCCACCCAGTCACCCCCATTCACCCTTTTATAGACAAAGGGAGATCTTCACATTGCACATCTAGACCAAGTTTCCTGTTATATCCATGTGTCTCTATTTGTGTATGATTTGTCTCTTGGGACATATTCCCAAGTAGAAGATCTACCAAACTTATATTACATAAATGGTCTAAGCCTCCAATAACATTTTTTAAACCCTGCGGTTTGCATGTATGTGATCCTGGGCCACCTACACAGGACCTTAGTTAGCAAGCTCCCTTGAAGTTTGGTCTGTTCTATAATCCCAATTAGGGAATTAAACATTTTCTCCAAAGAAAGTTACTAAAGAGGGAGAAGGTACAGATATGGTATCTAAAACCTCTTAGATCTTCTTTCTAGGGATTAAGAACTTTCCCACACAGGCCCTTCAGCTCCTCAGGACCATGTGGATGGGTTCTGAACCTCCCAGGATAACACCACAAAACAAATACTTAAAAACTGAAACTAAAACAACCGACTTGGAGAAATACTTGGCAATATTTATAAAAAGCTGAATCTGACCTTGCAATTCCACTCCTAGTCACATACCCAACAGAAGTGCATTTTTTATGCACCTGACAAGATAAATAATGTTTGTCATAATATAAAGAAAACTGGAAATAATCCAATTGTTCACCACCACTATAATGGATAAGTCATGACATATTAGCTAGCAATGAGAATAAATGATATGGATGAATGTCACAAACCTAATGCTAACCAAAAGCTGTACAGAAGCAAAAGACACAGAGAGAACATACTATACACTTCCATCTATGAAGAACAAAACAGGCAAAGCTAACCTATGCTGTTAGAAGTTATAATGTTCTGTTTCTCAATCTAGATGCTGGTTACACCAATGCATTGTGTCTGTAAAATTAATTGAGCTATATTATTATTATCTATGCACTTTTCCATAAGCATATTAAATTTCAATAACATTTTCTAAATGGAAACAATAAAATAAGTATTTTAGCTATGGAAAAGATCAACTTTGGGAATATAGGATTTGCTCCAAAATAATACAGGAAGCAAGGGACTTGGTAGCATATAAATCAAAAAGATTGGCTATGAGTTGATAGTTGTTGAAAGTGGGTGATGGGTCATTATACCCATAGAATGAAAGTTCATGATCTTATTCTTCTGTTTGAATTTTTTTATAATAATACAAAAACCAGAGAAAAAAGCTGACTACTTCTCTCAGGTTAATTGTGACTGGAAAGACTCTGCCTGGAGGAAATGAAATCACCTTTCCCCATTTTCTTCTAGTGTGAAACACTTGGAAAATAATAATTTAGTAAAAGCTTCTTTATTCAACATGATAAAATGGTAGGTTAAGGCAGCGCTGCTTGTTATTCAGAAGAGACCACAAGGAGAAGCAAGATGGTGGACAAGTAAGAGACCTAAACATCATTGGATTCCAGGAGTTCAGCTAGATAGTTATCAAACCATTCTGAACACCTACAGACTCAATAGGAGATTGAAGAGAAGAAGAGCAGCAATTATAGGAACAGAAAAGTGACCACTTTCTGGAAGGTAGGATGTGCAGAGAAGTGAATCTGAGGCAATACATGGGAAGATAGAGCACGGTGGGGAGGTGCTGGCTTCCGGCAAGCGGTAGAGCAGCGGAGCACAAAATCGGAACTTTTAGAAGTTTGCTCCACTGAGGGATGTAACTCCAGAGGCCAAGCGAGGGGGTGAATGCCTCTCTGGGACAGTGTGGTCTCAGAACCCACATGGTACAAAAAGGCCAGCAGTGTCTGAGTGTGGCAGAGCTCTTAGGTATTAGAGGAGGGAAACTAGCTGCAGAGATGGAGATGGAGAGGAGGAGTGGGTCTTCAGCTTGGGATTACCTTAAACTGTGATCCAAGGCACAGTCGGGCCACTATCTTCAAGCAGGGACTCCACAGGTGGCAGATCTGGGGAGACCTCCTCCTTCCTCTTCTGGGAGGAGTGATGCGAGAGCACACTGCAAAGATCTGCTGGGTTTGGAGACTCAAATGGGGCCATGAGCCAGAGATAGAAATCCTCGATCACAGGCTGGGTGAGCTTGGAGTGTGGCTGGAGACCAGGGAGACGGGAGGGATTGACTGCTTTTCTCTGAGGGTGCAATGAGGAGTGGGGACCCAAGCTCTTGGCTCCTACAGGGCCAGAGATTGGGAGGTCCCCATTTTCATTCCTATCCTCCAAAGCTGTATGGAAAATATTAATGGAACAAAAGCTACCCAGAGCAAACCGGAGCAGATTACTTAGCCTGGCCCCAGGCAAAGGTGGTGCAATTCCACCTCAGGCAAAGACATTTGAGAACTGTAACAGGCCCCTCCCCCAGAAAATCAACAAGAACACTCTGCCAAAATCAAGTTCACCGATCAATGAGAAGTGCAAAATTTCAGAGCTATGGGAATACAGCACATAGAATTCATGGCTTTTCCCCCATGATTCTTTAGTCTTTCAAAGTTAAATTTTTTAAATTTTACTTTTTTCTTATTCTATTTTTAAAATTTTTTCTTCTTTCTTATTTTAATGTTTTTTAACTATTTTATCTTACCAATACCTTTTAAAAAATCTTTTAAAATTTTCATTGTTATAGTCATATTCTATCCCTTCATTGTATTTAACCTTAATTTTAATATTTAACCTTAATTAAAAAAAAATTAAAAATATAGGTTTTTCTTTCTTTAAAATTTCTGGATACAATTTCTTCTAACAGGTCAAAATATACCCTAAATCTAACACATGGCTTTGTTCTGGTCTCCAGCCTATTCACATTCTTTCCTCTTTTTTTTTTTTTCTTTTTCCAAGCAACTTCTTATCTTATCAATCCCTTTTTTAAGAATCTTAAATTTCTGGGACGCCTGGGTGGCTCAGTTGGTTAAGCCGCTGCCTTCGGCCCAGGTCATGATCCCAGAGTCCTGGGATCGAGTCCCGCATCGGGTTCCTTGCTTGGCAGGGAGCCTGCTTCTCTCGCTGCCTCTGCCTGCCTCTCTGCCTGCTTGTGTGTACTCTCTCTCTCTCTCTAGCAAATAAATAAAATCTTAAAAAAAAAATTAAAAAAAAAAAGAATCTTAAATTTCCATCTTTACAGTCATAGTACATCCCTTCACCATGTTTAGCCTTATTTTTGTATATCTGTAAGTTTTTCTTTCTTTAAAATTTTGGGAGGCAGTTTCTTCTAAGAGATGAAAATACACCCAAAATCAAATGTGTGGCTCTGTTCTATTCACCAGTCTAATATATATACATATGTTTTTGTTTTTTCTTTCTCCTTTCTTCTCCACCTGGTTTCAGGTCTCTTCCAATTTGGTTAGTGTATATTCTTCTGGGGTCATTGCTACCCTTTTAGTATTTGTCCTCTCATTCATCTATTTTTTTATCTGCATAATATGAGAAGGCAGAAAAACTCACCTCAAAAAAAAAAAAAAAAAGAACAAGAGGCAGTACCAATGGCTAGGGACCTAATCAATATGGACATTAGTTATATGTCAGAACTAGAGTTCATAATGACAATTATCAAGGTGCTAGCTGGGCTCGAAAAAAGTAAAGAAGATACTAGAGGATCCCTTTCTGGAGAAATAAAAGAACTAAAATCCAACCAAGTTGAAATAAAAAAAGCTATTAATGAGGTGCAATAAAAAACAAAGGCTGTTACTGCTAGGACAAATGAGGCAGAAGAAAGAATTAGTGATAAAGAATACCAAATGATGGAGAATAAAGGAGCTGAGAAAAAGAGAGATAAATAACTACTGGACCATAAGGGGAGAATTCGGGAGATAAGTGATACCATAAGACAAAACAATATTAGAATAATTGGGATCCCAGAAGAAGAAGGAGAGAGAGGGGTAGAAGGTACATTGGAGCAAATTATAGTAGAGAATTTCCCTAATTTGGTGAAGGGAGCAAGCATCAAAATCCAGGAGGCACAGAGAACCCCCTCAAAAATCAATAAAAATAGGTCAACACCATGTCATCTAATAGTAAAACTTATAAGTCTCAGTGACAAAGAGAAAATCCTGAAAGCAGCTTGGGACAAGAGGTCTGTAACATAAAATGGTAGAAATATTAGAATGACAGCAGACCTATCCACAGACACCTGGCAGGCCAGAAAGGACTGGCATGACATATTCAGAGCACTAAATGAGAAAAATATGTAGCCAGGAATACTACATCCAAGAAGGCTGTCATTGAAAATAGAAGAAGACATAAAAAGCTTCCAGGACAAACAAAAACTAAAAGAATTTACAAACACCAAACCATCCCTACAGGAAATATTGAAAGGGGTCCTCTAAGCAGAGAGAGCCTAAAGGTAACAGACCAGAAAGGAACAGAGACAATATACAGTAATGGTCACCTTACAGGCAATACAATGGCACTAAATTCATATCTTTCAATAGATACATTGAATGTAAATCAGCTAAATACTCCAGTCAAAATACACAGGGTGCCAGAATGGATGAAAAAACAAGACCCATCGATATGCTGTCTATAAGAAACTCATTTTAGACCCAAAGACTTCTCCAGATTTAAAGTGACAGGATAGAAAACAATTTACCATGCTAATGGACATCAAAAGAAAGCTGGGGTGGCAATCCTTATATCAGAAAAATTAGATATTAAGCCAAAGACTACAATAAAAGTTGAGGAAGGACACTATATCATACTTAAAGGGTCTGTCCAACAAGAAGATCTAGCAGTTTTAAATATCTATGCCCCTAACATGGGAGCAGCCAATTATATAAACCAATTAATAACAAAGTCAAATAAACACATTGACAATAATACAATAATAGTAGGGAACTTTAACACCATGCTCACTGAAATGGACAGATTATCTAAGCAAAAGATGAACAAGGAAATAAAGGCTTTAAATGATATACTGGACCAGGTGGACATACAGATATATTCAAAATATTCCCTCCCACACAACAGAATACACATTCTTCTCTAGTGCACATGGAACATTCTCCAGAATAGATCCCATCCTGGGTCATAAATCAGGTCTCAACCAGTACCAAAAATTGGGATCATTTCCTTCATATTCTCAGACCACAATGCTTTGAAACTAGAACTCAACCACATGAGGAAAGTTGGAAAGAACTCAAACACATGGAAGCTAAAGAGCATCCTACTAAAGAATGAATCGGTCAACCAGGAAATTAAAGAAGAATTTTTAAAAATTCATGGAAACAAGTGAAAATGAAAACACATTGGGATACAGCAAAGGCGGTCCTGAGAGAAAGTATATAGCCATACAAGCCTTTCTCAAGAAACAAGAAAGGTCTCAAAAACACAACCTAACCCTATACCTAAAGGAGCTGGAGAACAGCAAAGAAACCCTGAACCCAGCAGGAGAGGAGAAATAATAAAGACCAGAACAGAAATCAATGAAATAGAAACCAAAAGAACAGTAGAACAGATCAATGAAACTAGGAGCTGGTTCTTTGAAAGAATTAATAAGATCGATAAACCCCTGGCCAGACTTATCAAAAAGAGAAGAGAAAGGACCAAAATTAATAAAATCATGAATGAAAGAGGAGAGATCACAACCAACACCAAAGAAATACAAACAATTATAAGAACATAGTATGAGCTACTATATGCCAGCAAATTTGACAATCTGAAGAAATGGATGCATTCCTAGAGATGTATAAACTTCCAAAACTGAACCAGGAAGAAATAGAAAACCTGAACAGACCCAAAACTAGTAAGGAGATTGAAGCAGTCATCAAAAATCTCCCAACAAACAAGAGCTCAGGGCCAGATGGTTTCCCAGGGGAATTCTACCAAACATTTAAAGAAGAATTAATACCTGTTCTCCTGAAACTGTTTCAAAAAATGGAAAGAAAACTTCCAAACTCATTTTATGAAGCCAGCACTACTTTGACCCCCAAAACCCCACAAAGACCCCATCAAAAAGGTGAATTAGAGACCAATATCCTTAATGAACATGGATGCAAAAATTCTCACCTAAATACTAGCCGATAGAATCCAACAGTACGTTAAGAGGATTATTCACCACAACCTAGTGGGATTTATTCCTGGGCTGCAAGGTTGGTTCAATATCTGCAAATCAATCAATGTGATACAATACATTAATAAAATAAAGAACAAGAAACATATGATACTCTCAGTAGATGCTGAAAAAGCCTTTGAACAAAGGCTTTCTTGATCAAAACTCTTCAAAGTGTAGGGATATAGGGTACATACCTCAATATCACCACAGCCATCTATGAAAAACCCACAGCAAATATCATTCTCAATATGGGAAAAACTGAGAGCTTTTCTTCTAAGGTCAGGAACATGGCAAGGCTGTCCACTATTACCACTGCTAATCAACATAGTAGTAAAAGTCCTAGCCTCAGCAATCAGACAACAAAAAGAAATAAAAGGCATCCAAAATGGCAAAGAAGGAGTTAAACTCTCATACTTTGTAGATGATATGATACTTTATGTGGAAAACCCAAAACACTCCACTCCAAAACTGCTAGAACTTGTACAGGAATTCAGTAAAGTGTGAGGATATAAAATCAATGCACAGAAATCTGTTGTATTTCTGTATACCAACAGCAAGACAGAAGAAAGAGAAATTAAGGAGTTGATCCCATTTACAAATGCATCCAAAACCATAAGATACCTAGGAATAAACCTAACCAAAGAGGCAAAGAATCTGTGCTCAGAAAACTATAAAGCACTTATGAAATAAACTGAAGAAGACACAAAGAAATGGAAAAATGTTCCATGCTCATGGATTGGAAGAGCAAATATTGTGAAAATGTCTATGCTCCCTAAAGCAATCTACACATTTAATGCAATCCCTATCAAAATCCCATCAGTTTTTTTCAAAGAAGTGGAATAAATAATCCTAAAATTTATGTGGAACCAGAAAAGACCCTGAATGGCTAGAGGAATGTTGAAAAAGAAGACCAAATTTGGTGGCATCATGATTCCAGACTTCAAGCTCTATTATAAAGCTGTCATCATCAAGACAGTATGGTACTGGCATAAGAACAGACACAAAAACAGACATACACAATGGAATGTAATAGAGAGCCCAGAAATGGACCCTCAACTCTATGGTCAACTAATCTTCAACAAAGTAGGAAAGAATGTCCAGTGGAAAAAAGACAGTCTCTTCAACAAATGGTGTTGGGAAATTGGACAGCCACATGTAGAAGAATGAAAGTGGACCATTTCCTTATGCCACACACACAAATAGACTCCAAATGGATGAAAGACCTCAATGTGAGACAGGAATCCATCAAAATCCTTGAGGAGAACACAGGAAGCAACCTCTTCAACCTCAGCTGCAGCAACTTCTTCCTAGAAACATCGCCAAAGGCAAGGGAAGCAAGGGCAAAAATGAACTATTGGGATTTCACCCAGATCAAAAGCTTTTGCACAGCAAAGGAAATGGTCAACAAAACCAAGAGATAACTGAAAGAATGGGAAAAGATATTTGCAAATGACATATCAGATAAAGGGCTAGTATCCAAAATCTATAAAGAACTTATCAAACTCAACACCCAAAGAACAGATTATCTAATCAAGGAATGGGCAGAAGACATGAACAGATGTTTCTGCAAAGAAGACATCCAAATGGCCAACAGACACATGAAAAAGTGCTCCACATCACTTGGCATCAGGGAAATACAAATCAAAACCACAGTGAGATAGCACCTCACACCAGTCACAATGGCTAAAATTAACAAATCAGGGAATGACAGATGCTGGTGAGGATGCGGAGAAAGGGGAACCCTTCTACACTGTTGGTAGGAATGCAAGCTGGTGCAGCCACTCTGGAAAACAGCATGGAGGTTCCTCAAAAAGTTGAAAATAGAACTACCCTACGACCCAGCAATCACGCTACTGGGTATTTACCCTAAAGATACATAATGACCCAAAGGGGCACTGGCACCCCAGTTTTATGGCAGCAATGTTCCACAATAGCCAAACTATGGGAAGAATCTAGATGTCCATCAACAGATGAATGGATAAAGAAGATGTGGTATACACACACACACACACACACACACACACACACACACACACACACACAATGGAATACTATGCAGTCATCAAAAAATGAAATCTTGCTATTTGCAATGATATGGATGAAATTAGAGGATATTATGCTAAGTGAAATAAGTCAATCAGAGAAAGACAATGATCATATGATCTCTCTGTTATGAGGAATTTGAGAGGGAGGGTGGAGTATAGTGGGGGGTAGGGCGGGGAAAAAATGAAGCAAGATGGGACCAGGGTGGGAGACAAACCATAAAAGACTCTTAATCTCAGGAAACAAATTGAGGGTTGTTTTTTGCACTTTCTCTCTCTCTCTCTCCGTCAAATAAATAAATAAAATATTTTTTAAAAAGGTAATAATATCTATTATTCCTTGACTACTTAGATAGGGTATCTAACTCAAGCATTATGTTGAGCATTTTGTATAGATGATTCGATTTAATCCTTTATTAAGGATTCTGCATTTACTATTTCATTGAATTCTTCCACTATCCCTGAAATTATCATCACCATTTCACAGATGAAAAAAACAAGTTTGATAGAATTTGAGTCATTTGTCCAAATATATAGATATTTAGGAAGTAGAAGAGTCAGAATTTCAATTTATGTGGTCTGTCTCCAACACCACCCTTTAACTGCTGTGGTCTCTGCTTCTCACTTTCAGTCAATCACGAAAAGCTGGGAAGAAATTGTTAAGACATGTCCCTATTTCCTAAAGTAGGAGAATGCCGTTTGACCAAAAATGTCCTCCACTTGAAAGTGTCACAGGCTCACATTTTGAGGGCTTACTAAATAGGGGAGAGGGCAAGACATCAGAGGAAGCCAACTGGCTTCATCCTTTCTTAGGAAAAGTTCTGAAGGATGCAAAGGACCTTGGTAAGCACAACGTCATAAATAGTAGCCACGAGGCACCGTCAGTAAGACAAGTTCACTTTCCTTAAATAATTTCCATGGGTATCTTTACACAAGTCAGATTCTCTTCTCTCCCTCAACTGTCTTGGTTATTACAGTCCAATTGCCCTCTTCTGAGGAAGGGAGGGAAAAAATGTCAAGTTCTAAGCAGATGCTTGCAAGTTGCTCAGAGAATTTGAAATAGAAAATTTCTTTCAGATTGAGGGGGTTTGCAACCCTCCTATCCATCAGAATTTCCTGGGGAACTTTGAAAAAATACCTATATCAGGCCTTTCACTGCCTTGTTCGGGTCCACATTCAGACTTAATTGGGGTGGATAGGAGAGAGCACCAGCATAAGGATTTTTTTAACTCATGTTCTTCCAGGTGATTAAAAAGCACAGCCAAGTCTGTAACTACAGGTCTCAGCAGTCAGACTCTTAAGGACCAAGTGGTGTGGTTGATTGGTCCAAAGGAAGGATTCCTGCAGGTGTAGCTCCCTTTTACAGTGGGGTTATTCCTGAAAGGTCACTGAAATTATAAACATCTTCTTGCTCACTAACTTTATAATTTCAAAAGACCATTTTTTCTTTCATGGCTGCTCACTGATACTTCAGCTTCTTTGTCAAATAGCAATGATCTAATAATTCTGCATTATATAACTTTTAAAGATGTGTGAAAATTCACCGCCTATTTCCCCCCTCCCCAATAACAATATCATGATATTCCAGGGGAGGGGTCAATGATATGTTCAACTAACTTAGAACAAAACAAAGGTGTTTTTAGTATATTACTGGTCCACATCACCCGATTGTTTATGAAATTGTCTGTTAGAAAAGACCCTAACTTCACATTTTCTAATTGATTTGAAAGGGAAATGGGAGAAAGAAAGAAGATCTGGATATTTTTTGAAGACTATACTTTTGCAGGTTATGCTGATGATAAGCAAACCCGTGTGTCAGAGTATAAAATCAGCCCCAGAGGGACCAAAGTGGAATTTTCACAGTGCTACATGGCGCAATTGGTCAAATATGTCATAAATTGTTATCTTCCCTTTCCTGCCAAACCCAAAAGCCCGTCTTTCTTATCTATTCTGAGAAAATCCCATGTGCTTGAATTGTTCTTTCAGAGAGAAAAGAACTCCGTCGGGACATTCCCATATTTACAGAAAAAATAAATCATACATTTCCAGTTCTCTCTTATATTTCTCTTCAAGGTACATTCAAGGTCATATTAATGTTTGTGTTTTTTTTTTTGTAGGAAAAACTTTACAGTCACTCTGATCAAAATAGCTTTTTTTAAAAGAAAGTAAAATATTAAACTCTTACGCTGAGCTTTTCTGATACATTTATTTTAAAAGACACTGCTGCCTGCTCAAAGCAAAATGATGTGTCATCACATTTTTTAAAAATTAGACTTTGCTGTTCCTTCCTTTCCCTTTGGCCACTTTAAACACGTATATTTATAGGTTTGATGAAATGCATACTCTGTATATATTTATCCCACCAACTCTATATACTTAAGGAGATTTATAGAGTCCCTTTCCCAAGCATAATGGACTAAAATTGTTCTTCGAGACCTCTCAATGTCCCTGCAGCTGTGTTCCCCTCTGTAAACTGAGTGACCAACACAGGAGTCTGAAATTTTCTGAGAGAAAAAGACAGCTCTGCGGACTTAAAGAAAGTTCTCCCCTCCAGAATTTCCCAGTTTCTAAAGACAAAGAACTAGAGACACTGGTTGAGAGGCCCTCCTATGGGGGAAGATTCTTCATCCCAAAATAAACTCTTCCTGCTCAAGTTAGAGCCTCGGGCTTAAAGTCTCAGCGTCCTGGAACCAGAACAATACAAACATGGGCTAAGTGGAATGAGACAGGAGCATTTGTACGTGATGTGATCATCGCTTTGTTAGTGCGGGCTCAGTGACACCTCGGGAATGCGTGGAAGTTAGGGGGGATTTTAGTCAATATAAAGGAAGATTAGGTGCCATCTACTGGTGAAGAAACTGAACACTCCCCATTTTTCCAACAAAACTTAAGTGTCTTTCCAGACAATGCAGTGTGCAGGAGCTGGTTACAGGATATACAAATCATCATCCTGTTGTCATGATAAGCTGGAAAGGCTGTCAAGCACATTCCCCAGCCTGCTTTGGAAACTTACATTTCCATTTCTAAAAATTTACTCACAAAACTCTGTGCACAAGATGGTAAAGATTACGTAAAAGGGTATTTACTGTAGCACTGTTTGCAATTACTAAGAAAATGAGCCAAGGGCCCAGTAATAGGAAACTGATTAGATATCTAATGTGAACCTGTTTTGTAAATAATAATATGGAGGATTATTCACTAAAATAGTGACAGTTCTTATACCATGTCCCATTTGTAACTAGGATTATAAAAACCCAACATAAATTATTTTTAAAGGAAAGTAAGAAGTTTGCAAGATTAAGCTATGTAATATTTTATTATTTAAATTTTATTTCTAAAATAAAAATGGTTCATGCCCTTTTAAAAAATTTTGATTTACATATGCACTTCCTTTTCTAGAAATTTATTGTACAAAAAGCACTTGAATGAAATAGCAAAGATTGTGTAAAATCATGCAGATATAGAAAAGCTATAGAAATAGAGAGGGGAAAAATCCCACATGATATACAAAAGAAAAAAATTAGTCCCCTGAAATTCGACTACCCAAGTATTCAATGTTGTTGGTCTGTTTCCTTCCTTTTGGTGTCGGTTCCACACTATTCTTTATACACACGGTTTATGTGCTGCTTTTCTGCGCCACTTTACAATAACTCTAGAAACTGCCCAGTTTTAAAGACGCTCCTTTTCATTTCCTATGCTGCATCCTGAGGTAATTTCAAACACAAAGCATTCGCAGTTTTACCCTCCCATTTCAGCCCCTTCTCTTTGTTAACCTAGTTTAAATATTGTTTTCATGCCGTCACTAAGGATAAAACTCTAGCATCTTCCAAAATAGAGACCAAGGAAACGATCAGATTTCTTTAATGCTCAACTCAGCATAATAACTTGGCTGATGGAATAAATGCATGTTAAAGAGTGGCACACAGGGCCTCGTAAATAAAGGACTGGTTGCAAATATCCCAATTCTTGCAAAATCTGACCAATTAAGAAAATCAGATCCTTTGGTGAAATGAAACCAGCTGGGAAGATTGACTTAATCTGGTTCGAATCTGAGTGAAGAACAGTGTAAGCCACTAGGAAAACTTACTTAGAGAAGTACTTGATAAGTCCGGCTTATGTACTTTCTCTTTAACTGACAGGGAGGCTCCCAGTAGACTTGGAAAACAAAAACAGGGATTTATGCAACCCTGAGTGTTGACGGAAAATTTCATTCAAGTGCCTGGCTCACCTAAGAAAGAAGGAGAGAACAATTGGGGTGACAATGATAGGGAGCTGGAGGCTTGAGGGTTTTGCTATGTGAGGCCCCACTGTATTACACTGGGAGTTATTTTGAGATGGTCACAAGAGTACTTGAACCCTGAACAAAGAACCTCTCCTTCCCTTATCCTCCTGCAGATGGGAGTGAAGTGTTTCAAGTGCCCCAAATCTAAAGCAACTGTGAAACTCCAACCAAAAGGCTAATGGATGGGGGTCTTTTCCATTCTTTCGGCCTGCCTTTCTCCTAAAAACCAGTAACTTCCCAAATGCATGTTAGGCTCGTTTTCTCATGGCATTTATAATTGTCTGCTTAGGGGGTATTTGATAGGACTGATGAAACAGAGTGGGCATCTGATACAGCTGGTGACAGGTACAGTAAGGAAATGTCACTAACTCTGGTTACACCTGGTTATAGCCAACTTTGTCCTCAGAGCACTGCCTTGGCTACTGGTGGGAGTTGAATTTAGAAAAGGAAAAACAGCACTACCAAGAACGCATGACCAAAGTCATTTTCCTTTGCCGGTAAGCAATTCAGGAATATTCAAGCTTTCAAGACTTTCCTACAGGAGAATAACTTTTTAAATACTAATACAGAGAAAATCATTTTTTAAGAAAAAATTTAATTAATTAATTAACATACAGTGCAATATTGGTTTCTGGAGTGAGAAAAACACTTTATGATAAAAAACAAACCACACTGTGGTTAGTTGGATAATATTAACTTCCCTTCAAGTTCAATATTACTCAGTATCCGCTCTGGAAAAAAGCTCTGTAGCAAGTTAAAATGTAGATTCCAAGCCCTGTTATAGGTCAGTACCAGCCACCTAGAGTTTTTTCCCCCTTCCTTCATTGGCCTGAACTTGACTTGGATCCCAAATGAACGAGGACCTTTCATCTAAGCAACAGACTTCCAGGGCAGTTATAAATATAGGCTCAAACTGCCTTACTCATGGGGTTAGGTTTAACTTCTGATATACGAAGTGCTAAGTTTCAGTGAGGACCTGGCAAAACATCTGCTGTGCTCTCTTTCCTTGTAATATATTGTGATTCTATTATCCAAGCTAATTACAAGTCATTCAAATGAAGATTTCTCCTAGCCCCTTTGCTTTCTATCCTCATCCCATTCAGATTCAATTATAATGCTCAAGTTCTATTTCATCAAACATTTACTTTAAGAAGAAAATCATTCTCAACTCCCCATCTCAAGAGGGCTAATGTAATATTACTCCTTACTATTGATCACTACGACAATCCTTTGTGGCAGGTAGTACTATCAACTTTATTCTTCAGATGAAGGAACTCCTTTCGCCCAAGTTACACAGCTAGTAAGTGGTGGAGATGAGATCTGACTCCGGATTATTAGGTTCCAAGCCCGTAGTTTGAAGCTTGGAGAAAATATAAGCTCAGTAATACCCTCAGTCTTTCATTTTATCTCCCCACTCAATGTCAGCTTGTTCATATATTTTGAGCACAATTCAGTGAGGTGTTTGTTGCTAATACAATTCTTCAATAATTCACTTTCACACATAATACTTAAAGATTGAAGCAATAACATCTTCTCCAAAGATACCAGATTATCTTATCCCTCTGGATAGTATTCATTCACTAGCTGCGCAAATTCTACCATACTAATAACATCCAACAGCCATATCAGTAGGGTAAAAAAGATATTTTAAGTTACAGTCAGGTGGTTAGTCACCCCTTTCTCCTTTCTGTCCTGGCAACCCACCTGCTGTTGTTACTCCTTTGGCAACCTGCAGGAAGGAATGTGACAGACTCAAATGGAAGAGGAGAACCAAGTTAGCAGTGGAAGGGCATGTGAAAGGTCCCTTGTGATGGGACCAAGAAAAAAAAAAAGTGATGCCAGAATATCTACAACTTTCCTTTCCTCACTGCCTCACCAAAGAGAATTCTCTCTTTCCCCAAAGCCCCCCAAAAAAGAAGAATTTTTGCTTGGTGAAAGAAAAGCTAGGTCAATTCAAAGATGAGGAAACTGAGTCATAGAGGTTGCTATCCCAAAAGTTCATTCTGTGGTTAAATGATAACACCAAGATTCTAAATCTAAATGGTGCTGGAATGACATCTTATGAATGCTTGTACACAACATGGTAGCATGGGGCTACATGCTTGGTCAAAATTTGTGTAAATGAAATGGATAGGAAGGAAAAGAGGAAAAGAGAGAAGAAAAGCGGGGCATCTGGGTGGTGCAGTCAGTAAAGCATCTGACTCTTAGTTTTGGCTCAGGTCGTGATCTCATGGTGGTGGGATCAAACACCACACTGGGCTCCATGCTCAGCATGGAGTCTTAAGCAGACTCTCCCTCTCCCTCTGCCCATTCCTTCATGCTCTCTCTCTCTGAAATAAGTAAATAAATCTTTTTTTAAAAATGAGAGAGAAGAAAAAAAAGGAAATTGTTGGCAAGTGGCATTTATTACTGTGCTTGAACTCTTGGAAGGCAGTGATAAAATTAGGTGAAATTATTATCATGGTTGTTTCTGTGCTTCTTCTAACTAGAACCCCTTGGTGACATCTGAACATGACCTTGGTTTATGCCTAATTCTGTGTTAGAGTTGGTTGCATAACAGTGAGCTGTTGAATTAAGTCGTCCTTAGATGTCACTGAATATCCAGTTTTCTTTCTGGGTTTTCATTCTGCATGGATTTTGCCAACCAACATATTTGGAGTCCTGTTATTTACTAGTGACTGACTGTGCAGGGTAAAAGAGGAACAAAAAATGAGTAGGAATGATAATCTCATTGGGGGCATCACAATGTAGAACCAAACAGTACAGGAGGGTGGGTGGTCTGGTGGAGAAATGTGCCCAGTGCTGGGAACAGCGGACAGTAGTTCCATCTTCTATGGGAAAGAAGAAAATAATCAGGGAAAAATTTGCAGAGGAACCCTGGAGGGTAGAAAGGACATTCCAGATAGAGAAAGCAGCCAAAGCAAGGGCATGGAAGCATACGTATCATGCTGTGTTCAGGGGCTGGCAGAAAGGCTGGTGGGGCTGGTGCAAAGTGTCTTTTGGAGCCTGCACGGTACCAGGGGCAGAGACAACAAGGTGGCTGAACCAGATTCTGAGGGGCCTTATCTGCTCTGCTAAGGAACTCAGGCTTCCTCTTTCTTTTTTAAATTTTTTAAATGTTTGTTTATTTATTTATTTATTTATTTATTTAAACATTTTATTTATTTGACAGAGAGAGAGCACAAGTAGGGGGAGTGGCAGGCAGTGGGAGAGGGATAAGTAGGTTCCTCGGCTGAGCACGGAGCCTGGCACAGGGCTCGATCCCAGGACTCCGGGATCAAGACCTGAGCCAAGGGCAGACTCTCAATGACTGAGTCCCTCACACATCCCTCCCACTTTTTTTGTTTGTTTGTTTTGTTTTAAATAACCAGGCTTATATAGTTTTCTTGCATAGACATATAGCTGTGCATTCCTTGTTCTCTAGTCTCTGAGTGGACCTGCTTCAATGCTTCCACCAGCCTGTACCTTGGTCCTTTTGGTAAGAAGTCCTAGAAAACTCTGTTTTGGTAAGACTGCAACTGCCCGCCACAGCTTGATGAGAAGCCTGGAACAATGAGGATATTCTGGAGATGTGTGTGTGTGTGTGTGTGTGTGTGTGTGTGTGTGTCTGAAGGGGCATGGGGAGAGACATAATAAACATTTGTCCCAAGCACACCAGAAAACATTGTTTTTGTTGTCAAAGGACAAACATCTAAGAAATTTTGTTTCTTAAATCAGATTTCAATATTATATATATATTTTTGTTATTATGTAATTAACTAACCTTAAAGTAAAAGGTCAATAAAATTAAAGAGGCAAATAATTCCATGTTAAAATATGAACTGCTAGCATTATAAATTTTCTTTTTTCCTTCAATCATTGTGTAAATCATTTTTATATGACTAGTATAAAGCACACATGTCCTGTTCTACTTTTTCACTTAGCTGTATCCCATACAGAGTTCTCCATTTATCTATTCATTTTCTCACTTATTTCATAAATTATGAAGTAGTAGTAGTAACCATAAGGATATGTGTATCTTAGCTAATCATCAAAGCAAATATATTTGTTAGATACTCTTGTTATCTCCATCTCAAAATGAAGAAACTAAAGCCCAAAGAAATTAACTGACATTTTAAAAAAAGATTTTATTTATTTATTTGAGAGAGAGAATATGAGAGGGCAGAAGGTCAGAGGGGAAAGCAGACTCCCCACGGAGCTGGGAGCCTGATGCAGGACTCGATCCTGGGACTTGATCCTGGGACTCTAGGATCATGACCTGAGCCCAAAGCAGTGGCTTAACCAACTGAGCCACGCAGGTGCCCCATTAACTCACATTCTTAAAGTCACACAGTCAGCAAGCGATAGACCCAGGACTCAATCACAGGCAGAGTATATATCTAGTTCCGGCCTTAATGATTGTATTGCAATGTACTTAGTACATTACAGTTTGCATAATTACACCCTGGTTTTCAACCATGTGAGTTTTCTATTGCATTGTTGAAGAAAAATTTATACAATTTTTTTTTTTAAATAAAAGGGGTCATAAAGAGGGGAGAGGTAGCTATCTCTTCAGGGTATATTCCCAAAGTGAGTGCCATTTATTCTAGGAAATTTGTTTACGTGGCTCAGCTCCTTTCAACAATGACGTTACTGATTCTTACAGCCCCCAATTACCTGTCAACAATATCTGCTGCTCAACAGTCCTGCCAACCATGAGGATTTTTTCCCTCACCCTTTATTTGATTTTCTTTTCAAATCTCAAAAGAAATGCCTGCTTTTTGCCACAAGCCAACAATACAATTTCCACTACCACAAAAATCATTCTTCCTCAAATTTCAAGGTAATTAATAGTAACAGTTGAAATATATCATTCCATATCTTTCTCTGTCACATACAAATATATGTGTGTGTGTATATATATATATGTATATATAGAGGGCTATATGTGTATATATATATGTATATATGGAGGGCTTTTCCTCTTACCTTTTTTAACTTGAATGGATTGAGCTATACACATTATAGTATAACTTATTTTCTCACTGTATCATGAATCGTACTTAAAATAAATACATACAGTATTATTTTTACTAGTATGGATATACTACAAATTTTCTTTTTTATATTAATGGAATTAATATTTATATATATTTTTATATAATGGAATTAATATTTTTATATTAATGGAATTAATATTTTTGCTCAAATAATGTCACACTAAACATCCTTGTATAAATATCCTTATATTCTGGTGCTTTTATTTATCCAGGAGAGACTCCAGAAAGAACCAAAGTGTATGAATGTTTTGAATTTTAGTGTATACCCTACATTTCTTTCCCTGAAAGTTGTAGTAACTCAAAATTTTTTTTAGTAATTTAAATTTTTAATAGCAATGCATGACAATGTCTATTCCCCCATATCCTTGTCAACACTGGTTATTTTTAATATTTTTAATATTTCCTCAAGTACTCCCCCCAATGGTATCTCATTGTTTTAATATACATTTTGATGATTATCAGTGAGGTAGAATATCTTTTCATGTATTTATCATGTTTATTAGCCCTGGAGGGAAGTTTCTCTTCTATGAATCCATTTTTATTTATAAGTGCTTTATAATGTGTTGCTCTAATTGAACATCCATGAATGAGAAACAACAGTCTTTATAAATCTTTATAAATTGATAAATGTAAAAGAGCTTATTTAAGGTAGAGAGAGGAGTTGTATAGGGGGTTGATTTTGAGGTTTTTCTATTTACTAGTTAAAAAATTTTTTATAGATATTACTCTGTGTGCACACAGACAGTTGTTTTTGTGTTCTCTTCATTTTGCTTTTCACTCTACTTTTCTCTTTCTCCATAACAGATCCTGTTGGTGCCCTTTCCATGACCCCTGGGCACTAACCATTCCAGTCATGCCTGTAGGAGTCATCTTCCCTTAAGGGCCTGTTCTTGGTCCCCTGGAAACAGGCTAAGTGGTTGGGAATTGGAGGATAAATACCTTAGCTTCTTCCCCTCTGGGGAAGGCAAATAATTTTGAGATGCCTCTGAGATGGTCTCCCAGATTTCCCCAATGTGATCGTGTCAGGTGCTCAGTGACACACCATTATTGGCCTTCTCTTCCATGTCTCTCTTCTCTGCCTCTTTATTAATGCTTCCTGCAGGAATAT
The DNA here is from genome assembly GCF_963455335.1 of Martes martes. NCBI lineage: Eukaryota > Metazoa > Chordata > Mammalia > Carnivora > Mustelidae > Martes > Martes martes. The sequence continues at coordinate 19,996,596 of NC_137895.1, forward strand.
CTACTTCAAGCCAAGCCCTTTTTGAACTGCTGGCTACACTCTGTTGAGGAAGATGGCCAAGGTTCTTCTCCATGTGAACTTAGTCTTATTTTTTTTGTTTTTTGCTTCCGAACTTGTTGAATAGCATCAGCAAGTGTAAGTTGCAGGAAACAAATGCTGCCGAGCCCAACATTGTTCTTAAGGAGGTCTAATATTCAGATGGTGTTGGAGTGAACAGAAAAGAGGCAGAAAACTTGGAATCTGCTCTTTTTCCCATTCTTTGCTAGGAATTTGGCATGAACATGTCTAACTTGAGATATGTTTCCATAATCAATCCCAAGTGTTTACATCCTTTACCCCAGCCCTACCCCGGTGCCATCTCCCAGTTAGGAACACAACCTGACTGATAAGTAAATTCTCAGTCACAGGAGATCTCAGAGCACAGTATTCATCTTGACTCCACATCCTGTTCAATGGATTAAAAGACTCCCCTCCACACACACACACACACACACACACACACAACGTAAGTGAAGAGTCAGAGTACAAGCTTCAGAAAATTTCTCTTTTAATATGTGAGTTGCTATGGTGATGGGAGAGTGGCAGAATTGGAGGAGCCTGTGGAAGTGATTATAAATGAAGCTTAAGTAATCTTCAAGAACGTTTTCCTCTCAAAGTCAGGCTTGAGCAAGAGCATCACTTTGGGCTCCCTTGGCTTGTGATGAACACATTTTTATGTTCATTCATTTAATAACTTCAGTGTGGTAGGTAATTGACCTACTATGGTAAACACATACCTGCCTGCCAGGGGTCAATGGTGAAATAAGACACCGTCATTAGCAAGTAGAACCATAAGTAGGATACATGGCACCAAGCAAAGAACAGGGGCTATAAGGAGAATTCTATTTTACATTTGTTATTTATTTCCATATCCTATTTGTGGTAGCATACAAGGGGAAAACAGAGAGAAGCTTGGGGGAAGGGAAGCTTTCTAAGGAAACATTAGCAAACTACGATCAGAAGAATGAGTGATGGTGCTGAGCCATGTCTGAGGGTGGAAATGGAGGCAGAGCAACAGCCCTGCAAAGGTTAAGGAGTGGGGAATATGGTGCTACATTCTGGGATTGAAAGCACAGGGAAGGTAGAGTCTAGTGAATGAGATGAAGAGTGGGGAGATGGGGTTGGAGTTGGAGGTGGCGTCTGGTGGCTTCATACCATGTGTATTCACATGTTATTCCCTAGATCATTATTTCACTCCTGGAAATCTCTTAAACTGGGATTTTCTTTGCCTCAATTCCCTATCTGAAATATGCACTAAGATTCATAACTGGACTACTTATTTGGGAAAAGATAAACCTGCTTTCGGATAGACACAATTACCAGGAAGGAATAAAAAATGATGTGTGCCACCAATCCCACTAAACCTTCAGGGGCATATCCCTGTGTTGATACATGAGACCACTTGCCAGGGTCACCCACGTAGGATTTCTGTGCTTCCTGAAACACTTCCTTCCCTTAGCTCCCATGACTCATGCCTCTCCCAGTTTCCTCCTGTGTTGACATTTGCTTCTTTTTCTCCTTTGCAAGCTCATCACTGGCTCTGGAATGATGGGTGTCCTTCACAGGTCAGATCTCATTTTTGCTGGTTAGTGCCTATTTATCACTCAAATCTCATTTTAAGCATCAGTTCCTTGGTGAAGGGCTTTCCTGGTCTCCTTGACTAATCAAACCCCCATGTGAATGGAATGTTTGTGTCCCTCTAAAATTCATATATTGAAATTTTAACCTCCAATGTGATGGTATTTGGAGATAAGGTTTAGGGACATAATTAAGTTTGGATGAGGTCATGAGAGTTGGGCCCCATGGTGGGATTAGTCTTTTTAAGAAGAGGAAGAGACCAGAGCTCTCTCTCTCCCTCTCTCTCTCTCTGCCATGTGAGGACACAGAAAATGTGGCCATGTGCAAGCCAGGAAGAGAGATTTCACCAGAACCTGACCATGCTGGCACTCTGATCATGGACTTCCGGTCTCCAGAACTATAATAGATCTCTGTTGTTAAAGCTGCCTAGTCTGTGGTATTTTGTGGTGGCAGCCTGAGCAGACTGAGGCACGCTCCCTTCCAGGCATGGCACCATGCTCCTGTCCTTCAGATGTCCTTAGAGAGTCATGATTTTCAGTTAATTGGTGTGATTAATGAATTCCCTCCAGAATTTAGCTCCAAGAGTACAAATGCTCACTTCCCAAGGCTTATCATAAGAACTGGCTTCATGTAATGTAGTCACACAGTCCCTATGCTCAGAAGGGCCCCCTGCTTGGTTTAATGCTCTGTGGTCACCATCTTGAAATTTTTAATGCTTTTTGAACAAGGGACCTGCATTTTCCTTTTTCACTGGCCTCACAAAGTATGTAGCTAGTCCTGCTTATCTTTTATCTCAGCACTGAACACAGTGTCTGGCACATAGTAGATCCTCAATAAATATTAGCTGAATGAGTGGGTGAATGCATTAATAACTGGCTGAATATAAAATACCAGAGCTCAGAATTATGGGCGGGTCTGTCTGACCCCCAAACCTATGCATTTTCCGCCTTCCCATATACTACTATTTGCACTTACATATGGAGCTGGGTTTGACCAAATCTGCCCAAGGACCTTCCTCTCTCACTTATTTTCAAATTATTTTCTCCTGGGGCATCTCTGGGGTAGTGTTGCAGTGGTAGCATTCTCTGGCATAAACATCCCTCTGAGTCATAGAGCAATGCCATCTCAAGGGGCCGGGACAGCTGCAGCTGTCAGGCATCTGTGAGTTACTTTGAGATGGCATGAAAAATATCTCCCGATTGGTTAAATCTACCTTATGTCCTGCCCCCAGATCTGTAGGATTGACATTTCCAGAGAATGCTTTTATATACGTATGAAAATACACCACCTGCTGCTGAAGGGAACGGACCTTCTCAAACTCAGTGACGAGAATCCCTCACTTCAAAGTTAATTCAGATTTTATCTGAAGCTCTTTGACACCTCTCTAATCATAGTTAATTAACAGGAGTAATGTGAAAGGAGTAATGTGAAAGAATCAGAAAGCTGGGGCAGTCTAGGGGAATTGATTCAGTTTGGGTAAGGGAATTTGTGTATCGGCTTGCCTTCCCCAAACCGAGAGTTCTGTCTCTATGGTTAAGCGTGCAGCGAAACAGATTTGTAAAAGCCTACCTTGAAACAACCATCGAAGCTAAAAAGCTGCAGCCGCCTTTGGTGCAGTGCCCACTGGGCAAATATTTAGCTCTTTCAGCATTCCAGAAATGAGCTCTGTGCCCATAAACCATCTTCAAATGCAAGCTGGGGAGAAGTTCAGGCTCAAAGAGAATTAGCTGGTGTGCTTTCAGTCATGCATAAATCACACCCTGGGTGAGGGGCAAGGGGCAAGGGTTGCTGAGCAAATGGATCAGCTCCAGGAATAGCAAGGCCTAACATTCTCTAAATAAAAATCTGATCAGGGCTTTTTTTTTTTGTGAAATTGTGCTTTGCTGCATCAACCATGGCACTTACCCTATCACGGTCGTGCCACCTTTGCTTCGGTTTGTCCTCTTGGTATTACGATGCAGGGATGGATAAAGCCTTCTACTTTGGGCTCCTTTTAAGAGTGGAGGGTATTATCTTTTGGATTTTTTTTTTTTAGATTTTATTTATTTTTAAAAAATATTTTATTTATTTATTTGACAGAGAGAAATCACAAGTAGGCAGAGAGGCAGGCAGAGAGAGAGAAAGGGGGAAGCAGGCTCCCTGCTGAGCAGAGTGCCTGAGGTGGGGCTCGATCCTAGCACCCTGAGATCTTGACCTAAGCTGAAGGCACAGGCTTTAACCCACTGAGCCACCCAGGTGCCCCATAACTTTTGGGTTGATAGGTTTAAATGTCTGGTGGTTTGAATCTCAAGGAATCTTCAGTCTGCTCGGTAACTCTGTATACCTTGGAAAAGTCTCAAGAGCTGTGTTTAAGGTCCACATGAGTCTCTGGCGGGTACAAAAAGGACACTGTAGCACATTCATCCATTCCAGACAGATCAGGAACTCTCAAAGACTAATTCACTCTCTCTGATACCATCTCAAGAAAACGCTAGACCAGGAATGTCTCCTATCAGCCACCCAGCTGTCGTATATTAGTATTGATAATAATGACAAAGAAATCACTAATGCTTTTTTAGTGATCAAAACATAAAAACTATTTTGTATGTGTAGACATTTTATATATGTTGATTGATTTACTTATGCAACAGCTCTCTGAGATAGGTGTTATTGTTCCTCTCCTTTGACAGATGAGGAAACTGAGGCACAGAGAGTTATGTAGGGTCCCTCTACCTAGGAAAGGGACTACAGTGGTTTTCCTCACCATATTTTCAGGACTCAATTGTAGGAGTTTGCAAAGGTGACTTGAAAAATAGGTTTCAATATAAGAGATTTGGTAGGTGGGGCCCCTGGGTGGCTCAGTGGGTTAAAGTCCCTGCCTTCTGCTCTGGTCATGATGCCGGGGTCCTGGGATCGATACCCGAACTGGGCTCTCTGCTCAGCCGGGAGCCTGCTTCCCTTCCTCACTCTCTGAGTGCCTCTCTCCCTTCTTGTGATCTCTGTCTGTCAAATAAATAAATGAATAATCTTTTTTATAAAAAGACATTTAGTGGGGATGCAAACATTCAGTCTACAGTGGTGTTAACCACTAGGCAGGTCTGTGTGGTAATTTTTAGATATCTCCCTGTGAGGCCCAGCCTACATTTATTCCTTTTTCTCTGATGTGCAATAGAAATATTAGATGACAAGTTTGATGAAATCTTCCAATATGTCAAAAAGAAAAAGAGAAGAAAAATAGAGCAAACGTAACACCTGAATAATAAGAGTTATAGTAAGAAAGAACAGAGAAAAAGAAGGCAAGGAAAGCCTCAAAGAAATATTCAAGAACGTTTCACAGACTGAAGTATGTGAGCTTCTAGACTGAAAACATCCATCAAGCATCTTGGAGAATGTAAGTGTCTAGTCCCAGATCTTAACATCCACTGTTTACACTACCTCTTCTCTTGGATATCTTTGAGGCATTGCCAACCCCACAAGTCAAAAATTGCACTCAGTGTGTTTCTCACCTCAAATTTTGTTCCCTCTGTGCTTCATCTTTTGAGGAAGGGTATGGCCATCCATCCAGTTAGACTGCTTAAAATTCTGGGAGTTATTCCTGACATGCCCCTCTCTCTTACTTTCTATAACCATTACATCTCTAAGCCAGGTTGGTTTTACCTTCTATCTTTCAGATCCATCTACTTGTCTTCACATTTGACTTTACCTATTGCCTGGAGATAGCAATGGTATTGCTATCAACCTGCATCCTCTCTTAACCTTCTCTACTCTTTTCCCCACCTTGTTATCTAGTTATCTTTTCCTTCCTTTCTTTTTTTTTTTTTTAAAGTAATCTCTGCACCCAGTGTGGGATCCAAACACACATTGAGATCAAGAGTCACATGCGCAGGGCACCTGCCTGGCTCAGTAGGTTAAGCCTCTGCCTTCGGCTCAGGTCATGATCTCAGGGTCTTTGGATCAAGCCCCACATCAGGCTCTCTGTTCGGCAGGGAGCCTGCTTCCGTTCCTCTCTCTGCCTGCCTCTCTGTCCACTTGTGATCTCTCTCTCTCTCTCTGTCAAATAAATAAATAAATAATCTTAAAAAAAAAAAAAAGAGTCACATGGTCTTCCAACTGACCCAGCCAAGCACCCCTCTAGCTATTTTTTTCAAAAGGTCAATATGATCATGTCTTTCCTCTGATCTTACCTAGAATGGAGATTCTTTGGTCAGACTTAAATATGTAAGAGCTTCACTTCCTTTTCTGGAACAGTTGGTTTCTTTAGGAGTTCACATAAGCTATGATCAAAACATTGCTATCATATGCTCTGCTAAACACTGAGAGAAGCATAAGCTTGAGGCTCAGAATTGGTTGGGTAACTGAAGAAGAGCAGCTAAAGGGAGGACCAGAGGCAGAGCTGGATTGGCTGTTATTTTGGGTTGCACTTGATAAGAAATAAAGACCATGTGTAGGGGGTGCCTGGGTGGCTCAGTGGGTTAAAGCCTCTGCCTTCAGCTCAGGTCATAGTCTCGGGGTCCTGAAATCGAGCCCCGCATTGGGCTCTTTGCTCAGTGGTGAGCCTGCTTCCTCCTCTCTCCCTCTCTGCCTACTTGTGATCTTTGTCTGTCAAATAAATAAATAAAATCTTAAAAAAAAAGAAACAAGACCATGTGTAGCCCTTTGCCTGGTCTCTATGTCTTGGTGTTCTGACATTTTATTTCATCATAATGACAAAGAATCAAAGTGAGGTTTGACCCAGCAAAGAAAAGTGTCCCTAAGTTTTGGAGACCCAATGACAGCTTCCCAATGTTCTTTATGTAAATATAAAGATGCTGAGCCCTACTTACTTCTAGCTAAAGCTCAGGCAACCTGCCCTCACTGTTTCAGTCTCTGTCCCTTCCTCACTGTGCCCCTGCCACCCCACAACTTCTGTTCCTGTTGTTTCCTCTGCCTGGAATGCAGTTCCCCGCTCTCTCTACTTGGTTAACTCCTACTCATCCAGCTCTCAGCCCTATTAGCACTTCCTTGGGGAAAACTTCCCTGACCAAATCAAATGCCTTCCTCCTAGGCTCTCAAAGCAATCCTTTCTCTTCTCAATAGCAATTATGTCAGTTGGCAATTTTATTTGTGTAATTATTTGGTTAACATTTTTTAAAAGATTTTATTTATTTAGTTGACAGACAGAGATCACAAGTAGGCAGAGAAGCAGGTGGGGTGGAGGTGGCGGGAAGCAGGCTCCCTGCTGAGCAGAGAGCCCGATGCGGGACTCGATTCCAGGACCAAGAGATCATGACCTGAGCTGAAGACAGAGGCCTTAACCCACTGAGCCACCCAGGTGCCCTATTTGGTTAACATTTTTATCCCCCACTGGATTGTAAGCTCATGGGGCAGGGACTGTATGTTCTGTTTACTATTGACTCCTCAGTACCTAGCAAAATTTCTGGCCCATAGTAAGCATTCAATATGCATTTGTTGAATAAATGGATAGTTGAATGACCATACATGTAAATAAATGAAAGAATTAAGATTTAGAGACATCAAAAATATATTTGTAAGTGGTCCAAAACAACTGTTGTAGAATTACTCCATTGTTTATTCAAAAACTGTCATAAAAGTGCTCCAGGTAACAATTAATATATCATGGTACTTAGGCCCTCAAATATATCCTGGGGTATTAATATGGATTTGTAGCTGTAAGCTGTAGTTTCAAGAAGACAAGTGCTATCTTCTATTATAGTGAATCATGATTTCAATCTCTGAGAAGATCACTGGAAAGCAAGCTGGGATACTTTTATAGCTGTGAGCCTAATTTTATATCCCAATAAAAATATGATATTGTTTATTTGGAAAATTCAATAAAAGTCTATTTGTGGGACGCCTGGGTGGCTCAGTTGGTTAAGCGGCTGCCTTCAGCTCGGGTCATGATCCTGGCGTCCTGGGATCGGGTCCCGCGTCGGGCTCCTTGCTCAGCGGGGAGCCCGCTTCTCCCTCTGCCTCTGCCTGTGCTCACTCTCTCTGACAAATAAATAAATAAAATCTTTAAGAAAAAAAAAGTCTATTTGCAAGAGCACCTGGCTGGCTAAGTTTGTAGAGAGTATGACTCTTGATCATGGGGTCATGAGTTCAAGCCTCATGTTGGGCCTAGGGCCTACTTAAAAAAAAAAACCTTTCTGCAGACTTAATAGTATAAGGAACTTAAAAAATAATAATATAAGGAGCTTTGTTGAGTTACAGGCTACCCAGCTTTGTGAAAGCACAGCTCAAGACCAAACTCTCCCTGATAGTCTTTATTTGAAGTGAGGTAGGAATTCTGGAGTGGCATATGATTATCTTTGCAAAATGTCAGACATATAGTCCCTATTTGGAAAGCTCAGAGCTGGACCTTATTGAAAGATTGCTTTGGGGCGCCTGGGTGGCTCAGTGGGTTAAAGCCTCTGCCTTCGGCTCAGGTCATGATCCCAGGGTCCTGGGATCAAGCCCCGCATCAGGCTCTTCGCTCAGTGGGGAGCCTGCTTCCTCCTCTCTCTCTGCCTGCCTCTCTGCCTACTTGTGATCTCTCTGTCCGTCAAATAAATAAATAAAAAATCTTTAAAAAAAAAAAGAAAGATTGCTTTGATCATTATAAGGATGTAGTTAAATGGATATCTGATGATAATAAAAGGTAAAATTTACTGAGCGCCAACTCTGTGTCAGGCAATGTTCTAAGTGCTCATTTAATCCATATAACAATTCTAAATTAAGTAGGGACTATCATTTCTCCCAGCTTATAGATGAACAAACTGAAACACAGAGGTTATTTAACTTTTCTAAGATTACACCCCTAGGTACTCTGGCTGCAGAGTACCCACACTGCCCAATATAGTGCCCACTAATTCATGTGGCTGTTGAACAAATGAAATGTGGCCAGTCAGAATTGAGATGCGCTATATGCTAGATCTTGAAGACTTAGTATAAAACACATACATCTCATTAAATTTTTCTATTGGTTATATGTTGAAATGATATTTTAGATAGAGTTTATGAAGACATGATTAAAGTTAGTTTCATTTATTTCTTTTTTTCATGAAGATATGAGAAAAATTTTCAATTACATTCATGGCTTGTGTTCTATTTCTATTGGACAGCACTGATCCATACTCTTAAACTGCATTATACTGTCTTTTCATCTGGTAGCAAGGCCTTTCATTGCTAATGGTTGCATTTTATATAGGACTATTAGCAATGCAAATCAGGTGTAACAAAAGAGAAGCAGAGATGTCCCTTTAAGTCATCAGCAGTAAAATGTCAAAACAGTGAGACATGTTGGCTATTGTCTTCAGTACATATAGCTCTGTGGCACTATTTGTTGTATAGAATGCCTGCTCATTTCTAGACTCTGTCCTGGTTCAAGCCTTTAATGGGTAGACACCAGCAACCAATTAACATCTTCCTTACTCCCTTGTAGACAATAAAAAAACACAACAGAGCAAAACAAAACATTCTTCCTGATGATTTACCTTGGGGCCCTTCAACATAATGTTTCCCCCTACCTAGAAATGGCATCCATTCATAGATTTGGTCTTTTATTCCCAAGTCAGATGAAATCCTTGCCTTTGATGTTTTGAGGAAATATAGCCTCCTTTTCTCCCTTTTTGCAGATCCTAAGTGGCAATGGGTGTGGGGACATGCAGAGAGAAAGAAAGAAACAAGAAGAGAGGGACTCCACTGAAGAGGAGGGTACCATGGTGGTCATGCTCCAGGGTAAAAAGAGGACCAACTCTCCTTGTCTCTCTGTCCAGTGGCCACAACCCCCTGTCACAGTATGAGTTTTGCTCTCCCTTCCCCATTCACCATCTCCTCACTACTTTGACTTGGCCACCTATTTCAGGGTTTATGTTTTAGTTGTTTTCATCTGAGTCTGCAAAGGGAGAGAGTAATTAGCCAGAGGTTATTCATACAGGAATAGAAAAGGGTGGACCACAAACTACATGGGTCCTGATGACATCAGAAAAATGTCTTTTTAAGACTTAAAGAAATGTTTCAGAGTCACAAGATGAGATGGTAATGCCTGAAGACTCAGAAACTGAGATGTGAACATTGAGTCCCAGACTTGGGATTCTTTGGCTCTCTGAACAGGATACTCCAAGGTACGCAGTATGGGACCTTCACTGGACAGTCATTGATCCCCCAAGAACAATATGCCCCAGATAAATTTCCTAAAGACATAACTCAAGTATTTATTTTTCCTTTTGCCCCAGCAAGCCCCATGTGTTGACTCAGCAGGCAATGGATGTTAAGGTCAGACGTACTTAAAAAACAAAAACTAGAAATGGCTCCCAACCTAACAGAAAGTGAAATAAACAACAAATGGAAATGCAAGAATATAAACAACATTAGCTTGATTTAGTTTTTTAATTTGTGTATATGTTTTACTGAGTCTTCATGTATCATGCACTAGAATGTAGTTCCATGAAGGCAGAGTTTTTTATTTAGTTTGTTCATTGCTGTAGTATCATCACTTAGAAAATGCCTGGCGCATAGCAAATACTTGAGATATTTGTTAAATGAATGAAGAAATTAATATATAATAGGAAAAAGTGCTTCAAAATGTTGATGAGGTAGAGATATTATAGATGAACTGTATTTTTTCTTTTTAATATTTTGCATTTTCCAACTTTAAAATAACTATGAATTACAACTGGGACAAAATAAAGACTAAAAAAACTTCCAGATGATTAATTTTTAAGGCATATTAGTGTATTTAAAATAATATAAATATTTTTGCAAAGGGGAAGGGGGCACCTGGCTGGCTCAGTCAGTACAGCATGTGACTCTTCATCTCAGGATTGTGAGTTTGAGCCCCACACTGGGCATGGAATCTACTAAATAAATAAACAAATAAATAAATAAAAATAATATAGATATTCTCTCTTTTTTACTATATGCCCTGGGGCACCGAGACATGCAGGTCAAACTAGAAGACATTCAGCATGGAGGCTGTATTTTAACTCAGGACCTATTATGTATTTGGGTACTATGGACACAGAAGGCTGAAGATGATAAAGCCATTGCCCTTAAAGCAGGTCATAGGAAAGAAAATCTGAAAGGGTGGTATAAAGCTTTAAAAAAAATTCTTGGGGTGCCTGGGTGGCTCAGTGGGTTGAGGCCTCTGCCTTCGGCTCGGGTCGTGGTCCCAGGGTCCTGGGATCGAGCCCCACGTTGGGCTCTCTGCTCAGTGGGGAACCTGCTTCCCCTCTCTCTCTCTGCCTTCCTCTCTGCCTACTTGTGATATATCTCTCTGTGTCAAATAAATAAATTAATTAATTTTTAAAAATCCTTGCCGGGGCACCTGGGTGGCTCAGTCGATTAAGTGTCTGCCTTTAGCTCAGGTCATGATCTCAGAGTCCTGGGTTTCAAGCCCTGAGCAAGAAGCCTACCTCTCCCTCTCCATCTGCTGCTCCCCCTATTTGTGTTCTCTCGCTCTCTCTCTCTTCAGATAAATAAATAAAATGTTTTTTTAAAAAATCCTTCCAATTGTATTCCGTTTATGATTTTAAATTATCACAATAGAACAAACAGAGAATTTCTGAGGAAATTTTTAACATTACAGATGAGGTTGTGTTGCTGAGAAATGGAGTTGCTTGGTTAAGGTCAAGCTGTTAGAAAGTAGTAGATCCATACACACCCAGGTCTTCACACTGCCCTGTGTTTGTCAGCTTTCCAAAGAGCTGCCACAAGGAAGCTCTGCCCAGGTCTGGGGCGTGGGGGGGCGGGTGGGGAGACTGTTAAGTAGAAATTTGTGCTTTTCTAACTATATGTGTCTATTTAAATTTAAATTAATAAAAATTAATTAAACATTAAACATTCAGTGCTTCAACTGTGTTAGCCACATTTCAAATGCTCAATAGCCGCATGCAGGTAGTAGTTATTGAATGGGACACTTAACCAATTGAGCCACCTAGGTACCCCATTACTGGTGTAACTTAAATTTGCAATTGTATGTCTAAAAGAGTCCTTTTAGCAGATAAAAAGGATAATTAATTAACATGTACTGAGCACTTACTCTGTAGTAGACTCAGGGGGCCATCTCTCACTCAAATGGACTTGGAGCCATCATCTGACTTGTCCCCAGTCACACAGTTTCTAAGTGGTGAGGCAGGCATGTGAATCTAGGCTCCTGGCCCCAAAGCCCATCCTCTTCACCATGAACCCTTACTCAGAAAATCGTGGAGAAGCAACTCTTGGTATCCCTGAATAAAAATGAGTTTTCAAATTCTCTGCTGCTGGAATGTCCTCCTCATTGCTTGTCTCCTAAAGGATACAGACTGTCCCTTCTCCCCAAGTCACAATCTATCCATTTCTTAAAGTGTATCACACAGGGAGGCAGGTGCGGGGATGGGTGGAACAAGTGAAGGAGATTAAGAGTACATTTATCTTAATGAGCACTGAATAATATATAGAATTGCTGAATCACTATATTGTACACCTGAAACTACTATGACATTGTACATTAATTATACTGGAATTTTTTTTACAAAGTGTATCCTAACATAAAAATAATTTTTCACATCAAAATACCTCTGCTCTAGAGAGTGCCAACATAGAGGTTCAGAATTTCTATTCCTGAAGGTTTCCAATAATAAATATTCGGGGCGCCTGGGTGGCTCAGTGGGTTAAAGCCTCTGCCTTCGGCTCAGGTCATGATCCCAGGGTCCTGGGATCGAGTCCCGCATCAGGCTCTCTGCTCAGCAGGCCAGCCTGTCTCCCCCTCTCTCTCTGCCTGCCTCTCTGCCTACTTGTGATCTCTGTCTGTCAAATAAATAAATAAAATCTTTATAAAAATAAATAAATAAATAAATAAATATTCATTCCTTCATTGTTCCATATAACAAGTTATCAAATGCCTTTTATGTGACAGGCACAGTCCTAGGCAATGAAGAGCAAACAATGGTTAAGGGAGGAGGTTCCTGCTCATGGGGCTTGTGTTCTAGTGGGAAAAATAGACAATAAACAGGTAAGCCAATAAATAGAAATGATAAACACATTGTAAAAAGTAGTAGGAAGGAAATAAACAAGATGCTAAGAGCTGTGCTAGGGGAATAAATGCTGGTCATTGGGCATAGGGATAACTTCTCTGAGAAGCTCACCTTCAGGCCGATACATGAAGGATGAGAAGAAGCCTGTCATCCAAAGAGCCTAGGAGATGGCATTCCAGATGGAGAGAACAGAACATGCAAAGGCCTGAGGCAGAAGAAAGCTTAGCTGGTTCTAGGAGCTGACAATCTTTGGAGCGTAAGAGGGTGAAGGGAAAGCTAAGTTGAGGTTGGACATGCAAGAAAGAGCCAGGTCATGCAGGGCGTGTGGGCCAAGATAAGAAATTTGCATTTTATTCTAAGTGGGATTTTATGTTTTATGCTTTATGTTTTATGTTTTATGCTTTAGCAGAGGAATGGCATGATCATAGTACCTATTCAATAATATTTGTTGAACAAGCAAATCGGTCAAGGGCATTGTAGAACTGATTCTAGTAAGAAGAGCTCTATTTTTTCTTCTGAGAATAGTAAAGTGGCAGCTCTAACTTATGAAACACCTTTTACATGCCAATTGTGCATTCATTAACGGTCCTCGCAACAATCTAGTGAAGTGGTGTAATTATCATCCCCTTTTTGCTATTATCATCCCCTTTTTACCGAAACTGAAATTCACAGACATACCTTCAACACATTTACTCAAGTGTTTATTGAGTACCTTGTGTCAGGCTCATGGATAAGTGGCAGATCTAGTCTGAACTGAAGACTGTTTCTGAAGCCAATGCTCTTTTACTAAGTTATACTATGTCTAGTGAAAATTAGAGAATTGAAAAATCTGTAATCTCCCTAGATTTGCTCTGTAACTTGTAGGTAACAGCAAGTACAAAATGGGAGTTGGCTAGGTTGGGTTTAGAGCATTCCGTAAGCCTGTACCCCTGACCTTTTATCCCCAACTCAGAACACTACTATGCATGACACCAGGATATCTTGTCATGGGTGGAGACAGGGAGCTGGCCGGCTCCATGTGTCTACATTCCCACTTGCTGTCCCAAAGGTCCAACTGCTTGCAGATCCCCGACGTGATGCTCTGATTGCTAAGTCTAGTCTGGCACAGGGACAGAGGGACTCCGAGGCCGAGGAGTTGAGAATTCTTGCTGGCCGCTTGGGAGGGCCAGATAACACAAGTGAGACGCTGGCATGCTAAAAAGAGGGAGTGCTATTTTGAGAATCTGTTCAAGTAACGTTTCACAGTGGAAAAAATGGTGGCACTCTGCACAGGATGTGACCTGACGGGAGTTGTCTCAGGCGTCAGGGCCCTGGGTTTCTAATTTTATTGTTAAAACTTGCAATTTGAACTGAAAATGGCTGGACCCTAAGAAATAGGTAAAGATCGGTATGAAATCTGGAAAAATTTTCTGGAAATGTTATGGATCAAGATTGGGATCTATTAAATACATCATGCCATATCTATACAAGGAATACCATGAAGCTATTAAGATGATAATATGAAGCTCTATTTGCCTACAAAGAAATATGTTCATACTACATTTTTCTGTGCAAAGAGATGATTGCAAACAGAGTGCACACTTACGGCACCATTTTGTAAAATACATGCACATGTATATGTGTACAGATAAGGTTTGGAAGGAGATATTTTTAAAAGGTATTAGGTATTACTGGGCCTTCATATCTGTATTTTACAAACTTTTTACCAGACATATTCCCTGTATGTGTGCAACCAGAAAAAAAATGAAGCAATTGCCATTTTGAAGAAAAAAGATGGTGATCTAAGGGGTCCCTGACCAACTGATTAAGGGGAATCCTGTAAGGTAAAGATTAGGTAAGAAAAGGCCAAAGTCCTTAGCATGTGCTTGGTTTTCATCATCATGAAAGAAAGTGTTCTATTCCTGAAATTATATCAAATTTCTTATACTGTGATGATTACATGTGAGATCAAGATTAGATGTATAGTTTTGGGTTCAAAGAATATCTGAAAAGTCAATGAAGGAAAAAAGAAGAAATAAAAACTAACTAGCCATTATATCCACACATTTATAGTCAGTTCACAGGAACTAATTAATATGGAAAGCTTTGGCTGGGACCAGGACCACTATTTACATAGGGGTAATAGAAGTCTACCGAAGGCAGAGAGCTCTGTGAGAAAAGAAACTAAATGCTGCAAGAGTTTCAGGTACCTTGACCACAAGAGTTAATATAATGGACACACTGCAGAGAGAAAATAAAACTTACCTCTCCATGTGCTAGTGTCACAAATCAACATGTGCTGCCATGTTAATTTTCTTAGCTCTTTAATTTAGAGGTATGGTTTTTTCCTCTCAAGCTCCCCTTGACTGGATATTCTGCCTAAATGTCAATGCATTTAAACTGCATAACATTTTGAGTAAATATTTAATTGGAAAGAGGGTTTTTTTTATTAATACTTTAAAAAATATATTAAATATTATGCAATTATCACATGTAGCACAAAGTTCTCTGTGGCTGGGTTTGGGTTGAATTGTGTCTCCCCAAAATTCATATGTTGAGGTCCCAACCCCCAGTATCTCAGAATGTGAACTTATTTGGAAATAGAATTAATACATAGTTAGTTAATTTGAGGTCATGCCACTGTAGGGTGGGCTTTTAATACAATATGACCAGTGTCCTTATGAAAAAGGGAAATTTGGACACAGAGAGATGCATAAAGGGAAGATGATGTAAAGAGACACCGGAAAAGAGACCAAGAACAGATTCTTCCCTCACTGCTCTTAGAAGGAGCCAACTCTGACATCTTGATTTCCAAGCTGCTAGTCTACAGAACTTAAAGACAATAAACTTCTATTGTTTCAGCCACCCAATTTGGTGTACTTTGTTACAGAAACTTTAGCAAATGAATACAAGAAACAATATATCCTAAGGATATGTGTGTGTTAAATTCTAATAATAGGCATTTGAGTTGGATCATCATATTTTCCTCTTCTATAGGGGATATCACCAGCTCTAAGTGAAGAGCATGCCTAAGGCCAGTCCAAGTTGGAAGTTATCTCCGTGTTCTCTTTCTATATCTGGGTTCCTCCAGAAACTGTTCTCAATCCAATCCTTAGAAGGATATCACAAATGGTAAACCCATTTATCCCAACCAAACCAATCCCTTGAAGAGATGTAGACATTTTACCCATCAATAGCAGAAGGAGTCCTGGATCTATTATTACTGGTAACATGGTAAATTGAAGGAAGACTTTGTGCTTGCTGAGTTTTCTCCAAGGGAAGAAAACCATCATCTAAAATGAAAAGTCTTAAGGATCTGTGAGCAGTGACAGAGCCTCTCTCCACCATTTCACTTTTATGTCCCCAGTTTTAGTTCTCTGCAAGACATTTATGACATTTTTGTTTGTTTATGATCTGTCTCTCCCTTCTAGAACGTGAGATCCATGAGAGCTGAGACCTTGTCTATCCTGTGCCCCACTGTATCTCTGGTGTCTGGAGCATAGCAGCCTTTAATAAATGTTTACTGAATAAAGAAATAGATCATTTTGAAGTAAATTAACAAAGAAGTTAAGCAGTTTTATAGGATGTTGCAGTCAAATTCTATTGATGTCAATTCTTAATGCTAGTGTAGAAGTAGGAAGATTTTTAACAAAGTCAGGTACACCACACACTCTATGAGAGGCTGAAGGGTTTCTTCCTTAACCCCATACGGAAGACATAATGGAATGATGGGCGCTGTGTAGAAGTAGAGGAATCTTAATATATGATAATGCATTTTAGGCTGAAAATCTGGCACAATCAACAGAAAAGAAATGTTTCTACATAAGGCTAGTAAATTAAATTTCCAAATTTATTCACAGGCCTAATGACTTATTTGATTTTTGTAGTACCGGCATGGTAGTTAAGATCAGAGTCTCAATAGTCAGACAGTCTAGGCTTAAATTCCAGCTCTGCCCCTTTTTAGCTGTGTGACCGTGGACCCAAAGTCAAATAAGCTGATTAAGTTATTCAGTATGGAGGTAATAAGATAGCAAAAATATTTTTATGAGTTTGAATGACATATTCCTTCTGTCACTCAGGGGACATGATAGGATATTCTTGCTTTACAAAAATGTTTTTACATCATCCTGATATCATGTAGTCCCTACATATAAGGCTTCTAAAAATATCCATAATAAATGTTGGGTTGTTTTTGCCTCTGAAAAAATTTACATAAGGAAACCTAAAAGAAATATTAATCTCCTGTAACCAAATGCATACAAGTAATGGTTTTCCTTGTTTTTTTAAAGTACCTTACATATTTTAAAGTACTGCAGTATAATAAATCCATTTGAATAGCCTAAGAAACACTAATGTCTCTTATATTCTTAGATTAGATTAGATTAGATTAGAATAATCTCTTTATATTAGATTAGGTTGATTTCCCAGTGATTTTAGTAGAAGTGCCACACAAAATGTAAAAGTCATGTCACTGTCTTTCAAGGAAAACTCAGTAGGCTTACCAAAAAAAATAATGCAGTAAGTGGATAGATAGATAGATAGATACACATGTAGTCTATGCTCCAATCTATCCAAGAAAGCCATAAAGAAGCAGGCAATAAATACACATGAAAGTGTGTTTGATAGGGGCACCTGGGTGGCTTAGTCAGTTAAGCATCCAACTCTTGGTTTTCGGCTCAGGTCATGATCTTAGAGTCGAGAGATAGAGCCCTGTGCGGGGGCTCTGTGCTGGGCACGGAGCCTGCTTAAGATTCTCTCTCCTTCTCCCCTTGCCCCTCCCCACCCTGCTTGAGAGCTCTCCCCTTCAAAAAAAAAAAAAATATGCTTGATAAATGAAGATAAGAAAAAATAAATAAGCATATACAAAAGATGGATAATTAAATCAGGATTATGAATTAGAGTGTTTAAATGGTTAAATAAATGAAAGGGACGGATTGTTATTAAATGTTTATGATGTTATGTTTTGAATTTCCTGGCCATTGTAGCAATAAGGAAGGAGGAAAAAGCAAATTAGATGCAATCACTGCTTCTCAAACTTCCCCATTTAAGGGGCGCCTGGGTGGCTTAGTGGGTTGAGCCTCTGCCTTAGGCTTGGGTCATGATCTCAGGGTCCTGGGATCGAGCCCCGCATCGGGCTCTCTGCTCGGCGGGGAGCCTGCTTCCTCCTCTCTCTCTGCCTGCCTCTCTGCCTGCTTGTGATCTCTGTCTGTCAAATAAATAAAATCTTTAAAAAAAAAATTCCCCATTTAAGTTCAAGGAGAATGATTTCTGGAGTATGTAAACTGAAACAGTTCACCAGAAGTAAAAAATCATTTTATGATTTAGTATAAGAATTAATGGTCACAGACCTATACCCCTGAAGCAAATAATACATTATATGTCAAATAAATAAAATTAATGGAAATACTGTGTTCTATCACTAATGCATTGAAATTTGTTTTAATAAAAAAATAATGATTTTTCTTGTCTCTGTCTGCATAGAATTTGTTCTCCAAAATGAAGTAGCATGTTGATCCTTAACACCATGTTCCCACAACATCATACATTTCCTTTTACTCCTGGGAAGTAAATATGCAGTTTCAAAAACATGTTTACAAAACTCTCATCTGATTTATTTGTTAAAATCAGTCAACAGACTTTTCAAAGTAAAAAATTTAAATTTAAGTATAACACATGAGCAGGGTTATACTCCAAGAAATAGTATTAAAAAGAAATAGGTTTTACTTTATAAAGACTGAAACTCAGTCTTGAATTGGCTCAGGCCCTGACTGGCCTTAGGTAATCTGCTCCTAATCTATATTCTAATCAAAGCTAAGAAAAAAAAATCTTTGTGGAGGAAATAAGATCATTCAAGGTGTATAATTTTTCATATTAAATATCTAGCATTCATTTTAAAATTACCAGACATACCAAAACCTGGGGCCAAGAGGAAAAATAGGCAATAGAAATATACCCACAAATGATCCAGTAGAAAGGCAGTAGTTGCCTTGACCAAGAAAAGTAAATTTCAAACCATTACATATACAGAAGGAGAAACTTAAGAACCAAGCTGATTTGCCTCTGTCTGAGAAGTTCAGGATTTGGAGGCAACAGGTAGCATAAAAAGTGGAAGGCAACTTAGGGTTGAAAACTAGTAATTAGTTGGAAGTCTTTAAATGGAGCGGTTTCATCACCAGTTCCTCCATCCAGAAAGGTAACTCTCCCAACTAACAGGAAATTATAAATTTATTATGTGAATAAATTGAAATCAGAATGGTTCCAATTTATGGTTGGAGGGTAGAGTGAAACGTGAAGCTAAAAACACTGATATTAAATGAACATCTGCTTATCGAATGTGAGACACTTAGATCCTTTTTCAACCTGCTCTGAGAACCCCAGGAACCTGTTAGTCTCCCCTAGCAGTACTGTTCTTGGGAAGATTTCTTTGCAGGTGACAGTATTTGGATTTCTTAAAGAAATAGCCATCTCTCAACCACACAATCTTAAAATGAAGCCCATAGTTAGCAAATTTCACCAAAAAAAGAAATGCTTTTTAGTGCCTTTCATATTAGTAGAGAGTCAAGAATCACCAGACATTTGAAGAAAATCACAAACACAAGACAGAAGGAAAAATAAATAGGAAAAAAAAAAAAAGAGGAGAGTGCTTGGAGGAAAAAAAAAGAGAAATTATGCTGGAAATGGAAGAAAACATATATTTAACCTTGGGGAGATAGTAGAAGATAATACATCCATAGAATAAAAACAAGATACAGTGAAAATGAAACAGAAGAAAAGATAAAACATTTGGATATTTATTTTTTTTAAGATTTTATTTATTTATTTACTTGACAGAGATCACAAGCAGGCAGAGAGGCAGCCAGAGAGAGAGGGGGAAGCAGGCTCCCTGCTGAGCAGAGAACCCGATGTGGGGCTCAATCCCAGGACCCTGGGATCATGACCTGAGCTGGAGGCAGAGGCTTTAACCCACTAAGCCACCCAGGTGCCCCAACATTTGGATACTTAAAATAGAATAGCTAAAATCAAATTTAATTGGAATAAAGGAATTAGAATATGAAGTTAAAGAAATATCCCAGAAAGTAGAATAAAAGAGATGAAAAAGAGAAGAGAAAAAAAAAGACTTACAAGATCAATTCACGGAGTCTAAAGGTTAGAATCTCTAAAGTGAGAGACAGAGAAAATAGTGGAGAGGAAATTATCAAAGAATTAACAAGAAAAATATCCTGTAACTGAAAAGCTTAAGTCTTCAGGCTGAAAAGATCCCATAAATGCTAGGGATATTTTTAAAGATACCCATGGCAGGGCACAAATCAAGAAATTTTAGAATACCTAGGATAAAAAGATTCAAAAGCTTTCAGAAAAGAAAAGAAAAGGAGCTACTGTCTCAAGGGCCTGTAGTGTCAAATTCACAGTGAATGTGAGAAGATAAGGGAGAAATGCCTTCAAAATTCAGAAGGAAACTGGTTTTTAACCTTTAATTCTCTACCCAATCACACTACAACTCAAGTCTAAGAATAAAATGAAAATCTTTTACATATATGTGAATTAAAAATATTAGCCTATTATGAAATAATATTAAGAAGTTATTTGAGGGGTGCCTGGGTGGCTCAGTTGGTTAAGCGACCCACTCTTGGTTTTGGCTCAAGTCATGATCTCAGGGTTGTGAGATAGAGCCCTTCGGCAGGCATAATGTGCTCGGGATTCTCTCTCCTTGTCGCACTCCTTTTCCCCACCCTCCCAACTCCTGCTTGCTCCCTCTCTCGTTCTAAAAAAGAATAATAAATAAAATAAAATAAATAAATAAAGGAGTCATTTGAAGCTGTTCCTTGGCAAAATGAGAGGAAGACTGATAACCTATAAGTGGGGGCCCAGCATAGGAAAGTGCAGGCAAATAATGTTAGTATATAATATCTAAAGTTGAGAAACCAAGAAATAGTAGCACTAGCATTTATTTAGACATGTGTCATAAATATAAAAGAAATAGCCAAAAATCTTGAAGTGATTGCCTCTGGTAAGCAAGTCTGGAAGAAGAGACGGTTAGAGCAGGGTTACTACTGTTTTCCATTATAAACTTTTTAGAACTATTTGAAGCTTAAATTCTGTACATGAGTACTTTGACAAAAATTTAAAAGTCTACTGATTTCTAATGATATGGATTTAAGACTGATTAATATAATCACATTTTTTCCCAAAGGTATACTAATTTAGTCTCCCATCAACAATGATGGAGAGTAGGTGGTTATTTTATATATGGTTTTTGTTAATAGTATTGAATAATTTTAGCAAAGGCTTTTCTGCAAAATGCTAATGCTATGGAAAAACTAGGAGTGACACAGGAGAGAACCTATATTAATGCATGCTTAAGGTAGTATTTACATCAGCAGCCATTATGGTGTAGTAGAAAGAATTAGATGAACCTGAGTTCAGACTGACAATGGGACACACTCATTAGCAGGATAAGTTCAGAAAAGTTACTTAAATTCTTCTGGTATCAGTTTCTCCATCTATAAAATGGGGTGCTAACACCCACCTTGATTCATAGTATAGTCTGCCTGAAAGAGAAAGGGAAAGAAGGAGAGAGAAGATAGCAAAACATACTAGCATTCTAGTAAATTCTATCTTCTGGTCCACTACTCTCATTCAGAATCGATACAACTGAGTGTCATAAGTAACTTGATTCAGTTAATGGCTCTTATTGGGTCTTTCCCCTCCTCCAGAAACTGTCACTAAGACAAGAATGTGAAAGTTAGTAGTTTGAGAGGTGGTTCCAGGAACTAGCAATAGGGGAACAGGGACCTGCAAGAATATTTCTCAGCATTACTCCAACTACAGGATGAAGAAACAGAGGTAAGTATCTACCAATTCGCATATGTCATTAATTGAGAACTGCTTCTAAGGGTCCATTAAAAGCTTGAGTACTTCTAATGTACCCCCTCTTATCCTCAAAGCAAGCTTTGGCGACCAGAAAATGCTCTTGGGGAAAAATCAGTATTGGTTATCTTATTTAACTGTAACTAGTTGATTACATTATTTTGACTTCTTCAAATTTAATCCCAATGAAATTAAATCACGAAACTGGAACATTATAAGAGAGCTTTGAACAACGGAAAACAGGTATGAATCAAGCCTCCACAATGTGAAAGTTAGAAATTTCAGACTTCAATTTCTTAGGTTAGTTTCAGTTATAGAAATGTGAGTTAAAATGTTATTTAATGTTTGCAGAATTTAAATACTGTGCTGAAATTGCCTTCTCAGAAAGATAAGGAAAATTTGTTTAGAGACTATTTAAATTCCTACAAGCACAAAAGTACTAAGAACAAAGAGCATTTCTGGAGATTTGCCAGGTAGGGCAAAGGTCTTTAAAATTAAACTATACATGCTCTGATCCTTGTTACTGTAGTTAAAAATTCTAATGAACTTTTGTCATTCTTTTGGCTGGCCAGCATCTGAACCCCATTCTATGTTTGGGGAATTTCTGACCTTGTCTTGATAGGATCCAGAAACAATCTCCCACTATAAGAATTTAAAGTTCCAGATAATCACTTTTCTAGCTTTCTTTGCAGTCAAGTATGGACACATGGCCAAGGATGAGCCAAGGAGAAGTTCCCTTCCTAAAATCTGAATGGGAGATCTAGTGATTTATAGAAGCAGGAATGGTAGACAACCATCTCTGAATGCAGTGGCAGTTGCAGCAAGATAGTTTCTGGGGGCAACGGTGTTGCTATGGTAGCTCTTTCGGTGACACGTGAGATGAGATGACGTAAGTTGAGGCAGCTAGTAATTGGTAACACTGGCAGTGTTATGTGATGTCTTCACTTGGCCAGGTCTTTGAAGTGGTTAGGGTTTTATGTCTGGCTGCTTCTTTTCCAGCTTCCTCAGAAATTCTGTAAGCAGTATCTTTTAATGCAGCCTAGTGAATACTTCAGTGAGGTAAAGCTTCAAAGCTGATTTCAGCTAGCTACAACCCGAAGAGTTCAAAATTCAGTATCAGGAAGTAGGGTGTTGTCAGCAGCAAATGCGAAAATGTGGAATTGGCCATGTCAGACTTCTCAACATACTGCTACTCAGTACTAAGAAACTAAATCTTTCAAATGCCTATTTCAGATACGACCATAGGAAAAATAAACTGGGAGATTATTCCAAGAGGCAGAACCAGGGATCATGAAAGACATGATGAAGGGCATTCCCTAAAGAGAGTGGAAAGAGGGTCAGCCTCACTGACTGACAGGGACTTACTCCTCTCCCAGGCAGGAGTCTCACCATCCCTGTGTAGTCTGGATAAGGTATGTGTTACGGGGAAGTGACTGGAAGTGGTTTTCTGCTCTTGCCCTTTCCCAATCAGACTTTATATTGTAGTCTATTGCTGAACCATGAAGAGCAAACACAGTAATGGATCAGAGGAGACAAATGAACATTTGTATTAATCATGCTTCTAGCTTCTGTAAACATGATGCTTTGACATCTGCCCTGCATGCATATGCCAGACACACCTGGTTCTGGACAACCCGGTAATATGCCCGAGTTACCTTGCCTTGGCAAATTGCCTCCCTTGTCACCTTCTCCATCCCCCTCCAGGAATCCTCCCTAGGGTGTGACTTTTAAACACAAGTCAGTCAATCCAGAGTCTACACCCCAGCTGCTTTCCTTGTAGGGTTCTCATACCCTGGGTCACTATATACCCATCCTAAATACCCCAGGGCCCGGCAACTAGGGGAAGCCTCTTTGCCCACCAAATTATTCAAAGCAGCTGATCTTAAACCTGTTCACCTGCCTCATCCATTTCTTCTTGCAGAAACCACAATAAAGCCTCTTGCCCATAGTCCCCCTTTTCATCTGCCTCATGACTGACCCATGTACTTCTCCATGAAGCCACCTTGGCAAATGTATACTCTCTTGGAACTGTGAGTGCAATAAATTATCTTTGATGACACTCTTACCATGACTAAATAATGGTGTTAAAACTACATAACCCAACAATCCTGAACTTGGATGTAGTAACCTGATGAAACTTAAGATTACTTCCTCTTAGGGAGTATGTGAATAATTTCAACAAAGGCCTGAACACCTTTTAAGGGTCTGTAGAGATATCAGGCAATCAGAGAGGTGGACTACAGCAAACATTGTTGGTTTTCTACTCAACATCTGTTACTGTCTCCTTTCAGGCAAAACACCAGTTTTATTCAGGTATTAATCCGTCTCTTCACAGACTCAAGGATCATGACCCTTTTCCTCCTCCAGAATTACATTCCATTTGGACTGAGCCAGTCTCAGTGGTCTCTTTCCCCTTGCCAGTGAATGACTCAGGATTGAGCAGGGATCCCGGGTATGGGCAATAGGAGATGTTCTAGGGGGGGTTCTGGAAAATTTCCCCGACTGCAAAGAGGACACTGGATTAAGTGGCTCTTTCTGTTGGTGGACACTGCTGTGCTGACAGAGCCGGAACTGTAGTCACTTTACTTGTAGGAAACCTGAGGATAAGGCCAAAGGCAAGAAAGTGTAACGAAAGACTCACCAGAAAACAAAGCCAGAATAATGTATCATGGTTGTAGCCTTCTCTTCATTTGGACTTCTTGATCTGTGAGATAGTAAATTTTCTTTCTTAAACTCGTTTGAGTCAAAGGCTTTCATTACTTGAAGCCCACAGCCCATAGCCCATAGCCCATTCCAACAAATCTCCCTTTCATTAAAGAGTTGGTAAGAAACAAAGTTTTCCAAGAGCTAGCAGTGTCACTCTAAAACTTGTAAATGTGATCTTTCATCACATACATTGCTATCATTTAATTACTTACGTAAAGCATGATTGTTAAAATTGTACTTGTTCAACTACATTATAAAGTGTTAATTACAGGAAATTCTGTTTGTTCACTTAAGCTGCCTATGAACTCTCAAGCCTTTTGTTGATTAATTCCCCACTACAAATCCTGGATGAGTGTGCTTATCAAAGAGAATCTTCACTGACTCCCACAGCTGTTGAAAATAAAGCTCTCTCTGATAGCACATCCAAGCATTGTACAAAGCTTTGTTCTTGCACAATTTGCAAACTTCTTATATTTGAACCACATCTATTTCTTTGACACAGATTATTGATTCATCAGACCACTGATACATTCATGTGCTCTCTATGTTTAGATTTCTGATTCTGGGGCCCACTACTGAAAAAAACCTAGATGCTCTACATTCTTCTTCCACATTTAGTCCTTTATTTAACTGGTTCATGGCCAAGCTAAGTCAGGGCTGCTCTTGACAATCCTTGAGGTAGTCTATTTCACACATTCATGGGATGCCTCGCTGTGCTTGCCTGACAAAGCACACACAATCCCTACCTGCAGCCCCTTTTTTTCCTAGTTAAGTAACTACCCACTGCTTTTAAAATCCATCCAGGTTTAAATTAAAGCACCAGCCACCCATCAAATTCAAACTAATATTGCAAAGGCAAACAGAGTATCCTCAGCTTTGAAATGAGGGGCAGGAAACTTGAAGAAATGGTTCATTTCAGTTGTCAAAAATGTTAACTTTCACCAATTCACGAAAAAGTAGTAAGTTGCTTTAAGCTTATTTTACAGTTATCATTATCAAGAGTCTGTACCATCAAAATACAAGCTGAAATTCCATCCAAATTACATGAGTTAGGTAAAAATGTATGAACCAAAATATCTAAATATAAATTGTGGTTATATGACTGTGTACAACACTCCAACTCTGTGAAGGACTGGCATCAAATGTCTGATAATAAAACATGTGACTATGAAAATATTCTTGTGAATCCATGTGCATATGAAAATATTCAGGGCCCATTTTATATTCATAAACTCTGGAGGTTGAGAGAGAGATTTCAGGCACAGTCCTTAAAAATAACTAAAAGCAATGAAAAAGAATAAATTCCTCTTATATCCAGCAACACTGATGAACTTCATCAATATATTGAAAGGAACAAAAGCAAATGCAAAAATACGAACTATATGATTCATTTCATGCGATGTTCAAGGTGGAGTTTGGAAAAAACGGTTATGAGATGCTGTATCTTCGTTTAGATAATGGTTAAATGGGTGTATACATCAGTCTGTACAGGTTAGATGTAACTAATGCTGCCACACTGATGCACTTGACAATACTTCACAACGTGGTGTGAGCCCAACCAACCAATAAATTGCTCTTCAGTAAGGTATTTGGTAAAATTTAGTTAGTATTAATAAAACTTATAAATCTGTATTGATAGAACTAAAGTTTCACAGCAGAAGAAGCCATGTCTGTTTCACTTAGCACTGGACACCTCACCAGAGAAGAGTTCAACTGAGTCATTCAGCCAGATGACGGTGACGGAGAGAGGCTGGAATACCATATACCAGGAAAAGACCGACCATGAGAGTCTAACAAGTCTCTCTCCCCGGTCCTTGGGTGGCGACACGGAGTTAACACCCTGTTTCAAGTATGGTGCGTGTCATACAATGTATGGAGGTTTCAGTCTTTGAGCAGCGGGAATGAACATGTCATTAAGGACCAACCTGCTTGAGAAAATGGCTTTTGGTCAGCCCACTTTTGTAAAAGGCAGAGCCCAGATTTCTGCCAAAGAGAAATCTACTCTGCAGAAGAAAATAAATGGAATCAGGGCTGACTGGAGGTTTTTCAGAGAATTGTCAAGATGAACCCTTCAAGCTGGCATTGGGTGTAGGTGGGACTTTGGAGAGAAATACAATGTTAATACAATTCTATTTATTTCCCAAATGAGCTGTGTGGTGAAACCTCATTTCCTCTTTGCAACGTCTGGTAAAATTTGTATTTACAGAGCATATTTCTTTGCAGAGAATGAACATAAATGCTGGGTCCTACTTTTTAAGGTTAGCACGATTGGAACGGTCTCAGTTCCTCTGGGCTGCTGTAACAGAATACCGTAAACTGGGTGTCTTATAACCAGAAATTTCTTACAGTTCAAGAAGCTGGAAGTCCAAGATCAGGGCGCCAGCACATTCAGTGTCTGTAAGAGCCTGCTTCCTGGTTCATAGGAGGCCGTCTTGTGTCCTCGCAAGGCAGAAGGGGTGAGGAAGCTCTCTGGGCCTCTTCTACAAGGCACTAAGCCCATTTGTGAGAGCTCTTCCTTCCAAAGAGCCTGCCTCCAAATATCATCACACTAGGGATTAGGTTTCAACATATTTTGGGGAGGATGCAAACATTCAGTTTATTCCAGAAGGCCAGACTACATGTGCAGATAGCCAATATCATTACCTTCATTTAGTCTGCCATTTTTAAAGAATCCCTGGAAGACATAAAGAAAACGGGCAATGGTAACAAATTAAATTGGGTAGACTCCAGGAAGCTCTTGGCCTGCACTGAAGATGGCCCATATAGTCTAGGAAGTTCTCCTGCATCATGGTAATACGGATGGGATACAAATCAATCTGCCAAACAGGAAGTAAGAAACAGGGTTTCTTTCTTCATTCCTAATGGAATGCTGAGAATAAACCATAGCTTTCAAGTCCCGTTTCCTCCCTGGATTTATCTGCTAGTCTCTATCCTTTACCTTTTTCTCCAACATTCCCAGCCTGATCTTAGCTGGGCTAGTTTAAGGGAGGAGGAAGTTGAGTTTTCCGAAGTTAGGCCGGAGATAACGAGGCAAGAGCACCTTCTTGTGGCTGAGTGGCAGGACAGCAAGAAATGTTAGCTTCTGGATCTACCCCAGGGGAGAGATGCCAGGAAATGATGTGCGGGAAGTATAAGCTTTGGAGTTCTATCATTAAGGTAGGTGGCATTTTCCTTAGATCATTTTTTTAGCGCCACAGGGTTGCAGACCATGAAGTCTGAAGTGCAGAGAAAATAAAGTTTTTAAAGTCATGAATGTATTTTAGCATGAGACTATCGTGCAATTATTTTGCTGTCGCTAAAGCTATCACATAATACATTAGACTGATTTTTTTTTTTGCCTGAGTATATGACAGGAAAACATTTAAATCTATATAGATCAAATCATCTCTAATAGCATTGTTTACCTAGAAGTACTGCATAAATAGTAAGAGCGAGGACATTTAGTTTATATATTCAAATGGGGCTGGATCATTTGGAAGTTGTTCACCGGCAGATTTTTTTCACCAAGTCTGTGTAGATTATAATCCACTTAGTAAAAGATTAGAAACAATGACGTTAACTGTTTTTCCCTCTCCAGCATTTAAGAGAAAAATCCTGAAACTGGTACAGATTTTTGATGTCAGGAAATCATGAAATATAGAATATTTAGCAATCAGGGTGACTTAGCTCATGATAATCAACGTATGGACAATTATAATTTGCATTCCAGTTACTGAAGCTGAGAAAGCCTTGCTCAGGTTGAACATACGGTGAGTAAAAGAACTCTTTTTCTAAGAAATAAGATGGAGAGAGTCTTTGGAGAATGGCCTCACTGAACTGGTAAGTTAGCTTTCTCCGGATTTTGGTGACTTCCCCAGTTCTTCCGTAATTCCTCAGTGCTCTGGCCATTTTCTGGTAAGTCATGGTCTTCCGGTTGCCTTTTCTTTTCCCCCAAAGTTGGGCAAGTTTTTCTTTGTTTTTTGACACAAACTGGAAGATGCCTTTGGTTTTATCTACCCACTGAATACAAGATGCCATCTCAGGATTACACAGGGATTCATGAAGGTATTCAAACAGTCGGAGCTTCTTCCTGCCTAAAATGGAGAAAAATAATGTCATACCCCACCGTGGCTACACACAAAGAACATCCTCAGGAAGGGTCTGTTGAGTGACTACAAAATTCAAAGCTGCATTGGGACTTGAAAATCAGACAACTGAAGTTTCAGGTGGACCATACTTTGCTGGGGATGTTTAAAAAATGTTGTACTGGGGCACCTGGGTGGCTCAGTGGGTTAGGCCTCTGTCTTCGGATCTCAGGGTCCTGGGATCGAGCCCCGCATCGGGCTCTCTGCTCAGCGGGAAGCCTGCTTCCTCCTCTCTCTCTGCCTGCCTGTCTGCCTACTTGTAATCTCTATCAAATAAATAAATAAAATCTTTTAAAAAAATAAATAAATAAAAAATAAAAAATAAAAAATGTTGTACTGTCCTTTACTGGAAAAGGGAAGCCTGATGCCTCTTTATCCGAGTCTGCCCTCTGTCAGGTCATCTTTCTTCTCAATTAAATCTTGACTACCCGTTCCATGTCGTATTTTAGAGCAACAAAACTGAGAAAATGAACTGCAAAGTTTAGTGGTTTTAAATAAAGTGAAGCCCCAAAAGCCATTTTTCACAAAGCAAATCATTTGAAAGGGCTTTATTCAAATGAGCTAAGTCAAATGAGGTAGGAATGTGAATGTATTTTTTAAAAATGCAAAAGAGTATTCAAATATAAAGTAGTGTTAGTGAAATTAGTATCAAAGACTTAGATTTAAAAAAAACAAAAGACAAAAACTGTGGGTCTACCTAGTTACGTGAAATGAAAAAGAACAGAAAAAAATGGAGTGGAAAATGCCACCTTCATTGCCATCTTCATGACATTTTGGTATCATTTATGAGCAGTTAACAATGGGCACTGTGATATTTTTCATTGCTGTGAAATAAAATGGCACTACCAGAGTTTTTCTCTCTTTAGAAATACAGTCCTTTATATTTCATAATGTCTAGACAGAAAACTTTAGGAGGATTTACTGTGATTTTTGTTCAGTTGACTGGATGTCTTTGGCCTAACAGGGAACAAAGGGGGACAGCCCATTTTGTGACTTCTCAATTGGTCTGTAAATACGATGCCTCACCAGATCTGCCAATAGCCTAACATATCCACAGCCGAATTCCCTTTTCCCCTAGAGAGAGTGAATAGTGGATTCCCAAACTGCTTTGAACAGTCTCTGGGGAGTAATACTCTTGCATCAATCATCATTCATCCTAAAACCTCAAAGGTTTTTAAGAAGATTATCTTTTTGCATTATATTATCTTGAAATTACAAATTAAGAAATGAAAGGGACTTACCAAAAAAACACATCATGAATTAAAGTCACAGCCCTAAATAAACTTTGTCTCTTATTCAGTGATCAAATCAATAATGGATCCTCACCTTTTAAAATGTTTTCAGTTTTGAAAAAAGTATTTAAACTTATTTTAAAAAGTATGATGTGCTCAGAGTAAAAGATTCAAACAGAAGCACAAAGTGAAAGTAAAATTCCAGGCTATTCTACTACATATTTTTAAAATTAAAAAAAATTTGCACATAAACATATGCATATTCTTTAAAAATACCAGTGGTATCATATTATTTTGCTTTTTTCAGTAAGTAATAGATCTTTAATTAAGTCAGAGAACAATACAGAAATTAGCTATAGATGGGTAAAATACGCAGCTGTTGAAGTTAACAACGGTTACTTCTGGGACGTATCATAGGAAGAAAGAAGAACATTTCCACTTATTCTTTGTGAATTTCTGAATCCTTGAACTTTTAATAATATGCATTATTACTTTTAAATCATGGAATTAAAAAGGATTAAAACCAAAAAATGTACTTTAGAATTCTTTATCAACACATAAGATATGCCTTCATGCCTTTTAACAGCTCTGTGTTCTGTTTTACGCATGTACTATTTTTCTCTGGGTAATGACTCCCCAAAATAATTTCAAAATTTCAGGTGGAAGAAGAACTTCAAAAACCAAAAATTATGGCTGGTATGTCCCATACTACCAAAGCTTTACACCATAAAACATCAATGAAAAGATACAGGTTTTTCGTTAAAAAATAATAATAGTGACAAACTAAACACCTGGACAGAGGTAGAAGTAATATTCTCCTTGTATTAAATTACTACTAGTGCCTAGTTCAATATTCGATACCAATATCCAGTGATACAGATTTATTTTGTGTGTGA
The DNA here is from genome assembly GCF_963455335.1 of Martes martes. NCBI lineage: Eukaryota > Metazoa > Chordata > Mammalia > Carnivora > Mustelidae > Martes > Martes martes. The sequence continues at coordinate 20,026,988 of NC_137895.1, forward strand.
TTTTCCGCATTATTCCTTGCTAGATTATTGCTGGTATTTAAAATTTTGTTCTAGGATACAGTATTCTGGGATGCATATATAGAACAAAAGCAGTTTTTCAAAAAAAATTCACTGAAAATAATTTAGAAACTGTGATAAAGAATCATTAAAACAATTTCATTGTAAAATTATGATGCATCTTACACATCTCTGTACCTTATACACAGATGCAGTAAGTATGTTCCATTCTTTTCCTTCAACAAACATCACAAGGAACATCCTAATGTTTATCGTGTACACACACACACCCTACGGTATATTGAGAAATAATCCAGAGCCAGGCTATGAGTGTAACGCTTTACACGGACTTTCTCATTTAATTTTTACAGCAATCTTACAATCTTTATACAATTATCATTATTTGTTCTTTGAATGAGGACACTGTGGTACAAAAGGTTAAGTGATTTTTCCAGGCTTACACAATTAACCCAGAGTTCACACTCACTCAGTTATGTAGTCCCTAAGAGTCAAAAGATATTAACATTTAAGTTTTGGTAGTTATTGCCAAACTGCCTTACAAAACTTTGTACCAATTTGTACTCAGTCCAATAGCACATATGCACATATGTGGCCCACAATGTTGCCATCAGAGGCTACTATCCTGCTTTATCACTTTACCCATCTGTTAGGTGAGATCACCATCAGCTTAAATTTATGAAATCAGGATTTCAAATTTATGAAATACTGAGTTATTATGAAACTTCATTTGCAGGAAACTTAATGGAGAAAATAACTTCCATACCAAGCCCTTCACAATTAGGGTTAAGATTGCTAAAACAACTTATGGCAAAGTTCCCCTTTCTACACCCCAAATATAGACACATTATTCATGAATACAGATTTACTTGAGTGAAGTGACACTCTACAGCTTCGCATTTCTGTGAAGCAATGGGAAGGCTCACCCAAGATGAATGGCTTGGAGTGGCTCAGTCTGTCAGGGGTAAATTATTCTTAATCACAGCACTAGGGAATTCTGCAAATGCAGTTCTAAACTCAGGTATGAAATCCCTTTAAAGCTGCTCTGAAGATGACTTGGTTCTTTTACCTATAAAATGACTGATGGATCCACATACCTTTTCCTCCCTTTTGATGGAGAACAGCAGGTTGTACCAGCTGATTTTCAGGGATGTTTGGCAGAGACTGGTGAGTATTTCCTTCAAAATAGAGGTCCGCAGCACTGTTCTATATAAATAATGCAGCAGGATGTTAGTGGGACTTTCCATGTGGCCCCAGCTGATGGCTAAAGTCAAAAGCTGAGGACAAAAAGTGTGCTGAGCATCTCCCAAATTCTAAAAAGCATAATCCTCAACTGCAGCCAAGTATCCCTCCCCGAGCAAACCAGCCTCAAACCCACATGAAGAGAGGACCAAGGGGCGGAAGCTACTCTTTGGCTCTGTGAAGACTTTCATCCCCTTCCTATGAGAAAGAGGAGGGGCTTGCTTCCTCCCTTCTCCCTAAATATACCAGTGAGAAAGGAAAATTTTGAAGAATTATTACTACAAAACTGAAGTGCCAGCACAAAGGGGAAGATGGATTGTTGGATGCCCATCTGGGCATGTGGAAACAAAGGGAGAAAGATGGCAGCCAAGGAAGGGCAGGGCCAGGAGAGGGGACAGGAGGAAGCAGCCTGAACTGTTACCATTACATTCGGAAAGCAAACGTAGGTCTTCATGGGGTAATCTGATGAAGATGACTTGAACCACCCTAACATAGCCCATGTAAGAGGCTTCCCAGCAGGCAGGGAGTCTCCAACCACAGGAGGCTGTGATATGTACTAGGGATTGGAAGTTGAAGAGAGAGCAGGATTGCCGGATTCAGCAAGTAAAAATATTGGCATGCTGTATTTTACCTGGTAACCCCAAGGGGAGGGAGAAGAGGTTACGCTGGAACCTAAATTCCCTGTTCAAAGAAATGTCGTGTGGAAAGGCCCTAACAGAACAATTTAGAGGGTCAGGAAGAGGACATCTGACATAGCATGGTTGAAGGTAGTGACTGAAAAAAAAAAAAAAAAAAGGAAAAGAAAAGAAACATTTCATATTTATACTGCACCACATTAAGATAGCTGGCATTAAGAAAACAATATGGGACACCTGGGTGGTACAGTCCATTAAGTGTCCAACTCTTGGTTTTGGCTCAGGTCCTATTTTCAGGATCATGGGACTGAGCCTTGTATCAGGCTCTGTGCTCAGCACAGAGTCTCCTTGAGTTTCTTTCTCCTTTCCCTCTACCCCTTGCTCCACTCTCTCTCTCTCTCTCAAATAAAGAAATAAATCTTTAAAAAAAAAAAAAGAGGGGTGCCTGGGTGGCTCAGTGGGTTAAAGCCTCTGCCTTCGGCTCAGGTCATGATCCCAGGGTCGCATGGGGCATTCTGCTCAGCAGGGAGCTTGCTTCCCCCACCTCTGTCTGCCTGCCTCTCTGCCTACTTGTAGTCTGTCTGTCAAATAAATAATTTTTTTAAAAAAGAAAGTAATACCAAAAAAAAAAAAAAAAGAAAGTGATACAAAAGAACACATGAATGGAGAGATAGATGGTGGGAACACTTTGTTTACAGGGGGTTATAACAATATCCCTGAGCTGGTCCAAGACATGTAGCTAGCTCTGAGTTTAGAAAGGGAAACAGAGCAGGTTAATACAAGATTATAGGTAAAGCCAATACAGGGGAAGTTTGGGCGTTGCCCTATGGCTTTTAGGGGAACCATATTATTTTGCTATTTTCCAAATGGACAAGAAGCAGTAATGTGAGAACCCTAAAAACACATCCTTGTAGAAGTCATTCAAACCCTCTGATGCTGGGTTAAGAGCAATGACAGAGGGCAGTTTCCTTCTTGACAGCATTGCCAAGGACCACCCATGATGTCCAATGTACACCACTGATGTCCGTGAGTTTTCTCTGCCCAGCTGCCTCTAAGCTGGCTTTCAGCGAGCATACACCAAGTGGAAAGCAGGTGTGAAGAGGGAATTTGCCTGTTACTGGGAGATGATCTACTGGTACATGTACTCACTATTACTGTTCTCCAATTATAGACAGGTTCCTCTGTAGGCAGCATACCATAGCAGGTGGAATTTCCTCTGACTTGAGAGCAGTGGTTGATGAAAGCCAGGTAATTTTTGTAATCTAATTTAAAAACAGAGAAAGAAACTCCAAAAGTCAAAGTTTGTAACTGGGTGTATGTGCCCAATGTATGTATGTTTATATATGCATATATGCTTATATATGTGGTTGCTTCATCATGTGCTCTCTACAACTTTGCATTTCCCTATGTTTACTGCATTATGCTGGTATCACAGTCTTCTTTTTCATATCCCATTTCCCTTACTGGAACACATGTTCCTTGCAAGCAGAGACCCCATAATTTCTTTTATCTTGGAACTTACCACGATACCGTGTGTTAACTCAAGAGGCAAGATACCTATATTTCACCTACACTATCTTTCCATAGTCTACAGGGCAATGGGTAAGGAACAATAAGAATATTTACTCTCAAAGAAGAGAATATTCTCCTGAGTAGAGTATCTCCTGTATGGAAGGTCTGTAAGATAAATTAGAATAACCAAAAAGCCCACTCCGAACAGTTAAAATTGTCAGATAAATATCAACCAGATATACTTAATCGTGCTAGTATTTTTTTTATGTGCTAGTATTTTATGTGCTAGTTTTCCTATATGGAATGTCATTCTCTACATTCTTTGCATTTTCATATATGACACTTTAAATTTACATAAGCTAGGGTTTAACCCTGGCAAGCTTTTCGCCTCTGTTAGAATAAACCTTAGACCCACTAGATAAAAATGCTCTTTTCTGTTAACAATTATTCGTGTGTCTGCGTGACGGAGAAGGCATTTGATGTACCGAAGCCGGTGGACACTTTACCTGGGGAGTACTGAAGATCTCCCGTTGAATGCTGCCTCAGTACCTCGAAAGCATCTTCAAAGGCTTGTCCCAGCTTGTCTTGTTCAATGCAGGACTGCTAGAAAGGCAGAATCCTCAAGTTATGAAATTATCAATTGAACTTAATCTTTCTGATATAAGGGGTGGTTTCTCACCCACGACACTATTGATACGTGAGGTTGGCTAAGTCATTACTGCTGCAGGGGGCTGTCCTGTGCCCGGCAGAAAATCTAGCAGCATCCCTGGTCTCCACCCACTCACTGGATGCCAGCAGCACTCTCTCAACCCTGGTTGAAATCTACTGCTCTATAGCATATAGTATTTAGAGAACAGTATTCGTTCTATGGTATAGTATTTAACATTCTCTTAAAAGTTTAGTAGGAGTTGCATTGCAGGAGATGGATGTGGAAAAAGGGATCGAGGAAATATCTTTAATGGAACAATCTGAATCAGGGCTTAAAATGGAAAAGCTCTTAATTTCAAAAGCATGTCCCCGAGACATAAAATTGAACTTTTTAAAAAAAAATTCAATGTATTCGAGACAAAGAGTGTACGCGGGCAGGGAGGGGCAAAGAGAGAGGGAGGAAGAATCTTGAGGCAGACTCCATACTGAGCATGGAGCCCGATGCAGGGCTTGATCCCACCACCAGAACGTGACCCAACCTGCAACCAAGAGTTGGACCCTTAACCGACTGAACCACACAGGTGCCCCCAAATTAAACTGTTTTGCAAACCATTTCATACCCTTATAATCTGAACCACAGATTACTTTCAAAATGGAGGATACTGATCCTTCAAAGAGGATGCTCATCCTCCAAATCATCCAAGGAAGATTGGAAAATGCCAACTTACCATGCTTCATTAATATATTGACAATTCTGAAAAAGATTAATAAAAAAATTAATAGTGTATTTAATTTGCCTCTGAATTAAAAGATCTTACTCAAAATACTTTCTGAAGATACCCTGTAAAAACCAAAAGTACCATCCAAAGTCTCTTTAATGAGTACACATTTTTCTTCTTACATATTTCCTACAAACATTTTTTTTGCCTTTTTATTATTACAAAACTTTTTAAATGTTAAAGTAGATAAACAGGGTTAATTACCTAAATTGCTTAACTTGTAAGAGAGTATTAAAAATAACTGAAGAGGATATTTAAGTATTTCAAAATCCTTTTTTTTTTTTAAGATTTTATTTATTTATTTGACAGATCACAAGTAGGCAGAGGCAGGCAGAGAGAGAGGAGGAAGCAGGCTCCCCGCCGAGCAGAGAGCCCGACGCGGGGCTCAATCCCAGGACTCTGGGATTATGACCCGAGCCGAAGGCAGCGGCTTTAACCCACTGGGCCACCCAGGCACCCCTCAAAATCCTTTTAAGAATTAAAGTATTTAAGGGGCGCCTGACTGGCTGGGTCAGAAGGGCATGTGACTCTTGATCTCGGGGTTTTGAGTTTGAGCCTCACACTGGGTGTAAAGATGACTTAAAAATAAAATCTTAAAAACAAAAAAAATTCTGAAAATCAGAAAACTTTTTACCTTAGCATAGCTCTCCATTTATAATGTTGTGAGTTTTTTCCCCCCAATCTTTCTGGTGTCAGCCTACTGAGAATCTGGTGAAGAAAGGCTTTCTCTTGAAATGTGAATCTACATTACAAATAAAATTTACCCTGTAAAACCCATCCACTCACTAGGAAAAAATCCTAGGATAGGAACCCGGGTCTACTTTCTAATCCCTGTTAGATTTTGTTCTAAATAAACAGTGATTAATAACAACAACAACATTAAATGGTTTTTTAAAAAAGATTAATGTTCTGCAGACTAAAAACAAACAAATAAATCTACATAACAAGAAAGAGCATGTGGGGGGGGCACCATTGCTTATCTTTTTATTTAGCACAAGCAACTGTTTACACGTTATCATTTACCCCACGAATGCAGTGAGCTTGTTAACACTGCAGAATACAAAGTGATGATATAATCCAACACACTATTATACATATCAATATAATAATTACATCAACATAATACATCAGACACTGAAATTCTATTCAGCTCTTCGAAATCACTATACCATGTCAGTTAAAAGAAAATGTGAGGAAAAAAAAAATCCCTAAAATGAAAGTTAACTATGTGAGGTAACAGGAGTGTTAACTAACCTTATTGTGGTTATTATTTCATAATATATTCGCATGTCAGGATTATCACATTTTCCACCTTAAACTTACACAATCTTTTGTGTCAATTATATCTCAAAAAAGCTGGAAGACAGCTTTCCAATGTGAGAGATGTTGAACAATTTAGCAAAAACTTAAAAAAAATAAAGAAAACCCATAAATCACTGCCTGGGCTATGATCCCTAATAAATATTATCAGTATATGTGTTTTTTTAAAAAGGCAAGTCAATGAACTTTCAATTAATTATCCCTCAACTCATATGCACTAAAGCAAATACATGAATGGTGTAGTTTGAATCAAATACTTAAATGACTTTGACTAAAATACACCACAAAAGACAACTATCCCAACTCTTAAAAGTAGCAAACCCAAAGGGAAAAAAAAACCTCGCAAACGCCATCGATTACTTCAATTGCTTCATCTTTCTTGTATCTGAAAGTTGATACAAGAAACATTCTTTAGGCCAAAGGAGAAAATTATCACAAGGTATTTTGAGAATCAGAAGCTAAACACTTACCAGGAAGACACTTCAGCTCTTTACAAAATAGATGTTTCATTAATATCAGAATCGTTAAGACAGAACTGTCAAGAACTCACTGGCAGAGTTGCATTAAATAGCTGTTTTTAAGGAAGTGCTACAAAAGGGGATTTTTTTTAAAAGATACAGTGTACTCACGATTTCTATTTCATGATACGGCCAACAGACTCCAGGGGCTATTATTTTGAAGAAACACGTAGAAGTTCATATCCCACGGGCCAAAAGCATCCAAACAAACCCCATGAATCCCGCCCAGCATAAACTGCAGCACCTCTGGACCCCACAAACACACTGGAAACCTCTGACCTGACAACTCTTGTTCATCCCTTTTCGTTCCTGTTTTTCCCCCAATTCTAGATCCTGTATTGCCTTTCTTGCCTGGACTATAAACAACCTTCACTCTGGCCTTCCCAAATTGGCCTCTTCCCTTTCAAACCACTTCACTCCTACCCATCGCCTTACTTAAGAGATCATAAACGCTCCGGCTCTTGTCCTAGCACTCCAGGCTCCTCATCCTAACCTTAACCTCATTTACCACAATTCATTTTAGGAGCAGGAAGTGGAGTCCATTGCTATGATCTTCCTTTCATACCTAAATCCAGTAGAGGCTCCCCAACAGTCAGGAATGGCTCATGCGTGGTGATCTGGGATACACTTGAAGCTGCGAATGTGCAGAGAAGTCCAATTCTCTTATTTACCTAAAAGATCTATTGGAAATGAATTTTGGTGGCTTTGATGAAAATTGTGGGGTGCTCCCTCCATCTATAATTCTTCCTTCCCAGGCCATCACCTGCCCAGTTACCCATTCCATTTTACCTGTCTATCAGGGTCTGATCTAGTATCCACAAGTACCAAGCAGAAGTAACTTCCTTTCTGAAACACGTGTCTGAACCAACCTTACCTAACTGCAACCTTCTACCATTTTAATAGATATCACATTTCGCCAGGGGGAAAACCACCTAAGAATTTTTTGTAAACCTTGTGGGTGGGGAGAGAGACTTTTCTGTTTTGCATTGCTGGAATCTGAGCTCACCTTTGATACGGGACTATTGTTCTGGACCGTCTACTTTTTGGACCCAATTTGTTATGCAAATGTAAACACACCTCTCCTCTTCTGAAATGTAGATGTTATAGTAAAGACTGTATAATACTGTAATCACTGATGTTGATGAGGTTTTAATCTGTACCATTTCCATGTCTACGCCCTCCGCTTTGTTCTATCCTATTCATTTATTAAACAAGTATGTATTTCTGAGCTTTTTTCTCTGCTGGACACTATGTAGTATCCAGGGACTATAACCCTGAACAAGTTCTATTGAAGAGAATTTTTTTTTTTAAAGGCAAACTATGCAAGTGTTAGATAATGAGTACTAAGAAAATGATAAGAGAAGGTGATAGGGAGAGAGTATGTAGTCATGATGAATGGTCACGAAAATGCTGAGTAGGGAATGTGTGTGTGAGCTGAAATCTAACAAAAAGAAAGAGTGAGCAAAAGAAATGCCGGGATGCAAAGATCCAGGGAAGTAGCTCCTGGCAGGGGAAGCAACAGGTGTAAAGAACTTTAGATAGAAATGAGTGTGGTTTAGGGTCCCCTGGTGGCTCACTTGGTTAAGCGACTGCCTTCAGCTCAGGTCATGATCCTGGAGTCCTGGGATCGAGTCCCACATCAGGCTCCTAATGGAGCCTGGGAAGTCTGTTTCTCCCTCTGACCTCCCTTCTCATGCTCTCTCACTCTCCCTCCCTCTCTCTATCTCTCAAATAAATAAAGAAAATCTTAAAAAAAAAAAAATGAGTGTGGTTTAGTCAAAGCATAGGAGGAAAGCCACAGGGGCGCAAGCAAAATGAACCCAGGGGGCTGAGAGGCAAAGTTAAGAAAGTAGGAGCGAGGGTCCAGAACAACCCATACATTAAGCCAAAAGAACCAAAAAAATATTTCAGAAGACTCTAAAAATTGCATGTGATAGTAGTTAGTTACCTGCTTTGCCCCATTTTACAGATTAGAAATCTAAACCGAGGCTCAAAAAATCTTCATGGTTTTTCTTAAAGTCTAATTGCAAGTGAGAGAGTGGGTGGGCTGGATCTAAATGCGGGTCTAGATGTGGGAGACAGGCTAGGCCAGGTCTAGATTTGGGTAATTTCATGAACACACTCTCAACCACCATGCTGGAGCCCTGTGTCTGCAGGTTAGGTTCCATCTGACCAGGGTTCTCAGCCCACATGGCTGTCTCTGTAGCACCCAGCAGATACTTACAGGAGTGCAGGCTCGGTACAAATTTGAAATGAATGGAAAAATAAGAGAACTTTCTAAGCCAGTATTCTCCCAACTGGTGTCTCCAGAGTTTATTCTGCAAGATATTGTTAAAGGGACCCTGAAAAAGAATTGAGTGGCAGTCAAGCTTGCTGTTTAGAACCTCCTCAGCCAGGCTGTTTGTAGAGTATATGACTCTTGATCTTGGGGTTGAGTTCAAGCCCCACATTGTGGGGTAGATTGTACTTAAAAAAAAAAAAAAAATCTGGGACACCTAGGTAATTCAGTCTGTTAAGCTCTTGGTTTCGGCTCAGGTCATGATCTCAGGATGAGGAGATTGAGCCCCGTGCACTCAGTGTGGAGTCTGCTTGACATTCTTCCTCTGCCTAAAATAAATAAATAAGATAAATCTTTAAAAAAAAAATCTTTAAGAACTTCTTTAGCCAAAGCAATGAACACACTGATTTTTTTTTTTTTTTTGGACACAACCCAATACTACAGAGAGGAAAACAGAAACATAGTTTTGTGTCCTTTGTAGGGCTAATATGTAAAAACACTTGCAACAACTTGAAAAGATGATGCAGGTCTTTTTAGCATTTTGGAGATCAAGTCTTCTATTCCTGAAGAATCTACTAAAAGCAGCAAGTTCTGTTCCCAGGAAAATGCGATCAGCACACATTATCAGGCAACCTTCCAAGTAGGGCCAACAGAGTCCAGTTTAGGAACTTCTGCAATACTGGATTTTCAAAACCACCTTCTTTGTCAGAGAGAGAGAGAGAGAGAGAGAGAGAGAGCGCGAGCACAAGCAGGGGGAGTGTGGCAGGCAGAGCAGGCAGAACAAGCAGAGAGAAACAGGCTCACTTCCGAGTAGGGAACCAGACGTGGGACACAAACCCAGGACCCTGGGATCATGACCCGAGCTGAAGGCAGTAGCTTAACCAAATGAGCCACCCAGGCATTCCCCTCCACCCTCCCTTTAAAAAAAAAAAAAAAAAAGATTTTATTTATCCATCTGTTGGAGGGAGAGAGAGAGCACAACCAGGGGGAGCACCAGGCAGAGAGAGATGCAGGCTCCCCATGGGGCAAGGAGCCGGATGTGGGTGGGGCTCCATCCCAGGATCCTGGGATCCTGACCTGAGCCGAAGGCAGACGCTCAACCTCAGTTGGTTGAGCCACTCAGGTGTCCCTAAGTACTGCTTTTTAAGCCATTTATACCCAATAGACAAACACATAACAGAACATTTTTATTGAGGTGGATATCAATGATTCCCTCAACACCAGAACTGAGCTGAGTAACAGGGGCCCTAAAGAGAGGATTCCTGATGAAGTCTCTTTTGCAGAAGTTCATTGTCCTCAGTGGTAACAGATTATTCTAGAGAATCTTAAGCAACAGATGTTCTGGATTCTAAATCATATGGTACTCAGCTTCAGGTGGGAGACTGCATTTTCTGAGAATAGAGAGTTTCGTATATATACATACATATATGTATGTGTGTGTATGTGTGTGTGTGTGTGTTTGTTTTTTTTTTTTTTTTGAGAGAGAGAGAGAGAGAGAGCCCTCACAAGTGGGGTGGAGAGGGACAGAGGGAGAGAGAGAGGGAAAATCTCAAGCAGACTCCATGCTTAGCACAGAGCCCAATGTGGGGCTTAATTTCAGGACCCCGAGATCATGATTTGAGCTGAAATCAAGAGTTCCAGGTGCCCCTAGAGAGCTTCAGAACACAGGAAAAGGGAGACTAAATTCAAGCTCTTACCATTCTTCCTACTCGAATAGCTCCATTTTTTAGTTAGGTCCCTCAAAAAAATCAAAAATAGTACTACCATATGATTCAGTATCCACTACTGGGTATTTACCCAAAGAATACAAAAACACTAATTCAAAAAGATATATGCATTCCTACATTTACTACAGCATTATTTACAATAGCCAAATTATGGAAGCAGCCCAAATGTCCATCAACAGAGGGGTGAATGGATAAAGAAGATTTGGTGAGAGATAGATGCCTTAGTTAAGCGTCTGACTCTTGATTTTGGTTCAGGTTATGATCTCAGGGTCATGAGACCAAATCCTCTGTTGGGCTCCATGCTCAGTATGGAGCCTGCTTAAGAATATCTCTCTTCGTCTCCCTCCGCCCAACCACCATCTCCCCCACAGCTCACATATGCACTCTCTCATTCTAAAAAAGAAACAAACAAACAAACAAACAAACAAGTGGTGCATATATACTATGGAATATTACTCAGCCATAAAAAGAAAAATCTTGCTGTTTAAAACAACATGAATGGATCTGAAAGGTATAACTAAGTGAAATAATCAGAGAAAGATAGATATGATATGATTTCACTGATCTGTGGAATTTAAAAATCAAAACAAATGAACAAAGAAAAAAAAAAGAGACAAACCAAAAAACAGAATCTTAACTATAGAGAACAAACGGATGGTTACCAGAGGAGAGGTAAGGTGGAGGGGGACGGGGGTGAAATAGGTGAAGGGGATTAAGAGTACACGTATCATGAAGAACACGGAGTAGTGTATATCATTGCAGAATCACTGTACTGTACACCTGAAACCAGTATAACACTACATGTTAACTATACTGCAAGTTTAAAAATAATAAAAAAATAATAAAAAATAATAAAGAAATATCTTCCATTGTTTAGAGGATTAAAGAACTGAGTCTTAAATTTAGTAAGATCTCGGGCACCTGAGTGGCTCAGTCAGTTAAGCATATGCCTTCCGCTCAGGTCATGATCTTGGGGTCCTCAGGGGCAGGCCTGCTTCTCCCTCTCCCTCTGCCTGCTGCTCCTCCTGCTTGTGCCCTCCCTCTCTCTGTGAGTCAAATAAATAAATAAAATTTAAAAAAAAAAAAAAGAAAAGCTTAGTAAGATCTCTGAAAACCTAGCAAGCAAATAATATTGCTAGATTTGGAAAAAGTGCTAGAAAATTTCCCATATCAGAGTAGGAGAATTCATAGAATCACAAATTATAATACAACTAGTCCTCACTCTCATTTTAATAATTAGTTACACTAGATGATTCTTTGAAAATTTTCGAGACTTATTTAATGACCCAACATAGGGCTTATATTAATGAATGTTCCGTTTGTATTTGGAAGAATGTGTATTTTACAATTATTATACATAGTGCCTGATAAATGTTAGATCTAGTTCACTGATAATATTGTTCAAATTTTCCATATTCTTAGTGACTCTTTTTGGCCTGTATATTTTATCAGTTATAAAGATTACAGAAGATTACAGAGATTACAAGGAGTAATGTCCAACCATAATTGTGGATTTGTCTATTTCTGCCTTTAGTTCTGTTCATTCTTGCTTCATGTATTTTGAAGCTCTATTATTAGATGCATACTCATTTGGAAATGTTATGTGTTCTTGATAAATTGCATCTTCTATCATAAAATTTCTGTATTTCTTTTTAGTAATCCTTTCTGGTAATCCTTGGAGTCTACTTTGATATTAACCACAGTAGCTCTCTTATCCTTTTTACTTCTGACATGTCTAATCTGTCTGTGTGTTTGTATTTAAAATATGTCTTTTGGGGTGCCCGGGGGGTTCAGTGGGTTAAACATCCAACTCTTGATTTCAGCTCAGGTTGGGATCTGAGGGTTGTAATTTCTGGGTCATAATATCCAGCCAGGTGTCAGGCTCCCTGCTCAGCCCGGAGTCTGCTTCTCTCTTTCTTTCCCCTTCTCTGTGTGGCCCTCCCCCTGCTTGCTCACTGTTTCTCTAAAATAAAAAAATAAATCTTAAAAAAAAAAAAAAAAGAAATTTAAGTCTGCTATTGTCCTATTTGTTTTCCATTTGTCCTATTTATTTTTTGTTCCTTGTTCCTTTTTTTCTTGCTTTCTTTTGGATAAAACAGGCATTTCTATTATTTCATTTTATTTCCTCTTTTAGCTTTTTATATTCTGATTATATGTTATGATATTTCTGTAATTTTTTTAATTTATTTTTTTCTGTAATTTTTTTTAAAGGAAAAAAATTTTTTAGACATTTTATTTATTTATTTGACAGAGAGAGACCCAGCAAGAGAGGAAACACAGGCAGGAGGAATGGGAAAGGGAGAAGCTGAGCAGGGATTTCCTCTGATGTGGGACTTGATCCCAGGACTCTGGGATCATGACCTGATCAAAGGTAGACAGTTAATAGCTGAGCCATCCAGATGCCCCAACTTCTCTAATTTTTTAGTTACCATTCTACCATTTCATGTATCATATAAGAACCTTATCACAGTATACAGTTGACCCTTTAAAAACACAGGTTTGAACTGTGCGGGTCCCCCTATGTACAGATTTTTTAAATAAACACAGTACAGTGCTATATACTTGATCTTAGCCAAAAGGCCGAGAAGCGATTCAGTACAGTGCTATAAATGTATCTTCTCTTCCCTATGATTTTCTTAATAACATTTTTTTCCTCTAGCTTTATTATAAGAATACAGGACATGATACAAGACATGTGTTAATCAGCTGCTTAATGTTATCGGTAAGGTTTACTGTCAACAGTAGGCTTAACAGTAATTAAGTTTGGGGGGAGTCAAAACTTATGCAAAAATATTCAGCTATGCAGGGGGTGTTGGTGGCCCAATTTCTATGTTGTTCAAAAGTCAACTGTAATTTCATTTATACCCCTTTCCATCCTTTGTGCTAAACTTGTCATATATTTACTTCTCCATATGTTATAATAGATTATTTAACCTCACAATAATGCTGTGAAGTGGTGTTACAATATGAGTTCTTTTTTTTTTTTTAAGATTTTATTTGTCAGAGAGGCAGAGAGCACACGCAAGCAGGGGGAGCAATAGGTGGGGAGAAGCAGGCTCCCCGCTGAGCAGGGAGTCTGATGAGGGACTCAATCCCAGGACCTGAGATCATGAGCTGAGCCCAAAGCAGATGCTTAAACGACTGAGCCACCCAGGTGTCCTATCTGTGAGTTCTGATTCTGGATCCGTATCTTCTATCTGTGTAAACTGGGGCAGCTTACTTAACCTTTCTATTTCCTCTCTGTAAAATGCTGATAATGATTTTACTTACACATAGAGTTGTGAAAATCTGAGGGAATCCATGTAATGTACTTTCGACTGTCCTGACATTTAATAAATGCTCAACAACTGTTAGGTACTGCTTCATAATTATCCCCCTTCACTGAGGAAGCAACAGAGGTTCTGGGAATGTAAGTGCCCTACTCAAGGTCACACCGTTAGTGAGTGGTAGAGAGGTGAAGGTTTTTTAAACCAGTTTTATCTGACTCCAATCGAAGACTTTTAACCATTCAAGCTGACTTTGCTTCCTTATCTTTGGAGCGAAACTGAGACAAAATGAGAATGAGAATAAGAATTTGATAATGGCTTGGGGCGTCTGGGTGGCTCAGACATTGGGCTCCTGCCCAGGTCAAGATCCGAGAGCCCTGGGACCAGGCCCCGAGTCGGCTCTCTGCTCAGTGGGTAGCCTGCTTCTCTGTCTCCCACTCCTCCTGCTTATGTTTTTTCTCTCTGTGTCTCTCTCTGTCAAGTAAATAAATTTTTAAAAATCTTAAAAAAAAAAAAAAAAGAACTTGACAGTGGCTCTAGAGAGGTTTTATTGAGATGGTGGAGAAGAGTAGTAAACATATCCTATGCTAACTGTGCCCTCACCAAAACTGTGCATCTTCTACTACATCTGGGACCTACAGCCTAGCTGGCAACCGTCAGAGCCAGGACTCAAACCCAGATCTTCCCTTGCCATATCTGGTGCCTCTTTCCAATAACCAGGTTGCACAAATATTCTCCATAGTCCCTATGTATTTATGGTAATTAATAGCTCTTATCAGTGTTCATACTAGTGGAGGAAACTCCTTTGACATAGAGTAGTGAAAAACTGGGGTGCCTGGGTGGCTCAGTTAAGTGTCTGCCTTCCTCTGGGGTCATGATCCCAGGGTCCTGGGATCAAGCCCCATGTCGAGCTCTGTGCTCAGCAGGGAGTCTGCCTCTGCCTCTCCCTACACCTGCTTGCTCCCTTTCTCTCTCAAAAAAACCAAAACCAAAACCAAAACCAAAGACTAGTGCAAAATCACCCGGCTCCATAGAAAAGGGGAGACAACAGAGCTACATGCATGGTCTCTGTGGGGGTGCCACAAGGGTGGTGATTTGTTATCCCATGTTCTTTTTTTTAATTATTTAAGCCAACATATAATATATCATTAGTTTTTGATGTAATGTTCAATGATTCATTAGTTGCATGTAACACCCAGTGCTCATCACATCATGTGCCCTTCTCAATGCCCATCACCCAGTTACCCATCCACCCACCCGCCTCCGTTTCTGCAACCCTGTTTGTTTCCCAGCATCAAGAGTCTCTCACAGTTTGTCTCCCTCTCTGATTTCTTCCCATTCCCCATTCAATTTTTCACTCCCTGTCCCTATGATCCTCTGCCCTATTACTTACATTCTACATAAGTGAAACCATATGATAATTGTCTTTCTCTGATCGATTTTTTTCACTTAGCATAATACCTTCCAGTTCCATCCATGTCAATGTAAATAGTAGTTTGTTTTTTTTAAGGTTTTATTTATTTGAGAGAGACAGAGAGAGCACGAGTGGGAGGAGGGGCAGAGGGAGAATCAGACTCCCTGCTGAGCAGGGAGCGGGATTCGGGGTTTGATTCCAGGACCCTGAGATCATGACCTGAGCTGAAGGCCGCACTTAACTGAGTTACCCAGGTGCCCCCTATGTACTTGGTAGTTATCCTGTGTTCTAAACCGTGACTGATCTTGTGCAGGGACACTCTCTCTGACAACCTACTGGTACATCTGACTGCATTCTAGGTAGGGAGAGGTGAACTAAAGCATAGCTGAATTCTTACTAGATCCTTATCTCCAATCTAGAGAGCAAGTATCCTTCTTCCCTTCAGCCCTTCTGGCTTCAGAAGCTTCTAAACTCAAACTGCTCACTGGCCTGGGAAAGGGAAGAGGAATGACCTCCCTCCCTCCTCTTACTGGGGTCATCATGCTTATTTCACTTTCTAGTTCACCAGGAAGATAGGCTTACAATTGGTTCTGCTTCATCTCTAGGTCCTTTTGGTTAGGTTTTGTTTTGTTTTTTTCCTAACAGTTTATGAGCGGTAACCCTATGTTTTAACAAAATCCATTAACAAGGCTACAATGTCCTTGGATATGGAGAATCAGCAACCCATTGCTATAGAAGTTAACTGGCTAACTGGTTAACTGGTAGGAAACTGGTAGGGAAAGTGGGGTGGAGTTGGGGATGGGATACTCTGAACTCAAAGCAGTTTGGGAAACTGACACTTAATGAGATCCCAAGTTACAGCTAAGGTATGTGTCTATAACTGGCTCTGAGTTTCTAGAACCAGTTGGCATGCATTATGAAATATATAGTATTTTATATTGACCTTTTATCAGATAACTGAAATTAACAATGAAAATACTCATTTTTAAAAATCTACAGAGTGCCTTTGGTATGGTTAGAAAAGAGAAATTACAGGGTGCCTGGCTGGCTCAGTTGCTTAAGTGTCTGCTTTTGGCTCATGTCATGATCCCAAGGTCCTGGAGTCAAGTCACACATAGGGCTCCTTGCTCAGCGGAAAGTCTGCTTCTCCCTCTGCCTGCCATTCTCCCATTCTTCCTGCTTGTGCACTCTCTCTGACAAATAGATAAAATCTTCAAAAAAAAAAAAAAAAAAGGATTCTGTCATTTTCAGCATTACCTCTGCTGTAGTACTTTGACAACTCCAGAGAGGAAATGAATAGTTCTCGTATGTCTTTTGCTTTCCTGAAGCAGGTGGCAAAACACTCTAACCCAACATGGGACCTCAGTGAAGGTCAGCTGAATAAATGAGGGCCGTGTATCATTTACACTCACAAAAGCCCATGAGGCTGGCAAGGCAGGTCTTATTGCCATATTGCTGGTGAGGAAACTGATGCTCAGATAGATCAGAAATCACTCAGTGAGTTAGTGTTACTTAGAATTCAGGTCTCCTCATTTGCAATTCAGCTTTCAGATATCATCCCTGGAAAATGTTGGGAGATACCAACATTGTCTTTTTTTAATTTTTACTTTAATGTTTTTCATCAATGTCTTCTTATTTGCAATTTGGGCTGACTGCCCCGTGGAAGCAAATATGTAAATTACAATGCTCAGGTATCCTGCTTTATGGTTTGCAGTTGATTCACGGTGTCAGTCTGCTTCTGTTTTAATTATACCCATCTCAATATGCTATTACAATCTCAGGAAAACTTCTTTTCATTCTGTGAATGTCTTTAAGTATATAAACACTTGTACGTGAGAGACAGGATATCTGTACAAAGATGGTGTTAGCAGCCATGTCTACAATAGAAAAGATCAGCAAACAACTCGTATCTCTATAGAGAGGGAAAGAAAGAGGTGTTTATATAAATACACAAACACACCCAAAGATAAATACATACATACACACACGTATATACGCACTGGCAAAAGAATGAATAAATTGTGATATGTTCGAATAATGGAATCATATAGAAGAATGAAAATGAATAAACTCCAGCTAAATGCAATGACAAGGAAGAATCTTGACTACAATGTTCAGAGAAAAAAGTAAAGCCTAGGGGTGTCTGGGTGGCTCAGTGGGTTAAAGCCTCTGCCTTTGGCTCAGGTCATGATCCCAGGTCCTGGGATCCAGCCCTGCTTCGGGCTCTCTGCTCAGCCGGAAGCCTGCTTCCCCCTCTCTCTCTGCCTGCCTCTCTGCCTGCTTGTGATCTCTGTCCGTCAAATAAATAAATAAAATCTTAAAAAAAAAAAAAAAAGTAAAACCTAGAGGTGGCTCAGTTGGTTAAGCTTCTGCCTTTGGCTCAGGTTAGGATCCTGCAGTCCCTGGATCTAGTCCCGCATTGGGCTCCCTGCTCAGTCAGGAGTCTTCTTCTCCCTCTGCCCCTCACCCTGCTCGTGTTCTCTCTCACCCACGCATGCGTGCGCTCTCTCTCTCTCTCAAATAAATAAATAAATAAAATCTTAAAAAAAAAAGTAAAACCCAGAAAACCACTTAAAATATAGCAAGATTTTTAGAGTTCAAAAATGACTACACAATATATTTTAATCAGATTTTTTCTTTCTTTCCTAATTTTTTTCTTTTATCTATCATCTATCTATCTATCATCTATATTTCTATCTGTCATTTATCTAGCCTATCATCTTTCCATGGTGTGTGTGTGTGTGTGTGTGTGTGTGTGTGTGTGTGTGTTTGTAAACCAAGGGAGTAATAAGCACAAAGTTTAGCGCAGTGGATACTCCTGAGAATGGAAAAGCAAGGAGATTCAAGGAAGTAGCACATAATTTATTAAAAATGTTTTGGTTTTGGGGCGCCTGGGTGGCTCAGTGGATTAAAGCCTCTGCCTTCAGCTCAGGTCATGATCCCAGGGTCCTGGGATCGAGCCCCTCGTCGGGCTCTCCTCTCGGTGGGGAGCCTGCTTCCTCCAATCTCTCTCTCTGCCTGCCTCTCTG
Source organism: Martes martes (assembly GCF_963455335.1). Classification (NCBI taxonomy): domain Eukaryota; kingdom Metazoa; phylum Chordata; class Mammalia; order Carnivora; family Mustelidae; genus Martes; species Martes martes. The sequence goes on from NC_137895.1 coordinate 20,045,371, forward strand.
CCTACTTGTGATCTCTGTCTGTCAAATAAATAAATAAAAATCTAAAAAAAAAAAATGTTTTAGTTTCTGCGTCGGGGGCACCTGGGTGGTGCAGTGGGCTGACTGTCCAACTCTTTGTTTTGGCGCAGGTCATATCTCAGGCTCTGTGCTCAGTGTGAAGTCTAACGGAGATTCTCTGCCACTCCCTCTGCCCCTCCTGCTCGTGCTCTGTCTCTCAAATAAGTAAATAAATCTTTATAATTTCTTTAAGATTTTATTTATTTGAGAGAGCGAGTGAGATAGAGAGAGAGAGAGAGAGAGAGAGATCATGAGCAGGGGGAAGATAGAGGGAGGAAACAGACTCCCTGCTGAGCAGGGAGCCCTATGTGGGACTCCATCCCAAGACCCTGGGATGATGACCTACACTTAACCAACTGACCCACTCAGGTACCCAACAAACAAATTTTTTTAAATGTACACTTTTTAAGAAGTGTACATTTGTGACAAAAATTTAGAAATATGACAGTAATGAAAAAGTCTCACCATTTAGAAAGCCAGTTTTGTCCCCCACACCTCAGCCTCCAATCAATTCTAAGTGCAATTTCTTGTTTGAAGCCCTACGTTAAATGGGAATAACTTTTCCATCAGGTAGCAGTGCACTTTGCATACGGACTCTAGAGTCATGTTTCTTGGCATGCTACTTTGGAAAAATATAAAAGCAGACCCACCTGATTTTAAATGTATTTGGTAAGGCATCTATGCTTTCTTATTTTGTTTAATGAGAAACCAAAAAGCCCGGTTACTTTACTTCTGCATTCATGGCACCAACTCCCACGGTTTCTGAGGAGAAGAAGAAGTCACAAATTGAATTGTCAGATCTGTGGTAGTGATTTGTGCTAATGTGCCTAAATGTTCATGCATTTACAAGGATCGCCACCAGAGAGGTTCAAAGTGAGAGTCTCTCAGGAACTTGGACAGAGGAAACATAATATTGTTCCCATTAGATGAAACAGCAAGGAGAATAAAAATAAGCTCAAAACCTCCTGAAAGAAATGGGTGAGCCGGAATAGCCAAAAAGAGAATGAGTCATTCAGGAGGGAATGTTGCTAATCCTCAGAGAAAGAAGCCTATTCTAGAACTATCCAAGAGGTATACAGAAGGAGAGGTAAACTGCTTCTGGGGAAAACCACCTCCATTGTGGAGATGGATGCTGGGTGTGGTAGAACACTCCGGGAATCTCTTAGGAGACCCTCTTCACGGTGGGATGCAGAGACAGATAAGGATGGGCTGGGCAGGTAGTTTCCAGGAATAACAATCTACAATATCTAAACTTAATCTATCATCACAAATGTATAGCGGTGAAGGAAATATATTTACCCGAATTCCTATTGAGGACAGTGCTATAATAAGTCGGAAAAAAATGTTTGATCAACTGTGGGGCAGTTTGGGGAAGTGAAACACATGGACATCGGTGGGACAGTCCAGGCAGAAAAAGCCATCAAGGAAATAGCAGGTCAAGCTCTCAAAGACACAATGGCTCCATGGTCTTCTTAGGAGGGAGGGTCCTATTTAATTAAAGGATTATATTGTTTGCTTTGAGGCACTGAAGAAAGTGATCTTTATCTGACCTTTCCCGCAGTCAGAACTCACTTTAAATACTTCAAATGTCAGATATGTTAGGGATATGGATTTGAGTGTGCACGAAATTAGGAGCCTACCTAGGATGCCCATTTTGTTTCCATCTTTTCTGCTGCCATTAAACATTCACTGCGGCTTGCTCTTGGGAGGAGAGGCATTTAAATTCCCCTGCTAGCAATGTGAGTTGAGAGCCTGCAGGCCTTATCCCAGGAGTACATCAAAACCGAGGGTAGACTTGCCCTACTAGGAATTTTAGCCTGATTTTGTACCTGTCATTTCAATCCCTGAAATTGGATTAAGGCAATCCCTGTTGTTAATGTCCTCAGGCCATTTTCAGTAGAAGATTGCATCAGAGCCTCAGATTACTTCTACATTGTTTCAAGTAAAATGTTCTGCAGACATTAAAGAGTCATCAGGCACATAGGTTAGGCAAATAGAAGGAGAACCCGTAGTTCACGACAGAAAATAGAGATAACCACACAAGGGCTTCTCACGCTGGGCTTCTCAATCCAGACCTAAAAGTAATTGTATTTATAGTGTTTAAGAAGATAAAACAGAAGATTGAAAATCTCAGCAGAGAACTGGCAATTGTTATTTTTTGTTAAAAGCAGAGTTGGGGGGCATGGCAGGTATGAAGGACCAAATAGACATTTTAGAATGGAAAAATGCAAAACCACAAATAAGAACACAATACATCCATTCATGCTTTCTCTATTTTACAAAACTAAAAAGAATTTTGTTAATCTTTTCAAAAAATTTAAACTTGCTTTTATTGTTTGTTTGGTTCATTCTCACATTTAACATACCTTTGATTTATTCTCTTTGGATTTGTTCTGTATTTCCTTTCTAATGTCTTATTTGGGATATTTGTCTTTAATACTTGTTTGTGCTTGTTTGTTTGTTTTTTTAACTACTATGAGCCTATTTAAGACTAAAAACATGACTTTGGCTCTATCTCACAAATTCTGATACAGAATATTTTCACTATCATGCTGTCCTAATTATTTGTTAACTTTCATTATGATTTCCTCCTTGACCCAGGAGTTATTTATAACTATGTTTTTAATTTCTAATACAGTATCTCAAGGTCTTTTAATATTAACTTCTTTGTTATTAACTGCCAATTCAATAGTGAGTGATTAGACCATGCTCTCTAATCACTATTAAGAAAAATTAGTAGCAAAAACAGAACCCAGCAATTTTTTCCTGTGAAGAACCGTCATAAATATTTTAGGCTTTGTGAACAATTTATGGTTTCTGTTGCATAGTGTTCAGTGAAATGTTCTGTAACTATTACAATGAGGTACTTTTTTATATCAATTTAGAATTCTAAGATATATATATATTTTTTAAAGATTTTATTTATTCATTTGACAGAGAGAGATCACAAGTAGGCGGAGAGGCGGGCAGAGAGGGGGTGGGGAAGCAAGCTCCCTGCTGAGCAGAGAGTCTGATGTGGAGCTGGATCCCAGAACCCCGGGATCATGACCCGAGCCGAAGGCAGAGGCTTTAACCCACTGAGGCACCCAGGTGGCCCTAAGATATATTATTAAATTAAAAGATGCACAATACTAGTGTATGTAGAAGAATTTGATTATACTTATAAGGCTATTTTTAGTATTATATGTGCTTATATACACTAGCCTGGAAGGATGCATAAGAAACTGTTAAAAACTGTTAAAAAATGAGTGTCTTGGGGAACACTAGGGTTTGGGTACAAGAGAGCAAAGACTTGCTTTTCACTATATAGTGTTTGATACTCTTTCCATTTCTTTTTTATCATATGTATTACCTAGTTAAAAAAATGTGAAATCTTTTCAAAAATGAGAGGATGGCATTTTGTCATAAAACACATGTTTAATATATACCTTCCTCCTTCGTAAAAGAAATTTTTCACAATAGGGGATAAAAGAGGGGATGAGTTAAGAGTGTACTTACCATGATGAGCACTGAGTGGGATTGGTATTGTTCGTAGTTCACAGTTCAAGGAAGCCAACTTGATTTTTGCTTCTACAAACTGTAAACTAACACTATATTAACAGGAAAAAAAAATCATACGCCAATGGGGTTTAAAACCCCAAAGCCAGGGGCACCTGGGTGGCTCAGTTGGTTAAGCACCCCACTCTTGGTTTTGGCTCAGGTCATGATCTCATGGGAGTCAGGATCCTGAGATCAAGCCTGGGTCAGGCTCAGTGCTCAGAGGGGAGTCTGCTTAAAGATTCTCTCCTTCTGCCTCTCCTCCCATTCACATTTGCATGAGAGCCCTCTCTGACAAATAAATAAATCTTTAAAAAAATAAAAGCCAGAATATTGATATTGATAAAGAATAGGTTTCTTTTTATCATTCTCAGTAATCCCTCCTTATTTATTGCTCTAACCCTGTTAGGGACAGCTTCTTCAATCATTTTCTAAAGTTCATCAGAAGTTAATACCTTAATTCTTTTTTTTTTTTTTAAAGATTTTATTTATTTATTTGACAGAGAGAGATCGCAAGTAGGCAGAGAGACAGGCAGAGAGAGAGGAGGAAGCAGGCTCCCTGCTGAGCAGAGAGCCCGATGTGGGGCTCGATCCCAGGACCCTGGGACCATGACCTGAGCTGAAGGCAGAGGCTTTAACCCACTGAGCCACCCAGGTGCCCCTAATACCTTAATTCTTTGTATTATGCGTCCTGTACCACCATCACCAAATATTTTGAAAATCTTCCGTATTTTTCCTTCATCTTTTCCAATCATTTCCACACTTAACATAGTAAGAAAAAATTTCCAAGTCAATTGTCTCGATAATTTCTTTCTTAATTTTAGCCATCATTGTTTTCCTTTTATTATTTTTTTTCAGATCAAGATCAGGAATTGCAATTTTTAACTCTTTTGTTTCTCTGATTTAATGTCCATCACAGAAGAAAAGGCCTCTTTAACTTTTGACTTTTGTGATATATTCAGTTCAATTAAAAAAAAATCAGTGTTGGGGTGATTGGTTCTTGATCTAGGGTTTGTGAGTTTGAGCCCCACATTGAACACAGAGCCTACTTTAAAAAAATCAGTTATTGAGATTCATTAAAAGATAAACTGAGGCACATTAAAGTTTACAAGAGTTTATATGAGCAAATATTTATTTGAACTGGGCAGCACCAAACCAAAAGTGGTTAAAAGCACTCCCCTGACAGAAGCTAGGGGAAAGGTTCTTAGGCTCCTGTAGAGCAGATATAGAAGCAGAGCAAGGAAATTGACTGGCTACAGCTTACGCGATTGTTTTATGTGAGAAAGCCACAAACAGTTAGCTGATTGTGACTGGTTGTTTTTAAATTTCTTTCTCTCTCTCTTTTTTTAAGATTTTATTTATTTATTTAACAGAGAGAGAAAGCATACACAAGCAGGGGGAGTGGAGCCTGGAGCAGGAGCAAGGATCCTGATGTGGAGCTCCACCCCAGGACCCTGGAATCATGACCTGAGCCAAAGGCAGAAGCTTAACTTACTGAGGTATCCAGATGTCCTGGTTGTTCTCAAATTTCATCCTCTTGGATATGAGTGCATTTACACTGATTGATTGTGTCCTAGGTTTTGATTTGCTTATGTAGGCTATCAAGGCATGAGAGTCACCTGAGTCTAATAGTCTCTTTGTTTTTTGCTTTAACAGATATAATTTACATTCAAAAAAATGTACCCACTTCAACTGTGTACATTTCAAGTGTGTTCATTTTGCTTAATTTAGTATTGTACTGAAGTCCTATGCAGTGTAATAAGACAAGAAAAGGGAATAAAAAGCATACAGGCTGGAAAGGAAGCTATAAAATTGTCTTTACTTAAAGATGATATGATTAGTTATGTATACAATACTCAAAAATCCACAAAAATGCTACTGTTACTAATAAATGAATTTAACAAGGTGGCAGAATATAAGACTAATATAAAAAAATTAATTGTATATTTTCTATATATTGCCAACAAACAATTGGACATTGAAATTTGAAGACAGTATCATTTATAACAGCATTTTAAAAACACAAAATACTTAAGGATAAATATGTTTGAGACCCGAATACTGAAAACATTGTTGAAAGATATTGAAGAGGATTTAAATGAGTGGAGAGTTATACAATGTTCATGGATTAGAAAGCTAAATATAGTTAAGAAGTCAAATGCTCTCAAATTTAACTATAGATTCTAGACGATGCCAATCAAAATGCAGCACATGACTTGTAGAAATTGACAAGCTGATTATAAAATTTATATAGAAGTTCAAAGAATGTAAAGTAGGCAATTATATAAAAGTAGAACAATGTTGGAGACTTACCAAAAATTCACAGTAATTGTATCATAGTGTGCTATTGGCATAAGGATAGATATATAGATCAGTGGAAAAGAACAGAGCATCGAGAAATAGACTTATGCATATATGATTGACTAATCTTTTAAAGTGAATCTGGAATAATTTGATATACAGAAGGAAAAAAAAAAAACCCTGACCTTTACCTTATAACATATATAAAAGTTAACTCAAAACAATTTGAAGATTTAAAGTAAAGAGGTAAAACTTAAAAACTTCAATATGAAAACATAAGAAAAAAATTTATGCCTTTATGTTTGGGAAAGATTCCTAAAATAAGATACAAAATACACAGAACCTATAACAGTAGAATTGATAAATTGGACTTCATACAAATTTATACCTTGGTTCTTCAAGAGATCCTGAGAAGATAATGAAATACCAAGCCACAAACTGGGAGAATATATATGCAAAACTTATTTCTGATAAAGGGCTTATATCCAGAACATTAGAAAAAAATTTAAAACTCAATAATAAGACTAAAACTCAAGTTTAAAAGAGGACAAAAGATTTTAATAAACACTTCACTAAAGAGAAATATATAAATGATAAACACATGAAAAGAAGCTCAGCATCATTCATCATTGGGGACATTCAAATAAAAATCACAAAAAGCTACATCTACACACATACTAGAATGGGTATAATTAAAAAGATTGAAAATTGCTAAGTATTAGCAAGGATATGAAGCAATTGGAACTCTCATACATTGCTGGTGGGAATATGAAATGGTATAGCCATTTGGAAAATAGTCTGTTTGTTTCTTATAAAGTTGAACATGCACCTACTATATGACCCAGGCATTCCACTTATAGATGTTTGCTCAAGAGAAATGAATACATGTCCACACAAAGACTTGTATAAAAATAATCATAGCAGCTTTATTCATAATGTGCCCAAACTGGAAATAATCCAAATTTCCATCAACTCTTGAATGAATAAACAAATTGCAGTATGGCCATACAATGGAATTTTACTGAGGAGAAAAAGGAACAAACTATTTTATACACCCACTCGACATGGATGAATTTCAAAAGCATTTTGTTTAGTAAAAGAATTCAGATACAAAAGACACCATACTGTAAGATTCAATTTATATGAAATTCTAGAACAAGAAAAATTACAGTGTCACAGACCAGATCAATAGCTATCCAGGGTCTTTTTTTCAATTTAAGAAATCAAGAGCAATGGTTAAGAGCTCAGACTCTTAAGGTTGGAGATAGACTTCTTGGGTTGAAATCCCAGCTCTGCCATTTTCCAAATTTAATTTTTCCTGTGCCTAATATCAATAACACTAATAATGACATCACTGACATTACTTATAATATGGCCCAGAGGAGTTAAATAACTTGCCCACGTTCACATAGCAGTATCTACCTGTGGAAAATCTTCACTTTTATGGTGACACCATGTAGAGACAAATTAATCCTGACCCTCCTATTTAAAACCTGGAATTCAGCAAAATTCAGCTTAACCCATTGATTGAGTCTGTACAAAAAGAGTATAAGACTTCTGTCCTTTCAGTCCTGAAAGTCTTTAGGGAGCTGTATGAGGAAACAGCTGGAGGAGTTGTGCAAGACAAATGGACGCAGGAAAAGAATTTTGAAAGTTTAGTTATGTGTGGATATGAGATGAAGGTCTGCATGAATCAGGAAAAGCCACAGAGAGAAGGGACATTGGAAAGGCAGTTTAAAATATCATACTCAGAACTGTCCTCAGAAGAAGTTCTAGGTCCCTAGGACACTGTAGTGGGGCCTGACTTATTCCCATACAACTATGGTTTAAGTGGGAGCCAATCTCAATTTTTTTCAGCTAATAGTTTTTATCTCTTTTAAAATATAAGTTATTGGCGATGTAGTATGTGCTTCGCATTGTTCTGAGCACCTTGTCTTTGTTAAATCATTTATTCTATACTTCTTGAATTAATCAGAAGCACGTGTGCTGAAAAGAGGTATTAAAAAGATTTCCATCCTCTTTCAGAAATGATGATGGCTGATTAGATAAGACAAATCTGTAGGAAATGGAAAAATGCTCTGTTAAATATTTCTTTTGTATATAAGTGATTTGGTTTTCTCACAGTTTCTCTCTGCTTTGTAATATTCTGATTTATGACCTATTTATATCCCTTTTAAACAAAACTTTACTCTCCCAGTTTAAGGTCTTCTACACAATGGTGGTTCCAAAACTCTTCTGACCTGGGGAAAGGAGATTGGGAAATTTTGCCATTTGTTTGCTTGCTTTTTTTCAAGTAATTTACATGTCCCCATGCTTTAGGGGAGGATGGGAAGCCACCAGTATCTGTGTTTTTTGTTGAGTGATTGATTCAGTGCATCAATACTTTAAGCAAGAATGAATTTGAACGGAAGAGGTGGTTTTTCTAAATCGCAGTCACCCCTACCAGATCCTTGGATGTCTATTGCCAGAATGAATGCCTTTGCTTTCAAAGGGGATTTCCATTTCTCCTCAGTTTTTATATTTCCATGGAAATAATGGTTACAAAAATTCATGGCCCCTTCCGACCACCCCACTCAGAAACTTCTATTTTTTCCCTCCTTCAAACCTTCAATGAGAGGAAACCATAGCTTTGCTTTGAAAAACAAGCCTAGTGAATCAAAAGCCTTTTGATAAAGAAAGACAATCGCATTTGGATTCTACCAGTCTAATCTACAGTGAATTATCTACAGTGAGTTATGTAGCATTCTGTACGTACCCTTGCCAAAAACTTAATTTTCTGTGGCCAGAGTAGTGCCTGGTACCAAAAAGACTACAAATAAATGTTTCTTTTTTTTTAACTTTCTATTTTGAAATAAGTCAAGATTTAAATAATTTTAAGAATATTACAGATTTGGCAAATGTTAATGACTTACTATATTTGCTTATTTTTTTTATTTATACATGTATTTACAAATCCTTTGACAACAAGTTTTAGACATCATGGCTTTATGTCTAGATAGCTCAATGTATATGTCCTAAAAACAAGGACATTCTCTTATATAACTGTGAGATAATAGAAGATATATATTGGTCTCTGCCTCTGGTTTCTGACAGAATTCCTGAAACTATTATAAGTTCCTAAGTGATAAGAGCAGTACGAACATCTTTTGTGCTATTGAAGTGACTCTGGGTGGGCTCCTGGATGGTTCCTGGATAGGGGTAGTCACAAGAAGACCTAGCCTTGAATAGAAGCTTGGCATCTTCAGCCCCATCTCCCAGTTCTCCAGAGAGGGGACAGGGGCTAGAAATGGAGTTAATATTTGATCATGCCCATGTGAGGAAGCCTCCGTAAAAATCCCAATAGTATGCGGTTTGGTGAGCTTCTAGATTGGTGAACATATCCACACTGGAGGGTGACACACCCCAACGCTGTGGGGACAGAAGCTCTTATACTCAGGATGCTTCCAGACCTCTCCTTATGTGTCTCTTCATCGGGCTATTCATCTGTATCCTTTATAATATCCTTGAATGAACTCATAAATGTTAAGTGTTTCCCTAGTTCTGTGAGCCTCTCTAGCAAATTAATCAAATCCAAGGAGAGGGTCCCTAGGACCTCCAATGTATAACTGCCTGGTCAGAAACACAGGTGACAGCCTGGGCTTATGATTGGCATCTGGACTGAACCCTTATGTGTGGGATCTGACACTATCTCCAGGTAAATAGTGTCAGAATGGAGTTAAATTGTAGGACACTCAGTTGGTGTCACAAAGAATTACTTGGTGTGGGGGAAAAAATCTCCACACATCTGGTGGCCAGAAGTGTTTTGTGTGAGCAATAAAGGAGACTCACAGGGAAGAAACACACAAGTGGAAAACTGAGGTTTTTCCTTTCAGCAACCTTGATATAATGACCTTCAAACAGCTGTCTCTGATTTCCACTGCAGGGGCTAATTAAAATAATAACAATCACTAATTTTTATTTAACACTTACTTTGTGCTAGTTCAAGAATTAATAAGTCTTTATTACATTCATTGTTTTGTTTAATCCTCATTACAGGCAAATAAACTGCCAACACTCTCATTATGATCAGTTTCCAAAGGAAGAAACTAAAGGATTAGTTAATTTGCTCAAGGTCACAATTGCTAAGTGGGATCAGAGATTTGAACCAACATGTCAGGTGCTAAAGCCTGTGCTCCTAGCCACTCTGACTTAATCTCACTTATGTGATTTATCACAGTAAGGCTTTGAAGAACAACAGATTGGTTTTTAATAATAAGAATTATAAAATCCATTTGTGTGATGATAAATGACCTCAATTTAGCTATTCAGTTGAAAAAGTGTCTATTGTTAATGTCACCAGTAGTGGAGAAAACTGAGACCCTGGGTATTCTGATGAGACACTGAGAACACAATATGTGCAGCATTTCTGCCCAAAGTTCATGATCTGAATCTAATTGAAAGAAAACCCGAATTGAGTTTATGAACTCAAATTATGAAATAACTGGCCAGCACTCTTCAAAAATGCCAGTGCTATGATGGATAAAGAAAGACTGAGGAACTCCTCCAGACGTAAGGGGATTAAGAGAACCACAAATTGCAATGTGTGATCTTGAATTGCCTCCTAGAAGCAAGGTTTTAAAATGTTACAAAGGATGTGGGCCCTTAAAACTTTCTCAACCTCTTTTGTCATGGGGGGCAGGGCATGTGATCAATTCTGGTCGCAGGACTACAAGTGGAAGTCCCGTGTGCCGCTTCTAGACAGAGGTCCTTCTGGACAGAGCTAGTGTACTGCCGCCATCTTGCTCTCACCCTGCCATCATGACCTTGGAGGCTGTGTGTTCTAGGTGGAGTAGTTACAAGATGGGGTTGGGTTGCCTATCACATATAGGATTCAAATGAATAAGAAGTAAATCCTTTTGCCTTAAGCCACTGAAATTTCAAAATTTATATTTTACTATAGTAGAATCTAACATTTTGTTGATTAATTTAAGTAATATTCACATAATGTGTGGATATATATAAGTAATATCCACATAATGTGTGAATAATGATAATTATCCAAAAGACTAAGTATACTTTTGATTTTATCTTTACTGATAGTTGACTCTATGTTTACTGATATTCAACAAATATTTATTGAGTGCTGACTACAAGCCTGATTGTTCTGGTAAGTGGCAAGTGAAACCAGAATTCCTGTAATCATGGTAGTAATAGTCTAATGGGAGAGACAGGCATTCATTGAATAATGACATAAGTAGTTGCAAAATGCTCTGCTTGGAGGAAGAGAGAGGATGGGAGTGCTACAAGGGTCTGTAACTGAGAAATGTGCTCTATCACTAGCTGGGTGAGCTTGGGTATCTTGGTTTGGCAGCCAAGGTGGGTGGGAAGCAGGGAAGCAGGCTCCCTGCTGAGCAGAGAGCCCAATGTGGGGCTCAATCCCAGGACCCTGGAATCATGACCCAAGCTGAAGGCAGAGGCTTTAACCCACTAAGCCACCTAGGCATCCCCCTGTATGAACACCTTTTAAGTGAGAAAAAAACTAATTTAGCAGAAACACTGGCTAGCAGATAAGGCAACGTGACTTCTTTTCAAACCACTAATTTAAATCTAATACTGTTAGGCAGTCTCTCTCAATGTTTTTGCTGAAACTTTGGAATAATGCTTACTAATCATCTTCAGGGGAACTTTGTGAACTATGAGTAAGCAAGTTTCATTGAGTAAGAAAGGCAGGAGGTTTATATCCATTTAGCAAAGATGACCCTCTCTGGGGTAGAATTTGAAAAGTACCAATAGAAAGCTGCAAGAGGGAGAAATATATCCCCCACTAGTTACCTGAAACCTTATAGTATTCATGACTTCAGAAAATGTTTGAATTACAATGAAAGTATTAATTGGGGAGAACACTTACTAATAATTTCTTTTTTCCTAATACTTGAGTGTGAATGTCTTGTAATAGTTGGAAGTCACTAAGGAATAAATGAAGGAAAGAGCTCAGAAAGATCTAGAACTTGAGAGACTTGGCCAGAGTCTTGGGTCTGAATGCACAGAGGTTAGTATGCTCTAGGAGGGCCCTTGCTGCAAGGCAGAAGAGACAACCCAAATGAAGGATCAAGGAATAATATTACTTGGTAATGTTGCCAAGGGCTGATAATCAACACCTGGCATGTTCATTACCAAATAAACTTATTACCTAATACCAAGCACTATAATAATGTGGAATACTGGTCTCACACAGTCTAAGGAAAGAAATATAGTCTAAGTACTTTAAGCCAGAGAAGAAAGGGGTGTGATCTTTTTTTCCCTGAAGTGACTGGAGGTCTTTGCTATGAATTTCATAACATCTGTATACCCTAGATAGGTGTCAAAGAGGAAAAGGACAGAAAAAATTAGCACTAAGTTCAATTCATGTGACTTTGTTTCCCACGTTGATGCCAGCGAAAAAGCCAATACATAGCTGCAAAATAACTTTAAAAAAATACATGACTAAGCAAAACTGATATTAATAAGTCAGTTCTTCTTTTTGTAAAGGACTCGAAACTTGCTAACATAATAGGAGCAGTTTTCTCATGCCCAAGGCACCATTTTCACATCCCACATTTTGCCAGTTTGGTATTTCCTTCCTTATTGCTTAAAAGATTGTCAGAATTTTTGAAAGGAGAAAAGAATTCAATTAAAATGCATGTAAACTCTTCTTTAAGAATTCTGGGAGAACAAGAAGAATTTTAAAAATCAGAAACAATTGAATATAAGGGTGTTTGTTTTTGTGTTTTGTGTTTTGAGAGGGCAAGGAACTCTGGTTAATATTCTATATCCTTAGGGGAAAATGTTGTAATTGTGTTAAAAGTAAGTATGATTTTTTTCATTCATTGATGCATAATAATTCACTTTATTTCATATGATTCTTGTGTTGTCTCAAACGAAAGGTCCACATGTAGCTTATAAGGAATTTAAGGAAAAAAGAAAAAAATTTCCCCATAATAATACATTTGTCTTTTTACAGAAGGGACATTGGGGACCCAGTGATTTTTCCAATCTTTTTCTTTTTCCTTTTCTTTTTTTTCTCTTTCTTTTCCTTTTCCTTTTTCTTTCTTATTTTTTAGCAGAGGAACTGATTTCTATAATAAACTCTCATCTGGAAGGTCAACATATAAAACACATGAATACTACTCTTGAGAGAGGGGACTGAAGACCCCAATCCAATGTCAATCCAGTACTCATTTCAAATGAAATTTCTGTGATTCACTACTTTATCACCAGAGTCCAGCAGAAGATCTGCCATATAGTAGGGCCTTGATATATATTTGTTGAAAGAATATATTATGCTGCCTCAGTCAATAATAGAGAGAGGCTATCCCTTATAATATACATTAGAAAATTTATAAAAATAAATAACTAATAATGGAAACTATTATTTAGTGTATTACTTTTAATAGCAATCGACCAGGTAATAGTTGGCCTTAAAATACATTTTAGTAGTAGGCAAAGCAGTGTGAATTCATTTTCATTTGAGAAGTGTATTTTGAGTTCAACAGTGCTGAAGTGAACTGGAAGGATCAAGTAGCGGCTGTCCACTTTGCCCAGACACTGTTCCCCAGTCCTTGTATGACTGGCTCCTTCTCATCTTTCACCCTTCAGGCTTCAGCTGAAATGTCACCTTCTTCAAGACCTTCCCTGACCCTTCCATCTAAAATAGCCCCTTCTACCCAGTTAGTTACATTTGATCACATTACCCTACCCATTTCCTCCATAGCATTTATTGCAGTCTACACATAGCTTGTTTATTTATTTATTTACATGCTAAATGCAACACATTCTCCTTTGCAGGGAAGTACCCAGGACTAAACACAGTGGCTGGCCTATCACCAGGGCTCAATGGTATTTGTTCAATGAATGGAGAATAAATAATTAAACATGTGTAGTGCCCAAGTGCACACAATTGCCTGTGATGAACTTAGAATTTAAGAGGAGGAAAGGGGCGCCTCGGTGGCTCAGTGGGTTAAAGCCTCTGCCTTCAGCTCGGGTCATGATCCCAGGGTCCTGGGATCGAGCCCCACATCGGGCTCTCTGCTCAGTGGAGAGCCTGCTTCCTCCTCTCTCTCTCCACCTGCCTCTTTACCTACTTGTGATCTCTATCTGTCAAATAAACAAATAAAATCTTTAAAAAAAAAAAAGGAGGGACATTTGGCTGTCTCTGTTGATAGAGCATGTGACTTTTGATCTTAGGTCCTGAGTTCAAGCCCCATGTTGGGTATAGAAATTACACAGTAAAAAGAAAGAAAGAAAGAATTTAAAAGGAGTTTGGGTTCAGGTTGTGCTTGTAATGGCTGGGAATGGAGGGGTCCCCCAACCCTGGTGAGGGAATCTGGAGAAATAGAAGACTTTAAAAGCAGTTAATATCAGCTTCCTGCTTGAAAACAATAGACCCACTTTTTTCCATCTTTGATACTTATCCTCACTTTTCTCAGTTGTAAATGACAATAATAACATCAATTTTGAAGTCCATTAATAAAAAGTCAACTTTAGGATGCCTGGCTGGCAGGTGTCTCTTGGTGTCGGGGTTGTAAGTTTGAGCCCCACGTTGGGTTTAGAGATTACGTTAAAAAATAAACTTAAAAAACATAACAAAACAAGGGCACCTGGGTGGCTCAGTTGGTTAAGCATCTGACTCTTGATCTCAGTTCAAGTATTGATCTCAGCATCGTGATTTCAAGCCCCACATTGGGCTCCTCACCAGTGTGGAGCCTACTTATGTAGATAAGTAAATAAACATTAAAAAACAAAACAAAAAACTCAATTTTGATGTCCATTACTTAAAGTCCCTTTTCGCCATGCATGCCAATAAGGCTCATGTGAGGAAAGAGGACTCTATGGGAGCACTTCATTGTTTATGTTTAGCAGTGGGAGTGGGATGGTGTGCATGACTTGTCTTAAACTAAGGAATATAGTTTCATTAAATGGAGTGAGACCCAACTCGGGATATTTGGACTTTAGCTGAAGAGGGTCTACCAGAGATCTCTTTGCATGAAAAACCCCTGAGCTTCATAGGAAGACTTATTCCAAGGGAATTACTGTAGAAGAAAGCCAATTTTGAGTGTTGCATGTTGTTTATCACTCAGATTTGAAGGGCTTGTGTATCATTTCAAAGCCAATAACTAGATAAGTTGCTCTGACACAAACGGTTTAGTGGAACCTGGTAGGAGAAGAGATGTCACATTGTCCTGTGTTGTGCAGAATATCATGGTATGAACTTTTCTGTGTGATGGCACCAAAGGGTTCACCTATGTCTTTCATCTCTTAGAGACTGAGAGGACATATCTGTGGGATTTGCAGGGCAAGGAGCTGGAAATCTTCTAGTCACATATACAGAATGAGCCAAAGAAACACTGTCTATTGATGTTAATGAATTTTCATCTTTCATTTCTCTTTATTCTCCTGTTCTTCCCCAGTAGAACATTTTGCCACTGTTTAAAAGAATAAGGTAAATTTATGTGTATTGATATAGAGCGTTTGCCAAGATACATTATTGTTAAGTTTAAAAGATACAGAACAGTGTGAATATTATGCTACCATCTAGATTAAGGGAAGCATACATATACAAGTATACTTCGGAGATATTGCAGGTTTAATTCCAGACCACTACAGTAAAGCAAATATCATAATAAAGCAAGTAAAATAAAGTTTTTGGTTTCTCAGTCTATATAAAAGTTGTGTTTAATCATACTATAATCTACTAAGTGGGAACAGCTTTATGTCCTAAAAAAAAAAAATGTATATTTGCTACAAACAAGGTGAGGTTGAGGGGCACCAACCTCCATACAGTCAAAAATCCACATATAACTTGTCTCCTCCAAAATTTAACTCCTAATAACCTATTATTGACCAGATACCTTACTGACAACAACAGCTAATTAAAACACATTTTGAGTATTATATATATTATGTACTATATTCTTACAATAAAGTAAGCTAGAGAAAAGAAAATGTTATTAAGAAAATGACAAGGAGGGGTTACTAGGTGATTCTGTTGGTTAAGTGTCAACTCTTGATTTTGGCTCAGATCATGATCTCAGGGTTGTGAGATTGAGCTGTGTGTCAGGCTCACATGCTGGGCATGGAGCCTGCTTAAGATTCTCTCTCTCCCTCTCCCTCTAGCTCTCTCAAAATAAATAAATAAATAATAACAAGGAAGAGAAAATTGTTTACAGTACTGTACTGTATTTGTCCAAAAAATCCACATGTAAATGGACCTGTATAGTTCAAAACCATGTTGTTCAAGGGTCAACTGTACATACCTTATTTATTGATTAGAAGTCCTAACCATTATCTGAGCTTTCAGCAAGTCATAATCTTTTTGTTGGTGGAGGTCTTGTCTTAATACTGATGACTGCTGACTGAGCAGGCTGGTGTTTGTAAAAGGACAGGGTGGCTGTGGCAATTTCTTTTCTTTCTTTTTTTTTTTTTAATTTTTTATTTATTTGACAGAGATCACAAGTAGGCAGAGAGGCAGGCAGAGAGAGAGAGGGGGAAGCAGGCTCCCCGCTGAGCAGAGAGCCCGATGCGGGGCTTGATCCCTGGACCCTGAGATCATGACCAGAGCCGAAGGCAGAGGCCTAACCCACTGAGCCACCCAGGCACCCCTATGGCAATTTCTTAAAATAAGATGACAGTGAAGTTTATTACACTGATTGACTCTTCCATTTATAAATGATTTCTCTGTAGCGTGTGATGCTGTTTGATAGCATTTTACCCACAGCAGCACTTCTTCCAAAATTGGAGTCAATCCTATCAAACCCCACTATTGCTTTATCAACTAAGTTTATGTAATGTTCTAAGTCCTTTGTTGTAATGTCAACAATCTTCACAGCATCTTCATCAGGAGCAGATTACATTTCAAGAAACCACTTTCTTTGCTCATCCATAAGAGGCAACTCCCCATCAATAAAGTTTTACCATGAGATTGCAGCAATTCAGTCACATCTTTGGACTCCACTTCTAGTTCTCTTGCATTTTCTACTCCATCTGCAGTTACTTCCTCCACCGAAGTCTTGAACTCCTCAAAGTCATTCATGAAGGTTGGAATTAACTTCTTCCAAACTTCAGTTAATGTTGATATTTTGATCTCTTCTTGTGAATTCCAAATTTTTAAAGATTTTATTTATTTATTTGACACACACACACACACACACACACACAGAGATCTCAAGTAGGCAGAGAGGCAGGCAGAGAGAGAGAGGGAAGCAGGCTCCCTGCCAAGCAGAGAGCCCAATGAGGGGCTCGATCCCAGGACCCTGATCATGACCTGAGCCCAAGGCAGAGGCTTAACCCACTGAGCCACCCAGGCACCCCAAGAATTCCAAATGTTCTTAATGGCATCTAGAATGATGACTTCTTTCCTTTGCCCTAATCCATCAGAGGAATCACTATGGCAACTATAGACCTGCAAAATTTATTTCTTCAATAATAAGGCTTTTTAAGGTCTAAATTATTTCCTGATCTATGGGCTGCAGAATGGATGTTGTGTTAACAGGCATGAAAATGACATTTATCTCAGTGTCCATCTCCATCAGTGAACTTGGGTGACCAGGTACATTGTCAATGAACAGTACTATTTTGAAAGGAATCCTTTTTTTATGAGCAGTAGGTCTCAACAGTGAGCTAGAAATATTTAAAAAATATTTATTTTAAAAAATATATTTTTTTAAAAATATATTTTAAAAATCGTGCTGTAAACAGATGTGCTATCATCCAGACTTTGTTGTTCCATTGATAGAGCACATGCATAGTAGATCTAGCATAATTGTTAAGGGCCCTTGGATTTTCAGATTACATGAATATTGACTTCAACCTAAAGCTGAGAGCTGCATTAGTCCCTACCAAGAGAGTCAGCCTGTTCTTTGAAATGTTGGGGCGAGGCATTGATTTCTCCTCTCTAGCTATGGAAGTCCTAGATGGCATCTTTTATCAACAGAAGACTGGTGTGGTTTTTTTTGTTTGTTTGTTTGTTTGTTTGGGTAATAGAAGACTGTTTTGTCTACATTGAAAATCTGTTGTTTAGTGCAGCCACCTTCATTAATTGTCTTAGCTAGATCTTCTGGAGAACTTTCTGCAGCTTCTGCATTGGCACTTGCTATTCACCTTGCAATTTTATGTTGTGGAGATCCCTTCTATCCTTAAACCTCATGAACTAACTTCTGCTAGCTTCAAATTTTCTTTCGTAGCTTCCTCACCTCTGCGAGCCTTCATAGCACTGGAGAGGTAGGGCCTTCCTCTGGCGTAGGCTTTAGCTTAAGGGAACATTGTGACTGGTTTGATTGATCCAGATCATTAAAACTTTCTCCATATTAGCCATAAAGCTGTTTCATTTTCTTATCATTTGTGTGATCATTAGAGAAGCACTTTTCATTTCCTTTATGAACTATTCTGTTGCATTCACAACTTGGCTAACTGTTTGGTACAAGAAACCTGGCTTTTGGCCTGTCTTGGCTTTTGACATGCCTTTCTCACTAAGCTTAATCATTTCTAGTTTTTGATTTAAAATGAGACACATATGACTCTTCCTTTCACTTGAATACATAGAGACCATTGTGGAGTTATTAACTGGCCTAATTTCAATATAGTTATCTCAGGGAGTTGGGAGGAGAGGAAGGACATGAGGGATAGCTGGTTAATGGAGCAGTCAGAACACACACATTTATCAATTAAGTTTGCTGTCTTGTAAGGAAGGGCAGTGTTCATGGGCCCCCCAAAACTTACAATAGCAACATCAAAGATCACAGATTACCATAACAAATACAACAATAATGAAAAAGTGTGAAGTATTATGAGAAATACCAAAATGTGACACAGAAACACGAAGTGAGCAAATATAGTTGGAAGAATAGTGCTGATAGACTTGCACTATGCAGGGTTGCCATAAACCTTCAATTGGTAAAAAACACAAACATCTGCCACATGCAGTAAAGTGAAGCACAATAAAGCGAGATATGCCTGTACATGTGTATATGCATAGAATGCATTTTGAAGGATACCTAAAACTCTTTATAGTGATTAATTCTGAGAAATGACTCTGGATATGGACGTCAGTGTAGGAGAGAGACTTTACATCCTTCACCCTTTTGTACGCTTGAACTTACTTTTTTGGATATATAAACATATACAACTTTTAAAAAACTATGAATTGCAAAGAATAAAATTTAGGTTGAAAATGACTGATAAATTGGTCTAAACTTCCTCATATTGATTACTACTATCTATCCCAAATAAAAGGAAAAGAACACACCATTTAGAAAATATTTAAGGCGCCTGGGTGGCTCAGTCCTTAAGCATCTGCCTTCGGCTCAGGTCTTGATCCCAGAGTCTCACATTGGGCTCCTGCTCAGCAGGGAGTCTACTTCTCCCTTTACTCCTCCCCCCTGCTCATGATCTCTGCCTCTCACAAATAAATAAAATCTGTTTTTCAAATAAATAAAGTCTTTTTAAAAAGAGCATAATATGTAAATACTTTCATATAAATATAAATATAAATTATAAATAATAAGGAAATTTTTTATTTTGGGCAGGTCAGTTTCTTTCCCAGTAGCAGAACCTAGCAATTCTGCTTAAGAAGTCTGGTTCTCATGCCAAAGAACTTGGGATCCAATCTTAGCTCTACCAAATACTAGCTCTGTACCTTGGGTAAACTACTTAACCCATCTAAGCTTCATTTTTTTTCTTTCTTTCTTTAAAATGTGGGAGGGATGCCTGAGTGGCTCAGTTGGTTTAGTGTCTACGTTTGGCTCAGGTCATGATCCCAGGGTCCTGGGATCAAGGTCTGCACTGGGCACCTGCTCAGTGTGGGAGCCTGTTTCTCCCTCTCTGTCTGCTGCTCCCCCTGCTTGTGCCCTCTCTGCCCCAAGTAAATACATAAAATCTTAAAAAAAAAAAAAAAAAAAAGTGGGAGGGGGCGCCTGGGTGGCTCAGTCGGTTAAATCTCTGCCTCTGGCTCAGGTCATGATCCTGGGGTCCTGGGATCTAGCCTCATGTCTGGCTCACTGCTCAGTGGGGAATCTGCTTCTCCCTCTGTCCCTTCTGGTCATACTCTCTCTCAAATAAATAAATAAAATATTTTTTTTAATGTGGGAGAATAACAAACAGTATGCATTTTATAGAGTTATGAAAATGGAATGAAGTAAAACAGTTAAAGAGATTAGCACACTGACTGACCCAAAGTAAATATTTAATAATTTATATTAGAAAGTGCATATGATGAAAATGAAGGGCAATAATGGGAAAAATTCATGGGGAAAGTCAATATTTGTTTCCCTTTTTGAAAAATGTGGACATCCAGTGACAAATATGGATAATTTAGAAAAGTTCCATTTGTGTAATTACCATCTAGTCATTTACAGCCAGTGGTTGAAGTTTGAGTCTATCAAGGATGGCCGACTACTGAGAGCTGAGGAGGGTATGGATAAAATGGCAGGGCTCCCCAACCAGCACAGAAGAGACTGGGCCAACTATTTCATCTATGTGTGTTTCTTGATGCTCTCACTTCTCGTAGTTTTTCCATGTCTCACTTAAAAAGGAGAAAAGGGCCATCATGGATTGAAGAGAAGGAGCAGAGTTCAAGCCTGACTCTAACTATGAACTGGGTAACCTCAGGGCCATGATATTCCCACTTGTAAAATTAGGAGACTGGCCTCAGAGATCTCAAGTGTTCTTCCAGATTCTATAGAGATGATTTTTTTTCCCCCAAAGATTTCATTTTAAGTAACCTCTACATACAACATGGGGCTCGAAACCACAACTCTGAGATCAAGAGTTGTATGCTCTACTGACTGAGCCAGGTACCTCAAGAGAGATGACAATTTTTAAGAATAACAAAAGCCCTTTCTTAGTCCTAGTGGTTTCCATCAGTTGTATATCCTGTGTTGCTCCATTCTGCTGAACTCAGATTGGGAGGTGACAGAGCTTTGCAAAGTCTGAACTAAAAATAACCTCTTCCTGACAAACCATAAAAGACTCAATCTCAAAAAGCAGACTGAGGGTTGCTGGGGGGAGGGGGGACAGTAGAGGGTGGTGGGGATATGGACATTGGGGAGGGTATGTGCTATGATGAGTGCTGTGAAATGTGTAAACCTGGCGATTCACAGACCTGTACCCCTGGGGATAAAAATACATTATATGTTTATTAAAATAAATAAATTAATTTAAAAAAAAACCTTTTCCCATAATATTTTATCAGAGCTAGAGCGGTAAATAAAAGATGATTAAAATTTTTTAAAAAGTCTGCTGAGATTTTCTACTTCATTATTTATTTTGTGAGGAGGAGTTTCCATCAGAGGTGGGTAAACTAAGTTAAGAATGGAAATCGTTTGGAGTTTAAATAAAACAAACTGATATAGATCACTAAAACCTACTAACAATGAGATTCATTGTGATTAATATCTCCATTCAAGCCATACAGTACTTCTACTAGGTAAGCTCATTCAACTCATATTTTCTAGCACTTTGCAGAAATATTATACTTTAAGCATAATCATGATTAAAGTGTTTTATATTTGTGGAGCTGGCACTTTATGGTCTACCAAGAAATTTTTATAGTTTGATAACTTACAACCAAAACATCTGTCTGGTCAGGAATTTGATAATATACAATATAGCTCTTTTCTCTTGTCAAAAATAATAAATTGATATTTGAGTTAAAGTCTATCTTATAAAACAAATACTGCAAGTTAAAAAAAAAAAAACCTTTAATAGAAATGCAAAGTAGGGTACTATGTTCTCTAATGCCTCTAACTTTTTTCCCACAATAGTGAGTTAGGCAATATTCAAAGAACTTCCTTATTTTAACTTTAAAATTTAAAACAACTTCTCTAAATCAATAATAAAGACTTTGTTTTTCACCAGAGTTCGCTTCATTATTTGATATATAACATAGTGTTAGGTGTAAGGCAGGTTGTTTAACCAGGCTATTGAAATCATGATATAATACTAATTCTTATTCTATAGGACCAACCTCTTATTCTATATAATGCCAAGTTCCTACATGTAATATATTATGCATATTTGGTTTTGGAAATTGGGACAGAAACCAGTGGTGGCCATTTTCATCATTTCAGAAACTGCAGAGAGAAATTTGAATTTTAATATAACTCATTTTAGATATTTTGATATTTATTTTTGAAAGATCAAATTGTTTAGATTGAACTGCCTCATGTAATAGACTGTGGAAATTCCATATTAGATCTTTCCTCCATATTCTAGAAAACAATATAGTACAGTACAACATTTGATTACTCTTTGGAGTAGTAATGCTGAAGTGAGTCATTCATTCCTTCATTTATTCAACAATGATTTGTTGAGTACTTCCCATATGTGAGGCATTACGTTAAGCCTTATAGTAAAGAAAACTAACTGGCTACTTACATACACACAAGAACCAATAATTATCCGTAGATGATGGGTAAAACACCGAGCACCAACAATAATAGATACTTTATTTTTTTAAAAGATTTTATTTATTTATTTGAGAGAGAGAGAAAGCACACAACAGGGGGGATGGACAGGCAGAGAGAGAAGCAGACTCTCGGCTGAGCAGGGAGCCCATTGCGGGACTCCATCCTGGGATGACCTGAGCCAAAGGCAGTCGCTTAACCAAAACTGAGCCACCCAGGTGCCCAACAATAAATATTTTAATAGAGTGAAAAAAGATTGAGTAGGGGCACTAGGGCAGTCAGAGAAAACCTTGCCCAGGAGTAAGTGCTTTGAAAAGATATGTTGGATTCATACAGGAGGAAATAAATGGAGAAAGCATCCCAGGGAGGAGAAGCAATATAGAAAATGTTACAGTTTCAGTCACACAGAAGGCATGTTCAGAAGATATAACAAAGTTGTAGAGGACAGTCTTATAATTCCTTGAAGGGTGATCTGTGGACCAGTAGCATTAACATCCCCAGGAGCTTGTAGAAACACAGGATCACAATCTGATCCCACATGTTCAGGGTCTATGGGTGCTTTGTATACATACATTAAAGGCTGAGAAGCTGTAATCTAGTCCAATCCTTCATTTTACAGAGGAATCTGAACCACAGAGCAGTGGGTGCCTTCCCTGATAATAGCGGTAAACTTTACTTCAGAACCAAAATCTAGAGAGTCCTGGAAACAGTGAGTTTCCCCCCAATTCACAGTGTTTGCCTAAACTAGAGAGGGGTAATAAGCTGGACCTGACTGTGGAAGTATTTGAATGCCCAGTTAAGAAGCTCAGGCCTCATCCATTCATGAATTTAACATTTACTGAACTCCAATGTAGTAACATTGGGGATACAGAGAAGAACAAGAAAGGCCCTGCCCTTAAAAGCCTCACAGTCTCCTGGAAAAGTAAGTAACCAACAATTACAAACATCTTTGTAAAATGAGTTTTAAAGGCTTATGATAGAGAAATTAACACGACTTTTATTCTGTTAACATTTACTGAGTACCTAGTACATGGTAGACTTTCATTAGAAGCAAAATGGTGGTGTTCAGGGATATCTGAGAGTGGGGAGAAACAGATAAATCAGTTAAGTGATTACTGCTTAAGAGTAGGAAGTAAAAGAAGAATGAATAGGGTTTGGTCACCGTGAAGCTGATGGATGGCCTAGAAAGGAGCAAGTCTGCATTAACCAGAGGTGTTAAGGCAAGACAGAATTTGGATCACTGAGCAGAGAAACAGGGAAATTGGGAGAATGAACCAGATTTAGGGGGTTCTGTTTGTTTTACCTTTCTTTTAGAAGAAAATACAGGTGTAAATACTCATGAGTTTGGATTAGGCAATAGTTTCTTAGATAGGATACCAAAACCACATGCTACAAAAGAAAAAATAGGTAAAATGGACTTCATCAAAATTAAAGGCTGTGCATCAGAGGACTCCATTAACAAAGCGAAGACAACTCACAGAATTGGAAAAGTATTTGTAATCATATATTTGATACAATTTTGGTATCCAGAATACATATAGAAAACTTTTGTAACAACAATAAAAAGATAAATAACTCGATTAAAGAATAGGTAACGGATTTGAATATACATTTCTCCATAGAAAATATACATAAAGGCAATAAGCACCTGAAAAGGTTGTTAGTTATCAGGAATTATTAGTTATCACGAATATTGAAATAAAAGCCATAATGAGAGACCACTCTACACCTACTGTGATGGCCAGATTTTAAAAAGTGGCAAATAAGCATAAGTGAGGATGTGAAAAACAAGAACCCTCAAACTTTGTTAGTGCAAATGTAAAGTGGTGGAAAATACTTTCAGCAAACAATGCAGCTGGAAAACAGCTTGGTAGTTCCTCAAAAAGTGAAACACAGGGGCGCCTGGGTGGCTCAGTGGGTTAAAGCCTCTGACTTCAGCTCAGGTCATGATCTCAGGGTCCTGGGATCGAGCCCTGCATCAGGCTCTCTGCTCATCAGGGAGCCGGCTTCCCTTTCTCTCTGCTTGCCTCTCTGCCTACTTGTAATATTTGTCTGTCAGATAAATAAATAAAATATTTAAAAAAAAAAGTGAAACACAGAAAAAAAAGTTAAACATAAGAGTTACTGTATGATTTAGCAATTCCTTTCCTAGGTATATACCCCACAAAACTGAACACACTTATTCCTACAAAAACTTGTACACAAATGTTCATAGCAACATTATTCAAATAGCCAAAAGCGAGGACAACCCAAACATCCATCAACTGATGAATAAACAAAACCTGTATATCCATTTAATAGAATATTATTTAGCCATAGAGAGGAATGAAGTGTTTGATAAATGTTGTAAATGAATGAACCCTGAAAACATTAGGCTAAGTAAAATAAGCCAGGCAAAAATTGGACAAATACTGTATGGTCCCACTTATCTTATTATAGAAATATTTAGAATAGGAAAATAGATTAGAGGTTATAAGAGGTTAGGGGTGGGGTCAGCTGGGAATTATTGCTTAATGGGTACTAAGTTTTTGTTTGGGGTGATGAAAATGTTTTGAAATTTGGGTGATCATTGCAAACCTTGTGAATATACTAAAAGTCACTTAATTGTACTTAACTTAAAAATTGTGAATTTTATTGTATGTGAATTACATTTCAATAAGAAAAAAAGACCTTTACTTTTTAAAAAAGATTTATTTATTTTGAGAGAACAGAGGGGACAGAGGGAGAGGGAAAAAGAATCTCCAAGCACACTCCCTGTTGAGCATGGAGTCCAACATGGGGCTCCATCTCATGACCCTGAGATCATGACCTGAGCCGAAATCAAGAGTTGGGTGCTGGGGCGCCTGGGTGGCTCAGTAGATTAAGCCTCTGCCTTCAGCTCAGGTCATGATCCCAGGGTGCTGGGATCGAGCCCTGCATTGGGCTCTCTGCTCAGTGGGGATCCTGCTTCCCCTTCTCTCTCTGCCTGCTGCTCTGCCTACTTGTGATCTCTCTCTCTGTCAAATAAATAAATAAAGTCAAAGAGTTGGGTGTTTAACTGACTAAGCCACTCAGGCACTCCAAGAAAACAAGAAACAAAAAACAAACAAACAAAAAAACCTTTAAAGAGAAATTCTCTTTTGGCAAAATACATGCCATTGGAAGGAAACAGTTGAAATATAAATACACATCTTGCTTTGTGAAAATCAGCACCTAGTTATGATTTCAAAATGCTCCTTAGTTTAAAATACAATTATAAATACACAGTATGATAAACCCTTCTGAAGCTTACATTTATTATATATTCATATTTATTATATTTCGTACGTTTCCACTTCACTGAATACGATCTGAGCAAAGAATGTAACTTCCACTAGGTAATGGAACATACAGAAATATTAAGTTTCCAGGTTTGGAAATTACAGATTCTTGAGTCATGGTCATGTGTTTGAAAATCAATTTACCAAATGTAAAGATCATGGCTCAGTTGCAGAAAGCATCTAGTTACTCCAGGCCTGGAAGTTAAATGATCAGGGTTGCTGTCCCAGCTCTGTTTCTTAGCTTGTTTCTACTTCATCTATAATTGAGGTGGATAGAATTGATGTTCCTTTTAGCTTTAACATTTTGAACTTATTTGATCTTATCATGACTTTATAGTAAAAGGACTTTTGAACTTGTTTTACTTGCTTGGATTGCATTAAAACATTCACATTTTAAAATTTTGCAAATTGTTATTGGACTATGAGATTTGAAAAGGATTACTCACTCAGCTTTTAAGTGGACCAAATGAGCTCTGTCTATGGAGAATTAGTCTGAAGCAATACCACCACCTGGTGGCCTCTCCTCAAATAAGACAACCTTTGTGAAAATGATAGTTTGGCCAGGTGGTTCTGGTGTAGCTATTTTAGGAAACACATTTAACTATATTGCACGATATACATTTAAGTTAACTAACCTCATGGCATGGCCTTAAAAACTTATTTTATAATTCAACAAATATTTTAGTGCCCAAGTACAAGAAATATTGGCATTCACAGACAGTATGTAATAGGTATAATAAGTAAATGATAGTATATTTAGTGGCAAGTTCCAAAAAACATCAGGATAAGGAGCATGTTGGGTAGGTTGCAACTTTTTTTATTTTTTTAAATGTTTTATTTATTTATTTGACAGATCACAAGTAGGCACAGGGGCAGGCAGAGGGAGGTGGGAGGGGGAGGCAGGCTCCCTGCTGAGCAGAGAGCCCAATGTGGGACTCCATCCCACGACCCTGGGATAGTGACCCGAGCCAAAGGCAGAGGCTTTAACCCACTGAGCCACCCAGGTGCCCCAGATTGCAATTTTATTTATTTATTTTTCAAAAAGATTTTATTTATTCATTTGGCAGACAGAGATCGCAAGTAGGCAGAGAGGCAGGCAGAGAGAGAGGAGGGGAAGCAGGCTCCCTGCTCAGCAGAAAGCCCGATATGGGGCTTGATCCGAGGACCCTGAGATCATGACCTGAGCTGAAGGCAGAGGCTTTAACCCACTGAGCCACCCAGGTGCCCCCCCAGATTGCGATTTTAAATAGAATGACATTTGAGCAAAACTTGAAAGGTGAGGTCAAGTCTATGTGCTTGTTTGAATAATAAAATTCCACAGACCTACAATCTAAATATTTAGCTTTAATTCCAGCATGCCACTATAAACTGTTTCCTTAAGTATTTCTTTTTAGTAAGCACGAACTATAATACCAGGCCAATATTAATAAGAATGACTACATTTTAAAAAATGATATTGCCCTAAAGATAAGTATCTTTCCTAGACAATGACTGTCCTTAGTATCAGAAAAGATACAGGAAGTGGCAGTTTTGTTATCTAATTTTCCACAACCTTAAATTTTCCTTTACACATTGAAAACTGTGTTCCTATGAAACTAAGAACTGCTGTAGCCTTAGGAATTGGGAATTGAGAGAATGGAGGAGAAGGTAGAGGTGCGATATTATCATCAATAAAGACTAGCCAAGTTTCTTCAAGCGGTTTATGGCTTTGCTTTTACAAATGTCTCAGCACTTTGTGAAACCATTTAAATTTTCTGTCTTAAGCATCCTTGGGTTAGAGTGCACCCTTGAGAGTAGGGATTGTTTTAGACTATTTAATAGGCATAGCATAAGGCCTTGAACATGGTCAGGAAAGTTACTTTAGTCGTTCTAAATCTACATTAGAAAAAAATTTAACATCTTAGTATTTGCAGATTTTTCTTTAGATCAAATATTTCTGAGAATAAAGAGTTTTTGATGCAACCAGGAAATGAGATCAAATCTGAATAGACAAAGCAAAGAGTTAAATGGGTAAATTTTAAAAATAAAGTGTTTGGGGGCGTCTGGATGGCTCAGTCTTAAGCATCTGAATCTGTTTGGCTCAGGTCATGATCTCACCGGCCCTGAGATCCAGCCCTGCCCTTTGGTGAGGAGTGTGCTTGGAGAGTCTCTCCCTCTGCTCACCAACCCCTGCCCCCAAATGAATAAATACATCTTCAAAGAAAAAAAAAAAAGCTTTTTAAAAGATTTTATTTATTTATTTGAGAGAGAGAGAGAATGAGAGACAAAGAGAGAGAGAGTGAGCACAAGAAGGGGAGAGTCAGAGGGAGAAGCAAACTCCCCGATGAGCAGAGCGCCTGATACAGGACTCAGTCCCAGGACTCTAGGATCATGACCTGAGCTGAAAGCAGTTGCTTAACCAACTGAGCCACCCAGGTGCCCTAAAAATAAAGTTTTTGATCAAATCACCTAAAAGGTTTTTATTACACTGTTTACATCGTGACTTGTAATTAGGTGCTTAATACACCTTATAAAAGGCTGAAATGCCACCTAATAGTATTAACAATGCTTTTTCATCTGTATATAGCGCTTCAGTTTACACAGCGTCCTCACATAGGTCTCATTTGCTTATTTGGTTCAGAATATGTGGTGCAAATATAAACTTTACAGCGTATCTTTCCTTTCAGTTCTCCCTTAGAGGGAGTTTGTATTTTCAGACAATTATGTGCATTATACTGGAAACATAAATCTGGCATGGACAAAATTTGAAGTGGTAATGGACAAGATTTGCCAAGTGGCAGTAGCTCAGCGTGGCGAAGATAGGGACTGGAGGTGGATGAACAGGTGAAAAAGGTCAGTGGAATCTCAGCTGACTGAGGTCCAACAGCTGGGATAACATAATGCTTACAAAGCACAACCTTAAAAAGGTCTAGATGTTTAGACAAAGAGTGGCTCAACTCTCCCATAAATGAATAAATAAACAATAAGGAAAATTTCTGTGAATTTATGATTGAGAAGCCAGGAAGGGAGGCGAGAGCAACAGGCAAATCTAGTTCAATGCCTAGGCAGCTGGAGAGGTCTGAAAATGGAAGTAAAAACGAAGCAGTCCATAAACTTCTTTTGAATGGATGAAAATCTCTACTTCAAATAAAAACATTAATATGCAAAAATTCTATTTGGAAGGAGACCTAAGAAAGTGAATACAATGGTGACTTCTATGAAGAACTGTGGGATTGAGGGCTAGAGATAGGTTTACTTTTCTGTGTACCTTTAAGATTTTTTTTTTTTAAAGGACTATTTATTTGACACAGAGAGAGAGAGAGAGAGAGGGAGGGAGAGCGGGAATAGGAACACAAGCAGGGGAAGCAGGAAAGGGAGAAGCAGGCTTCCCGCTGAGCATGGAGCCAGAGGCGGGGCTGGATCCCGGGACTCTGGGATCACGACCTCAGCCAAAGGCAGACGCCTAACAATTAAGCCACCCCAGGTAACCACCTTTACGAATTTTTAAGACACCCACACTCAACCTTTTAAAAAGGTTACAGCCTAAAGGCGCCTGGGGGCTCAGCGGTTAAGCGTCTGCCTTCGGCTGAGGTCATGATCCTGGGACCTTGGATCCAGCCTCATTTCGGGCTCCCTGCTCAGCGGAGAGCCTGCTTCTCCCTCTCCCACTCCCCCTGCTTGGGTTCCCTCTCTCGCTGTATCTCTCTCTGTCAAATAAATCAATAAAATCTTAAGAAAAAAAAAAAAAAGATCAGAATCTAGGGGAATCCCTTCTTCCCATCTTCCAAGTATCACTTCCTTCCTCCCAATACAATTTCCTGTCAAGACCGGCATTACTCTCACGCTCCTGGAGGGAACAGGTCCTCAGTCCTTGTGATCTGAACCAGCTCGTCCATCCTGCCTATCCCAGAAGGGGGGTCAGGTGCTCAGTGGAAAAAAGGGGTGAACGGCTCTAACGCTGACCCTACACGCCACTGCGACTACAAAAATCCCGTTAGCGACCTCAAGTGTAAGGTTGATTAGTATTGGCCGTGCGGGGCTGTTTCTACCATTATTACGCAGTCCTATTTCCGTGTGGGAAAAGCACCCAGGGAAAGGCACGTCTCCCCCGCAGGGTACTTCAGCACCTACAACTTCTGCGACGCTACACCCCGTGCCGGCGTCCATTCCGGCTGCAGTATGGAGGCCCGACTCGAATTTTTGTTTGGCAGATTCGCCACTTTTGCGTGTCAGAATTTAAAATGAAAATTTGAATTTCCCTATTTTGGAAGCCCTTTAAGTACAAGAAAACAGAATCAAGAGAGATTTGGGGTCCTTGAATATTTTTATCCTCTGGCTTCCACCTAGCGCGCTGAA
Organism: Martes martes; assembly: GCF_963455335.1. Taxonomy (NCBI): domain Eukaryota; kingdom Metazoa; phylum Chordata; class Mammalia; order Carnivora; family Mustelidae; genus Martes; species Martes martes. The sequence goes on from NC_137895.1 coordinate 20,075,315, forward strand.
AAGTTTCGTCGAAAGCGACGACGCAGACGCTCAGGTCGCCGTTCCTGGCGCGTAGTTGCTGCGGCCCTTCGCTCCCGCCCCCGCCGGGAGTCCGACGTGGAAGTTGCTGGCTGACGGGACTTCCAAGGGATTCGCTTGGGAGCCGGAGCCGAAACCGGAGCCGAAGCCGGACCAAGGCGAACAGAGGTGGAGGCGCCGAGGCCCGAATAGGAGTAGCTGCCGAGGCCGTGGCCTGTCTCTGACCACCGACAAGGGCGGACAGGCGGTTACCATGGGTGAGGAATCCGAGAAGGGCTCCCAGGCGCGATGGAGGGGCTGCGGCCGAGGGCTGGGGTCACGAGGAGGAGGGGGGGCCAGCCTGGGAAGCCCACAGTAGTCAGCTTTTCAGGAGCGGGTCGCTGAAGACTTAACTTACCTTGGCTATTCACCTTTGGGGGTGGACCCTGCTTGGAACTTTCGCCCCTGCCCTCACTCTTGTCCCCTTAATCCCAGAAGGGTCAGGGGGTGGGGGCAGCGCGGGCCCGGAGAGCGCTTCGGCCTGGGAACCCGGCCCTGAGTCCTTTCCCCTGACCATGAACTTTTGCCTTATCTCCTCGGACCCAGTTTGACTTGGGGGACAGAGTTGGCCTTGAGAAGCTTGGCAATTTGTCAGTCGCAGGTTTCTTGCGTTAAAGATGAGATCTGACCCCACAGTGGAAGCTTGATTCTCTTGTCCTGGTCCCTCGGATTGCGTCAGTTTAAAAAATCCAAAGGGAATGTTGCTCCAATGTTTTCTAGCCAATTTGGCATTTACTTGCTTATCTGTAGCTTTTCATGTAAATGATAGAGTAAGGTGGAGAAGGAAATAGGGACTGTATTGGTCATTACTGGTCAGTGAGTGAAATTTTAATATCGGTATTTGGAGTGCTAATTGAGGGCACTACATTGTCCTCACAAGCACCAGCTATAGCTAGCTTCCCTCCCCGCTGGAACCCAAATGAAGGTGCAGATTTTTAAACTGGTTTACAGCTGTCCAAATGATGGAAATTCTTTGGATTATTTTAATTCCTCTATCATTTTCCAGGGGATTTACTTCTTGTCCTGGAACATAAGTGCTTTCCTGTCTTTCTGTAACTCCCTTAAGTTTTTTTTTCCTTAAATATTTTATTTATTTATTTTAAGATTTTATTTATTTATTTGATAGACAGAGATCACAAGTAGGCAGAGAGAGGAAGGGAAGCAGGCTCCCTGCTGAGCAGAGAGCCCTACACGGGGCTTGATCCCAGGACTCTGGGATCATGACCTGAGCTGAAGGCAGAGGCTTAAACCACTGAGCCACCCAGGCACCCCTTAAAGATGTTATTTTTAAGTAAGCTCTACACCCAAGGTGGGGCTCGAATTTACAACTGTGAGATGAGTTTCATCCTCCACAGACTAAGCCAGCCAGGAGCCCCAGGTTTTTTTTTTTTTTAATTTGTTTGTTTTGTTTTGGTTTTTTTTGTTTTTAAGGTGTAAAAGGTAGAAAGGGTTTTGTCAAGTTATGCACCTTCTGTTACACTTTTCTAAGGTTCTCTGGCCCATGGTTCTTCATTTTTCTAGACTTGAGGCTCTTAATTGTGTCATTTCTTTGTCAGATAACCATGCATTGCATGTGACATCACTTCAGTTGTCAACTGGTTTTTTGTTTGTTTGTTTGTTTTGTTTTTTTATATTAATGTAACTGTCTTTTAATCTTCTCTGGTGGCTTCTGGTGGGAAAGGGCCAACGTGCTTTTTTCTGGTAGTCAGTTAAAAAAATGTATTTTAAAAAAGAGTGGGAGGCTTAACTAGCTGAGCCATCCAGGTGCCACAGAAGCTTTTAATCACCAATCAGTGGTGATTCTGATAATCACAACTCTTGTTCGTAAGTGCTCTTATGTTACACAATGCTTTACGTATAGGAAACTTTCTGGAAATATTTAATGATACATTGACACATTTATTATTTTTTTAAACGAGTTTTCTCTCAAAACTAGGTTTTGTTATTTTGGGCTTCTGTGTCTCAATTTCTTTTGCAAGTTATATTGCTTAGAGAGAAATCTCCGAGATTGGAGGTAGTTTTGATGGTGGTGCAATACAGTGAAAACAGTAGCTTTTCACATGTGAGAATCTTATTGTCCCACTGTCATTCTGATTTGTCCTTTAGTGTTTAGGGGTTGTTGAGGAGATCATGCTAAGGTATCTATATTCTCATGATTAGAAAGTGAGCTCCAGGGGCGCCTGGGTGGCTCAGTGGGTTAAGCCTCTACCTTCAGCTCAGGTAATGATCCCAGGGTCCTGCTCTCTGCTCCGAGGGGAGCCTGCTTTCTCCTCTCTCTCTGCCTGCCTCTCTGCCTGCTTGTGATCTCTATCTGTCAAATAAATAAAATCTTAAAAAAAAAAAAAAAGAAAGAAAGTGAGCTCCAGGGGGCGCCTGGGTGGCTCAGGCACTTAAGCACTTGCCTTTGGCTCAGGTCATGATCTCAGGTTCCTGGGATCCAGCCCCTCATCAGGCTCCCTGCAGGGAGCCTACTTCTCCTTCTTTCTCTGCTGCCTCCCTTGCTATATTTTCTCCCTCTCCCTCAGCTGCTCCTCCTGCTTGTGCTCTCTCTCTTACCTCTCTGGAATAAGTAAATACAATCTTTTAAAACAATTTACATAAAAAAGTGAACTCCATGAGGACAGTGGTTCTGTTTCTCTTATTCTGGAATATATCTTCTTGTGCCTTCCTGACACATTATTTAGGACTGGTGACAATCAGTAATTACTTGTTTGATCTTGATTAATACATATCATTGGTAGCAAATTTACGCACCTAAGAATTGAGGAGAATATAACAGTATTATTTAATTTGGTATCACTTTCAAAGGGCAAGATTAAATGTTTTATGGACTTAGTTCACAAAATGATACTGAATGCATTTTTTCTTTTATTACTTCTTCAGGTGGGTTTTTCTCAAGTATTTTTTCCAGTCTGTTTGGAACCCGGGAAATGCGGATTTTAATTTTGGGATTAGATGGAGCAGGAAAAACTACAATTTTATACAGATTACAGGTTGGAGAAGTCGTTACTACTATTCCTAGTAAGTGTTGGTATGATAAACTAATTGTAGGGGTTCTTGTTTTCCATTTAATGTAATAATAAGGTAATTTTAATATAGTAAGGTTTGTAAACTTCTAGTATGGACATAATATTGGTAACATTATTTTTCATAAGTTTAGAGGCAATTTGTAAACCCCTGTGCATGGCTGGGTTTTGCTCTTTAGAGCTGTTTTTAAAGTTGGCCCACATTAATGAAGGGAAATGAAGCCACTTTTATTGAGAGCCAGTATCTTTATTGATATAATGAAGATAATACCCACTGACTTTATGAAGTACATAAAATACTTTGTAAACCTGTTTTTAAAGAATTATGTAGGTGTTAAGTGGTGTTATTGCATCTGATAGGCTTTTTTCCCCCGTATTTGTTACGATTTTAATTAAGATTTGTTTCTCTTATTTAATTCTGTTGATTGCTTATAAAGAACTGAGTGGAAGAGACAGACTCTTGAATTAATCTGGTACCTTTTTAGGTATTACTGATATTTTTATTTTTATTTTTTTTAAATTTTTATTCATTTATTTATTTTTTAAAAAAATTGTATTTATTTATTTGACAGAGAGAGAAATCACAAATAGGCAGAGAGGCAGGCGGAGAGAGGGGGAAGCAGGCTTCCTACTGAGCAGAGAGCCCGATGTGAGGCTTGATCCCAGGACCCTGGGATCCATGACCTGAGCCAAAGGCAGAGGCTTAACCCACTGAGCCACTCAGGCACCCCTACTGATATTTTTATATCAAGAGAAGAAACACCTCAACTTTAAATCAGTTGTTGATGCCTTAGAAGGATACTCTCAAACAGTCCTTTTGACTACAAAAGAATGCTGTTGTTTATACTTTTTAAATTTGTTGATGTGAATTTACTTACAGGAGATTAATATATTTAAACTAAGAGTTTGTAGAATTTGCTGAAGAGTATTAAATTATGCCTCTAAAGTCACTTGTCACTCAAGATATTTTTATATTTAGTAGTATTTAAATTTCCAGATTAAAAAAAGTCTAGGTTTCATAAAAGAAGAACTTTTTAACCCCTGTGGCATCGGTTATTTTCTTTGTGCCATCTTCAGTAAATTTTAGTTCCCGTGGTTCTTGCTTCTCAAAGTAACCCATCTCTGTTGTGGTTAAGTCTTGGCCCTTGCAGTGCACACAGCCCAGTGGATTGCATTTCAGTGAATACACTTTACAGCATACTCTTGTCCTGTGCATATAAAGAATGTTTTTAATTGAGGTAAAGATGGTGATTACACTCCTACCTAATTCTAAGGGAGACATCATAAACTTGCTTTTTAGTTTTTCACTCAGGTGTAGTATAGCTATTTTTCAGTTGTGATAGGGAATGTTTACCGTATACTCATTAGAATCATTTACCAACATAGACTTAAATTTAAAACAAAAGTTAATTGTCCAGTTATAGCTGTAAGTCATTTTTCACTTTGATTTTTTAAGCTTCTAAAATCTTAGAAACCAGTTTTTTCAGAATCCTCTCCACCCTCCCTTAGATTCCTTTCAGTGAAAACAGTATCCTGCCTTAGCCATGTGGTGTTAGAACTCCCCCTAAAAAGGATGGGAGGGAAGAGAGATGGGACACCTCCCCATTGACTATCTAGCCACAGCCTTACTACAGATGAGCTCTTGAGGAAGTCTGCAAAGGGTCTGTGAGATTGCCACACTTAGAGAAACCAGTTTCCATAAAGCGGTACATAGCTGTTGCCAAATCCTTATCTACTGAAGTTTAGAATTTAGGCTTTCTTGGTTTTGTTCCCCGTTTACTTGCTACCTATCAAAATTCCATTTTTTGTAATACATCTGTGGCTGTTCTTTCTAAACATAACCTCCTAAACACTTGTATACCAGGATTGTATTATGCAGGGAGTTTAACAGTATGATTTCCATTGAGCTAAAAATTCTGTATTTGTAGAGGTGTCTAGGGATTCTTATATAACCTGAAAGTGGTGCTGATATTGCTAATTGATGGTGTGTGTGTGTATAGCACAGCAACTGTTTTGTCTTTGTCTTAAGTGGAATAATTTAACCAATAATGTGATTCAGTAGTAATTGGATTGGATACTTTGAAGGTAGAATGCATTAGTCTAGATAAGACTACTGATTTTGATTTCTTTTCTAGCTATTGGATTCAATGTTGAGACGGTAACATACAAGAACCTTAAATTCCAAGTTTGGGATTTAGGAGGACAGACAAGTATCAGGTATAGTACAGAGACCAGATTACTTTGTACTACTGAACATTTAGTAAGCCCTTTAAAGGTTAAGAGCAGTAAGTCAAATATGTTTTCTTTTGTAATTTAAATGGGAACCACCTGGTTTAAAATTAGGTAAAACTACTTATTCTCTCAATTGAATTAAAATAAAAAAATTTAAGGAAGCCAGTTCTTTAGATGCCACCTTAATGAAAAGTTTTTTCATAAAAATCTCAAGATCTCATTACTTCAGTTTTTTTTATCTGAAAAGGGTCTTCCATTTAGTTCTTGTCACTCTGTCTGTGAAACAGACCCTTTTGGATTTTATAAAAATAACTTTCAGTCCACCATGTAGGGTTAATGTGAACATAGATACCCTGTAGAACTTAGGTCTCCATAGGTCTCCTACCCTGCATTCTATGCTTGGCATGGCCACTGTGAGGGTTTGGTGACTGTCAGTGTTCTCACTGTGGTACCTACCATCTTAAAACATAAGTAGGACATTCTCCAAACATCCTCCTGCCTTTTAACTGGTTTTATTTTTTTATTTTTATTTTCTTTAAAGATTTTATTTATTTGACAGAGAGAGACACAGTGAGAGAGGGAACATAAGCAAGGAGAGTGTGAGAGGGAGAAGCAAGCTTCCCGCTGAACAGGGAGCCCAAAATGGGGCTGGATTCCAGGACCCTAGGATCCTGACCCAAGCTGAAGGCGGATGCTTAATTGCTGAGCCACCCTGGCGCCCCTTAACTGGTTTTGTTTTTTGAACCACTTTTGTGTTCCTCTCTAATTTCAGCCATTTCTGCTCATGAAGTCTTCAGTAGTCAATTTAATGTCTACTGTATAAAATCATATTAAAAGTTTTTTATAAGAACCCATTCCTTAAGGAGTTCCTAGTTAGAGGTTTATTAGTTGTAATAGTAAGGTCTATGTATAACTTTATCTCAGTACGGTTAGTGATTTTATAGATTGATTACAAAGTACTCTCTTAGCCTAAAGTCTGAACTTGTTTTGACACTTCTTGATCCTGTGAATTACGTTTATCATTCCACTCCATCACATCTGAAGGATATGATACATACCATCAGAAACGATGAATTATTGATTGATTCTAACATTGATTCTAACACGGGCGGCTGGCAAGATTGGCATGTAAACCCCCTAATCCCCATCATTGCCAAGTCCTAGCATATAAATTAACATGACAAGTTCTTTTTCTTTCAAATAATAATACATTCTCCCTTTCTGAATTTTCTTTAGGCCATACTGGAGATGTTATTATTCAAACACAGATGCAGTCATTTATGTGGTAGACAGTTGTGACCGAGATCGAATTGGCATTTCCAAATCAGAATTAGTTGCTATGTTGGAGGTAAGAAAACTTTATTCAAATGTGGGGAAATCTTTTATATTTGCTTCCTGTTTCCATTGTTACTACTTGCAGGAGTAATTAAAAGCAGGAAAATTTCCCTCCTTGGCTTTAGTATCATTTTCTTTTATATAAATTACTTCCTATTCCAGAAATTCTGTTGGGAAGAGAGATGGTGACAAAAAGACCAAAAAAATAAAATAAAATAAAATAAAATAAAAAGTAAAAAATTCCAAACAGGAACTTCTTTAAACTAGATTCTTTCTAGGAAGCTCAGAGGTAAAACTCTCTCTAAACTGAAGAAACTATTTTAAGTTACTCCTGTGAAGTACTTTTTCATAAAATCTATTTCTAGTTGTATAACTTAGTTTATGGAAGTAGATAAGGGTATAAAAAGAAAGCCTATTTGTTTGTTTTAGAATTTCTGGGTTTCTGGCACACCTGTGGCCCTTGTTTATCTCTTCCAGCTTTCTCATTCTTTATTCTTTCCGGTGTTTACAGTCCTTCAGCCATACTGACCTTTCTGTTCTTTGGATACTCCAAGCTTGTACATTCGACACTTGGCTTAGGGCTTTTTGTACCTGGTCATCTTTCTGCTTGGAATGCTCTTCCTCCTGATCTTTGCATGGCTACTGTCTTGGCATGTTTTATCTCACGTTTCTGCCTCAGAGAGGAGCCTCAGTTATTTGCTAACACCTTATTCTGCCTTATTTTTTGTACTACTTACTGTTTCTTTCCAGTATTTTAAAATATATTTGTTCTTATATGTCTCCCACCCTAAAATATAAGTTGAGTTTACCCTAATATTCCTGATGTGTGGAACCGTGTACAACACCTAAGAACTCAAAACATTGTAGTCACTGAAGTTCCCAAGGTAATTTTATTGGCTAGCTGAATTCAGAGGATGCATTAAATAATCAAACGTTAAAAAAATCTCCAGTTGTTAAATAAGCTTTTCAAATGTGCTTATGGTTCATTTAAGTAATAATGAAATTGCCTTTGTTTGTGAAAATTAGATGAGTAAGTTCCCTTTTCCTGCCAGAACTATGATTCTGACTTAGGCAATCATTGAATGCTTAAATGTTTTCTAGGCCATTTGATTGCCAGGGTAGAAGCATTCTCAGAATACTTGGGACTTCTGATTTCTTGACTAATGACTTCTTAATGCCTTCTGAGTTATAAATTGCAGACCTACTGGTTTTAAACTTTTGCTTATTTTTTTTCACAGTGTAGCATCATATTTATCATAAGAGCTTCTTAGACCAAATTCAAGTATAAGGAATTTTAAGGAACTTTTTAACTGCTTTCAGTGTAATGGATTTTTAAAATAAAAGCTTACTTACTTAGATATAATCTAAATGGTATGGATTTTTATCATAAAAAGTACTACAAAAAAGAAATGTGTTATTAGCTTCAGTGTACAGTTTTCTTGAGTTGTGCTGGATTATTTGTGAAATTGGGATTTGACTTGTATAATTTTATGAGGAAGAACTAAAAATTATTCTTTAGGAAGTAATTTTTAATTGATTCAGTCATTGAATATATAATATAAAGTAGGTGTAACTTATGAGTCAGGTCTGTTCTGTTACATTCAAACTTACAAAACCAATTTAAGTTATCTTATTTTTGGACACAAAAATACATTCTTCCTGGAGTAAAGAATGTAAAAAATTGAAGTTGTTAACTCCGAGAATATGTAAGAGAATATGTTTAACATTTCTAGATAGGGAAGATCTTTCTAAATCAAAGGATTGAAAGGAATTACAAAAGAAAAGATAGATTTAATTATATTACTACAAACAAAAACCCTGCAAATACAAATTAGTGTAAAACAGGGAACCAGTACATAGTTTTACAATCAGTGATTAAGGATTAGTGTTCTTAATCATATCAAGACCGTTTGCAAATAAATAGAAAACTGAGCAAAAGGCATGAACTTAAAGTGCACAGGAGAAAACTATATTGCTCATAACATTTGCATTTCTAATACTCTGATAATGTTTAATGAGATGCTGTGTTTGGAAGAATATGTAATTTCTAATTCTTCCAAGGCTGTCATATACTGTTGGTGGAGCCTAAATTGTTACAACCTTTCTGGAAAGTAGTTTATTAATATATATATAATAAGAGCCCCAATAAAGTTCATACTTTGATTCTACTTTTAGAGAATTTGTTAAGGAATTAGAGATTCACACAAAGATTTCTGTGTAATGACTGTGTGTCCCTTGGGTTTCTGTAATAGTCGAGTAAAAAGAACCTAGTAAGAGTCTAATACTGGATAGTTGATGGTACATGTATTCATACTATAGAGTGTATTTAACCATTACATTTTTTTTTGAAAATTTTGATTGTTTGGAAAAATATCCATGATTTAATGTTTATTTTTTAGAGCAGGTATAGAACTGTATATAAATGTGATCTTAAATGTGTTCATGTATATATTAATAAACTGTAAGTATCTGAATTATAAAGCAGTAGAAAATATCCAGAGTGTTAAGAGTGATCATTTTTGGGAGGTAGGATTATGGATGAAGCTTTTTTCCTTCATACTTCTCTATAATCTCAAATAATTTATAATGAACATTATAGATTCATAATTACAGAATAAACTTTTAAAATAATACAGTTGTTGACATTTCTTTCTAAAGTCAAGGAAGCAGATTGATTAGAGAAAATTAAGTACCTTCTATTTTATTTAGGAAGAAGAGCTGAGAAAAGCCATTTTAGTGGTGTTTGCAAATAAGCAGGACATGGAACAGGCCATGACTCCCTCAGAGATGGCAAATTCACTTGGGTTACCGGCACTGAAGGACCGAAAATGGCAAATATTCAAAACTTCAGCAACCAAAGGCACTGGCCTTGATGAGGCAATGGAATGGTAAAGTATATTTACAGAAGCCATCTGTGCATTTGTTTGTGTGTGTAGCTCTTTGCACACATGTGTGCTTTCCCTTTAGTCTTAGGGATGAAATTCAGATTGCTTTGCAGCTTATCATACTAAGTTCCTCCAGCCTTTTCTTCCACTGGTCTTCATATACATCGGCTATTATTTCAGCCACACCTACCTGATTATAGATAGATAAGCCAGTTTTCTGCCCTTTTTTTTTTTTTTTTAACTTTTCCCTTCCTTACCACATTCTCCAATTCCTTATCCTTCAGGACTTAGGTTAAGACTGTCTTCTTCTCAAGAACTTTCCCTTACATATCTCCATGCTCACTGGCTTAACACACACATAGTTGGATGTCCTTGTCACAGACCAGTGATACAGTAGTTACACTGTCCTGTAATTGATTTGTGCAATTTGAGACTAGTTTTCATCTCTGAGTTATCCACATCTGGCCATGCTGCAAGTAGTTAACAGCCCGGAAAAAAGATATTTGGTCTTTTTGATCATTCAGAGCACAGACAAAAGTGAAAGCTGAGAGGCTTTCATGGAAATTGGGTCCATAATGTTATTCTTCAGTGTAACTGTCTTAGCTTTCATCATTTAAAGTGCTCTGAAATCCACTGTCAGCATAAAACTTACTATAAGTGATCGTGCTCTATACCTGATTTGAAATTAATGTTATGAAACTATTTTGTCTTCACAGGTTAGTTGAAACATTAAAGAGCAGACAGTAGTTCAGTCACTGCTACCCCTGTGAAATGAAGACTACATCCTATATCCCTTTGGAAAGAAACAGTTAAGTGTGCTTCATGCTACTAAATGTTAAAACTGTGTGATTGTTGGCATATACTGAACTGAATGCAATATTTGTAATAAATATAAAAAATAAGTATTTGGTTGGAAGGGTAACTCACCCATGATTGAACCAACTGAATGTCTGTTCTGTGTAATGTAAAATCCTCCCTTGCTTTCTTGTGTTAAGTATATATTCTATTTGTATGGAATTCTTATTCAAATAGAGTCCTGTTAAAGAATGTACTCTTACTGAGGAAAAACCCTCCTATTTTTGAATTAGTAGTTGCAGCTTATTTGTATAAACACTAATAAATATCTTAACCCCAATTTTTTCCACTAAAATGAATTAAGTTCTTCCAAAGATTAGACTTAGTAGAGTAGAAATATGGTTTGGGTAACAGAGTCTTCATTTGGTTAATGACCACTTTAAGTTGTTTTGTTTAAAAGCTTTTGGGTATAGGCATGAAGCTGAAAAATTATCTTGGTGGTTAACCTCATTGACGTCTGTAATTGTCATTTTGTAGTACTTGAATGGTTGCCAAAAAAATTTTCATATATATAGGAACCCTGTGATAGAGGTAGGACAGGTTGTAATGTCTTTATTTTATGGACATGGACCCAAGGTTCTGATTAGTTGGCTTGCACAGGGTCACCAGCTAGTGAGGTCAGAACAGGGCTCAAAGTGAGATTTTGGTGTCATAAACTGTATCGTAAATTCCTGAAACTCAGTACTGGCAAGATAGACATCCTTAATTGCTTACATAAAATTATGCTAATTGAAATAGACACGGTATATTCAAAATAATTTCTGTAAATTTGTCTATACTAGTAGAGGTAGTAAAAACAATCCTAAATGGTTATATTTGATGGAATCCACAACATATTAAAGGAAATTTTAAAAAAATCTATTTTAAGAAGCACTGTAAGAGGTATCTTTATTGTCTTTCATTTCTTTTATTTATCTGTAATTGGACATGTAAATTTGGTGAAAAGCAAACATTACTGGTTGTACAGGGAGAAATTGAGCATTCTTGGCTTTAAAAAGTAGACTTAGTGCTAGGATATCAAAAAGAGTTACGTTCAAAGGAACTTTTCAAACTATACAGTCTACCACAGGATTGATTATGGTGGTGACAGAATATGGTCCCTTGTATTTACTTAAACTGGGGGGAATCTTTAAGTTGGACAACCAGCATTTAAAAAACTTGATGCCCATCATACTAGTGGTCCATTCCCTGTTCCTGCCACTGCCTTTCTGGAGGCCTCTAGCCTCATTCCTTCATAGTTTGATCATTTAGATCAAATGAATGTGGCTTTCTCTTTTCACCTGTGGGACTTCAATGTTTTTACCCATTCCCCAGCACCCATTCTTAATTTGGTTTCTGAAGAAACCAAAGAAGAACAGCTTCTACGCCCAAGTGTTCTCAGTGCTGCTCCTACTATTACTGAGCATGTAATTAACATCGTTTCATAGTTTCCAAATCACTCCTGATGGATAGACCTTATATATATATATATATATATATATATATATATATATATATATAATCTCCTTGGAATCCAATGTGGTGCCTGGCACATTGTGGCACCTTAAGAGTATGTGCATGGTTGAAATAATAGGTTATATGGCAGCTAGGAAAATACCTCTTCAGCTTCTCTCGGGTTCCCTTCTGGTCAGTGGCTGGGTTTGTACCTAAGTAGCTAAGTGCATCCCCCCCACCCGCCCACTTTAGGAATACTGTTGAGAAGTATGGGAGAAGAGAGGCCCTGGCAGGCAGAGGCTGGGCAGCAGATAGCTCTTGGCATCTTGAACACTGAGCACACCTGAAGTAATAGCCAACACCACCACGTGAATGATCATTATCTCTGTTTTATCACAAAGACTAGAATGTGGTAAATAGAGCATATACTGATTTTAATATGGTATAAATTATGAGGTCTTTGTCTAGCAGAAAATGACTATATAGGTAAATTACAGGAGTTTGAATGATATTTATAAAAATCTACCGAATATTATTTTGGAGAACCATGAAAATGGGAAAAGCACCAAACTTAAAATCTGAACATATGAGTTCTAGGCACAAATGGCCATTCCTTCAGTTTGTTTGTCTGTTTGTTTTTCCATAAAACAAGAGACTTGGACAAATCATATCAAAGATTTCTTTTAGCTTTGATACTCTGTTTATAACCCTGGTTGGTAATTGTGCTGTGTTATGTGTTCACATTTGAAAAAGGAGTGGTGGAATTTTGTTACTAGAATACTTGAGATGCACTTTAAGTTGTGGAAATGTAAGCTCCTTGAGGGTAGGGACCATACCTTATTTATTGTTAGTATCCCTTGCATCTAGTGTGGTGTACTTGGCATACAGTAGGCACTAAATAAATATTTACTGAATTGTTCTTAATATCCCTGAGATACTTGTTCTTTCTGCTTTTTGCCTTAGTGTTAACTCCTGATTTATATTAAAAATTTTCGTAAAACCAGTACATGCACTTTAAATCACTTAGAATTAATTTCAGTCAGCCTTCTGTGATGCCCCATGTTTATGCCTTTGGCACATTATAAACTCCTTGGAAGTATGAGAACTCCTGTTTGAGATGAGCTACATCAAAACACAGATGCTAAAGTTCAGGAATGTTTGAACATTTGATTTCTATGCCATATGCTGTATTCTGACTCCATAATTAGAAATTATAAAAAGCATAGGCTTTCCGTCCTGGGTGTGAATCCTGATTATGCCACCTGCAGCCTATGTTACCCTTAGGTAAATTATTTAATAACTTCAGTCTCCGTTTCTTCATCTGTAAAGTAAGAAGGCAGCTCTTAGGAATACTATGAGGACTAAATAAAATGTTAGCAAAATGTCTGGCACATAGGATGGATTCTTCTCTCCGCCCAGCCAGATCCCTCCCCACCCCACATATATCAAGCACTAAAATATTGCTTCCACATCAATTATAGATTAAGACAAAGATACCACATAGGTGAACAGGGTAACACCAGTTTGTTTTCCAAAGTGGTTTATAAGAGTTCCCTTTGCTTCACCAAGCTTGCCAGCACTTGGCATTGTCAACCTTATCAACCTAAAGAGTTCAAAATGGAATTTCATTGATGTTAATTTGCATTTTTGTAATTATCAGGGTTGAATACAGGAGTGATTCAAAATATTTAATAACCAGACATAGCTGATGTAGGGGGAGGACCCCTGCCAGTCCAGGTGTTAATTCTGTTATTTTTGGTGTGGGGAGATAGGGAATCCAGGACTCAGGTAGCCAGGGTGGCACTTGCGTGTGTCAAGGCAGTGACTACTTACCAACTAGAACATAGGTACTTGAATGTTTAAGAACCAGTATAGCCATATCAGCTCAGTATTAATATTTAAGGGCCATTGATTTTTCTTCTCTGCAATGCCTTTTTCTCCTTCCTGACACTTTTTCTACTGGATTGCCTTTGTTGATTCATACTTACTCATTATATAACCTGCGTACCACTACATTCATTATCCATATATGCTACATACCATATCCCAGTTGTGTCTGCACAAACAGAAATTTTTAATTTTCATGTAGAATTTATCACATGTTCACTATGGATAGCACTTCTCGTGACTTACTTTTGATAATCTGACCAGGGAAAAACTCTGTTACTGCTTTTGAAGAACATCATGGCTATTTTCAGCTTATCTTCCATACAAATTTTAGAAATCTGTTTGTTAGGATAATATGAAGAATTCTTCAATTATACACAGATATGCCTTTAACCAGTGGGATCCAACTTGGGAGGAACTAGTATCTTATGATACTACATCTTCCTGACTATGATCATGGTTATTTCTCCATTTGCACAGATTTCTTTTAATGCCTTTTGATAAAGTTTTATAATTTTCCCCATAAAAATACTGCAAATCACTTTTATTCCTAACTTATACGTTCTGTTTTGCTGTTGTGTCTTAAAAAAATGTATCACATGTTTTTTAGACAGTGAAGGTAACAGTAATATTATGAAGATGTTTTAATTTAAAAATATATGAGCATGATTATATTAAACTGTGTAATATACAATCTGTGCCAGTTTAACTTAAATAATAAAACCTGCTATGATTTCAGACCAGCAGATATGCTGAGAAGTTCATGCTTTGGGGTAGACTGAGATACTTTATCAGCAGAGGGAGCACATTACTCCACCATTGCTAAATCTTTCAGGCTGTGGCGCTTTTGTCTCTTGGTCTTATAGCCTGGACGCAGGAACTCTATCTTTCTCTTCTTTGCTTCACTTTTATTTTTGTGTTTCTTCAGCTTTTTCTTGGCAGCAATATCAGGATTAGTTACGAACTTGAAAAAAAAAAAAAGGAAATTTTATATTACTTTTAAAGTAAATGTTAAACCAATAAAAATCAAATGCAGAAATGGGCCATTTTATTCACCTTTAAATATCACAATGTAACACATTCCCATTAAAGACAGTCTGGAGCCCCAGCTGTAAAGTCCCCACTTCTCAAACATAGGCAGTTCCTCTTTCCTGCCTGGGTAAGTGTGACACACACGCATGCACATACCCCTGGTTAAAAAATACTAAGTCTAAGGAACACCATAGTTTCAAACAGCAAACGTACCTCTAAAGCCTTCCTCTTTTTCCGGAGTGCCCTTTTCTCATTAGCCTGCTTCTGTACTGAGGCAAAGGCTAAGGAGAAGCTCTCAAGTCCAACCAGCTTTTTGAGTAATTCTATGATTTCCTGGGATAGATTCTTAAGCAGAGGATCTGATAACACACAGAGCAATGATCAGAGGTAGTCATGTAGGAAAGGACACATTTGAACATCTATAAAACGAACAACATGCAAAATTTAAGCTCTTGGGGCATTATCACTTTTTATTACTTGAACATTAAACACTGATCTAAATCCAGCCTTTATGTATCTGAGATGGGAGGATGGAAGTGTTGGGCATGACAGTCCCAGCCACCACTCCTCTGGGATGCACCAAGAGATCACAGACCATGAAGCCCAGTTTCCAGCGGAATCCTGGCTTGGAAGACACTAATTTGAGAACCTGACAGAAACAATTTGGGTTACTTTGTTGGCCTCCTCAACTCTGTGCAGACAAGGGAAAGGTAAGTGTGTCTCTAGGCTCTCTCTAATTCATGGGTCATAGATGTTTAGCTCTGGCCATAACCTTTTCTCAAGGGGGGATCAAAAGGCTCTGAGAAGCTGACAAAAATCTTTGCTTTCCCACCATTCCCTGCCTTCTGTCTCCCAAATGTAAATGACCCACAGGTTTTTGTATTCAATTTCAGGAGCTGTTCTAGATTACAGCTTTTTTTTTTTTTTTTTTTAAGATTTTTAAAATTTATTTGACACACAGAGAGATCAAAAGTAGGCAGAAAGGCAGGCGGAGAGAGGAGGAAGCAGGCTCTCTGCAGAGCAGAGAGCCCAATGTGGGCCTCGATCCCAGGACCCTGAGATCATGACTTGAGCCAAAGGCAGAGGCCTAACCCACTGAGCCACCCAGGGGCCCTAGATTACAGATTTCTTGAAGATGGGGAGTAGGGTCCTTTCTACCATTGAACCTCCAGTGCGTGGCAAATATTAGGGATGCAATAAAATGCTGGGTGAGGAGAACCAAAGCAGACCTGGCCTTGACCCATTGCTTTTTCCTCTTGAGAGGAAACAAGTTTTCTCTAGGTTGTAAGACTAAAATAGCTCCTGCTTTGACATTCACTTTGTTTTGTTTTAAAACTTACTATCTACTGTACCTCTGGTCTCTTTTTCTATTATCTAGAGAGACCATTTAGGATCCCTGAGGGAAATGCACCAAATGCCCAGGCAAGAAAAATGAAAAATAGGGAAAGTAAAAATATTTCACATTTTGGGGCACCTGCATGGCTCAGTGGGTTAAACCGCTGCCTCAAGTGTGTCTGCCTTCAGCTCAGGTCATGATCTCAGGGTCCTGGAATCAAGCCACACATTGGGCTCCCTGCTCAGGAGTCTGCTTCTCCCTCTGCCCCTCCTCTCTGCTTGTGTTCTCTCAAAATCTTTAAAAAAAATTTCAACTTTGGCTTTATAATTCACAATAAGAGAATATACAGTTTATTATTCATTATTGTCCACAGTAGCATGAGGTTTAGAACCACCTCAAGTTACAGATTTCTTAGAGTATTTAACCTATAATTAGGTGTAAAACCTCTTTTAGGAGAGAAATATTCACAACACAAGAAAGCACATAGAAAGCAGTCAAATATGCCTTATTTGTTTGCTACTAATTTTTTGATTCCTAGCAAGTTTTCTTAAACTCTGGCAAAGAGGGAGGAAGAAGGAAGCATTCAGGAAAGAAATGAAGATTCCTGAGGTGCAAGTATTCAAAGACAGACTGCAGTTACCCTGGTCCGAGTATGTGCTGTTCAGTTCTCGGAACAGAGGAGCTATGATCACTGGGAGATACGGCTTCACCTTGTCTACTCCAAGATCCATTGCTACAGCTCCGAGAAACTTAAAGATGCACGTTCTCTGAAAGTAGAGATCATTCATTGTTCATTTGAAGTGTTTGTCTTACTGTAGGCATACAAATAGTTAACTTAGAAAACAAGGTCTCTTTTGGGGCAGATATTATTGATGCAGTTCTGGGTTAAAAAGTTCCTAGAGACTTGGGAGAATTACTAATGCCACTAAAATGCTTTTTTTAATATATATTTTTTAAATGACTACTTTCAGTTATTCTATACGTTCATCGCACCTTTAAGGGGTTTCTAGGTGAATAGGCAGCCTCCAGCTTTGCGATCCGGGACAACTTCTGGATCAACCACAGCAGTGTGGCTGGCTTGCTGTGTTCTTCCTTTGCCTCCTCGTTCTCTTCTTTGTCAGAGTCCATCTTCTCATCTACACGGGACTTGTATTGTTTTACTTCCCCTGTGGCCACACCCTCTCCTAAAGTTTCTTGTTCTTCCACGTCTTCTTTTATCTCACCTTGCTTATCTTCAGATTCAGGTTCCAGTAAATATAAGACTTTGGCTACAAATAACAAATTCTTAACAACCTTAAAAAGGGCGGGGGGAGAGATAAAGGGAGGAATTGGGACTTTGATTTTGAAATAAATACAGCTTAGTAAAAGATAGGTATTCTACAATAAGGAAAAAAAATATAAGTGGGTATTGTACTATTAAACTGATGATTGTTCCAGATTTTGATAATCTTCAGGTCTACCTTATAGTGTATCCAAACCCATTTTCATGTAACTCATCTACTTGGCCTAGTTCTAACCTTCAAGTCACAAAGAATAATACTAAGGCAACGATTTCATTCCATACTATCCATTTATATTTTTAAGAGCGCTTTCATCTCTCCTCTATTAAATCTCTTCATAGAAATAAAAGAGTTTCCATTTATTGAGCAATGACTTTATACACAGCATTCTAATTCAACTCCAAAATATCACTATTAGGTACTATTATCAGGAGAGAAAACCACAGCTCAGAATTACTAAATGCCTCCCCCAAAGACAAAGAAAATGGTCAGCCAGGATTTAAAGGTCTTTAGAATTCAAGCCTACATTCTTAGGCACTGAGCTCTTTCTCTTCAAATCCCATCTGATCCAGTTAAACAGCCCAGAGGACGTAAATTTTAAACTTAACATTAATGGACCCATATATTGAGTCCCTAACTGAACTCCATGAAATCTCTGATAGAGATATTTCATACTAACTATGTGAAGGAGGAAGCCACGTTGGTTTTCGGTTCCTTTATCTTCCTGGATGCTCTATTAGAGGTGCTGTGTGTCAAAAGTCTCCCCCAAATGAAGGACTCAGAACCCCACACACTGTCCAAGGCTAGCCTGGCCATCAAGAATTCATACCAAGATTATTACTTCCTTTTTCTGGAACATTGGCCTTCCTGAAGACAGTCTCAGTTCTGGAGGCCTTTTCCCCTTGTGGCAGCCATTTCACCCAAAGATTATGGTGAACTAAATTCTATAATTTCTTTCATCCTGGGTCAGTACTAGTAAATCCCTGTCCCAAGTTTCTATGGTTGTATCTGTCAACCTCTGTTAAGATGGGTATTGTAGGGGTGCCTGGGTGGCTCAGTGGGTTGAAGCCTCTACCTTCGGCTCGGGTTGTGATCCCGGGGTCCTGGGATCGAGCTCTGCATCGGGCTCTCTCTCTGCTTGGTGGGGAGCCTGCTTCTCTGCCTGCTTGTGATCTCTGTCTGTCAAATAAATAAATAAAATCTTCCAAAAAAAAAAAAAATGGGTATTGTATGGGGCGCCTGGGTGGCTCAGTTGGTTAAGCAACTGCCTTCAGCTTAGGTCATGATCCTGGAGTCCTGGGATCAAGTCCCACATCAGGCTCCTGCTCAGCAAAGAGTCTGTTTGTCCCTCTGCCCCTCCCCCTTCTCATGCTTGCTCTCTCATTCTCTCTGTTTCAAATATAAATAAATAAAATCTTAAAAAAAAAATACTGGTATTATGAGACCCCACCGGCTACTACTCTGGCAGGATTTCTCCAGTCTCAGTTTGGTATCCACCAAACAGCTTTCCATTCTTTCTCTGGCCCTGCCATATAATGAGGCATGCTATATTTTCATGAAAAAGTGATGGAAGTATCAGCGTTTATGGTATGCTACTTGAGATCGCGCTTTGGATACAGTGTTCCGTTTCCATTGTCCCGTCACTTGATCTACATTGCTGCTCCATCTTGTCCATAACGACAAGTCATGATCAAATGCCTTGCTCATAAACAGATACCACATCTATGTCATCTCATCATCTACCAACCCAATGGCTTTATCAAAGGAGATTAAAAATAAAGGGAACAAATCTTTAAAAAAAAAAAAGTTAACAGTAGACCCTATTCAAAAGTAATTTACATCTGCTGCATATTTATAAATGCTTCCCTATTTACATTTTACTTATAGTGACATTTTATCATATGAAAACCCCTAAAACTTTTTAGTGACTTATCTGCCTTCTGTTAGGGACAGACAATTCTCAGACCACACTGTATCATTACCATTATTACTTTCTTTTCAGCTTCCAGGGTTAAGGGAAGGAAATATAGTTTATTACAGGAACAATCAATCAACTCAGTCACCAACTAATGCTCTTCAAAGCTTTGGTCACAATGTGGAATAGTTCTTAAAACTGAACACGAAAAGATTAATAGCTTCCCACTGTATCAACTTTATTGGGAATTTTAAATGAAGCCAAGAATACCCCCAACATGGATCCCAGAACTGATTAGATTTAGGTTATAACTGAACATGTATTTCAGTGTATGTCTTTATTTCATTTAATTCCCCAAGCATTAAAATAGGAAAACAAGGGGCGCCTGGGTGGCTCAGTGGGTTAAAGCCTCTGCCTTCAGCTCGGGTCATGATCTCAGGGTCCTGGGATCAAGCCCCGAATCGGGCTCTTTGATCCATGGGGAGCCTGCTTCTTCCTCCCTCTCTGCCTACTTGTGATCTCTGTCAAATGGATGAATAAAGTCTTTAAAAAAAAAAAGGAAAACAAACACAAATACAAAATATAAGCCTATTCCTAGACTTGGTAGATTAGATCCCTTATATTAAACCAGAATGATGACAATACTTACCTGCTCTCCTAGAGACTGATCTAAGAATTTGGAATGCAACTGATGGCAAGAGGCTAGGGAGATACTTTTCATCTGTGAAAAGAAAATGGACATTGGCAGACACAATGCAGGAGACTTTTCATTGTTTTTAAAAACTCCAAGTAACTACCCATAATAAGGCAACTGAGATGCTTGATTTTGCTCTGAATGACTTGTACAAGTCCGGAGAGGGAAGGTCCATGATCAGAAATTGTGTCACTGTCTCCTCCTACCTGCCCCAAGGACTTCAGCTCAAAAAAATGGGATACTTTCAAGCTCTGGGGTGATACAATCCCTCAGATTATTAGTAGAAAATGACAACATTCCAGTATTTTTTCCCTTCTTTCCTTCCCTTCCATCTTCTTCTTGTTTAGAACTTAGGGAGTTCCCACTATGAGTCATGCATCGTTTTAGGCCCTAGAAAATCAGAGATGGATACAACCTGGTTTCTAACTAATATTTTCATGAACATCATCTCATTTAGGATGCAGGATCGATTAAGCAGAAGTCTGACTAGACTGATAGTCTATAAATTATTTTGGAAAACCTTGGCCTTGAAAACTCTAGTTCCTACTACTCCTATAGAATAACATGTGCAACAAGTCAGCTGTTAAAAAGAGTTTTTCCCAAGGACCAACCCCAAGACAGTTACATGAAGCAGAATGAACATCTCATGTAGATCACAAAGAAAAAGATTTTAGGGAAACTTTACCTTTTGTTCAAGGTCATTTGTTAAGAACCTTATTGCTACAGGTACTGAGAGTTTCTTTTTAGTTTTTTTGGCCTTATGTCTTGTAATAAGTTCCTCTGGTTGGCAAGAGGCAAAGAGTAATCCA
Source organism: Martes martes (assembly GCF_963455335.1). Taxonomy (NCBI): domain Eukaryota; kingdom Metazoa; phylum Chordata; class Mammalia; order Carnivora; family Mustelidae; genus Martes; species Martes martes. The sequence continues at coordinate 20,096,092 of NC_137895.1, forward strand.
AAAATCTGGGCTGCAGTGAGCCACACCCAGCTGTGTGGATGTCTCAGGTGACAGTGCACATAACCTAAGGGAACCAAAATGCATTTTAAGATGTTTCAACTTTCCTGACTCTTTGGTGGTAAATGTGATTAGTGTAGGCATTCATTATCTATTATGTGCTTGGATTTAGGAACCAAAGATGGACAAAATAGTCACTGCTTCCCAGAGGCGCTCAAGAAGCTAGGGGTAAGTGAGGTGGTGAAACACTGGAAACAACTAGAAAACCAACTCCTAACATGGGGAATGACAAAAGAGGTACGAGTAAGCCCAAAAACAGACCTGTTCCATTAGAATTAGTTTCAGGTTCAAAGGAGATAAGGTGGCTATAACATTTACAATTTCTAAATTAAGTAACATAATGCATATAGGCACACATTTGTTTCTAATAATTCTTGAAATCAGTGGAAAGTTATCATTGATTTCTTGAGGCTTTATGTGTGCCAGGCACAGGACTAAGTGTGTTAGATAAATTATCTTGTTTAGACCTCACAACAGTTATGTGACATCAGAATTGTCAGTTGCATTTTAAAGATGAGGAAAGCTTTCAGATGGGCTAGCTCATGTGCCAACTGTAACTGGCAAAACCAGGCCTGGGCCCCAACTTGATTTGGCCCTAAAGCTTATACTCCTGAGTTACATGCCCAATCTGAAAAGCCTTGTGGGTTTTAGGGAACAGGATTAAAATTCTGGATGAACCATGTCATATCTGAGTTTTAGTCTATGCTGCTTTATTTCATTAACAGGGTTTTACTTTTGTTCTCTGTGTATTCTATTTTGTAACAATCTGGCCATGCCTCAGTGAAGTCATACCAGAGTGGGCCATATACTGTATGGCCATACAGTAACTCTGCCACTGTACTTGAAGCTTTCATTCCAATGTCTATTTCCTACAGACTAATCAAAATTGAGTATGTTAAACAAAAAATTCTAGGATCTTATTTTTCATTTAGAGAGTGATATATAATAAATGTCCCAGAGAAGTTAAATGGTTTACTAAATCATGACACATTTGCATGGTGGATTATTTATAGCTATGTTAAAAAACCAGCTACTAAGTGTGTTATGGTATAATAATATTCTTATTTAGGTACAAACAAGATAATGAAATGTATTACTTGTGAAGTCATAAATATGTATTACTTTTCTTAGAAAGAAATGTTTTCACTGTAATCAATTTGAAAGGGCCTTTTAAATCTTTTTCTCATGGACCTTTTCCCTGACATTATATACTTTCTAAGTGTTCATATTCTAATTTCCCAAATCCGTTTTCAATAATTCTATTACAACTAATGTGTTTGTTTTTAAATTTAAATAAAAAGGAAACACTTACTCCAGATTTTATTCAGCGTCTCAGAGGGCTTAGTAAACTGAATAATATTACATTCCCTGATGAGTTTACTAATCAATGTAAGAAAACTAAACAGAAGGCGATCTGCCGCTTTTTCTTCAGTCTCTTCCATGATCTAAAAACAGGATGAATGTAAATCAAGTAAGATACTTTCAATCAAGTAAGATAATTTCAAAGTCTCTGATGGATGTTTTTACTCCAGCATGTAAATCTGTACCAGGGTTTCTCAACATCAACTGACATTTTGGGTCAGATAATTCTCTGTTATGGGAGCTGCCCTGTGCTCTGTGGAATGATCTGCAGCATTCCTGGCCTCTGCCCACTAGATGCTGGCAGCAGCCTCCACCCTCCAGTTGGGACAAACAAAAAAATGTCTCCATATGTTGCTAAGTGTAGAGTGGTTGGTGGTGGGCTGGTGAAATCAACCATGCAGGAGAAATTTCACTCTTCATATACTATGGAAGATAACTTACTTTAAACCTCATTAAAAAAAAAAAAAGATTCAACTACACAATTCTTTTTTTTCCCCCCAACTTCACTACATTCTTGCTTTCATTAATAACATTTTTTGAACACAAATAATATTTACTTTATTAGCTAAGCCACCTTAAGTGAAACTACAAAAATTAGCACAAGTTTTATTCTTTGGCAAATTACTTACATCTTTAAAGTTTTCAGGATCAATTTCCTTTTCGATCACAGGAAGAATAGTTCCAAGTCTTCTCTCAAAAGAGACTCCTTCACTTTCCACAAACAGGCCACAGATGAGGGCAGCCAGTTGTCTATTTAACCTCTACCAAAAATAAACCACCAAAAGACAATGTTAACACAACTTGGGAGGCCATTTCCAAAATCATAAAATGAAGGTGGGCATGACTTTATCCTCAATATCTCTTTATGATGCCAGAAGTCAACAGAATATGGATCTTTGGTGGCTAACATGAAAAATATGGAGAAGTCTTCATACCCAAGAATAACATTTAAAAAAAAAAATGGAACTCATCATTACCTATTAATACCTTCCCCCCATTTTAAGTTAAAAAAAAAAAAAGAAGAAGAAATCATGGGTAAGTACCAAATAATGTAAAGAACTGTCAAATCATTATGTTGTATACTTGAAACTAATATAACATTGTATGTCAATTATACTTCAGTAATAACAAAATTTTAATTAAAAAGAAATAAATTTCATACAGTACCCCCATTCCCCATTCTGACTTTAATACTTAAAGCCAATATTAAGATATGACATACATTGTTTATATTCCACAAACAGAGGCCACTGATGATGGTGGCAGAGTCAGCAATGGGATACAATCATTGACAAAAATTAAATTTCATTAGCTGAATAAGCAAAACTGAAAACAAAGATTCATCAATGGGGACTGGTTAAGTATATAAATGATATATTCATGTGGCAATGTAACTGGCTGACAATCATGTAGTGGGACTACATATATATTCTTACTTAAAACACCAAAAACTAAGACTTTTCATTGAAATATGACTAAAAGCAACCCTAACCTTTTTTGCTCCAAACCAGGTGGTAACCATATCAAAGAGCCAATCTTTTTTCTCAAGGTTGATTTTACTGAGTAAGGATTTGATTGTCATGGATGCCATCTTTTTGCACATGGCAGAGTCATCATTCACCATCATTAGACAAAGAGGAATAAAGAACATTCCACAGTTCTCATGAAGCAGTCCCTAAAAGAAAACAGGCAGTTATGAGCATACTCAGACTGGAATTCTCACAGGTGCCCAGATGGGAGGACTGTGGCTCCCAGGGCTCAAGGGGAACACACACACAGTTTGTGATTCAAGGTACCTGAGGAAATGTGTCAAAGAGACAAGAGATCATTTCCAAAGCAGACTCTCTCCCAGTCTCATGTTCGTAACTAGGACAAGAAGATTAGACAGACTTGTTAGTATCTTTTAAATTTACAAATAATTGTTTTTAAAAATTTTAAACATTGTTTTAAGGTGTTCATCTATTTCTTAAAAAGTGGAAAAAACTCCATTTTCCCAACTTTAATGTTTATATATATATATCATGCTACCATACAGCTTTAAATGAATTTTGTTAGATTTTTTTTACTATTCTCCTTAAGTAGACTCTAATGAAAATCAATACTCAGACTGAATTCGAAAAGCAGCCTTCAGAGAACTGTCAAGGAAGCCATGCGCATTTTTGATAATCAAGTCAATGATGCATAGGGTAAGACCCTTAGAGAAGGTGCCATCAGGTTTAGATTTTGTCATTTTTAAGACAGTTGCCACATCAAAATGAGAGAGGATACTAACTCTCTGCCTCTGTGCAGTTTATGGCTTAAACTTACTTCAGTTGAGCAAGCACGAATTCCAAGTTTGGTCTCAATTTGTCACCCAAGGGATAGTCAAGAATATATTTCAGAAAAACCTAGGAACAGAAGTCACACAGATGATTATTTGGGTCCTGTCTCTCCAGGATTCCTGCTTCCTAAGACACACTGGTAAATTATAAAAGCTTTTCATAAGAGTAATCAATCAGGTGAAGCCTGTCTTCAGAATCAACAATGTACTTTCCTACCCCATGTGCCTGCTTAAGACTCAAGTCCTGGCCTACCACTGGCATGGCTGTTTTGGGCTCCAAATCTACACTCACTTGTAGGAAGCACCTCTCTTCCATAGGTGGCATGCTGTGGTGGATTCAGTATAGACTATGGTTCAACTCTGTATTTCTCCCTGAGTAAGAATGACAATGAGGATAATATTAATACTGGTGAGAGTAACTATTTCATTTATTAAATCTCTTCTATATGCCAAACATTGTACTAAGTGTTTCTCAGTTAACTGTCATCACTCCCTTAGAAGGTAGGGGATAAGTAACTCCATTTTACAGATGCCGAGAAGGACGATGGCACAGAGAGGCAAGTTAACTTGCTCATCTGATGATGCCAGAATTCCATGCCTAGTCTATTTGCATCCAAAGGCTCTGTTTTCAAGCCATTATACTAGTCAGCTTCCTTTATTATTAAACTGCAAAAGCTAAGGCACATCATTATACTTTTTAAGGCCTGTTTCTTTCCCCCAGCCATAAAATGGGGGTATTATTTCATCTGAAGGGTAACTACAAATGGAAGTCATGTATGTAAAGTTCTGGACACACAGCTAGAGCTTGATAAATAACAGCTGGCCCTCCTTCTTCCTAACAATACTCAAGGAGACTTTTTCTAGAGACCTGCTTCCTCCCTTTCCAATGTGGCTGTCTCAGCAGCCCACAGATTCCTTCAACCCTGAGTTTTTATTTCCAATTCAGACCCTTCTACGTCCTGGATGTGATATGTACTCATATAACCATGGATGAACAAATGTATAAAAACAGATCTTCTCACATCACTGTCCTCCCTTGATTTCAATAGCTTTCTGCTAGTAATATAAAGCCCTAAAATCTTCAACAAGACCATAAGGTCCTGCCTGACTTGGCTCCTTCTGTTTAGCTCCTCCAAAAAGCGAGGTCCTTACTGACCTCGAGGTTTACCTTCTGCAGGCACTGGCTACCCCCTTTACCTAGAAAGCTAAGCCTTATTCTTCCTTCACATTTTGGATTACAGGTCAGTTCTCGGGAAAGCCCTGATTCTAACACTAGGGTAGTCCTCAACCTGATCATATGCTCCTCCATATTTTCCCAATTCTAAGAGGCACAGTTTTTCTCATTTTAACATCTCTGAAATCGAGCTATGTCTTGAAATTGATGGCATCTTACATTGTGTCATAGATTTTTTCTTTCTTTGAGGTGTATAAATAATGGTGTGTCTTGTAAAAGATGAAATATGACAGTGCTTTCCCCCTCCCGGCACTTAGGATGGTCTGTAATTAAAGAACTGTGGAATTTTTGCTTTGTGGCTGTCTACTGTAAAAATTTCATTGATAGAGACTGTAAAAATTTCGTTGACTGCTTTTTCAGCAGCACCTGGCACACACTGAGACACACAATTAATTGACTGAACCGAGGAATGGAAACCTTTGGTCCAGGCTACTATGCTGCAGAAGGAAACCGTCTTCACCCATTTAAAACATTCCACTTGTGATGGGCTATAACTCAAAGGGCTCTTTGTTAACTGAAAATGCCCTTGGGACAAAGGAGAGTTGCTCCTCATACTTGATAAGTAAATGGGTTCCTGAGTCTTAGAATAAAGTAATAACCATGTGACACAAAATAATCTTCAGAATTCAGCCAATGTTGACATGTCTCTGAAAACCAAACTGAGAAGACAGGACCCAACCCTTCCCATGGGAATAAGGTGTCTCGACAAACCTGTCTGCACTGGACTCTGACAGGTTCACTTTGTGCGGAAATTGCCAACTTGGATACTTTCCGCATGACATCATCAATTTCCGGGACCAACAACTTTCTTGATAAAATGGCCTAAGATACAAAAGGAAAAGACATCTCATTTCATCTTCTACTGCAGATGGGTGTAGGGTGACCCGATGTTAAAGCATTCATAGGCAATCTCAAAAATAATGAAGGTAATCGCCAAAAGCTAAAGAACATACACTTAAAAATGTTTAAAATGGTGAATTTTAAGTTTTATATATATTTTACAATATTAAAAAATAAAGGAAAAAACTCCAATGTCCAATACAATGAATACAAGCATGCTATTTTATTTTTTAAGATTTTATTCACTTATTTGACAGAGTGAGAGAGCACAAGCAGGGGGAGTGGCAAACAAGAGGCAGAGGGAGAAGCAGGCTCCCCACTGAACAGGGAGCCCAATACAGGGCTTGATCCCAGGACCCCAGGACCATGACCTGAGTCGAAGGCAGACGCTCAACCAACTGAGCCACCCAGGTGCCCCACAAGCATGGTATTTTTTAACCTATATTTTCCTATATCTTTATAGAAGTCTCTGGAAGTGTTGGTAGGGAGTTTATGTTCAAACATCTTAATAAGTAGATATATGAACTTACATAATCCACCAAAATCATAACAATGTTTACAAATTAATTTTGGAAATCTATAGCTAGTCAAAACACTATGTTCCACATTATTCTAAGTATCTAACCTAAGACTCATAAAGTATTAAATCTAACATGCTGGTGACACCGTACCTTCAGAAGACCAAATGCAGTGGCCTGTCTTGAAGTATCATAAATGTCTTCCTCAGCATATGCTAGTAGAACTTGAAGCTGCTTTTCAGTTATCTGGTAAGATTTCACTTTCTTCACAAGTATGGTTACACACTGCAAAATACAATAGTGAGGTTAATAACCAGGACATCTTACAAATGAAGATTCATTGAAATGGTATGGAATTAACACAACATCAGTGCTTTTTTACACAGGATACCAACCCTTTGGGCTTAGTAAACTAATCTGGAAAAAATTCTGACCAAGACCACAAAGGACAATGGGGAAAACTATAATTTTGATGTTAATTCTGGTCTTGGCTATTTTAAGTACAATTGAAAACACCTCACCTTGAAACAATTTACCACCAGGTGGAAGTTCTGGCCCCTAGCAGCTCCAAGTTTTGCATAGTCCTTCAGCAAAAGGAAAAGGTGTTTGGTCAGCTGTTCTGCTTTTGTTTCTATGGAAGGCAGAGGGAACCTCAAGACCCAGATCAGGCATTGTAAAGCACCTGTGATCACCTGAAAAACAAAAATAAAACCAATCAACCTGTGTAGTGACCAAATCCAATAACCCAGCACCCAAGGCTATGTAGGCTCTAAAAGTGATCAAGTTCAAAGAGTAAAATACTCTTCCCCGCTTAGTCTGGAAGAACTGTACTAAAAGCCTAAGAAGAGAGGGAGGTTTCCTTTTCTCTGTGGTAGAACTTACTGCTTCTCCATGGCAAGTAAAGATATATCCCAAGCAAATAAGAAAAAGTGGTCAGTGTATTCTTAACCTGTACGAGTAAATGACTGGATGGGCTGGCCAATTTTAGCACCTTTGTTTTGTGTGTGGAAAAATACATTATAAATGACTTCTATTTTCTAGACTGGTACTTTAATCCATTCTAAGCATATGTATATAAAGCATTCTAAATATTAGAAATACAAAGATAAAGAGAACACCGCCCCCCTATTTTCATTACTTAACCTCCTGGCACTTTCACTGTAAGAGAGGAAATCAGGAAATGGGAGAAGTGTAGGTTCTGGAGTATGACAGACTGAGGCTCATATATGAAATCTGTGATCTGGGTGGGCCAAGTCACTTAGCCCAAGGCCTAGTTTTCTCCTTGATAAAACAGAAGCATTAATAATATGCACCTCATGGGTCATTATGAGGATTCATACCAGTGGGGGGCAGTAGTATCAAGGATGATAAAGATGATTACAGCTGACATGGGACCATACTACTCACCCTCATGACACTGTTGTGAGGATCAAATGATATAAGTAATGTATGTTCCAGGGCTTGTAAAACTGTTAAAGGCTAGCCAAATACATGGGATTATTACACTGAAAAGCAATGTAATGCAGGGAACAGAGGGAGTTGATAATATCATAATATCACTTAAAAACTCAATCATCTTGTAAAGAACAAGGCTTGAAGTTCTGGATATTTTGTATGACACGGCTCTTGTGAAGGAACAGAACTCACCTTCACATCCATAGAAACCAGGCAGTCTATGAGGAGAGAGACAAAAGGATCCAACATTTCCAGAATAGGTTCACTTGAAGACTTGATCTTAGAAGTCTTCAGACTCAGATGTAGCAGCTAAAAGATTTAAAACGATATTTCACACCAGTTGCTCACAAGACCAACTGAGTTAGGTAAAGGTGAAATGATTTTGAGAGACAAGCATGAAATATTAAGATGCTTCTGTCTAATGTGACAGAAATTTTGAAGAAATGGGAAAATGCCTGGGAGACTCTCTTATAAGTGAGGAAAGTGGGAGCTCAGGGTGGAGCTGAGATGCTAAGTTCATTTACCAAGTGATTACTCAGCATTTGCTTTGATTCAGGCGCTGGCTCTGCACACAGGACACAGCAGTGATCAAGAAGAACATGGTCCCTGCATAATGGATCTGTCTGGAAGGCAGACTAGCCAATAATTAATTAACTGTAAATGCGGTATGCTTTGAGACTTCTGTGAGGACCCCGGCAAAGGGAGGAGCAGGTGGTGAGGTCCTAGAGCGGGAAGAGTGTGGGGACTACAGAACAGAAGCCAGGGGGGTTGGAATGTGTTGCATTGGTACAACAGGAGGCTAGGCTCTCATAGCCCAGAAGGAGGACTGGGCTCTTAGGAAAACTGGGAGCCAATGAAGGCTTTTAAAAGGAAATAAATGATCAAATTTTTGTTTTTAGAAGCTCACAGGTTTAAAAAAAAATTCAAAATAAATTTAGAGCTGCCCATACAAAACAATAGTGAACCCATAATAAATGTTAGGTCAGAATCATTAATTCTGAGACAGTTATATCATCAAAATAAGTACTGGAAGAGAGAAAAGGGTAAATGGAACAATTCACCTTTTAAAAAACTCATAATTTACTTATGGTAAGGAGTTTACAGTGGGAATGAGCAGTACTGGAAATTTAGCATACACACTGTGGGTAACAAATAGCACTTTAATTCTTACCCGAAGCCCAGACTCAATAAATATGTGCATGTTGGTTTTCCTGCTCACAACAGCTTTCTGCCCACCTCGAACTGGAGTTGGAGGGAGCAGAAGACAGCTCTCGGGTGGGAGACGTGGATCTAGTGCAGGAGCTGCTGGATTTCTGTCAATCACAAAGGAGAAACAGGGAGAAGAACACTGTAAGATGCATTCCAAGCAGTTACAGTGGCCCTGCCTGGTGACTGGAGTCCAGCACTAAGTAATGTGATGTTCACTGTGGGTATTTTCTCTCCTTTAACCATAAGAAACAGAGAGATTCTTAGGTTGTTCATCAAGGCTGTAGAACCTCACAAAGAGATACTAGATTGACGAACACACAGTTAAGATGAATAGTAAGGGGACATGCCGTTTGAATTTTGAAACATATGACAAGGAGTTTCTTTTAGAACCCAGAAGTAAAATCCAAAGAAGGTATTTTAAAACCCTTTGAGATCTAAAAATCTGTTTAACCAGTATATATTTATATATATAAAAATACATAATCAGTATATATTTGAAATCTATCCTAACTTTGATTCAGTAAATAAAACAAAAATGGTCTAAGAGAAGTGCCAAAATACCTGGCTGCTGTCACAGCTAACTCATTCCTTTACTGGAAAACTAATCTCAAGGTGAAATTTATCACTTGGAAGGATGTTAGCCCAAACACCACAAAAGTAGTACCATCTTATAACTCAGGCAAATAATGTGTATATTTTTATGTATATATACATATATGTGTATATATGTATACATACATATATGTGTATATATGTATACATACATATATGTGTATATATGTATACATACATATATGTATATATGTATACATATATGTGTATATATGTATATATACATGTATACATATACGTGTGTGTGTGTATATATATACTTACACACACACTACTAAGGTAAATTATTAAATTAATCCACTTACGAGTAAGAACTGAATGGCTTATCGGAAACAAGCAGCTAAGGATAGTTTTTATGTTTTTGTTTTTATTTCAAACTTACTTTTCTTTTTCTGTTAACAGGGGGAGATTTTCACTGACCAAACCATAACTGAGCAATAGAATGGATTCTGCCGTCATCTCCTGATTTACAATTAATCCTGCTATGATTCGGCGCAAGGTTTCATGAACTTTCCGGGCCAGTTTTAAACTTGTAGTATTTTGTAAGATCTAGAGGCAAACATAAATATCATGCAAAGGTAAAACAGAATGCATTTTTATTTGTTATGATGGTAGTTTTTAAAATATGTATTTACTTTTTAATATATGTTTGGTTTTTTCCTAATTAAAAAAGAAACATTCTTAATAATAAAATTTCAAACAGAACATACAAAGTATTATTTACACATAACCTCAATCCCAGAGACAACACTGTCAGCAGCAAGTATGCCTCTGGATATCTTGTGCTTTCTCTTGGTGGGATCTTAGGACACAGGGCTGGAGATATGAAGTGACACTTGGAGGTTTGACATCTTCCAACCCTCCAAGTGTGTTATAGGCAAGCACACACACATACACAACATTTACAAAATGCAGTCACTACTCATCTAAAACCATACTAATAAAGTGCTGTGATGGCCAAGCCTCAGGGTTTGATATTAGTCATTGGGCCAAATCAGAGAAACTTAATGGGAATCCAGGACCATCAACCCCAACACATACCTCAGCATTTAATAGCTATTCCCTTGCACAGGACATGATATTAATAACTTTAATTACCTTGGAGGGACTTGATAATATACACAGAAAATTATGTATTCTATTGACTCTTTTTCATCCTCAAGACATATCTAACATTCTTAGGTTCAGATAAGAATAATGCATTGTAGAAACAATTACAGAGTTAATCTAACACCAAAACATTTGGAATTATGGTTAATTCATGTCATTAAATAGTGCTGGTTTTAGTGCATAATATTGTAAAAAAAAGGAATTATTAACATTTACTGAATGTTCACCCTGTGGTAGGCACAGAGAACATTACGAAGGTAAGCAAACTACAGTCCTTGACCAATAGGAGGCAGGATGAAAACAGTGCAGAGATAGGAGCTTTGGAACAGAAAGATCTATAGCTAAATCCTTATTTTCCTCCTTCACCACGACTTTTCTACCTTTCTGAACCTGCATTTTCTTATCTGTTAGATGAAAGAAGTACTGTTGATCTCAGAGTGGTTGTCCGGATTAGAAGTGATAATGAAACAATTCTTAGAACATAATACATGTTCAACAAATGCCACTTTCCTCCCTCTTAGCAGTCTGACTCCACAAAAGCTATGTTCTTAGCTGCTGACTTAACCCAGCTATAAAATTCACCTGCATATCAATTGTTTTGCTTCTGCATTGCATGGTTTACATCTAGGAGTCTGGTTCTTGGTTTAGAATGCCCAACTAGGGCTGCCAGCTAGTGGCTATATGGTACAGGTGCCCTTAGCACTAAAGGAAATCCTGGTGGTCAGACCCAGCATTAAGGTTGATCCTGCATGGCTCTTTCCAAGAACTCATGATATGTAACGTGGGGATCTCCTGTATTACATTCAAGTCCTTACCTCTTTTAATGGAAGGATAAGTTTTGTAACCTGATCTTTCCCTACAAACTTGCCCAGGATTTCGTAAGAATCATAACTCTTGCTTCTTCGTGCCTCCATGACTTTGGAGAGGATCTGCTTCACTTCCTTCTCTTCAGCAATGGCTCCAAACAACTCATGGTTAAAAATCTTTGAGAGAAAAAAGCCAAATGGCAATTATATGCAATCAGCAAGATACGTCAACATAAGCAGTCTCTGATACATCGAGATCAGGGGAAAGCAAGTTGGACAGGACTGAAATTAGATGGTAGGAATTCCTATTAGATTTCACTTTTTCAAGGTAGTTCAGGGACCAATTACTGAAAGACAAGCAAATACAGATACACCTGAAGCGCTTTTTTCTGAGGGGAAACAAAAGAAGAATACTATATAGATTTACATATATAATTATAGAATATATAGACAGGGACTTCTTCTTTGATATTCTTTGATATTCTTCTTTGACATTACCAAAGAGTAACTTCTCCTTAAAAAACTCATATGATATTTGTAACTTAATTATCAAGACTGATATATTTAATTCAAAATGTTTTTAAGTATCTACATGTTTTTTATGAATGAACAAAGGCTGTGTGGCAAATTTAGTTTCTTTTTAATCCCACCCCCCCCAAATTATCACATCATCCAATTTAAAAAATTGTCATTAACTTTTCATTATTCTATTTTTCATTATTATAGGTAAAGCTTTATACTTTTATATAAACCCCAGACTAAATATATCTCTGACTATTCCTTTAAAACAGATTCTTGGAAGTAGTTGAAATTTTTGCTTATTTTAAAGCTTTTGACACACAACATTCGTATTCTTTTCAGAAAGGTTATACCAAAACTCATGATCTACTAGCAATGGCAGAATGCCCATCTCACATCATTTGATCAGCTTTTTAAATCTCTGCTAATCTAAGAGAGAAAACAGTACATTATTTTCATTTCTGCAGGCTATAATTATTTCTTAATTTGTGAACTGATTTTGTGTCCTTTGCCCAGTTAAAAAAAACAGTGGAACTTACTTTTTCTAAAATCTTACCTCAATCATTATATCTAAACAAGAGTCCAAATCCCCAACTTGTAGCTTGTGGGTGAGGCCTTGAAGCAACATGTAAACAGTGAAAGTCAGCACATGGACCTAAAATGAAATGCACAGTAAGAATATGAATGATGAAGCATACCACACAAGGAAAAAAGTAAGATCTAAGATGTACTGCAGAGAGCACTTAGAGTAGTATCTGTCATTACTGTAGGGAGAAGCTTTGACAAATACCACCATGTAAAAGACTTTAACCAAATGATCATTTTGAACATTACCGTGCTTGGGCTCTACTTCTGTGACTAAACCAGGCCACTGATTTATAAAGAAAGGCACAAAAACCTTGAACTTTAAAAACCAACTTGTGAATTAAGGAGCTTGCCAATGTTGAGTGCAATCCAAAGCTGTTCTGAAGGAAACACATTTTTGCCCTTAACAGTTACCATAGCTAACATTCCTAAGAGCTTACTGTTGGCTATTAATACTGTTGTATTAACAACACATAGATGTATTAAATCCTTTAATCCTCATTTACTATATCTGTGGTGTAGATGATGTATATTATCATCACTTTTCAGAGAGGGAAGCTGAGGCACAGAGAGATTAAGTAACTTGCCATAGGTTGCATGGGGAGTAGACTCAGGATTTGAAACCGTATAGACCGGTGCCAGAGCCTCTGCTCTGTATCCCTATGTTATGTTGCCTCTCAAGCTTTTTGCATTCTTTATGCTGCTTCTAATGCTATAAAATAATCACAGTGAATGTCAGATAATGATCAAAGGCTAAGGAAACATAATTGGTTGTCAGTACATAATTAGTTATCAATATACAGATTTGATTTTATTTTTTAAGTAATCTCTACACCCAACGTGAGGCTCAAACTCAACCCTAAGATCAAGAGTTGCATGCTATACTAACTGAGATAGCCAAGTACCCCACGACTGGATTCTAAAGGCATAATTTCATATATATCCACTGGAGATCTTCATGTACTTTTATATACTTAAAATGTTTGCTGAGAGCTTTATACTTAAAAGTCCTTTTGTGGGGGATGAAGAACGGCATTTGAAGAATACACTTTTTTTTTTTTTAAGATTTTATTTATTTATTTGACAGATAGAGATCACAAGTAGGCAGAGAGGCAGGCAGAGAGAGGGGGAGAAGCAGTCTCTCCGCGGAGCAGAGAGCCCGATGTGGGGCTCGATCCCAGGATCCTGGGATCATGACCTGAGCTGAAGACAGAGGCTTAACCCACTGAGTCATCCAGGTGCCCCTTGAAGAATACACTTTTGACAGTGTCTATACAATTAACATTAAAACTCAAACTAGTTGTTCTCCCATCCCTATTTTCGTTATTTTAACAAATCATGGAATGGACTTAAAAAACAGGTGGTTAGAGAAATAAGGGCTACTCATTTAAATATCTCAGGTGCTCCATTAAAACGTGAATAAATCCAAAAGACAGAGATATACTGTATTTATCCTTCTATGCTCAGGCCTAACACAGCACGTCACATAAAGCAGCCATGAAATAAATGCTGGCTGAATGAAAAGAATAAAAATGAATACTGACTGGTGCTCTGACTCCAGGTAAGACGGAGAAAGCACACACTACTCTGTCTCTCCCACTGAAAGCAGCTGTAACACCTGGAAAGGGGGCATGGGATAGCTACTGGGAAAGAACACCAGAACACAAGCACCACCAAACTTGCAGGGCGTTTATCACTGTTTTCTGTTCAGTATCGCTCCGCTAGGGGTGCCTGGGTGGCTCAGTGGGTTAAGCCTCTACCTTCAGCTCAAGTCATGATCTCAGGGTCCTGGGATCGAGCCCCGCATCAGGCTCTCCGCTCAGCAGGGAGCCTGCTTCCCTCTCTCTCTGCCTGCCTCTCTGCCTACTTGTGATCTCTCTCTCTGTCATATAAATAAATAAATAAAATATTTTTAAAAAAATGATAAATATCTGGGCAAGCTAATAGACTATTTTTTTCCTCTTGAGCTCTTTAAAATATGTTTGACAATTATAAGCAATAACTCGACCACTGCTCGATGAAGTTTTCAATATATAGATAAGAGACAAAAAACTATAAAATAAAAAAAAGGGTAAAGGGATCCATACGGTAGTAAGGTTTTTATATTCCACTTGAAGTCATAAAATACTGATTCTAAGTAGAATATTGAAAGTAAGTATGTATATGGTAATTCCTAGAGCGACCATCAAAAAATTATACAAAGAGAGACTGATATTTTTAAGTGTGTTAGGTTTAAAACCTATAAAACAGGAAGCTTATCTTTAAGCAAATTCAGATACAGAAGTAAAGCTAACTACCTGTAGTCTTGACTGGGTACTTGAAAAGAACAAGCTACAGTGTTTCTCAAACTTGAGATTACTCAGGGATCTTACTGAAATGCAGATAGTTAGGTCAGGTGTAGGGCTCTAAATTGTGCATTTCTTTTTTTTTTTTTTTTAAGATTTTATTTATTTATTTGACAGAGATCACATGTAGGCAGAGAGGCAGTCAGAGGGAGAAAGAGGAGGAAGCAGGCTCCGTGCTAAGCAGAGAGCCTCATGTGGGGCTCGATCCCAGGACCCTGGGATCATGACCTGAGCTGAAGGCACAGGTTTTAACCCACTGAGCCACCCAGGTGCCCCTAAATTGTGCATTTCTAACAAGCTCCCAGGTGTTGCTGATGGTGCTTGTCCAAGATCCAAACTTGGGAGTAGCTAACCAGCCATGTCACTACTCAAAGAGTTTTGTATTCCACCTAGAGATCTTATTACTTTTATTACTTATATGGTTCAACTCTAAAACAAATGTATATGTTCTTTATTTTTATTTATTTTTAATTTTTTATTAGTATTATTTTTTGGTATATGTTCTTTATTATTTACATTTTGGTATACATTTGACATGGATTCAACATGAGTATTTTTAAGAACTCAAAAAATACAAAACTTGCTATATCAAATGATTTGGGGAAAAAAGGGTATATAACCCAGGCCTAGAAGTGTCTATAAAAATCAAATATAGTTTTCTTAAAAAATAGATTTTTAAAACTAGAAACTTGTGAATATTCTTGATTGCTACCCCAGTGGATGAACTTTACTGAAGATGGACCCAAAGCACCACCACTTACAGTGGTCGAATTGTAAATATTTGAATTTCAATCCAACCTGAATGAATATAAGGCACATAATACAATTTACCTGATATCCACGGACAAGGGTAGTCTGTAATTCTTTTAAAATATATTGTAGGTAGTGCACACCCAGATCTTCTATTATTTTTGCTAGAGTGCTGCGTGCAATGTCTCTGATTTCCTGTGCTCTGTTCTTGAGGAGGGCACACACTTTCAACAAAATACTAGAAAATGAAAAGTTGAAAAGGACTAGTAAAAATATAGAAGCAAATAAAAATACAACCATCCTTTTGTCTCTTATTCAGTACCCAAATTTCCCAATTAAAATTTGAAATCACAGCAAACTGTGACAGTACTTCTCTTCCTCACAAAAGAGATTCAAGAGTGAGGAAGAAAGAACCAATTTTTTAATTTCATTGAACTTTTCTAGTATGTCACACAATATACCTTGGCAGATTAGCTTCCATAACTTCCTGTGGAAGGGACTGCATTAGTTTAACCATGGCAAAAGCTAAAGGAACTCGAACTACTTCCTCATCATTCACAACCTTGGATTTTATGAGCTTGTGTTCTTCTTCCCTTTTAGTCTGTAAGAAAAATTTAGGTTAAACTAAAACAGAAATAAATGGATCAGGGACCTGCAAACATGCAACCTTGCATTTGAAAGGTAAGCTCTTTTGATACATCTTATTTTATTACATTACATTTCCACAACTACTGTCTTAAAAAACAAACTAAATTATGCAATTTGAGAATAACCATCTAAAATTTATAAAACTAGTAGGAATAAGAAAATTTTTTTCAAAGGAGTAACCAGAAAAAAGTAAAGCCATATTTTCACTGATGTAGATTAAGACTGCTATGAAATATATAAAAATCATAAGAAATCTGTATCAGTTGGGATTTTCCAGACTTTGAGTGACACTGTTGGTATTTAAGAAATACAGTGCCTCAAATAAGAAGTTATATTTACAAATATGCAAAATAATCTATTTAATATTTTATACCAGGGGCTGGCAAACTTCTGAAGAGGGTCTAATAAGTAAGCATTTTTTGCTTTATGGTCTCTGCCGAAGCTACTCAATTCTGCTGCGGTAACACAAAAGCTGAATTAGACAATATGTAAAACAATGAGCGTAACTGTGTTCCAATAAAATTTCATCTACAACAGGATGCAGGCTAGATCTAGCCCATGGACCACAGTTTGCCAATCCATGTTTTACACTGAGAAGGAAAGCCTCTGACTTATTGAGAATCCACAGCTAAATGTTATCCCTGTTAACCAGGAAGAAGATGAATTTTGAACAGCAGAAAAGTGGCCAAGATGTTGTAAAGGAAAACATATTCTAATTTTTAAAAACCTTTTTTTTTTTTTTTTTTGGAAATGAGAGTCATCTCATTAACTGCTTTGGAGATAGAAAGCGTATGTCTACCATATGAAAACCATAACAAAGAAACACTGCTGCTTAGCTGCAGCAGGAGATGAACCTAAAGATGATGAGACAAATCAAGGGAGGTAAGTTGTGAAATGCTGAGGTAAAAGAAAAATCCCAAAGCTGAAGTCAATCAATAATAGTTTAGGAGCCTCAGTCTGAAAGGGCCCCACAAACACCCAGGGTTCACTCAGACATCCTGCGTCCCAAAAAGAATGATTACCGTAGATGCCAGGCATTTATGTAGCCTGGGTAGGATATCCCCAGTTATGGTTCCTTGGATATTTTTAATTGTTCTCTCCAATTCTTCCTTATTCCGCGGAAGGAAAGAGACGGACCCCGTGATACACTCAGGTTCTCTAGCTGATGTCCCTTCACAATCAGCTGGATCAGGATTTTGCAATTCTTTGCTGTTGTCGTCTGACAAACTCTTACATTTGTTTTCCTTCTCTTCCTCATCCATTTGCTCTAATTCCATGGTTTCATGTTCTGGCAACTCAATCACTTCTATTGCGTCTATGTTTAGTAAACAACAAAAGTCACCTTAAATCAAACAAGGAAACAACACAATTGTGTCATAGTCTTTCCCGCCAATATCTAATAAAAACTAATCATCACTATGGGTAGGCAAGATAAGTGCTGAGGAAAGAGCACTAAATGAGAGGGTTATGGTTTTTTGCTGTCTTTACAGTTTGGAGCCTAATGACAAATAGAGGCAAGTAAACTCACAATTATGAGGGTGGGAGAGCAAGTGCAGGGTACTTTGGGAATACGCTAGGAGGCTAGGTCAGCAGGGGGGTTCTTAGCAAAAAAAAAAACAACAAAAAAACCTTCCAAAGTACTGTGTTTGGGGGTTTCTAAAAACAAAAACCTATACTCATGAGCATGAAAATCTTAATGGCAGCCAAGAGTTCTCATGCAGAAATGTCCCTTATTATAGGGTTCAGTTTATTAAAGAAAATTAGGCAGTACAGTACTGTGAAGCAAGTCCAGGCTTGGCTCTGCTAACGAGCCATGTGACCAGAGTAGGCTTTCGATTCTTTGTCAGTAAGCTGGAGATGGCACCTTCCTTACAGGACTACTGTGATGATTAAATGAGATAAAGTCAATAATGCACCCCAAATATGTTTCTGACATTTCACTGACTTTCAAAAATAGCAGCTATTAGTCTTTATTTTGTTTATTGGCCATATAGCTTTATACTTACCATATTCCTTTACACTTCTGAACTGTAATTTTTTCATATAAAAAATAATGGGGTAACTACCAACTAAGATTCTTGTAAGATTTTTATAAGAACAAATAAGATAATGTCTTTAAAGGCCCAGGTCATAGTAGGTGCTCAATAAATATTCTAAACATATCTAAGAAGAAAAGAGATAGTTAAGCAAATAAAGTATTTTGATTTTTAATGTTTCGGTTTGCAAAATTACAAAATGTAGATTCCACTGCCTGAAGAAAAACTGTTAAGGGGCTTTTTAGTACATTAGTGGTTTAAGACACACATAGTGCCTACAAATTCAAGCCAGTCTTTGTTATTAATTAGTGTGGCTCTATAGTGATTTTACTATGAATCACAGAATTAGAAAATTCTGAATAGGAAGGAACGCCGGAGTAGTGCAAACTAAGGGCCAGAATATTTCAATGTCTTCAGCAAAAACAATTAGCTCACTGGTCCATTTAAGTGTTCATTCTTTTCTTTTAACAGGTTAAGGAAATTTCTAATTAGTCCTCATCTGATATCATGAATAGATGCTGAATTTAATCAACTATTTCCCTTGTGTCTCTTAAGATGACCACATGTTTTTTTGGATGCTAATATGTTAAATTCCATTAACCAACTGTACCAACTTCATGAGTTAGTGGAGGCTTCCTCTATCAATCATCTAAAATGGCAGGCATAGGCTGAAATTACCGATTCCTTAAATATTTGTAGAACCTCCCTATAAAACAGTGTGAACATGGTATTTTCATTAGAAGACGGTTTTTAACTATAGAGTCAATTTCTTTAGTGGCTAGAGGTGCATCCAAATTTTCTATTTCTTCTAAAGCCAGATTTTGTATTTTTGTTTTTAAGATTATTTATTTATTTGACAGAATGAGAGAGAGACAGTGAGAGAGGGAACATAAGCAGGGTGAGTGGGAAAGGTAGAAGCAGGCTTCCTGCTGAGCAAGGAGCCCAATGAAGGACTCGATCCCAGGACTCTGGAATCATGACCTGAACCGAAGGCAGATGCTTAATGACTGAGCCACCCAGGTGCCCCTGTATTTTATTTGTCTAAGAATCTGTATGTCTCATGCAAGTATTCAAATTTATAAGTACAAAGATCATAACATTATTTTACCTTTTTCATTTAACTATGACCTTTTAAAATTCTCAATGTTATATATGCCTTTATTTTCATTTTTCCATTTAACTATTTTATTTAATATATTTATTAAATTAAAATATTTATTTATTTATTTATTTCATTTAACTATTTTATTTAACTATCATTTAACTATGACCTTTTAAAATTCCCATATTATATATGCCTCTATTTTCACTTTTCACTGACCAATTTTGACAGCTTTGCCAATTTATAATCTTTTCAAATATCTACTTTTAGCTTTGATAAACTTTTCTTACTGTATCTACTTTATATTTCATTAATTGTTACTCTAATTTTAATTCTTATCTTATACTTTCTTTGGATCTGTTGCTTAATGTTCTTTCCATAATGCAGGTGGTAAAACTGGGTTTCTATATAAATAATCTATAGCTCATTTTTTTAATCATATAATTTAGACTGGCCTTCTCTATTCTTAAACAAGTTTTTACACAAATACTCAAACCATCTGCTTTAACTTCCTCCTGACTCATTCACTGGTCACTGTAGAAAAAGGTGGTAAGCTGAATTTTGCCAACTTTAATTCATCATCATCAGTTATCCAAGAAAAGAATGGAAATTTAGTAAGGAAGTTTTAAAAACTTACTTTCATCATTCTGGATTTTTCTTACTTGTTCTTCAAGAGTTTTGTGATCAAAGTGGAATGCTTCTAACACTATTACTAGCAAACTGTTAAAAAAAGAAGGTACACAGAAATGTTTGTTTGATTCACAACATCATTACATTAGCATAACCTCATTAATACAAGGTATAAGTAAACTGAGATTAGCAAGACCACTTCAAGAAATAATACAATGCTGATATTTTAAAAACAAAACAAAAATAAGAAGTCTGACCATACATACCTGACACCCAACTTTTGATGGATCTGTCCTGTCTGTAAAACATGAATGAAATGTTTCAAGTAATATATATATGCTGACCAAGAGAGATGTCTGCAAATAGCTCCAATAACTTCTGAGGCAGCAATGGTTATATTTTCATGCTGTAAAACAAATCAAGAGCATCAACATAGAATAACATTTGCCAACAAAATACAGAGTTAATTTCATACATTAAAAAGCTTAGACAGTAGGTGATCAGCAATTGTAAGGAAGGAATGCCCAAAGTATACTCCATTTCCCCCCTAGCTCTAAGAAAAGGCACTATCAATTAAAGGAATGACACTGTACTTTAAAGGATATTAATACATTTGGGCTTTTTCCCACTCAGACCTCTCTGATGGGTTCAAGTTTACAAACTGTAAATGAAGTAAATTCATGTGTAAAAGTTGACAAACACTGAAGTTAACTTTAATGCACAGCTCAACATTCAACAGTACACTGCACTGGAGACATCTCTTTCATGCCATCATAGAGAACAGGGACTGGACTTACCC
The DNA here is from genome assembly GCF_963455335.1 of Martes martes. Classification (NCBI taxonomy): domain Eukaryota; kingdom Metazoa; phylum Chordata; class Mammalia; order Carnivora; family Mustelidae; genus Martes; species Martes martes. Next base: position 20,117,029 of record NC_137895.1, read on the forward strand.
TCCTACCTTAAACCAGGAAAGTAGACAAAAATATATGAAATAGCAGTTTTCAGACTCTGGACATCAAACAATACAGTTCAGTGTTACCTGACAGAAAGGTAACAAATGAAGTGTGTCTTATAATTGCCCTAATTCACAGTGTCACAGCACAAGAGGAGAAACTCAAAAAGGGCTCAGTGGTCTCCCTAATGTAAGGAGACAGAGTTGAGGCTGTGGCAGCTAGAGTCCACAGGGCAGAGCACCAGAGAAGAGAGTTACACAGAGAGGCAAGCTGCACAGGCATACCAAGAAGCAGAAAAATACCTCACAAGAAAATCAACCAGTTGAAATAGACCCCAAAATGAAACATATGATAGACAAATAGTAGACAAAGGCAGTAAGACATATGATAAAATTACATTCCATAAGATCAAGAAGGGAGAGGAAAGCAAGAACATGTTAAAGAGAAAGAGGTAAGGTATAAAAAAGGCCCAAACTGAATGTCTAGAAATGGAAAAGACAGTTCTGGGAGGGAAAACACACTAGATGGGATTAAAAGCAGATTAGACTTGGAAGAAGAAAAGACTAGAGAACCTGAAGACACAGTGATACAAAAATAAAACAAAATGAAACCCAGAAAAAAAAAAAGTAATGGAAAAAAAAAAGAAAGAAAAAAAAGGAAAAGAGCCTCAGTGTGTTTGGAATAACTTTGAGTGGCCTAATATACAGTGGGGTCTCCAAAAGTAAGAAAGGGACCCAAAGTATTCTTGAAAAAATAATGGCCAAAAATTTACAAATTTGAAGAACACTACAACTCAATAGCTCCAAGAAGCTCAACGAAGCACAAGAAACATGAAGAAAACTACACTAAGGCACACTGGATTCAAATGGCTTAAAACGAGTGATAAAGAGAAAAATTCCAAGGCAGCTTGAAAAAAAAAACAAAAAACAAAAAACATTACACTCAGAGGAATAAAGATAGGAATGACTTCTTGTTGGAAATGATATAAACCAGAAGACAGTAGAGCAATTATCTTTAAATAACAGAAAGAAAAAAAAATAACTGCCAATCTAGAATTCCATACCTAGAAACATTATCTATAAAAGCAAAAATAAGAAAAGACAAATATGAACTGAAAGACCTCATCATTAGTAGACCTGTGCCACAAAAAAAATCTGAAGGAGGTCTTCCTGTCAGGAGTAAAATGAAACAGGAATATGTCTGGATCTACCCAAAGGAATGACTGGAAAATTGTAAGCAATTGGAAGTGCCCAGAAATCACAAATATGTAAGTAAATATAAAAGATCTTTCCTTATTTTGAAAGATCTTTTTAAAAGATAATTGGCTATTTTTTTAAAAAGATTTTCTTTATTTGAGAGAGAGAAAGAGAGAAAGCAGAGCAGGGAGAGGGGCAGAGGGAGAAGCAGGCTCCCCGCTGAGCAAGGAGGGAGATGTAGGACTCAATCCCAGGATCATCACCTTAGCTGAGGGCAGACACTTAAGTGACTGAGCCACCCAGGCACCCCAATAATTGACTGTTTAAACCAAAAATAACGATGTATGGTGTGGTTTAAAACTGATGTAAAGCCAAAACCTATACAAAAATAGCTCCATGATAACTAGTAAGTCAACAGAGATAAAATAAAATCATTTAAAAAATCCAATTAATCCCATACAAGGAAAGAATAAAGAGGGACAAATGGAAAATAAGTAAAAACAACAATTTAAACGTAACCATATTAATACTGATATTAAATGTAAATGGCCTAAAACCAATTAAAAGGCAGAGGTTGTCAGATTTGACAAAACCACCAAGACTCAGTTATACGCTATCTACCAGAAACCAACAGTAAATATAAAGTCATAAATATGTTAAAAATAAAACATGAAAAGGGTATACCATGTTAACATCAACCAAAACAAAATATAACTTATTTTTTCCATCTACACCTCTTTCCTATTTTACTGCCATCAAAGTATAAGTTGGCTGCGCTTACTAACTCTTTAAACTGGAATTTTGGGGAGTATTCTTTCAATTACTTAGGTAATTTTTTTTTAATTTTTAAAATTTACTTATTATTTTTTTTAAAGATTTTATTTATTATTTATTTGACAGAGAGATCACCAGTAGGCAGAGAGGCAGGCAGAGAGAGAGAGAGAGAAAGAGAGGGAAGCAGGCTCCCTGCTGAGCAGAGAGCCCAATGCAGGGCTCGATCCCAAGAACCTGAGATCATGGCCTGAGCCGAAGGCAGAGGCTTAACCCACTGAACCACCCAGGTGCCCCCCTACTTAGGTAAAATTATTGAAACAACAGGGGAAACCTAACTTTGCACAACACCATGTGATCAACACAGTATAAATTCAAGTCACAACTCCTGGTATCACCTCAATTAGACTCGGATTTTTGGGTGCTGTCTTTCATCAATCTAAACAACAAATATTAAGGCCTTAGAATGTGCACGACACTGTTTTTGGCACTATATAGTATAATAATGTAGTATAATAATAATAATAATTTAACTTTGAGAAAGTTAAATACCTCACTTATTCCCAGTTTACTTTCCTATAAAATAGTGACAACAGCACCTATAGGGTTAAGTTATGATGAGGACGAAATAAGATTATGTTAAGTACTTAGAATAGTTCCTGTATCTGGTATAATGCTAAAGAAAAGGTAGCTATTGTTTAACTTCCTTTCTTATGAGCCATGTGGGAAAACAATGATTTTGCTAATTAATTATCAGAATTAAGTCCTATAATACAAAAATAAAAGTATGCTATGTTAGTAATGTGATCATTTTTTTTTTTTTTTAAAGATTTTTTATTTATTTGTCAGAGAGAGAGAGAGAGAGCGAGCGCATAGGCAGACAGAGTGGCAAGCAGAGGCAGAGGGTAAAGCAGGCTCCCCGCCAAGCAAGGAGCCTGATGTGGGACTCGATCCCAGGATCATGACCTGAGCCGAAGGCAGCCGCTTAACCGACTGAGCCACCCAGGCATCCCTGATCATTTATTTCTAAGAGGGGAACTATTTCGTGGTTGGCCTCTTTGGGCTAATAATAGTGAAAATAAAGATTAAAACTAATTAAATAAATAATAATAAAACTATTAAAATAAAGATAAAAAAAAAGATTAAAACCATTTATAGAGCATTTACTATGTGCCAAGTACCATTCTCAGGGCTTCAGAACTATTTTAAGTCTCTGTGTTGACATCAGTATGAATGTCACCAACACCATATGCACTTTGGAAAACTGCGTCATGGTATAGGTAGATGTTTAATGGTTTCCCTGACCTAATGTCCTACCTTGAGCATTTTCTCATCAAAAATTGGAGTCATGGCATAAGGCATGATGTAATTCTGAAGAGATTTAGAAGACAGGACAATTTTGCCTTCCATTAGTTGTTTTGCCAGTTTCTTCAAGGCTCTTGCTCGTCTGTGGATCTATGAGTTAGATAAAATAAGAATTAGTTACTGAATACACTCACCTACAACCAGGTCCATTTCAGTATCATGATACTTTTCCATGAAAAGATTAAAGGAGTGAAATACAGTCCATGTGTTACATGAACAAACACCTGTGCCTTGATTTCCTTCCAGAGATATAATCCATAGCATCTGTTTAACAAAGGATCCTAAAGCATTTATATACTTCTTAGGAAATGGCAGAGAAATGTGACCCTATTATTGTGGCTTATGATACCATGAAAGAAAACAGACCCTAGGAAAATTGATCACTTCCTGTGCTAATCTGACTGAAAATCAGGAAGACCAAGGAATGAGAGGCTCAAAACTTTTTGGAAAAGCAAAATATATCTTTTTTAATCAGAGAGAACAGTTTGAAATGCTTATTTTTTTAAAAATATTTTATTTATTTATTTGACAGAGATTACAAGTAGGAGGAGAGGCAGGCAGAGAGAGAGGAGGAAGCAGGCTCCCTGCTGAGCGGAGAGTCCGATATGGGGCTCGATCCCAGGACCCTGAGATCATGACCCGAGCCGAAGGCAGAGGCTTTAACCCACTGAGCCACCCAGGCGCCCCTGAGATGCTTATTTTATAGGCAGGAAAAAAGAACTCAACACGGAAGTGTCTTCTACCTGAATGTGCTTCATATTCTCAAAGAAGTCCATTTCTGGATCATGGCAATCAGTGAGCTGTACCAAGTCTTTAAATTCTGGTTGATCTGGAAAGGTTTGAATTAAGCAGGAAAGCACTGTGGTATAATCCTGTTGTATATTCTGCAAATGCCAAATTGAGAAAAACAAATTTTTTTTTTAAAGAATTTGGTGGGTATTAAGGAGGGCACATATTGAATGGAGCACTGGGGTATGGTGCATAAACAATGAATTTTTGGAACTGGAAAAAAATTAAATTAAATTAAAAAAAGAAATTAAAAAATTAAAAATAAAAGAATTTGCTTTCTAGATAATAAAAAGAAACACAGAAAAAAACCACTATAATGTATACAATTTTCTTTTAATGTAAAACATTCCCACTGTAAACACAAACTGTAAGATCAGAAGTGATCACTCTCCTTTATAGTCCCACTCTCCTTTTAAGAGTTTTGTACTTATGCAATTAAGTATTTTAATTAAATGTAATAAGCTGTTTTTAACAACAACTTAAGTAGGGAAAAATAAAAGCAAAAACAAAATCCGTAACGGTAGTACATAAAAGACAAAGATATAATTGCAAACCCCAATACCTCTGTCTGGCTCTTCAATCCTTTCCTCAATTTCTCCAGGAGTGAACGATGAATGATTTCCCTATATTCTTTCTCTGTGACATTCAGGGCAGCTAGCTTTTTGATGATACTCATCAGGCACATGCTGGCATTATCACTTAAAGACATGTCTCCTAACTTGAAACAGGAAAAAAACAAAACAAAACAAAATTATTGTGTGTAATAACTATAATATGGAATATTATTTCCCAATGAACAGTTTACAAAATGTTGATACTCCTCTATGTAAAGATCCCTCCTAAGAAATGTTCCCCAAGTACATCATATCTAAGGAAGAACTAAATGTAGGGCTGTGAGGAATATGCACGCATACCTCAGAGATACTGTGACTTTGGTTCCAGACCACCAGAGCAAAGTGAAAATCATAATAAAGTGAGTGAAATGAGCAAATGAATTTTTTGGGTTCCCAGTGCATATAAAAGTTATGTTTACACTATACTATAATTTATTAAGTGTGTAATAGCATTATGTCTAAAAAAACAAGGTGCATGCCTTAATTAAAAAATACTTACCATGATCTGTTATTTCAGTGCATCATAATCACTGATCGCAGATCATCATGATAAATATAATCATAATGAAAAAATGAAATACTGTGAGAATCACCAAGATATGACACAGAGATATAAAATAAACAAATGCTGTTGGAAAATGGTGCTGATAGGACTTGTTCAAAGCAGGGTTGTCACAAGCCTTCAATTTGTAAAAAAAAAAATGCCAAAACCAAAAAACACAGTATCCGCAAAGCATGATAAAATGAGGTAGTCCTGTAGTAAATAACTGAAAAATCATGCTTACTGAGAAGTCACACTCTGATTTGGAAAATATGATGCAATAGACTTTTTGATTAGTTTTATTTCTCAAAGCAAACAGAATAAAAAATTCACTAATGCTCGTTTTCAATATTTAGTATCATGTGATAACTGAAAACGACAGAGTTGGCTGGTATAATTTTGGTTAGTTGTGCTCCAATTCCCAGTTTGAGCAATGTAGGTAGTGAATGTGGAGAAAGTATTGCCAACTCAGCCAAGTAGGCAGTGATTTGGAATTCTTTGTGCTAGAACTGATATGAAATATGAAGAATTAGCCCCAAATGGGGAGATTACTTTTTCATACATTACATAATCATTAATATCAGATGAATAGTTATAAAATGCCACAAAGAGATTACTGATGACATTACATGGTTAACTATAAATCAAAGGTTTCATTTTCCCCAGTTTTGGGTTTTAATTCAGTCCAGCAACATGGTACTTAAAATAGTATGAACCCTTTATATTTCTGAATCAATAAAAGAGGATAAACTGTCAAATAATACAGTGACAAAACTTCAAAACACTGAGATATAATTGAAATACTATACAATTCACCCTTTTAAAGTGTACAATTCAATGTTTTTTGGATATTCACAAGGTTGTACAGCCATCACCACTATCTAACTTCAGAACATTTTCATCCCCCCCACCCCCCCAAATAAAACCCTGTGCCAATCAGAAGTCCTTTCTCACCATTCCCATTTCTCCCTCCCTGGCAGCCCTTGGTAACCACGGATTTACTTTCTGTCTCTATGAATTTCCCCTATTCTAGCAAATAAATTTTGTATTTTTCAAAGTGCTTCCACATACTATTTTATTCAAAATATTTGTCTTTTAGATCATGGGAATAACAATATGGTCTTCACCAAACAAAACAGTCTGCGGCTACAAGAAATTTTACCAAAAATCTGTGTCTTGCTCACAACACAAGAAATCGGGTCATGCAATTACCATATGATCTCTCTGATATGAAGAATTTGAGAAGCAGAACGGGGGACCATGGGGTATAGGGGGAGAAAAATGAAACAAGATGGGATCAGGAGGGAGACAAGCCATAAGAGACGCTTAATATCATGAAACAAACTGAGGGTTGCTGGGCCGTGGGGGTAGGGATAGGGTGGTTGGGTTATGGACACTGGGGAGTGTATGTGCTATGGTGAGTCCTGTGAAGCGTGTAAGCCTGATGATTCACAGACGTGTACCCCCGGGGCAAATAATACATTATATGTTAATAAAAAAAAAGAAATCAGGTCATGTAGTTGTATTATCAAAACAATGACAAACAATTCATAAATTTTTGCTATAAAAACCTACCTCCATATTATAGAAACAATTATGCATAACTGGAATTAAGTAGTTAACATCCACAGTTTGCATCTCTTTAATATAAGAGGTGATAGTCTGGAATGTTGCAAAGCGAACATCAAAGTTGATATCATCAAGATGTCTTTGATCAAAGGCATTAAGCTACAAGAAATGAAAACATTGAAACACTGTGAAACACTGAAAACATAGATGAAGGTACACAAATCCTAAATAAACAAAAATGACAACACTTTTGAAGCAAAAGAGAAATATAAGACTTTCTTACCTTGACAACATCAGTAATATATTTTAATCCACTCTCAAAATCAGAAAGAGTCTAAAAGGAATGAAAACAGTATATTATTATTGAATAAAACCTTAACTTTTCTTTCTTTTTTTTTTTTTAAAGATTTTATTTATTTATTTGACGGAGAGAGATCACAAGTAGGCAGAGAGGCAGGCAGAGAGAGGGGGAAGTAGGCTCCCTGCTGAGCCGAGAGCCCAATGCGGGTCTTGATCCCAGGACCCTGAGATCATGACCTGAGCCAAAGGCAGAGGCTTAACCCAGAGCCATCCAGGTGCCCCAAATCTTAACTTTTCTGTCCTCCTCCCATCAATTCCCTCTTTCCACTCAAATTTCTATGAAACATCATGCTGACACCAAGGAAGCTGTCAATATGTGTTACATGTCACAGTGATCTTTTTAAAAAGGGGTGGTTTGGGGTAAAAATGAATACTACAGACCTGGAAAACTGTACAAAGCAATTGTCTTGACAACTTATTCTTAATAACCGAGAAGAGTTTTGCTAGAGGCTTGAGGAAGTTTGTAGGCTCCAGACAATGTTTCAACAGGTTTTGTACTGTCACCAAAATATCAACCTCTGTATCCTTAAGAAGGAACATTAAGAGAAATCACATTTCAGTAATTCAGAAAACTGGTCAACTTGGCTTTAATATTATAGCACAGAAAATAACTTTCAATAAGCACAAGAAGTAATCAGAAAAGTTATTTCATAGGCCTTTGAAAGTTCTTAGCATTTTAACTTCACCTAAAATCCACAATAATGTCCATTAACAGTTACTTCCTTTAATTCTACTAGAAAATACACATGGTTTTGGAACATAATTTCTCCTATGTCCAGTCCAAAAAGGGCCAAGAAAAATGAGGTTGCTGAAGAAAAATACTCACTTCTGGTTCTCTACAGATCTGTGGTCTTCTATACTGAATTACTGTGTATAAGAGATGTTCAGTGTAGCTACTAAAGCCTCACTGAGTTTGAGCCATTTGATTTGACTTGAGATTAAACTAAAAGTTGGAAAATTATTTTAGAAACTCCTAGCTGCATGTAATATTAATATAGTCTGACTTTTCATTAGCAGTTCTGCAACTGTGATGCATACTTAAGATTATACGATGTGCTTCTTGGGTTCCAGATTTGTTACTGATCAAAGTGAGAGGAAAAAAATCTCGAAATGGATTAGAAGTTAAAGAAAGGAAAATGAAGGATTGATGATGGTGCTTCCACCCTCTTGTTCCCCCCATTCCTACCTCCTTCCCAATGTGTCTCCTCTATTTTTAATTTTATATTTCTGTATAAAATCTTTTTGCAAATACATCACAGAATCTAACCAATGGAAATTATCGCTCATGGATGAACCTTAATAATAAAATACCACTTTAACGACAAAGCCAATGTCCTGTGAATTTTTACCTGAGGAATATTGCCACGGTGGAGGAAAGGAAGAAGAAGTGTGATGAGCAGAGAACTTTGTTCTTTGTCTCTCATGAACTTGCTGATCCTAGAGAAGGTGAAAAACTGATATGTAAGATACACAAGTTAAGAGTATTTCTCTAAGAAGTTAAACGTTTTGTAGAAAACATGTGACAGACACAGGTGGCTTTTATGTGTTCATGTAGGAAAAGTTTAACTGACTTACATGCAGCGTCCACTTTTCTCTCCAACTTCAGGCTCATGGCTACTAATCTATTTCTCTAGCAACATCTGATTTTATAGGTGAGTTAGAGTAAACTCCGATGCTATAATCTGACAATTAGCAATTTCTTTTTTAAAATTATTTTTGGTATTATTATTTTTTGGCAATTAGTAATTTCTCACTTCACAAAGAAAATAACATTTTTAAGTGCCAAGACTTGTTTAAGGCTTTACATGCGGTATTTCAATTTAACTCCCATGATAGCCTTCCATAGAGAAATGATTTTTAGCCCCATTTTGCCCAAAGAAAACTGAGACTCAGAGAAGCTGATGTCACACATCTAAGAAGTGGCAGAGCAGGTCTTTCAAACCCAGTCTTTATGGTGCCTAATCTCTCACCTTCTTTTCACTACCACACAGCCTGTGATAAAATTAAATGAGTGTATTTTGTATGGTTTCCCATTCTGTATAACTTAGAAATACAATAGTACGAATAAAACATTTCAAAGCAATTCCTGAAAGATTCTAATACATCATTTTGTTGTTGTTGAGGTAACAGAAAAAATAAACTTTGAACAGTTAAGTCCTGTAACAATTCAGAGTTTAAAATGGAAACATTTTTTGTACTCTGGTTTAACAACCCTGCTACAGAAGACACAATTTTATATTACTAGGTCTATTGTCAAAAAGAATCTTCAAAAATCCTTGCAAGATCTTGACCCTTAAAAAACAAATAAACAGAACAACCACAACATGCTCTTTTAAATGAATTATTTTTATCAATTAAACTAAAAAAAAAGTATGAAAACTATGCGATCTCATGTAACTCAAAATTCTAACTGAACAAAATATACAAATCTATTAGCCTACTTTAGAATTTTTTTTTTCAAAGATTTTATTTATTTAGTTGACAGGGAGAGAGATCACAAGTAGGCAGAGAGGCAGACAGAGAGAGAGGGGGAAGCAGGCTCCCTGCTGAGCAGAGAGCCCGATGTGGGGCTTGATCCCAGGACCCCGAGACATGACCTGAGCTGAAGGCAGAGGCTTTAACCCACTGAGCCACCCAGGCGCCCCCTACTTTAGAATTTTGAAGATTATTCTCTCATAATAAAATGAAGATAGATGCCATAGAAGTTTTCTAATGAATATACCGGCAGAGAAAAAGAATTCTATGTTATCTTAAAAATGGAGGGCATTTGGGACGCCTGGGTGGCTCAGTTGGTTGGGCGGCTGCCTTCAGCTCAGGTCATGATCCCGGCGTCCTGGGATCGAGTTCCACATCGGGCTCCTTGCTCCGCAGGGAGCCTGCTTCATCCTCTGCCACTCTGTCTGCCTGTGCTCACTCTCTCTCTCTCTCTCTCTCTCTCTCTGACAAATAAATAAATAAAATCTTTAAAAAAAAAAATGGAGGGCATTTAAAAATACTTAAAACCTTTTCAGCTTATTACCACATTAAAATAATTGAAAAACTGGGTAAAAATTAGCAAAAATTAAAACCACGGATAGTAATGTTATCTTTTAAGGACCAATATATCACTTACTTTGACAGAATGCCAAGTTCCTTACTGACTTGTGCCCTGTTCTTCTTCTTTTTCACCTTTTCTGCACTTATTGTGGTTTTGCTAAGATACTGGAGAATTGCAGGTACATGAGGTAGAATTAATCGTCCTCCCATCGTGATAGACTCTGAAAAAAAAAGTAATAAATGTTTTGATTTTAATGAACTATTAAAAAATAATTGTATCCTATCTTCATAATGATAGACAAGGAGAGCACTCAATTTTCATAAAAATATAATAAATTTTAACTGTAAAGATTAAATAACTTTTTTCTTAGTCATAATAGCAGTATTATTAGCTAAATTATAAATTTATATATGAGACCCTGAGGCTTTATGTAAGCCATTTTTGGTATTAGTAAAAGAACTGTTAGGATAATTTGACAAGAAGAATTCAGAGACATGACAGTGGAAGTCATTAAATTTCCTGATGGATAGTTGAGCTTTCTGGAGCATAAATAATCTGAATTTCTACCACTACACAGAAAATTCAGTTTACATAAATTGGTATTAATTCCTAGAGAAAAGAAACTCTTTTAATAATAAAAGTAATTAAAAGAAACAAATTGTGTTGACATTTTCCATTCTGAGGGCACAAATGCTACTTCAGAAATCTAAGAATCGTTTACTTTGTACAGCACACATACCATCTGCACCTTCCATGTACACACATCCAGTTACTGGCAAGCTCAAAAGTGTTTCAGTGGGTTCAAAATCTGGAAGGTTAAGAAGGTCATCGGCTATATCCATCACAATAGAGGCTGTGGCTTCTGAGAGATTCTTTGCTGAGAGAATTGCAAAAACGTTGGTCAGGATATCACACTCTGGGTACCCAGGTTTCTGTTTAGCCAGGAAAGGGAAATATCTGCAAGGAAAAACATTGAAGTTGTCATCTTATTTCTCAATATTTTTTTTTCTGAAAACAAGTTCAATAAGAATTTCCATATTGAGTTTAAATATGTATGTGTACCAACATCAAAAGGGAAATTACTTTAAAATCTAAAATTTGATGAATAATTCCAGGCACCTCACAAAGACTGTTATTTAGGCACTTTATGTATATGTCTCATTTAATCCAAATAACATCTCTATAATTTGGTAACCTTGTCCCCACGTTACACACAAAAAAACTGAGACATGTCTAAAGCCACTGAGGTAGTAAGTTGTAAAGCTGAGACCTGAACATGGTATGAGCCTTTTCGAAAAGAAATGTACTGAAGACAGGCTATTTTTCAACTATAAACTTTCTAGAATGTGAATGTTTATACACTCACATAAAAACCAATGCTGTACAACATGGGAATCAGGAGTACAGACCGAAGAAACATTAACCATATCAGGATATGCAACATTCAGAGATCAGCATCATTTTTGGGAGAGGTAGTGAATCCATCCCCAAGTATGAAAGATGAAAGACACAAACAAATGACAGGAGCATCCTACCCAGAGGAAACACACCAACAAGGATAGAGTGCACAAAGGCTTTCCAGCCAGTGGCAAACCAGCAACTGTTCTACTTCAGGGATGTAGTCCTCTAGCAATCAGCAGGAAGGTAAAACCAAAAAAATTCAGATAGTTTTACCACTTTATTATCATTGGAAAAAGAGCTCAAGCGCTTTTAACATACTTAGTATTAACAAACTGAGGAAAAGTTGGAAGTACGTACCTAACAATAACAGTACTTCTGATTTTTAAGTATAAATGAAACTGTAAAACTAGCAAAAATGCGTGTTTTACTAAAATATGTGTAAGTTTAACTTACATTGCAGAATGTTATTTTACCTTTTTTTTTTAAGATTTTATTTTTATATTTGACAGAGAGAGAACACAAGTAGACAGAGAGAGAGAGAGGGAAGCAGACTCCCTGCTGAGCAGAGAGCCCAATATGGGACTCAGTCCCAGGACCCTGAGATCATGACCTGAGCCGAAGGCAGAGGCTTAACCCACTGAGACACCCAGGTGCCCCCTATTTTTCCCTTTTTCAAAAATAATAAATGAACACTCTAAAGATATATCATAAAAATTACCTCTTCCCTGTTCTGGGGTACCCAAACCTCCACATGCTATAGTAACATTACCAGTTTCTCACATATCCTTCTAGGCATTTTCTACTTCATTTTATATTTATACACATGCACAGGTATTTTTCTTGGGTTACACTGTTCTGCAGCTTGTGTTTTTTTTAAACCTGTGTATTCTGAAATTTGGCTACCTTATTCTCTTTAACTGCACCTATAGTATTTCACCATAAATCATATTATTAGTAACCTTGACTCATTTTGACTAGAATGGTCTAAAACACTGTCCTTTTTAAAGGTGGGAGAAAAATGGTCATACCTTGCATTTCTGCTCCAGACACTAATTAGTTTCAGCAGAGGAGTAGGAGAATACTGACTCTCAGATCCAAGCCTTCTGATCTAGGACACAAAATAAAAACAGAATACAAAATAAAAACACATACAGAATTGTCGGAAAAAAACAACTAAAAAGCAGAGCAAGTACAGAAATCGCACCAGAGGATAAACAGCCAAGGGACAGAGATTAACATTTAAAGGACAGACTGAAGAAAAAATAAAGGAATCCAAAATAATGGTTACAGGGGAAAAGTGGCAAAGATGGAGCAAGAAGTGCTAGACCCTTAGAAGGAATGAGGTACTTTAGGTTTCAACTGGTTAGAAATGACAGAGCTCAAGCAGCTAGAATTCCTAAAATCAAGTCTCCTCCATAGTCTTTTTAGCTATAGTTAAACAACAGGTGTCATCACAAAATGGTTACAAACAAGGTAACAAGGATATCTGTGTATTTTCTCTTATGCTTGTCAAAAATCCAGAGACACATCACTGAGGTGCTGTAACAGTTATATTCCATTTGCTTAAGAGACACAACCATATTCAAATTAACCTTAAGTATAAATGTCGTGGTATTACAGAAACCAGCTCTTGAGCTTTAAGTGATAGTAGAGGCAAAGCAAAGTGTTCTAAAATGTTCAGAAACAAAGGAAGACTCGATGTAAAAGAAAAGACCAGGATAGGCATTCATGTCTGGGTATAGACTATGCTGGTTAAAGTCATGCCAAAGGAAGAAGCAGAGGAGGTATCTGGGAAGAGGGTAGTAATGAAGTTTACCTGGGGCCAAACTGCACCATGAAATACAGCATCAATTTCTTCTGTTCTGAATTGGTAAGACTCCCAATCCAGAAAGATGTCAGTTACCATTTTGATTCCAAGACGTCTTAAATTTTTCAGTGGGTTAATAAACCTGAGCTGTATCTGTAAAACAAGATCTTCTCTTAAAAAAACGTGTTTCATTTTTATCCTTGATTCCTCAAGAAGTCACTGTTGCTCAGATGGCTAAGAATCAAGCTGGACATCCTGTTAAGTCTATTGACTGTGGCTCTAATCTACATGGAAATTCAACTCATCATATCATACTGGTTTTCTCATTGAACAAGAGAGGAAAGCAGAGACTTAAAAAATCAAATGGTGAGATGTGCTCCATTATCACTGCCCAGTAAAGTCACATTAAAGTCATTAAAGTGTCCTTTGCAGGGGAAAAAATCACAAGTGGAACAGCTGTTTGGTGTCCTACATTGTTGTATTTCTTTAGCTAAGTAATTGTCTCAAATAAAATCCTTATTTCTTCCTATGAACAGAACATTCTAAATAAAATAAAGCTTTCTTTTTCTTTTTCCTTTTTTTTTTTTGCCATCACAATGCCTTAGATTAGGGGGAAAATTAAACCTTTATTTCTTTTTTTTTAATTTTTAAAAATTTTTTATAAACATATAATGTATTATTAGCCCCAGGGGTACAGGTCTGTGAATCGCCAGGTTTACACACTTCACAGCACTCACCATAGCACATACCCTCCCCAATGTCCATAACGCCACCACCCTCTCCCTACCCTCTCTCTCCCCGGCAATAAACCTTTATTTCAAATGAAGTGACTTTCTTTTTCATTTTCATAACTTGTATTATTATTTTTCACTTTTTCTAAAACTAGGAGTTTTCAATCATTCTTGTTAACATTAGTCTAGGAGACTAGTTAAAAGAATTTATGGTCTCTCTATATAGTGGAATACTTCATACAGTATAAGAGAATGAGGCGACTGAATCAAGGTATGGGAAGATCTCAAAATATATAGTTCAAAGAAAAATGCAATTTGAAAAAAAATCAAAATTTTTCTGTTTGGAGGCACAGAGGCTGGAGTGGGTGGATGCCTGAGTTAACAGCAAACCTCTTTCATAACAGACTCTGCTACTTCTACTGGCATCTCCTCCCCTACCGGTTACAAAATCACAAATATGTGGCCAGTTTGCTCAGGCTCAGAGCAGAATAAGTTATTGAGCCACCACCAGTAAGTCCAATGGCATGATAGCCAAAGGTCTGACCTCAGCTTAAAAATATCACTGAAGGCATGGGGGAATTGGGGAGTAGGAAAAGAATAAATGAGACAAGATGGGATCGGGAGGGAGACAAACCATAAGAGACTCTTAATGTCACAAAACAAACTGAGGGTGGCCTGGGGGAGGAGGGTAGGGAGAGGGTGGTGGGGACATTGGGGAGAGTATGTGCTATGGTGAGTGCTGAGAAGTGTGTAAACCTGGCGATTCACAGACCTGTACCCCTGGGGCTAATAATACATTATATGTTTATAAAAAAATTTAAAAATTAAAAAAAATATCACTGACGGAAAATATATTAAATAGTGTGCCAGACTGAAAATGCCAAAGATATCCAATGGGGGGGATTATAAATTTGAAAAGGGAAAAGCTTCATGAAGAGGCAGAATTTCTAGTGGATCTTAAAGGAATGTTGTAAAAATCAAACAAATGGGGTAAGGCGCAACCACTAATTGTTTTTCCATTTGATTAATATACTGTGGTCTCTGGATATATAAGTGGCCAACTTATTTTTACATGTGACCTTAGTGACCTACATCAAAATCTAAAAACCACCCTGAAATTTATGAAGACAACACAATACTCTAAATAATGACTATCAAGTTTTATGGCCACAACATCATGAAGAAAATTGTGGACTTTAGTTCCTAGACGAACAGTCTACATGACTGAATTTCATGTATATTTAAAAGTTAATCCACTGTTTCAATGTTCCAAAATAATAAAATCAAACTAAAACAACCCTCATGATATACTCTTCAGTGTCAGTCAATGTCTTGGAGGAATTAAAAGATACCAAAAAAGTAAACGTATAACTTAGCTCAAATATGCACATGTAGAAGTTTAACTTACTTAAGCAGTATTACTATCCAGTATTTCATTACAGTATCTCAAGGAATTCTTTGAACTTGTCCAAGAATTTTTTTAAAAAGCTCCGAACTGTCAAAAAGCTTAGCACCTCACTAACTAATGATCTATAAAATTGCATAAATGATCTTTTGAGTCACTGATTGTTGACTCAGAAGTAAGGCTGCATTACTGAGTAACTTCTTCTAAGTTAACCAAAAAGTCAGAGAAAGTATACAGGGTTTATAAAATCGCTAACCTTTTATGATTTAATATACCCAGGTATATTATAATTATATATATTATAATATATATATATTATAGTAAGTTACTATCACTAACTATAAGGCATAAATGAAAATTTCTCACAGAATTCTCCCTAATACCACGAAGCTCTCATATAACACAGAAAAAGAATTTTCCAAGACCTCTTTTCAGCTTCCAGTGTTGGCCCCCCACAAGCCTCTTTTTCACAAAGTAGTCAGAGTGAAATTTTAAAAACATCAAACAGACCTTATTACTCCCTGGCTTCAAACTTCTCCAGTTTTCCCAGTACACTTTGAAATAAATCCATCTCAGAGCCGATGAGGCCCTACCGACCTCTCAACTTAATCTTACATGATTCTTCTCCCTCCTTGTGCTCTATCCAACTTGCCCTTCTGTCTGTTCTTAGATGTGTCAAAACTGTTCTACCTCAAGGACTTTGCACTACTAGTCATCTTCTCTGCCTAAAAATGTACTTCCCACAGCTGGATAGATAGAGGAATTCAAATACTACCTCCTCAGACAGGACACTGGCCATCCTAATAAAAGGAGCACCCATTCACTCCCAGTTTGGTCACTTCCTATTACATCCCCTCATTTTATTTTAAAATCTTCACTTCTTCACGTCTCTCCTCAACATGCTCATATTTTCCTCTACTTTTGCGAATATATGGAGTGTATTCCTAACAGCTGTTTTAAGTTTTTGGCTAATTCTACCATCTGAGCCACGGCTGGGTCTGCTTCTTTTATTGATTGATTTTTCTCCTTATTATGAGTAAAACTTTCATCCTTCTTGGTATGCCTGGGAAAACGTGACTGGATGTCAGAGACACTGAATTTTGTTTTCATTTAAATCATTTGAAAGCTTTTGAGTTTTGTTCTCTGATGTAATTAATTTACTTGGGAAAAGCATGATCTTTGTAAGCTTTGCTAGGTGTTGCCAGGGCAGCCTTTATTCCAGAGCTAATCTGGTTCCACTATTGAGGCACTCCCCTACCTAGGATTCTTCCTGGTGCCTTGGGTTTTTTGGGGTTTCTGCTCTGGCTGTTGGGAACATGAGCCATTCTTAGCCTTGTATTAGTCAGAGGACTATCTCAGCCTCCTCCTTTCTCATAGTTTTTCCATGTCTGTTCAAGATGGATCAACAGGGACTTGATTTGGCCTTCCTTCTCAAGCAACTAAAAAACTGAAGAGAATCTATGAGATAATAATTTTCAGATACTAGATAGCAGGCAGCAAAGGGCAGTAAGCCCTGAAGGGGTAAACAGATAAGGGGAATCCTATACGTTCCCCAGATTCCTGCTTGGAGTTTCAGGCATAAGTGTGAGAAGGAAGAGTCCAGGCACAGGCCAGTCATCTTCCTAAGATGAGGAGATGGAGTAGTGTGGCTTGGGGAGAACTGACAGGCAGAGTACTGGAGGGAAGAAAGCTACAGAGAGATCTGCAGAGGTTCTCATTTATTTCCCTCTCAGGTCTCACCACCAAATGACATTATTCTCATTATTTCTGTATTTATTAAGTCTTTTTCTCCCATTATATTGAGTCCTTACCTGAGTCTCATTCCCCACCTCGAATGATGCCTGGTAGATGGTAGGCATGAAATAAATATTTACTAATAAATAAGGGGACAGGAATTTTTGTTTGCCTTGTTTACTGTTCCATTTCCAGTGCTTACAACAGTCCCTATCACATAGCAGCATAACAGCACATAGTCCATATCACATAGCTCGATTAATATTTGTTGAAGGAATGAAAGAATAAAGAAAATAAAATGGTGCCTAAAAAACAGAAGGTATGTTCTAAATCCCTGGAGCTTGGTAATCAGAGGATAGCATTTCATCAACTAAAGGAGATTTATGTCCATGTGTAGTCCAAAAAAAAAACCCAGCATAAAATTCTGGCTGTCAATTTTCAGTTATCATGACCATATCTGAGAGGCAGTTCACCAGGCATATCAACAAATCAAATGAAACAAATTTGAGCCCAATTAAAACTGTGCCCATTTATCATTAACTGAGAATCAACAGCAAAAATCTTTGAGTCTAGATCTTCATTCACTTCAAGTCCCACTAAGAAGCTTTTAGTCCATAAAGACATTAAGTTTCCCTAAGCTTTCCAAATACTTATGTTCACAAACTTGTTTCAACAGAACATAAATATATTGTCTTGAATACAATTCAGAAAATATTTACTGAGCACCATCTTGTGAAGCTTCTGGCAGTTAGCTGGCTGCTGGGTCTTGCTACTTATCTTTACTCAAAACATTGCACTTACAGTAGGCAAGCTCTTACTTGCAAAAGAGCTCTGCGCAGCTCTTATCTCAAAGTAGGAAGGGTGATGCTAACTGTATTCTGTTCATTCTCCAACCATTCTGGATAAAGTTGGAAGATGTCTTATACCTCTGGGCTCTTGAAATTAAAATGTGAAATACCAGATCAGCTATCCCTGTATATAGAACTAACTAGCTATATCCCTGTATATAGAACTCACAATCTGTTATTTAAAACCTCTTTAAAATATACAAGTGATATATAGCTGACTCTTGAATAATGCAGGGGGTCAGGGGCATTGAGCCCCTGCATAGTCATAAGTTTTGACCCCCCAGAATCTTAACTATTAATAGCTTGCTGTTGACTGGAAGCCTTACCAATACCATAAACAGGCAATTAACATGCACTTTGTATGTTATATATATTATATACTGTACTCTTACTTTATAATAAGGTCAGGTAGAGTAAAAGTTATTAAGAAAATCATTAGGGGGCCACCTGGGTGGCTCAGTGGGTCAAAGCCTCTGCCCTCGGCTCAGGTCATGATCCCAGGGTCCTGGGATCGAGCCCTGCATTGGGCTTTCTGCTCAGCAGGGAGCCTGCTTCCCTTCTTCGCTCTCTGCCTGCCTCTGCCTACTTGTGATCTCTGTCTGTCAAATAAATAAATAAATAAAATCTTCAAAAAATAATAATTTTATTTTTTAATAATTAAATTAAATTTTAATATTAATTAATATTAATAATATTAAAATTATATTAAAATAAATTAAAAATTAAATTAAAATTAAAATAATAATAAAATTAATATTTAAATAATTAATAACTAAATTAAATTAAAAATAATAATTTTATTTTTAAAAAAGATTTTATTTATTTATTTATTTGACAGACAGAGATCACAAGTAGGCAGAGAGAGTGGAGGAAGCAGGCTTCCCGCTGAGCGGAGAACCCGATGCAGGGCTCAATCCCAGGACCCTGAGATCATGACCCGAGCCGAAGGCAGAGGCTTAACTCACTGAGCCACCCAGGCGCCGCATAAATAAAATCTTAAAAAAAAAAAAAAAAAAAAAAGAAAGAAAATCATTAGGAAGAGAAAGTACATTTATGGTGCTGCACTATGTTTATCAGAAAAAAAATTCCATTTTTTAGTGGACTCACACAGTTTAAACCCATGTTGTTCAAGGGTCACCTATAATTTGCATCCTCCAATTACTCATGAATATTTAAAACAGCGAAGACTATTAGATATTCAGGTCCCAACCAATTTCCCAAGTAAAATGCAGACTCTTACTAGCCCCCCAAAAAAGCAACTACAGTGAATTTGTCTCACCTTTTCTCGTTGGTCAAGGATGTGTGATGCCGTCGCTGTCATGCACAGCAGTATCTGCAAAATCTTCGGTAAGTACGCACTGATCAGATGACTGATGTTCTTTAATACTGTTTCAAGGCTATTTAAGATACCATGCTGACGACCTAAAGGAAGAACTTTAGACAAATCCAAATCTTCTACTGCTTGAATGACTGCAGAATGACACTCTCCTAATGAAACAAAAATATCACGTAAAAGGAAGTATTACTTACTTTCTAATTACAGCTTCCTTTTTTCAACTGGAAATATTAGTTACTCTCTAATTACAGCTTCCTTTCTTCAATTCCCTCAATGATAAAGTATTTTCTACAGTTCCAATGATTTATACATGATAATATACTTTCCTAATGTATTTTCCTCTGATTCTCTTACCAAATTCAGTGAACTAGGCATGGGAGGTTTTAGTATTATCACACTACAGATGAGGAAACAGAATAAAGGAGAAACTTGTGCCAGAACTACATCTCCATTCTCATCCTATTTAGACTACTCCCCAAAACCTGAAATAGCATTAGTCTTTTGTTCCACCTAGCAACTCCCATGCATTTTTCTCACTCTTCAGCTTTCACTGTTTATGTCGACTTGAGCAGTTTCATAGAAAATGTATTGCCTGCTACGTTAGGAGTTTCTTGAATGCTGAAGATCAAATGTTTTCTCTTGACACCACTGTTGAATAAATAAAACAATAGTCCTTTAT
Source organism: Martes martes (assembly GCF_963455335.1). NCBI lineage: Eukaryota > Metazoa > Chordata > Mammalia > Carnivora > Mustelidae > Martes > Martes martes. The sequence continues at coordinate 20,137,213 of NC_137895.1, forward strand.
AAACTGGCACCAAACTGATTTCGTAATTTACTTAAAAGACTTGAATTGTTTTTGCTTGAACTCTACTTCAAACCACTGGTATGAAATCATGAGCTTGCTAATTCATACACCTAAATGGTCTATCCAAAAACAGTATCATATATAGTTCTCCTCTTACAATGGAAGCTGTTTCATTGAACAAATGCCTTTGTCTTCATCAAAGCCGGCTTCCTTCACAGGGCAATATTACACTAAACGAAAACATTTTAACAGCTGAATCCATTATCATAAAAAAAATACAAAATTTCATACAACATATTACCGTACAAATAAACACCTGTGTTTGCCTAAAACAAAGCGATTACGGGGTGAGAAGAGAGATTCTATAGTCAGAAAATCTACCATTTTCTAGCTGAATGGTCATAAGCAAAATAGTAAACTCTCTAAGCCTCAGTTTCCTCATTGGTAAAATGGGAACAGTCAAGTAATGATACCTCAGGTGGTTGTTTTAAAGATCAACTGAGTTGTATGTGAAAGGGCCCATCATAATGTCGGGCGTGGAGCAAGCACTCAATAAATGTTAGCTATTATTATTAACTACTAACATTGCATACCAGAGAGCATTTTAGCTCATTGGATATACCTATTCTATTCACTTCGTTTAGATGGTGAGGTTTAGAGAATAAATACTTAATTTTCTGTTTTCAAAAGGATCCAGGGCACAGGAGGTATTCAACAAGTCATTATTCAACAGATGAATGACTCAGTGAATGAATAAATACTAAGACAATAAAGTTAATTTCTCAGCATGCCCTAAGTTTCTAAGTTTCTATTCATTGTATCTGGGTAAGTACTATTTTTCAAATGGCCTAAATGCACAACAACAAAATGCACACTTCTTTTCTTTCTTATTTTATTTTTTAAAAATAATCTCTACCCTCAATGTGGGCCTCGAACTTACAACTTCAAGCTCAAGAATCATATGCTCCACAGACTGAGTCAGCCAGGCATGCCCCCAATTACACATTTTCTAATCAGGGGCTTACTAACCCATGGATGATGATAATCCCCAGGATAAACTGTGAGCTCCACCTAATTCAACCAAAATTTAAAATAACTCCACTTCAGCCAAAAGGCCACCAATGAGATTGGGAGGAACAATCACATTAGAAAGACGTCTAAGAGCATGGGAAACCTAGCTAAAGACATCTTAAGTCTATAGCAGAAAATACACATTCAAAGTAGCAGAAACTTGAGAACTACCATTCTTGAAGTGCTTCACAGGTTCAAACAGCAGGTCTAAGAATATCTCAATCTCTTCTGGTTGGGTCCCAGCAAGGAACCTCAGGACAATGGACATGCGGGTGCCTGAAGCGGCTTTCCCCTGAGTTTTACTGCCGGTCTTATTCTTCATTCGGCCATACAAAATTCTAAAAAGTCAAAAGAACATTATTTTGTTTGCACATTAATCCTAAAACACAATACTAGTCATTCTGTTTTCCTAAGAGGCTAGAATAGCAGCAATAAAACAGACTTAAAAGGTTATTTATAAAACAAGTAAGGATGAAAATAGAAAATAGATATTTAACATAGAAAAATCAGAAAAATGGGGCGCCTGGGTGGCTCAGTGGGTTAAAGCCTCTGCCTTTGGCTCAGGTCATGATCCTGGGGTCCTGGGATCTAGCCCTGCACTGGGCTCTCTGCTCGGCGGGGAGCCTGCTTCCCCCTCTCTCTCTGCCTGCCTCTCTGCCTACTTGGGATTTCTGTCTGTCAAATAAATTAATAAAATCTTAAAAAAAAAAAAAAGAAAAATCAGAAAAACAACAGCAACAACAAAAAACCCCCAAAACAACAAAAACAACAACAAAAAAACAATGCTGAGGGAAGCAGGAAGAAGGAAATAATAAAGATAAAAGCCAAAAGGTGGTTCTCTGTAGGAGGAAAAAAGCAGTAAAATAGGCAAGCCAAATGAAAATGAAAATACATAGATTAAAAGGAAGTAAGTGAATATAATGTTAAGTAAAGTAAGGAAACTGGAAAGACTTAAATGCATAATCTTCTGGAAAACAAAACAAAACAAATAAGAAAAAGGAACTTAAGAAGAAAACCTGAATAGAACAGTAATCGTAAGTAAACATGGAACCCATATAGTTTTTCAAATGAATTTTTTAAATTTTCAAGGAAAACATTCTCATGCTATATAGTTTCATAGCTAAGAGGAAGAAGGAACAGTCCTTTCTCTTTTATGAAAGTGGTATAATTGTGATACTGAGATGGGTTGAAGAACAAAAATAAAAGCATAAAATTATATACTGATTTTGCTTACAAATGTAAAGCCCATTTCTTTAAATACAGTATCCAGTGCTGCATTAAAACAATATTAAAGCCAAATAAAGATTTATCCCAAGAATGCAAGAATCACTAGTAAAGCCTATTGGACTGATATAGATCAATGGCTCACAGAAAAAGTTAATATAATCATTTTAATACATGCTTAATAGGCATTCTAATAAAATTCAACTATCCATTCCTAATAAAATACCACCTAATGATAGGACTGACTTACTTTCTTAGTATGACAAATGTTAATTTATAATAAATGTTACTACTTTAACATTCAAAATTGAAACACAGTGGTTTTTAAGCTTTTCAATATTAGGACCCCTTTATACTTTTAAACATTTTTGAGGTCTCCAAAGAGCTTTTGTGTATGTAAGTTTTATCAATCGATATTTATCTTGGTAGAAATTAAAATGAGTTAACATAAAAATTTTAATGAAAAATAATTTTATTTTCCAAATCTCTCCCCACCAAAAATAGTGAGTCTAAAGGCACGTTTTACTTTCTTTTTTTCACATTTCTTTGTCTTGCTTACTAGAAAATAACTAGATTTTCCTGTTTCTGTAGTCAATCAACTGTAGCATGTTATAGTTGAAGAAAATCCAGCCTTAAATAGATATGCAGTTGGAGAAAGGAAAAAATATTTTGTAAGCCTTCAGGTAATTCTTTGAGATCATTGTGGATATCCCACTTTGATACTATACCAAACTTCAACAAGTGATTACTTCTTAAAGATTTTTTATTTATCTATTTGACAGACAGAGATGACAAGCAGGCAGAGAGGCAGGCAGAGAGAGAGCGGGGAAGCAGGCTCCCCGCTGAGCAGAGAGCCCAATGTGGGACTCGATCCCAAGACCTTGGGATCATGACCTCAGCCGAAGGCAGAGGCTTTAACCCACTGAGCTACCCAGGCGCCCCAACTGAGCTACCCAGGCGCCCCAACAAGTGATTATTTCTTAAAGGCTGGTTGCAATGCAGAATCTGAAACCATATTAAGAAGCTTTGTGATCTGTTACGTTAAAATCCGTCTGTTTATCTTGCACTTTGGATGGATCTTTAGCCATGAATGATTCTGTAACCTGCATCAGTTATCTGGAAAACATGCCATTTCATGAGACAACTCGTATTCAGCAGAGGCGCTTTATGCACACTTCCTACTTTGTCATATAAAACAATAAAAAGACAAGTACTTAGGGCTTAAGATTCACCAAGAACATTAAATGAAACTAGCTTTTTTTTCTTTTTTTAAACTCCAGGTTGTGGTAATGAAGCCACTGCCCTGGTAAGTACTAAGGCACCACCAGTTTTACCCACTGTTTTTTTTTTGTGTTGTCTGCACAAATATAGGCACCATGGAAAAAGGTAATGTCTTAGTAGTATTATGAAAAAAGCTCTAACCTCTTGGACCCCCTGAAAGCATCTCAGTGACAGCCCCTGACAAGAAGGAGCAGACCGAATTTTAAGAAGGGCTTTACTGTTAAATCCAGTAGCAAGACAGGGATAACTACAAACACTACCACCACTGTTAATTCTGCTATGCTGTGTAGGTAATATGTAAATTAAAAGACAGAAAAAAGAGGTTTTTCTTTTTTAATCATAAAAGAACGCAAAATTAATTTGACCAACATTTTCTACAGGCCATGGGGTTTACCTTCTGGCAGGGGAGACAAGTGGTAAGTAGGAGGCCAGGTCACACGATTGTGAGGAAAAATAAAGCAAGGTCAGGGACTAATGGGTGAATAGAGGAAGGTGCAATTTTACACAAGGTGATAGAGGAAGGCATCCTGACAATACGACATTTGAGGAGACTGAGTGAAAAAGAAGAGCTAGCGGTCATGTGTTCCAAGCACAGGGAAGAGCAGGTCCGCTGTCATGGAAGTGGGCTTTGAGGGGGGTGGCAGCGAATGCGTGGTGTGGCTGGACAGGCAGTCTGTAGCTAGGTCATACCAGGCTCTTGAAGGAGGAATAAGGACTTTCTACTTTATTCCCAGTAAAATGGAAACTCAAAGGTCCCCCCCAACCTTTTTTTTTTAAAGATTTTATTTATTTATTTGAGAGAGAGCAGGGGGAATGGGAGGCAGAGGAAGAGGGAGAAGCAGGGTGTCCAGGGAGCAGGGAGACCAACCTGGGACTCGATCTCAGGACCCTGAGATCAAGACCCAAGCCAAAGGCAGATACTTAACTGACCGAGCCACCCAGACACCTCCTCAAAGGGTTTTTTTTAAATAGGAAACTAACACTTTGATGACTGTTACTATTACTTTTTCAACCAAGAAAATCCAATAAAAACAATCAAAACTAATAAGAAAAGTTTGTAATGTGGATGATTAAATAATCAACACCAAAAATCAATAGCTTTTATATCTCAGTTATATACCCAATGAATTATTTTTACTATTTCTCAATAATAAAGCTTAGAGGAATAGAGGATTTAATTTTAACATTGTTGTTGAAATACCTCCATGGCAAGATCTTTCTTTATGTTAGGAACAAAATATTTTAAAGTAAGTCTCTATAACAATTTGACTTCCCCAAAAGGTTCAATTAAAAAAATCAAAATAAAATAAAATAAGTTTTTTAATAATAAATAAAATTAAATAAACAAAATAAAATTTAAAAAAATCATAATCCCTGCAAAAATCATAGTGGTGTATTCACAATTGTTTTTGAGATCAACTTGTAAACATATCAGTTTTAAACAGTGTAAATACCTCATCAGAATAGGAAACAGATCAGCTCGGTGGGCTGTTTTCACTACTGTATTGTCTTCAGAAATGCTAAAATGTACGATCTCTTCCTTAAAGCTTTTGTCTTCAAGCAATCTTTGTAAGTTTTCCCTTTAAAAATGGAATATAGCACAAATCATCACTTAATAATCAACGGTACTTTAAAAAATGCAATATAGTACAGTAATATGTATAACTGAAATTGGAATATCTATGTTGATATGAAATGAAATAAGAATATCTATGTTGTGGTTGACATCTATAAAGGAAAATTTTCACAAAATGACAAGTTTTCAAATTTTAAAAGGTAAAAGTGATTATGAGGAATTAAGACTTAGTCAATAATCCAGCTGTTTAAAAGAGATTAATATAAAAGTTTTCTTCAGTTCTTGAGAGTGAATCATTATGATTCCCTAAATCATCATTAAGATTTTGACATTACTAAAGCAACAAGAAATGATATAACCTTCTCAACACATACTTATCAATTAGTAGTCTCTTTCCTACCTTACTATCTATGGAGAAGGATTTTTAATACACAAACACACTTTCAATCTTCATTTCTTACCTGAAAATAGCATTATGATTGTAGTAGAAAAAGGAAATTTCCAGGCCTTCAGAAAATTATTTTAGAAAAGGCTCTCAAGACAGAAAGATAAAAACCAGCCAAAGAAAGCGCATTTCTTTAGCTTTAAATAACTTACCTGTAAGGGAGGATATGTGGATGCTTGTATGTCATTATACAATCCAGGGTTATTTTTTGCACCATTTGATCTTGATGTAGCAACAACTAAGAATGATATTTTATAAAATAAATTAATGAAGTCACATATACACACACCATGGGATAGTAATTTACTTGCGTTAATTTGCTAAACTAGGTTTCTTTTTTTTAATTTTTTTTTTTTTTTTTTTTAGTTATTTATTGGACAGACAGAGATCACAAGTAGGCAGAGAGACAGGCAGAGAGAGAGAGGAGGAAACAGGCTCCCTGCTGAGCAGAGAGCCCCATGCGGGGCTCGATCCCAGGACCCTGGGATCATGACCCGAGCCGAAGGCAGAGGCCCTAACCCACTGAGCCACCCAGGCGCCCCTAAACTAGGTTTCTTATCAACTAAATTTTTAGATGTGGGTTAAAGCTGATTGCTGATAAGAGCCTTACATCTTCCTGGAGGTATAGCATGAATAGAATACATGCTAAATGGAACTAAATGGAAACAAAACTCTGACCCCTGAATCCCACATGACAGACCCTCCGGTCTATCAGTCTTTTGGTCAAGGCCAAATCCCTTCATAAATTTGAGTTTATAGCGGGGCTGGTCCCGTGATGAGGGAAAGCTCCCACAATGCTGTGAAAGCTATGGTGGTCAGTAAGACGCCAGGAAAGAAGACCTGGCATTGAAACTTTCAGGTCAGTAAGTTAAGAATTCTGCATCTTGCAGTTTTGAACTCCAGCTTTGTAAACAAACTGTATCTGAATTATGGGCAGAACAAAGATAAATTCTGCTGAAATCATGGAAGTTCCACCTAAAAAACATCCAAATGAAAAAAGGAAATTTTGTTTCCCCAGATGGCTTAGAATGACATCCAATGCTTACTCTGCTTCTGACATTAAATTTTTTCTGCAATCTTTTCTGTAACTGAAGATCTTGTTATTGTGACTGCAACAGATTCTTATTTCAAGTATCAGCTTTCACTCAGTGTAATAGATCCTGAAATCCCGGCACTGCGTAAGGCTAACTTACCTAGAAGTGAAAAATAGCTATCTTTTCCTGGCATAACCTCCACTGTTAATACAGCTGATCAATGTTTAGTCACCCAAAATTTCTTTAAAATTAATAATTATTAGTACAGTCTAAAACTGTTTCTCAGGACATAGAAAGTAATTATTAATTTTTAGAACACTGTACTTAAAATGCATACATGGGCCCTACTCATCAACAATTATTAAAAAGCTAAAAATGATTTTGGTAAAGTAAATGAATGACAGAAAAGTCAAAAAGAATGGCAGTGGCAAGAATTTATTTTGCTTACCTGAAGATACAGCTCATATAATTTGGATTCCAGGTATAAGGCTCGTGGATTTGAAAACTTAGAGAAAACTTGCAAATGAGCAATTAATTGCCTAAAAAAAACAAAACCGAAAACCGTAGGTTAATACAGAATTAAAGAACAGAGACTTCCTTTTTTTCTTTTTTAGCGAGAGGGAGAGAGAGCACATGCATGTGGAGTGGGAGTGGGGGCACAGGGAGAGGGAGAGAGAATCCCAAGCAGGCATAACACCCAGTGTGGAGCCCAATGCAGGGCTTCATCTCATGAGCCTTAGTTTATGACCTGAGCTGAAATGAAGAGTTGGATGCTCAACTAACTGCCACCCAGGTGCCCCCACAGGTTTTCTTTCCTTTTTTTTTTTTTTGAAGATTTTATTTATTTATTGGAGACAGAGAGCATGACAGAGAGAGCATGAGCCAAGGAGGAGGGGCAGAGGGAGTGGGAGAAGCAGACTCTGTTGAGCAGGGAGCCCAATGTGGGTCTCGATTCCTGGACCCCTGAGATCATGACCTGAACTGAAGGCAGATGATTAACTGACTGAACCACCCAGGCACCTCAACCCCAGAGATTTTCTTAAGATGATAGTGCCCATCAATTTTAATCTTTCTGACAAATATACCAAACACCTGCTAACTATACAAAGAAGCTTAAATTATTCTCCAGAAATTCTAACTCTTAGGCAGGCCTTCCCCTGAAATCCAGGCTCCCCCACCCCAGAAAATCATTCAGGATGTGTTCAGAATGCTTTAAATTAAACCAGACACAGGAGGAAGTAATCAAAACAGTGATATATTTGCAAAGCTGAACACAGATAATTTTTGGAATGATTCCTTATCTAGTTTCTATGCAGTAGATAGGAAGGTGGTAAAATATATTCTTCCTCACTTTCATATGACATGAACACTGATGTCAAGAAACAGAGGTCCATATTTTGATAACCACAGCTTTTGCTTACTAAGAAGGAAGAAGAAAGAACAACACACTGTGGTCAAAAGTTAAATATGGAGACCTGACTCCAAGTCAATGACATCATCCACTACAAGAGTTCAAGAGAGCTTCTACTATAATTACTCACTTGACTTCTTCTAGAAAGCTTTAAAAATACTTGGGAAACAAACTGTTTTCTCTCTGTTTATAATTGATAAGATATATTAGGGCTTTAAAAAAAACCCAAATGAAAAAATTCTTAACGATTTGGAGAGGTTTTATTTCCCTGTCTCAGGAACAAAAGCAGGGAGAATGAACAGAGACAGAAACCAAGCTGCATTGTGTGGTAGTGACTTTGAAGAAAGTGGCTGAACGCTTCAGAGTCTCATTTTCCTCATTTTGACAAAGACAAGATCTCCTGGACTTTGTGTAAGGATTGAATAAAAAAATAAGAGTTGCAGGGCCTCTGTTCCTAAGAGCTTAGTAAACAATGCTCTTCTCTGCTCCTGTGCAGAAAAACGCAAAACTGTAAAAATCCTACTGGTTAGGGGCACCTGGCTGGCTCAGGTGGTTAAGCATCTGCCTTCGGCTCGGGTCATGATCCCGGGGTCCTGGGATCGAGCCCCGTGTCGGGCTCCCTGCTCAGCGTGGAGTCTGCTTTTCCCTCTCCCTCTGCAGCCACCCCCCTCCTCGTGCACTCTCTCACTCTCTGTCAAATAAATAAATAAAAATCTTAAAAAAAAAAAAAATCCTACTGGTTAATACAGAGAAAATAATCGGGAAGTTATGACCTTCTTACATATGATACAGAAATGGGGTTAAGGTAGCACTTCTGCATATATTTAGCTTAAATGCCTATGATGGTTAGTCTTATGTGTCAACCTATCTAAATAACAGTATTTAATTATAACATTGAATTACATGTAATGAAATACTAATCTATGCATTGCAATTAAGTATTTTGTAGATGTTCACACTTAAAATCAGTTGACTTTAAATAAAGAGGATTACCCCCAATAATGTGGATCAGCCTCATCCATGAGGTCTGAAGAGCAAAAACTGTGTTTCCCAGAGAAGAAGGAATTCTGCCACAAGACTGTGGCATAGAAATCTTAGTCTGTGAATTTTGTACTCAAGACTATAGCACTGGATCCTTCCTAATCTTCCAGCCTGCTGTCTTGCCATACAAATTCTGGACCTGTTGGCTCCCATAATCGTGTGAGTCAATTCCATAAAATAGATCTCTTTATACACACACACACACCACACACACACACCCCTTCATCCTCTTGGTCTGCTTCTCTGGAGAGCTCTGACTGATACAATGTCCCTATACACTTACCACTGAGTCCTTGCAGTTTTACAAATAAACTTTTAAAACTTTCTTTCAAAACATCCATTCCTGGGGCGCCTGGGTGGCTCAGTGGGTTAAAGCCTCTGCCTTCAGCTCAGGTCATGATCCCAGGGTCCTGGGATCGAGCCCCACATCGGGCTCTCTGCTCAGTGGGGAGCCTGCTTCCTCCTCTCTCTCTCTCTCTCTGCCTGCCTCTCTGCCTACTTGTGATCTCTGTCAAATAAATAAATAAATAATCTTAAAAAAAAAAAATCCATTTCTTCCCCCAACATTTATTATGTTTTTATGAGCCATGTAGCCTTAAAGAGCCAAAGAGAGGGGCATCTGAGTGGCTCAGTCAGTTAAGCATCTGACTTGTGATCTCAGCTTAGATCTTGATCTCAGGGTTGTTGAGTTCAAGCCCCACCTTGGGCTCCATGCCCAGGGTGGAGACTATTATAAAAAAAAAAAAGGCCAAAAAGAACAGAGGCCAGTTTACATGTTTTCAATAAATACTTGCCAGTGAGAAGCATACTCCATGAAGGATTATAAATTTGGGATTATGAATGTACTGAGGTGGCACTAGGAATGTGATTACCAATTTACTCACATTTTCAATGGCGTATGTTAGCAATATTCTAAGTTTGGCTACAAGGGGCAGAAAAATTAAGATGTGGACCTCATCCTTAGAGACTTTCTGATTTACAAGGCAGATCTATAAAAAATTAACAAATATCCAAGGAAAGGAGAGGCACCATGATAGAGGCATGGATGGCTCTTCGAAAGTCTGAAGCCGAGTTAAGAGAACTTTCAGTTTGGAAGACAAGAAAAGCTTCAGAGAAGAAGCAGCACAGGAACTGTTTCTGGAAGTATAAGCAGAATTTCAGTTGGCAGAAATGAGTCAAGGGCACAGCAAAGGTCCAGGAGTGAGAAACGAAGAGGCAAGACTGGATAAATAGCTTATTCATTTATTCACCAAAGATGAGGACTCATCTTCTGCTAGTTATTTGCTGAGGACATGAAGAACAAAATAGCAGTCTTTGTCTGACAGGGAGTAGGAGGGGACAGAATGCTCAAGAGATCTGCCAGATAGAAACAGAGAAGGAACTACAGTTTCAGGACGTGCGGCCATGTTCTTTCTTGCCCCGGGGCCTTACACACTGTTTCCATTAGCTGGCAGAGTCTTTCCCTGCCCCAGCTGCCTGGCCGACTTTCATCTTTCAGCTTCAGTGGGGCCCTCTCCTTTTTAACAGTCTTCTAGCGGTAGAATAAGTCACTTTTTTAGTATATTCCTAATGCCTTGTTTGTTGTTGTTGTTGTTGTTGTTTTTGTTTTTGTATCTGTCCTGTCCTTGAACTCCTTTAGAAATACTTTTGTAAAAAAAATCGAACAGGCATCAGACTGATTCCTGTGCAGTGGAAGCTAAGTACCCTTCATCTTTGCAGCCCAACACTTAGCAGAAGGCACTCAATACCACTGCTGAATGGATGAACCAATAAATGGCTTGTGGGAAGACTCAATAAATGCGTCTATCAGACTGAGATCCTAAGTTTTAAAGTAACACAGTAGCACCAGTACACTGGATCCTTGCTGCCCCGATGCAGTCTTCAAGTACGCTGCAAGAACTTCTGAAAGCCTGATCACCTCCATTCTTCCAAGGTTTCTTAACAATTTAGGTAAATGAACAACCCACACAACAGGAAAAAGAGTGTAAAAGCATGAGGAAAAAAAGGCAGCCAGGCAAGAAGTCAAAAGGCCAAGTCAAAGTGCTGACACGTTTATTTATAAGAGAAGAGATGTTCCATTATGTGGTCCCCAGCACAGAAACACGACACCTGGTGCCATCAACATGAAGGACAAAGGTCAAAGAGCATTCAAACACTCCAGGCCCACTGCTCTATCTGTAAAAACAACTTATGATTAGATGACCCCCGAAGTCCCTCCAATTCTAACAGTCTGAGCTAAATAAGAAAAAAATAAGTAATAACAAGCAAGTAACCAAAAAACTCTGAAGACAGGAAGTTTTCTTTGGGCTGTAAAAGACAATCTCCAGGATATATAGCACTTATGTAAGTAATTATCTGGGTGGTTCACCTTCTCCAAGGTTCTGTCCCACACAGGCCATCAGAGGTCTCTTCCCATTTCTCCTAGAACCTTGGACCTATGGTCTGTCAGCAACGCTGAACTTACTTTGCCGCGGCTCTTCTTGTCTTTTTCTTCTGTGAGGGTTCATCCACGGGCACCACCTCTTCCTCCAGCTCCTCACCATCTCCAGCAGCAGGTTCCTCTCCTACTTCTTCTGCTGCCTCGCCTTTGGCTTTCCTTCGCAGATCCTGGGTCGGAGCCACCTGCAGGTCTGCCGGGTAATACTCATTGCTATAGTGGAAAAAGAGGAAGCCAAATTTCCTCATTCTGTTTATGGCAGATGGATGCACGGCCACGGTTCAGAGTCATGCACTGAGGAGTCATCGGCAGCACCTTAGCCATGCCTCCTCACGTTAGTCTTTTTTTATTCAGGCCCGCTTAAGTGCCCTATTTGACAAATCTACCACTAATGGCAGTTATGCTTTTAAAAATCCCACTGTTGGGGCACCTGGGTGGCTCAGTGGGTTAAGCCTCTGCCTTCAGCTCAGGTCATGATCTCAGGGTTCTGGGATCGAGCCCCGCATCGGTCTCTCTGCTCAGCAGGGAGCCTGCCTCCCCCCCTCTCTCTGCCTACTTGTGATCTCTGTCAAATAAATAAATAAAATCTTTAAAAAAAAAATCCCACTGTTAACAATATTTGAAAATATTTTGGACTGAGGTGAAATCAGTCTCCCTGTTTCTGGAACCGTAACTGGAGGAAGTGGTGTAGGGTGGGATTATATTAAATAACTAATTAAAGTATAGCATTAAGAGCATGCTGGTCACTTTCCACCAGACACATTCTGCTTTGCCAATATCCTTTGCAAAAATACAGTGCTGCAACGAAATTCAGTCCTCTGGATGTGGTCTGGTTAAGACAGATGGAACGGTCAACTCTGTTGCTTTAGGGGGCAGTCACAACATGACACAGACTCAAGCTGAATGTACACGCCATGAAAATCAGCAAGTCTTTACCTTTTGTCTCTTCAAACTAAGCTTGTGCAATTGATATTCACATTTATTTTTATTAAATTCTATCCCTTTAATTGTGGCCCACTGTTTGAAGTAACTAATATCATCTTGAAGGCTGTCACACAGTGCACTGGATTTGTGTCACTTTAATTCATTCACTCAGCAGTTATTCACAGGTCTTCACTCAAAAATAAACTGATAAAATAACATGTTTGAGGACAGCAACCTACTAACACATAGAAGAAACTCCAGGTTAACACATGTTAAACTCCAGGTTAGTACATTAAATGATACCTGGAGAGCTGGGATGCTAAACCATATTCAGCTTTGTATTCTCACCCAGCAGGATCCAGCACTTAACACATTAAAAATGGATGAGTGAATTAAAATGAGCAAAGTTGCTGTGTCAGTTATAAACCATACCATCATCTACTTAATGATATATTCTGCTATATTCTCAACACTCAATTAACCTTACAGGACATATTTGTTTAAACCTTTTCTCCATGCACAGCATGTTCACTCATGTTTGTTAAGTGAGATAACTCACACAGAGCGCTTTTAAGAGTACTCCTAGTACACAGAAAGTACTCATTAGACGTCACCTATTATCGGCATATTATTGTCATTATTAGTCATTCTTACTTCTGCTTTGGTTCCTTCAAAGAACGGTTACAAGGGATTCACAAATTCTAATACTGAATTATTTGAAACATATTTAGAAATATAAATGTCAGATCAAAAACTAAAATATAAAATAAAAGCCCATAATATATTTCGAAGTTGGAATTAAAGGTGACATTTGAGTTTTCACTTGGCTTGGATCATCTATAAAAGTACTCGCTACAGGGCACCTGGGTGGCTCAGTAGGTTAAGACCCTGCCTTTGGCTCAGGTCATGATCTCGGGGTCCTCGGATTGAGCCCCGCATTGGGCTCTCTGCTCAGCGGGGAGCCTTCTTCCCCCTCTTTCTCTGCCTGCCTCTCTGCCTACTTGTGATCTCTGTCTGTTAAATAAATAAATAAAATCTTAAAAAAAAAAAAAGTACTTGCTACAGGTAATCATTGCCAACTAATTTTAAATATTTTTAAAAATTGTGTATCTTTTTAAAAAAATTGTGTCTTTAGTCTCTAAGTCTTCTTAAACTCAAAACCACTTGTTTTTACAGGCTCCTCTCTCCATCTCTAGTAATCCGTTTGTAATCTACTTCTTTCTTAGGGAATAATTTGGAAACTTAACATGGTAAGAAATTTATTTGCTAGTAACACTCTTAGTCCTAGCTTACATACATATAGCTCTATGCACACAAAACAAATGATAAACATTATTTTATATGATCTTCAAAACAAGGCAAAGAAGCTAAACATCGCTGTTTCCATTCTATAAGTAAATTAAAGCCTGAGGAGTCAGGTGAAAAACCATTACTCTTCTACCATGGTATCTACAGATCAGCCTGAATCTTTGCTTATAACCTCTGCCAGAATGAATTATTCATGTAAACTTTTCTACTTATGCATTGGATCCCATCTTAACTATTCAATGACATGACTCCAGCAATTTTATTCCCTCTCTTGCATTACATATCCCCCCCACCCACCCCGCCGCCTTCTGGATCATTCATACCAGTATTATACAGATATATGATGTCTGAATCTTAAATAGCAACCTAGCAAAAGCAGATCTCTCTGCTCCCACATCTCCCTCCACCTGTCTGCTTCTTTTCTATAAGAACAGTCCGTACTTGCTGTTTTCATTTTTCTTCTTCATTTCTTTTTAATCTCATTTTAATCAGGCTTTCATCCCTACCAGGTTAACCAAAACAATTCTTGTTAAGGTCACTTCTAAAGCCAATGGTCAAGCCTTATGCTTCATCTGACTGATGCCTCAGACACGTTTGATCCAACTGATAACTACCTCTTTGAAATACTTTCTTCACTTGACTCCTTAGGTACTATGCAGTCTTGGTTCCTCCTCTGTCACTCTTTCCTGGCTTCTTTTGCTGGTTCTTTATCTCCAACCTCTAAATATCAGTATCAGTCCTCAGAAGTCTTTTCTCTCTACATTTGCACTTTAGGTGTGGCCTCATTCGGGCTCTCCTAATTTAAAAAATCACCTATATACTGATGATCCTCAAATTTATAATCTTTAGGCCAAACCTGTCCCTTGAGCTCGAAACTCCAAATTCAACTGCCCACTTAACACCGCTACTTAGATGTCTATTCAGTATCCCAAACTGAACACGTCTAAAAATGAACTCCCAATCTTCCCTACAAACATACAAACATTTGCAATCCTCTCAATCTCAATAAATGGTGACTCCCTTCTTCCAGTCACTCAGATCAAACCCTTAAGACACATCCCTAGTTCCTCCCTTCCACCCTCCTGGGCCATATTCCTGCCCCCAAACACCCATACATCTAATCTATTGGCTGACCACACCCCATAGGCTGATCTGGTTGTAATCCTTCAAAAATAGTTTTTACTTAATTAAAATTTAAGAATATCCAGAATTCAACTACCTTTCATCAGTTGTGCTATGTACAAGGTATAACTAATAGCTGGTACCTTGGTCAAGTCACCATCATTTCTTGCCTGGACTTTTATAATCTCTGAAACTTGTCTCTCTGCTCTGGCCAACCTATAGTCTATTCTCAATATGACAGAAAAATCCTCAAGAAAATTTAAGTCATGCCATCCCTCTATTTAAACCTTCTAATGGTTTTCCATTTCACTAAGAGAAAAAAACAGTCCTTTACGATCACTTAAAGGCCCTACACAGTTTGGTCTCCTGTTAAGTTTTTGCCCTCATTTCCAACTGCTTTCTCCCCAGGGTCACTGCTACAGCCACTGAGACTTCCTGGCTGTTCCTTGAACAAACCAAGCATGTTGTGTTTTGTAGCTCACTTAACCTACACCTATGGCATTTTCCCATATAAATGAAATGCTACTAGAAAAGATACTTTTTATTGAATGATTAGTATTGTCCCATACATCACATCCCTTATCTTTAGAGTTTTAACATAATCCAACTCTCACACAGCCTACCTAGTCACAATTAAACAATGCTCCAGGAAGTTATTGTTATTCTTTGAGAGTACATTCCCTCAGCATTCTGGGAAACATCAGGAGGCTCACAACAGAGTGGCTGGGCTTGGGTTACTGGAAAATAAAGCCCCAGGCAGGAAATAAAATAACAAACAGGGCAAGAAACAACAAGGGCGTTGTACATTGATCGAATTCAACATGGCCTTTCTTATTTTGTAACCTGTAATTTTTATTTTTAGATTTTTAAATTTAACCTGGAATTTTTATTAACATCATTTATAGGCTGGTGAGATTTTGACTCCTGTAAAATTAAGTGGTGACAAAAACTAGTTCTCTGAGAGCCAGTGCTAAACAGATATGTCCATGATTTGAAAACATGACTGAACATATAAAAACACTCAGGCTACTTGGAAGCTTAAGACTTCGCATCTTCTCTTCTTCACACTCTACCACGGATGTTCCTAGAAAGGAATACTTACTTGATAAATCTCAAGAAAAGTGGGGAGAGCTCCCTGGACCGTGGCTCTACCCTCTCTGGGAATTTCGCCAGAGCTCGCCAGAGCAAAAAACGAAAGTTGGTGTAGTCCAGTCTTTCCTGACAGTCAGTTTTCAATGCCAACTGTTCATGATAAAGAGCTCCAACATCTCCTTCCTGAGTCTGCTCCCAACTTTCATCTCCAATGGACTTCTCGTCTCTGACATCATTTTGCAACTCTTTCTCTGCAAGGAAAAAAGTCATCAGAACCACTAGATAAATGTTATTATTTGTCCTATGTGTTTCCTCAAGTGAGGGCTTTTCTTTCTCTAATATATGAGGAAACAATAAACTATATCTGAAGGTTTTACCAAGTAATTTATTTCTCATTTGTTTCCCCATTCATGTGCAATAAAGGAGTAAAAATTAAATAAACAATCTCTTTTCTTCCCAATCTCCCCTTTACTTCCCCTTACATACCAGCGTGTATAGCTGCTTTTTCTAGATGTTCATAGTAGACTTTCCAAAATTGCTTATTTTCCATTTCATATGCATGGGAACTAAGAGAAAAGATCACAAAATAGAATATGTGCTATAATCCTTTTTAAAAGATCTCTCATTGGAAAAAAAAAAGTGAAAAGATACAACTAAAACTTAATTAGGCTATCCCTGAATATAGAGCTTAAACAACATTTGTACTTCTTTATATTTTTCAAAATGCCTGCACTGAGCAGGAATTACTATTATTAATTTGAATACAGCTGACACACAATATTAGTTTCAGGTGTACAACTTAGTGACTTCACAAGTTTATTATTTTATGTTATGCTCACCACAAACGTAGCTACCACCTGCTCCATTACATGGCTATTATAATATCACTGACTGTATTCCTTACGCTCTGCTTTCTGTGACTTATTCATTCAATAACGGGAAGTCTGTATTGCTCACTCCCCTTCACCCATTTTGCTCAGTCCTCCCATTCCCTCCCCTCTGGCAACCATCAGTTTGTTCTTTGTATTTACAGGTCTAATTCTGCTTTTTATTTCTTTTTTTGTTGTTTTTTTTAAGACTCCACTTCTTTTAAGATTCCACTTACAAGTGGAATAATCTGATATTTATCCTTCTCAGTCTGACTT